>NC_090022.1:135885091-136485091 GCF_037176765.1 Anolis sagrei
AAGTAAAACAAATGTAGAAAAAGGTCGCATACATAGGTATGTATATATGCATACACACATACTGCACAAGTAAAGGCAAAGACATTAAGTCTAGTTGTGTCCAACTCTGGGGGGAGGAGCTCATCTCCATTTCTAAACCGAAGAGCCTTTAAGGTCATGTGGCTAGCTTGACTGCATGGAGCGCTGTTACCTTCCTGCAGAAGCAGTACCTATTAATCTACTCACATTTGCATGTTTTCGAACTGCTAACTTGGCAGTAGCTGGGCTAACAGAAGGAGCTCACCCCACTCCCCAGATCTGAACCATCAATCTTTCGATCAGCAAGTTCTGCAGCTCAGTGGTTTCACCACCAATGGGCCCTCACATATTGCACACACGATAGAAAAATATATTGTTACAATCAAGTTTTAAAATAAAAGAGATATGAGAGGTTTGGAAATATATCAACAGAGACTTAGATCTCCCTGTCTACTCATTCGGAAAACTAAGAGGGGAAAGGTATCAGAAAGAGTATTAATATTAATTATGGACTAAAGAATTTGCTTCAATAAAAAGAGACATTTGCTCCCACTGTGATAATAAACAGTAGCTGATCACCTCCCGTGCATAAGGATCCCAACTGACAATAAAGCACAAATTTTGAACAAAGAACATCTCAGTTTTTATTCCTGACATCTCCACATAAAGTTGGGAAAGAACCCTGTTTGGTATCCCAAACGAGTCCTACTCAGTCAACATAGAACTATAGGTCCATACCTATACTGTAGTCCAGTGGTTCTCAAACTGTGCTCCTCCAGATGTTTTGGATTTCAACTCACACAATCCTAACAGCTGGAAAGGTGGCTGAGATTTCTGGGAGTTGAAGCCCAAAACACCTGGCGGAGCACATTTTGAGAAACACTGTGAGTAGTCTGATTCTCCAAGGACGCTGCACTACTTTGTTTTTGTATCTCATGTTAAAGAGCCTGGTTTTCTGCTAGAAAACATCCACCATGGACAATGACTGAATGAGTATCACATCTTCTTCATCAGATTTCTGGATTGGACTGTGGCTGCAGGAGGAAAAACACTCAGCAGCAACATATAGGTACAGCTTTCATGATGTGTTTGGCAGGTAGGATCAATCCTCTTTCACACTATGACCACAGCCGAATGAGGATCCAAATACATTAAGCCAAGGGGGTCCACAACTGATCACATGACATTAAAAGAAGCACATCTGTAAGGAATGGCTATTTTGAACAGCACACATAATAGCTTTATAAACGTTATTAAAATCATAGAAACAAAACAGAGAAAGATATTCCACATCCCTTAAATCAGTGGTTCTCAACCTGGGATCCCCTGATGTTTTTGGCCTTCAACTCCCAGAAATCCTAACAGCTGCCAAACTGGCTGGGATTTCTGGGAATTGTAGGCCAAAAACATCTGGGGACCCCAGGTTGAGAACCACTGCCTTAAATCATTCCTGTGATCTAACCAGCAGTTCTCAACAACCACACTGCGGGCCCTGGCATACTTTTACTAGAGGCATCTAAATGACTCTTTTGCTAGAGTCATTTGGATGCCTCTAATAAAAGAGAATTTATTTGGGACAAGGTGGTAGTCCAGATCAATTTTTGTTGGCTGTATGTTAATGAAACATTTGCAGGAAGGGACACTCATTTCCTACTGGTGACAGCAATTGCAGCACCAGATGCTGGAGAAATACTTGGCTTTAGCTTGAACCTCAGGACCGAGGTAGTAAATTCAGTGGGGGATGATAGTAAGTGTGATTGTTTAAATGAGAAATATTGCTACAAAGTGTCTGCCTGTCTTGATAAATTTGTTAATCAACTTTGAGAAAAAAGTTGAAATAATTGTATCATATGAAATTGCAGGACTAAAAATTCACAACTGTAATGGACTCGTATCTGGTATGTTCAAGACAACAGAACATTACAGCCAAAGTTGAGAAATGAAATCATCTGGGCCCTGCACAGGAAGGAGCCTGATAACAGGAACCGGCTCAGAATGGAAGACCTGGAGGCAGGACAAAGGAACTTTCAAGAGTTGAGGGAGTGGGGCTTTTGGGGTATTGAAATGCAAAATTGCCCACGTTTCCTTCATTCGTAATTTTGCTGTATAGTAGTAACCTAGCATTAAAGAAATTTCCAAAATTTCCTGGCGAGTGAATTTAATTGCTACCAAGGTTCGCAACAACTTAAAATTAAATGGGTAGGCCTGCCAAAAGAGATGGGCCTTCAATTGTGTCTTAAATTCTGACAGCTGATCTAGCTGTCAATTCTTTGAGCAGGTCATTCCACAGTCTTGGGGAAACTAATGAAAAAGTCCTCTGGGTGATGGCTGCCAGGCAGGTTCTGGCAGGCTGGAGTAGATGCCTCCAGAGGACCTTCAAAGGCTTCAAAGATCTAAACCAACACTTTGTACTTAGCTTCAGCCCCCCCCCCCCCCCCCGAAATTCTCATGGTGGTTCGCGAAAAGGCCTTACTGGTGCATTATTTAAACTGTTATGTTTATTAATATCATGATTTGATCACCATTCTCAATATATCCCATATGTATGGGGGTATTGGGGTAATTATACAAAAGGTTTGCTAGGCTAGACCCTCTTTCACTCAGACTCAGCCCCCCAGAAACTCAGCCCCCCCCCCGAAACCCCCCCTGAAATTTTTTTAGCCCCCCCCCCCCCGAAACGAAATCCTGGCTACGGGCCTGATCCCCAAGCACCACCATCTGGAACCTGTCTGAAAGGTATGACTGGAACCACTGCAGCACAGTGCTCTGATTTCCAATACACACACAAACCCTGGCGTTCCAGAAGGATACTATGCTCTGTGGTATCGAAAACCGCAAAGAGACCCAACAACAGCCTTAGGTTTTGAATAGTTAGCCATGGCAGTAGTAGTGATTGTTCCTACTTTCCCACTCCAAGCCCAGTGCCTTGCATGAACACACACAGAATGGCTTAAACTTCGGAAGTTAGTAGGGCTGGTGGTGAGTAATCCCGCCTGCTAAACCCCTCAAGTCCAAGGCTTTTGTGAACAGAACAGATAAGTGGAATCCACAGATATGGGGATCTTACTGCACATCTGTCATTCAGAAATGCAACAGCACCAGACCCAATTCCCACTTCAAGTCATTCTCAAGCAGTTGCTTATTCCTAGTTTTAAGCAAGGCATGTTTGGTAATCACATAGAAGAGTCTTCTTAGTGGCTGGTCTCAGGCTCTGGAAATATCTTCCTAGGGAAGCTAAAGACGTTCTCTTTTCGCTAGTCTACCTCAAAGGCTTTTCTTATTCCAACAATCTTTTAAATACTGACTGGCTTGAAATCCATTGGCACTTTTCAACTCTCTTTCCTACTGGCAGCTTCTCCATACTGAGTTAGGACATCTGCCTAGTTACACAGATGGCATCACACACTTGCCACTTGTCCACATGGCTCCCTTCTCCCTTATAAAATTCGAAATTTGATTGGGGTTTAAGTAAGATGAAAAGCTAATGGGGAGGGAGGGGAAGAAAAAATTAAAGCAAAAACATGCTAGTCTGCATTTTTAAACAGCAAATAAATTAGTATATGAGGGCATTGCTTTTTGCCCTCTAATCTTCAATTTAGTATTCTGGTTTTAGAGCCCTAGGCAATTCTTTCCCTTGTTGCTCATAAAAGATGTGAAATATTCTGCTTTCAAAATGTGCAAGATGTTTAGCTGTCAGGTATCTCAACAACTCTGGTACTGTTCCAAAATGGAGGAGGGGGAGAGGAAATGCAAGTGTTGTAAGTGATATCAAAGTGGACAGATTCAGTATTAATAGAGGCAGCCTCTGAAGACAATATACTAAAAATGTTAACCGCAGCATGAATAACCATAGCCTGGATATGTTTCACAGGCAATGAGTACCAGCTCATGAATATAAGAGAATACCAGACACAGCAGTATTAACTCTGATTAGCCATCACTTTAGTCTCCTAATGAAAAATGACCCAGCTACAAACTCATAATCACCTTTAGGGTACTCCACATCAGGCAAATGTGCCACCTGTGCATCTTGTTACCTCACAACTGGAATCACACTAAGAAAGCCATGATACTGAAACAACTCCTTCTTCCTAAACAAAACAACAACTATCTCTTTCATCTTGATTTGACTTCTTGGCTAAATGTAGATCTTATTTTTTTATCTTGTCAGTGAAAATATTGTTGATACATGCTTTCAAGTCAATTTTGATGTACGGCAACCCTAACACAGGATTTTCTTGACAAGATTTATTCAGAAGAGTGTCAGCCTTCTGTATCCACATGAACATCCATGGATTTTGGTATCAACCGAGGGGCAGGGGTGGTCTGAAACTCAACCCCGGCCATTACCATGGGTTCACTAGTATTCTTTATATCCCTCATATGAAACACAGAAATACACAAAAGTGGCCCTTTGTCAATCACTAGCCAGTGGTTCAAAAGCATCTCTGCCACTGAATTGTTTGTTGTGGAGAAGATATTTATTCATGAGGATGCTACAGAATTTTCAGAGGATGCTACAGAATTTTCAGAGGATGCTACAGAATTTTCTGCATACTACTTTCCAAAATGAATGACCGATTAGTTTAACCACGGCATTGACATCTCCGGCCCTTGGTCCTTTCTTCCCTTAAATTAGATAACTAGAAAAAGTATGCTTTAAGGAAATCCTGACAAAGAGTTTTGTGTTAAAGAACTTGTGAACTGGCTCACAAATTCCTGGGCTGAACATGTGCTCCAAGGTGCCCTGTTCCTTGACTCATGGCATATGACCTGGGCCGCTATTCTGCAGCCAGTTCTAGTTGGTGGGTTACAGGGCAATCACCCTTGCTTTATCCAACCAAAACAAGGACCAAGTGTAGAAAGAGTTCCCGTCATCCTACAGTACGACCCTTATAACTGCAGGAGATACATTCCAAAATGTATAGGGATACCTTAAACCATGGATAACAGTGAACCCTATATGGTGACTATACTTAGGCAGGAAGCAACCCATAGAATTGCACAGAAAGACCAAACACAAACACTTCCAGGGAAAAACATTTCTGGATTGTAGGTAGGTGAACCATAGATATAAATCTGTGGATAAGGGAGACAAACTGTATCCACATTCTAAAGCTATGTCAACTGAAGCAGATCCATTACAACCAAAATGCATAGTGGATGGCTAATTCAACCATGGTGTACACTAGTCACCAAAGTAGTTATAAAAGACGACAGCAACAACAAATACAGTTAATACTTTATAAATGAGGGGAAATCATGTGATCAAACCATAGGACCTCAAGGATAAATCCCTGACCACTCAGCTGCCTGCTGTGAATTATTGTTGTTGTTGCTGTTGTTGTTGTTATTTTATACCCCGCCTCCATCTCCCTGAAGGGACTCGGGGCAGCTTACATGGGGCCAATCACACAGAGTTAAAAACATAGCATGTAAAAATATAACAATTTGCAACGCAGGCTAAATCTTTTTATTCAGGTAGGCTTTTAAAGACCAAGTTGGGGAGGCTGTGGTTTTTAACTTTGAATATGTTTTAAGGATTTTTAACTGGGATTTTTAAAGTACTGATTATATTTAATCCTGTATTAATATTTGCCTATTGGTATATTTTAAATTGTATGCTAATGCTTTGATGTTAAGCTGCTTTGAGCCTCCTTTGGGAGAGATAAAGAGGGGTATAAATGATGATGATGTCGCTTGAAAAGCAGGTAAAATTTTCTTTGTTTCTAAGATATTAAAATCAGATTTAGAACAGAACTGTAACAGCAACCCAATATCAATGTCCATTGTTATATTAAGAATGGTAAAATAAGACCATCTTTTAATTTGAAAAGCAATTTTATGTGGCTGGAGTTTCTGCACTTTATAGGTTACTAGCCGTCCCCTGCCTCACGTTGCTGTGGCCCAGTCCTTGTATATGTGTTTTGTGTGTGTGTATATATTTGTGTATATGTGTATTTATGTGGTTATGCGCATTTGTTGTAATGTAATGTGTTGTTTTTTTTGTTTTTGTTTTTGCTTTGCTTTTTAAGTCTCTTCTGCTGTGAGTTTTAGTGTTTTAATGAGTGATGGTCACTCATTGGCCTGATAGGTGTATTGTGTCCAAATTTGGTGTCAATTTGTCCAATGGTTTTTGAGTTATGTTGTTCCCACAAACGAACACTACGTTTTTATTTATATAGATGGTCAGGAGAAACAGATAACACATCATGTAAATCAGAACGAGCACTGCAGTTTCAATTACATTAAGTAAACTATTCTTGAATCTCATATTCAGAAAAGGGATTCTACCCAGTTCAACAGTTACAGTTGTATTCCTCCACAATGGGGCATTTAAAAAACAGCTTCTCAACAGGGCACGGGGGAACATCAATCTTTGTTATGCTCTTTACCTGGAAATAATTTTCAGTGAGTAATCCCAGCTAAGTGCCGACTTTCAGGCAGCCAGAACTAATTATCTTTTGGTTAAATAAAAAAAAAAAGTATTGCTCCGATATTTATCCTCTTGCCACCAGCTCTGTAAATAGTAATTCACAAATTACAACAAGCTACATGATCAAGATCACACGCAAAACCAAAACAATTGGATTGATGCCGGCTTTTTCAAACAGCACAAGGCAAGTCCTGAACTTAGGGAATCTTCAACATTTCCCAAGTATTACTCGTGTCCCCAGGATCTCAAGACATGAGAATTCCCATTTCAATAAAGCTTTTGAGAAAAAGTAAGGATGTTTAAATGGCTCAACAGTTATATTATTACAACATGTACACTAAAAAGAAATCTAGGCAATGGACTTTATATAGTTTGCAGACCACAAACCTAGACACTTTTAACTATAATTGTTCCAATACCGATGTGCCAGGCACAGCACACACCACAGAACTAGCATAACTACTTGGCAGAAGTGTTGCAATCTGGCACCCTCCTGCCATGCATATTGACTTGTAATAAACCCAAGGATTTTTAATAAGCTTACTTCCAAGTAAGCATTCTTAGATCTGGTTTGCACACATATACAGTATCTAGGCAACCCCTTCTTAGCTATCTTCAAGACAGGGGCTGCTCAGAGGAGGGTGCCAAACAAACGAATATTCCGTATGTTGACTGACTTCCTTTGTAATCTAAATCACTTCAAAATAACTGAACATTATTTTCAGGTAGAGCAAGGGCAGGGAATATCTGGCTCTCCAGGGGCCCTTTCACGCTACACAATTATAGCACTAGGGACCTTAGTATGGATAATATTCCATGGG
Source organism: Anolis sagrei (assembly GCF_037176765.1). Taxonomy (NCBI): domain Eukaryota; kingdom Metazoa; phylum Chordata; class Lepidosauria; order Squamata; family Anolidae; genus Anolis; species Anolis sagrei. The sequence goes on from NC_090022.1 coordinate 135,892,367, forward strand.
TGATTTGCCACCACCCATGGTGAATCAGCAGAGTAATCCCAGCACCTTGTCTGCAGGTGATGCTTCCCCATCCCATGTGGTGAAACATTGCTGCCATGGTGTGACCCAGTCGTTTTCTACTGAACACAGGAAGCCTTCTGTGCTGCAGTCAAGACAGTTCCTCCATTGGGGGGGGGGGGGTGTGTGCCAGAAACCACTGTATGAGCGAGGAGGAAATGTCCCAAAAGCATCCTAGAGCGCTTAATTTGCCTCATGTGATGAGGCCTTTGGATACCAGTTTAGCTTCCATGGCTGCATCCAATGGGATTCTGGTTTGATCAGGAACACCAGTGGAATCGTATAACTATATCTGTGTATAGTATGACCCCGGAATCATCAGTGGGGAAAACGTTCAAGACACATACATACCCTGTGGATACCTGAAATCACGGATTAAGAGTAAACTGTATACTTTTTACTTTCTCTGGTGTGGAGGTATACCATAAAATCACACTGGAAGACTCAGAAGCCACAAACACTTCTAGATAGGAACCCTTTCTGTAGGATGGGTAAGCAAAACCAAGGATATTCAATTTATGGATAAAGAGTTTCATATTGCACTGAGAAAGGTATATGAGACTGAAACACCAACAGTCCCTTATTGCTAGCCAGAACAAATGGGAATTGCAGCCCCAAAACAACTGGAGGACCACATAAAAAATCCATCTGTGCGAACCATTCACACAGCCTCACACAAAGATAATTCACATCTGCTAGAATAGCCCCCAAAACTGTCATTCAAAATGCATTTTGTTCTGGTCCAGATATGCTTAAATATCATTTGCTATTTCACCACTTAATTATTAAGCATACCCTGCTTCATGGAAAGTACTGACTATGGCCCCTTCTACACTGCCATGTAATCCAGTTCAAAGCAGATAATCTGGTTTTTATATGGCAGTATAGAAAGGGCCTGAGTTGACAACAGAGGATGTAAACATGTTATGTATAACTGTAATGTGTCGCAACCAGAGAAGGACAGGAACATGTGTTAATTACCTCTTACAAGAAACTAAGAACCAATGAAGTTGGTATGGCTACTTGATGGTTGCAAGGAGGGCTATTACATCTTGGGGGTTGTGAATTCAAAGGAGATGATTGGAGCGGAGTGGGTCTGACCCACAAAATGTATGCTAAGAAATACACACTTAATCTGATTCCCCTATAACCCAAGGCACAAAACACAGCACAACACACACTAATGAAAGAAACAAGTAGTCAAAGCTGAGAACTGGGAATCAGAATGAAGCCATAATGGGAAAGATGAAAGTAAAGTACGGTCCCTTTATCCACAAGGTACGCATTCCCAAACATATTGTGGAAACAGGAAACCAAGTGTTAATAACAATTTCCATCAGAAGTTAACATAAAGCTTCCCTGGAAAACCTAGCATATTTCTAGACAGGTATCTGGCAGAAGCTTACCATAGAATTGCCTGAAGAACATAGGACATTCCTAGACAGAACATATTTTGTCAGATGCAAAGAGATGAAACCACAAGTAGCCGACCCACAGTACTCCTTCAGCAGCTGTCCTCCCTGACTGGTTCAAAGGAAGCCATGCTTGTTTACTGCGTACACTGCATTGTGAATAAGATACTTAGACTGAGGGTGCAACTACACCAGGTATGGGCAAATCCAGGCCCATAGGCCAGATGCAGCCCTTTGGGCTCCTTCCTCCGATCCCCCTCTATCTCCCCTTCCTCAAGGGGGATATGGTAGCATTTCAAAGCCACGGGGGCATGCTTCCATTTGAGCAACATGTGAGTTGTGAACTGGTGCATTGTCTTGCAGAAGGCAGACACTTTTGGTGAGCATGCCACATCTCTTGGTTTTGATGGCCTTCTGCAATTTCCACAGCAGTGAAACACAGTATGTCCTGTGATCATGGTACTCTTTGCTAGGAAATCCATCAATACTACTCCGTGCTTGTCCCAAAATACCGTGAACACGACCTTGCCTGCCAAGAGTTGGGCACGTGCCTTCTTTGAAAGCGGTAAGTCATGATGTTTCCATTGTATCGACAGGATGTTAAACTCAGGATCATAGTGATGGACCGATCTTTCATCCTGAGTGATCAGTCCTGATTTCCATAGCACATCATCAATAGATCCTGAGAGCATACGACTCGTTCCTGCTTCTGGAAATTGTGAGCAGCCAAGGACCCAGCGAGCAGATACCTAATGCATGTGAAGATGGTCTTGAATGATTTTTTCCACAGACCCCACACTAATCTTGACATATTGGGCTAAGTGGCAAATGGTTATGGGGCGATTTTCCAAAATGGTGACCTCCACTTACTGGATGGTGTGTTCATCAATAGCAGAGTGAGGTCGCCCTGGAATTGGAGCTGTTTGCACCGTTGTCCGACCTTACTTAGGTGATCCCTCATTGTCTGAGTAGGATAGTCTTCCAAGATCAGTGTACTGGCGCTGGGTCCGTAGGTGACTGTGGAGCCCTATTCTTGATCTGCATCTTCTCCCGCAGTGAGGGCATTGATTTCTAAATGGAAGGTGGTCCTGGTCAGGGTTGGCTTGACGCGCTTTCCTCTTGGCACGTTTCTCTCTTTTGTCCTCCATTCATGCCTCTTCAAATTCTATAGCACTGCTGGTCACAGCTGACCTCCAGCTGGAGTGTTCAAGGGCCCAGGCTTCTCAGTTCTCAGTGTCTATGCCAGAGTTTTTAAGGTTGGCTTTGAGCCCATCTTTAAATATCTTTTCCTGTCCACCAACATTCCGTTTTCCGTTCTTGAGTTCAGAGTACAGCAACTGCTTTGGGAGACGGTGGTCGGACATCCGGACAACATGGCCGGTCTAGCGGAGTTTATGGTGGAGGACCATCGCTTCAATGTGGTGGTCTTTGCTTTTTCCAGCAAGCTGGCATTTGTCCACTTGTCTTCCCAAGACATTTGGAAGTCTGACCACATTTGAACTGTCAATGCCAGTTCTCATATGATGGCGAATCCTCACCATAAATCTCTTTCATCTCATCAGACATCTGCTTTGGTGTGCGACCTTTCAAGTAAAGGAACTTGATGGCTGCTCTCTGTTCCACTGGGTACATTATCAAACCTCATACCACTTCAACACCTATAAAATCAAGATGGTTATCAGTTCTGAGTTGTAAATTGGCACATAACCTATAGAGACTTATATCACTACATATGCGCAGTTTTAGCATCCTGTGATAAATAGAAATGGGTCAGGGAAAATCTTTAATGAACGCTCCTTGTAGTCCAGCTGCGGGGGAGGGGGGGGGAGGCACATGATATGGCATGGCATGCCAGATTTGGCCCATGGGTCTTGAGTTTAACACGTCTTGTAGATACACCCTGAGCTCCTGGGAAAAAAAGTACTTTAGGGGAGGGGGACTGATCTGGAGGCTACAGTAGTGTCAGCACATGACACTCATCATTGAGGCTGGGTGACAGCTCTCCCCCTGTTCACAGCAGAGTGAGGGGCAACGTCCTAACTGCCCAAGACAACAGACTACCCTTGCTAGGCAGATGCCATGTGGAAATACTTCTGTGTGCCAAATGCCATATGCGGTAAAGCCATTTATGAGCACCTGCTTGCTACACAAAGAAGTCCCTATTATGTAGTGTGTCCAGGCCTCTGCCAAGCATCCTTGCTACTGGCACTAAAACAAACCACATAGAAGGAGCCAATCACCACATGGCAAACTAGTACGTGCAAAGGGCTTGCTCCATGCAACAGCTACAATGAATACCACTTCCATACAGCTCCGTGTTCTGGAAGTAAAAGATGTTGCTCACAACATGCATATGTGAAATCTGTTGATAGGAGAAATATGATGAAAGGGCTTAAAGTAAAGAAATCATGACAAGAACCCTTCCCCTATTTAGAGCTAAACCAGGAATTTATGTTTATAAAAGAACAGACTGGAGAACACAAAGTAGATGCCATCGTTTTGGTCTAAAAGGTAGAAGAGAACTTAGTGGCAAAGACTGTGCTCTTTTCATCAAGCTCCTTTATCAGGGTTTCTTTAAAGATCCTCTCAGCCACAGAGAGCCACTTTTACTTTTAAAAAACAACTTTCCTCTCAGTGTATCCATCTTTCCATAAAATCCTTGGTTCTCATCATTGACAAAATCATATCTAGTGAACTACAAAAGAAAAAAAATGGATTCAAACCCTTGTCTTTCTCCTTTTCCACTCTGTTGTTGGAAGCACCAGTTCATCTCCTACTGTAAGGTCATTGGGGCCAGAATCATAAAAAATAAAGAGTCAACCCACAATTTCTGTGTACCTTTCTGGTTCTGCTTTTTGAATGTGCCATAGCTACACTCATGGACATATTTTTGCTTTAAAAAAAGAAGACATCAATCTCTAGAGAGAAAAAGTCAGATTTACACACTTAACAATCACCAGTGCAATCTTATGCATGCAAACACATGGGAGAACCAAATTTGGTGTAGATCACTGCTTCTTAAACTTTGTGTCCCAACCCGAAATGGACTCCCTTTAGCTCAATGTTGGGGGTCTCAAAAAATCTGAACATCGCCTAGTGGCTGCTTTAGATGTTGACACAAATCTGTTAGCAACACTGTGCTGTGTTTACAGAAATTGCTTCAGCTGTACTTCATAAAAAGGAAAGCCAGTTTGATTTGCACAACTTGGAAATGCTAGTTTATTATCAATAAATGTTTGTTTTTATACCTATTTTATATACCTATCTCGTGTAAAAATATCTTGGTAGAAGGGGATCACAAGTGGAAAAAGTTTAAGAAGCCCTGGTCTAGATGAAAGAAGGTTGCCAAGAAAGAGAAATAAGAATCAAACAGAACTTTTCAGCTGGCTAAGGTCAATTTTTTTCTGAATCTCCACTGGAGAGTTAGGGTGCATCTACACTGTGGAATAGTGGGTTAAACCACTAGCTACAGAAAAACTTGCTTACCGGAAGGTTAGCAGTTTGAAGTCACAAGCCAGGGTGAGCTCCCACTGTCAGCCCTAGCTTCTGCCTATCTAGCAGTTCAAAAACATGTAATGTGAGTAGATCAATAAGTAATGTTTCAGCAAAAAGGTAAAAGGTGCCCTGCAGCCATGCCAGCAAAACATGACCAGGAGGGTCTATGTATAAGCTCCTCGGAATGAAAATGGAACCAGAGTCCCAGTGGTGCAATGGGTCGACTGACAGGTCGGCGGTCGAAATCCAGGGAGCGGGATAAGCTCCCATCTGTTGAGCTCTAGCTTCTCATGTGGGGACATGAAAGAAGCCTCCCACAGGATGGTAAAACATCAATCATCCAGGCATCCCCTGGGCAACGTCCTTGCAGACAGCCAATTCTCTCACACCAGAAGTGACTTGCAGTTTCTCAAGTCGCTTCTGACACGGAGAAAAAAAACCCCTCCCAATGGCCAGAGTTAAGCATCACCTCCAGACGTCGGAGATGGGAGGGAAAATCTTTGCCTTTGTTTGTGTATTGGATGTCATTGTTCAGTGTATAAAAAAGGCATTGAATGTTTGCCTATATATGTGTTTACTGTAATCTGCTCCAAGTCCCCTTGGGGAGATAAAACAGAATTTAAAAAAGTGTATTTTTATTTGAAACACAACAAGATTAGTACACAGCAAACAAAATCCATATGCTGGCTTTTGTATTTGTTTACATGTCGGACACTTCCCTATTGTCTAGGACTGTGTGATGTATCGGCTAATAATGCGTGCAGATCCGAGTAGGGTGGCCTTTTGCAACTGACAAATGTCAGCGCCGATTGTGTTTAAGTGCAGGCCAAGGTCTTTAGGCACTACTATTATTATTAATGTCGTTTGACAGCCCTTTCACTGGTGTGCCTCAGTGTTATGGTGCTCAAGTTTGACAAGGTTTTTAGTCTTCTCTGCCAGACTGCTGGTGTCTCTTCAAATCCCAGGATTTGATAGCACTGAGTCAGGGCAATCCAATTCTACAGTGCAGAGGCATCCACAGATGGTGGAAAATGAGGACACATTCAAAGTAAAAGCAACATCTAACCTGGATAAAAGAGCTGAGTTTTCCCTTTCATTTAGGCATGCCCAGCCCTAGACTGGAAGCTTTCTCACTGTATCTTTGTTCCAACACTATTCACTTTTTCCAAGGATGGAGGGCTGGGAGAGAGAGAAATCAGGCTTGCCTCTTCTTCCATGTTTCAAATGATGGGTTTCCCCCTTGGCTGCAAACCAGCGGAACATGTTGGACGAGAAACCCCGACCAAGTGCCACATTTTAGGGAGGCATCCTTCAAAGCTTGGCAAAGTGACTGGGCTCACTCTCTCATTCATAGCGTCCAATAATCCTCCGCTTGGCTGGAAGAGAGGACTGCAGCAAATGGGGAATAAATTATGCAATTCCACCGCCACAAAGTGCAACTGTGTGGGGGAAAAGAAGGAGGGGACTGTCCGGCAGAGAAAGGAAGAGAGGCTTCCAGAGTGAACCTTCTCCCGTTCAGTTGACCTTTTCCAGGCGTTTCCTTTCTTTTCAACAGAGAAGGGGAGAGATCCTCTCCTCCTCCAAGTCCTGCAAGTGACTTTTCCAAGTGGCTTTGCATAGGGCTGTGTGGAAGGGCCCTGAGTGGCACAATTCAGTTTTTTCCATGTCAAAGATGACCCTTTTCCTGCACTGATCTTGAAGCATTTTACACACAACTGTCTCCAATGCCTTTTTTTTTTTTTTGAAGCTGCCCTTATGGTAGATCAACACTGCCATATGGTGCAGTTTGGAAGTGCATTACATGGTTATTTCCATATTGCATTATATGGCTGTGGAGATCCAGCCTAACTACTTCATCCCCTGTAAATCCGATTGCTGCCTCCTGCAGAATTCTGGAGTTTGTAGGTTAAGGAGGTGCTTTTAACAGCCTCTCTAAAGTACAAATACCAGAATTCTGCAGGAGGCAGAAACTGAATTTTAAGTGGATTTATTATCTAGTGTAATTGGGTCTTTACAGTTTGAAATGCATCATATGGTCAGTGCAGAGCCAAAGTAATGCAGTTTGAACTGCATTATAGAAGTCTGCTCTACAGTGACCATATAATGCACTTCCAAACTGCATTATTTGGCAGTGTATAGTAAAGCAATATTTAGCCCATGCCACCTCCAATTTAAGAAAATGATGATGCCCCTTTGCAAAGTTGTTGTGAGTTTTCTGGGCTGTATGGCCATGTTCCAGAAGCATTCTCTCCTGACGTTTCGTCTGCATCTATGGCAAGCATCCTCAGAAGTTGTGAGGTCTGTTGGAAACTAGGAAAATGGGGTTTATAATATATCTGTGGAAGGTCCACGGTGGGAGAAAGAACTCTTGTCTGCTTCTTACTGCCTGGGGGAATCCTTTGTTGGGAGGTGATTAACTGGCCGTGGGGTTTCCAGACAAGAAACAATCACGACCAACTAATCACCTCCCAACAAAGGATTCCCCAGGCAGTAAGAAGCCAGACCTTGAAACTGCTGGGCGATTGAATGCTAATCAAGATGGCCAATTGCAACATTCTCACTTGCCTCAAAGAAGAGTTCTTTCTCCATTTTCCTAGTTTCCAACAGACCTCACCTCTGAGGATCCCTGCCATAGATGTGGGCAAAACGTCAGGAGAGAATGCTTCTGGAACATGACCAGGCAGCGCAGAAAACTCACAACCCAGTGGTTCCGGCCATGAAAGCCTTTGACAACACCCCTTTGCAGAACTTTTTCAATCCTGAAAATTTAAAGGGGGGGTATGGAAACTTGAGCTGTACATTGGCATCAGAACAATGTTTTCTTGCAGAAAAAGTGGCACATCTTTCATTCTTCATACAAGTTTCGACTTCCATTCCTTCCATGTTCCTTTAAAGGCAAATATGTGCAGACAGTTTGGTTTTAAAAGGTGCACCCTCAATCGTCTGCATATATCAATCCACATATGATTTTTTTTTTTTTGCAATAAAAAATATGCCCAGTAGGCAGCGGCTCCTGTGTAGGCTCTCCCACTCTCTTTTCCTGTGCCTTGACTGTGCAAAAAGGCAAAAGAGAGAGAGAGAGAGAGAGAGAGAGAGAGCGAGAGAGAGAGAGAGCTCCGTAATCCAGGCAGAAGAATGCCAATAACGTCAATGCACAGCTGAACTGGAAGCCCTGCCTTACAGGAACTGTGCACGCGCGCGAGGGAGAGCGAGCGCGAGCGTGTGTCTGCAGAGAGAGAGAGAGAGCGCGCGAGAGAGCAAAAAAAGCGAGCACATACTAAACAGGAAATGCAACTGAGAGCTCTTCCAAGCCTCCAACTTCCAAATGCAATCGCCTCCCGAGATTTGCATGCATGCAATTGCAAGATGCATGCACGACTTTGTGCAGAGCTGCAACCAGAGCAAATCGGGAGCCTTACCTCTCTGCTGAGACATTTTCCCCCTCCACTCTGCACGAGAAACACAAAAGACTTTCGCCTCCTCTCTTCCGTGGCTTAGTTTTTTTGCAACAAAGATGCCCACTGCAAGCACTCAATGTTCATGCAACTGGAGTTTTTTTCCCCCTCTCTCTCTCCTCCTTCCCCGCTGCAGATCTCCTTGCAAAGGTGCAATTGCACAGCTTGCAAAATAAGAATTGCAAAGTGGGCTGCTTTTTAAAAAAATGCCCCTCGCTTTTGCAATGGCAACGAAGGCTCTGCTGCACCTACATGATGGGCCAGGGCTGGCAGCTCAAAGCTCCAAACTTGGATCCGACGGTCTCAATGCGCAGGCGTGCTTTCTACGACCGGCGCGTTGCCTTCTGGGTAGCGTAGTTTCTCCGCATAGTCCATCCAGGACTGCGTTAAGGAGGCACCACTGGCTTGATGCTGGAGGGGAGGGGGAGGGATCCTCTTAGGCCAGGTCTACACTAGCTCCAAACTGCATTCTGTGGCACTGTAGATCCAGCCTTGGAGGCAGTTGGTGCAGGGGAATCTGTAAACAAGGAATGGAAGAGGGCAGCTTGCAGTCTCTTGATCCTGGGCAGTCAAAGGGCTTCATGGAAGCCTGGGTTTCAGCAGAACTAGCCTGCAGTCCAGGTTGCTTCTTGGCAGTTTCACCCGGAGTATTGGATGTGCCTTGCTGGGTGAGCAGGTGGAGAAAAGGATTAAAAGTATGTCTTCTACTCCTGGGAGCACTCAGGGCCCTTCCACACAGACCTATGTCCCAGAATATCAAGGCAGAAAATCCCACAATATCTGCTTTGAACTGGGTTAGAGTCCACACACAGATAATATGGCAAAGCCTCCCAATGCCAGTTATTCCTACCAGGGGATTTGTGGGGTCAGCAAATTGCCTTCTATCCATTTTCGGTACTCGATTGGCAACTGTCACCAAGAGTGCTGCTTCTTAAACTGTGAGTCCAGGCCCCAAATGAAATCTTAGCTCAAAGGTAAAGGTAAACATCTCATCATGTCCAATTCTGGATGCTCATCCCCATTTCTAGGCCAAAGAGCAGGGGCGGCTCAAGTAAGCATTTGCAGGATAGTTGATTTTGTCCGGGGCACTCTTGAGGTGTTCTTGGGGGAAAATAGACCTTGACATATGCGAGTTGTAATTACTGGGATGTATAGTTCACCTACAATCAAAGAGCATTATGAACTCCACCAATGATGGAATTGAACCAAATACGGCACAAAGAACTCCCACGATGAACAGAAAATACATATCAGTGATTGGTTGGGGGGGGGGGGGGCAAAATACTGTTTGCTTACCATTGAAAATTACCTAGGGCCATCCCTGCCAAAGAGTCAACGTTGCAAAGTAGTCATGTCATTGTAATTAGAAGATAACTCTGTATGTTTCATTATTATATGTAGTCTACCTTATATATGATTTTAAGGTAAAGGTTTCTCCTGACATTAGGTATCGTGTCTGACTAATGGAGGGTGATGCTCATCTCCATTTGTAGGCCGAAGAGTCAGTGTCAAGGTTATGTGGCCGACATGACTGCATGGAGCGCCATTATCTTCCCACTGAAGCAGTACCTATTGATCTACTCACATTTGCATATTTTCGAACTTCTAGGTTGGCAGAAGCTAAGGCTAAAAGTGGGAGCTCACCTCACTCCCTGCATTCGAACTGCCAGCCTTTCAGCCAGCAAGTTCAGCAGCTCAGTAATTTAACCTGCTGCGCCATCAGGGGGTTAAACCTCAACTTTGGGTTCATAAAAAAATTCGGCAACAATGAAAGTTTACTGATAGTCGCTTAGTGGCTATTTTAGACCTTTACATGAATCTTTTGTGGAATGCTTCACTTGTACTTCATAAATAGGAAAATCCACCTGTTTTGCAAGCCTTGCAAATGTGGGCTTGTTATTGGTAGTTTTTTAAAAACTATATTTTCAATATCTATATACCAAGGCTCACATAAAAAATTTCTCAAGCAGAAAGGGGTTGTAAGTGGAAAAGATTGGTAACCACTGACCTAGACTTTTTCATCATCCGCCCTGTACTGTGGGGTGACATGCTGGAAGAGCTTCAATAGCTAAAGGATTTGTCAAATTTAAAACAGAATAAAATACCTATTTTTTTCCTACCCAGTCAATTTTAACATATTCATTTAAATGTACATTTCATTTATATGAATTATTTTAATGGTTTTTCCCACTCAGAAATCTAGCCAAAACATTCGACACCAGCTGCAATTTCCAGGGAAGCATGAAGGGCAGCTCCAGTATTTGCACCACTGTATTTGCACCACTGGCAAACCAGTGCAAGTTATCTCTATCTAAGGCAGTGGTTCCCAACCTGTGGTCTGTGGCCATATACACAACAGACATAGAATAAACATATACATTCAAACATGAATTTAAAATCATATAAAGATTAAAACACATTATTAAAACCATGCAATCTGAGATCATATTCAAAAAGCCATTCCAATTGTCATTGCACGTTTTCCATCACCACTTATTGCACTGCAGTAATGGCCAAAGGCTTGGTGTTGTGGCACCAAAGTTCAGAAAAGGGTAAATATCTCACAAACTTCAAATCTCACAATTCCATACTATTGAGCCATGACAGTTCATGTGGTGTCAAAGTACTATAATTCTGTAGAGTGAATACAGCCTCAGTAACCCCCAGCATGCTTAATGCTCACAATAATAGTTCCACTAAAGCAGTGGTTCCCAACCTGTGGTCCATGGACCACCAGTGGTCTGCAAGAACTAAAACATGGTCTGTGGCCTCACCATTACTACACCGTTGCAACTGGTCTCGCGATAATGCTGAGGCTTATTAAATATAGTTTTCTGTTGTTGAGCTTGGCATATATTCTGTATCAGAAACTAGAGCTGCTGTGGTGTATCCAATGCCATTTTCTGAATCAGCACCCCAAATAACCAAACCACATCTAAAGTTGACCAAAAACTGATTCATAATTCTTTTGTTACTAACGTTAGAGAGTGGTCCCTGGTCAAAAAAAGGTTGGGAACCACTGATCAAAGGACTTCATCAGAAAGAGGTGGGGGAGTGAGGGGAACTGTCTCCTTGTGTGTAGAATCATCTCCTTTGTGTGGGATCCTGTCTTTAAAGAAGATAGAGAATTTACGTAACCCCATTATATAGGATTGTCTCCTCCCACCTCAACCATCTGCTGAGAGTAGACACAAGGGATCATTCTTAAGACACTACTTCTGGGATATTTTACTTTCCCTCTCAGTTCTCTTACTCTAGAGGAAATCCAAGGCACCATTCTAACGTCCTATAGCTGGTGAAAAAAGGGAACAAAAAAGATTGCAGTAATTTCTAAAGCCTAAATTACTATGCAATTCTAAAGCTTAAATTACTATGAAGGAGAAAAATGACATGAAAGCAAAGTGGTGATATCTTACCATTGTACTATTCCTTATGGTTATGCAGAAGGGTTTTGCAAAAGAAGTGGCGCATAGGAGACCACCCATAGGAACATCCATTCCATAACATCACTGAAATTATTAAACACAGGCGAATCTGGAAGATCTCATACCACCTCACATGTTTTTACGTGCTTTCTCCTGATTTCTCTCTGGCTACTGTTATCATCGTTTATCCACATTTCTAACGAAATACCATGGATGACAGCCAGAAGTCTGTTTGCATCATATGATGGCCTCCGTAATACTTTGTCTATGGACAATTTTATAGGTATGTGGAAATTGGGGGGGGGGGGAGGGAGGGGAGTGATGAAGGCCTAAGAAGAGCTTCAACTGATATACAAAGGAGACAAAGAACACAGAGTCACTATATCATTTGAGCCTCCAGTGACAACTACAAATAAAAATATTTCATTCTAACAAACAGTAAGAATACATGAAGTTACAGCCATCCTGGCAGTTGACATGGATGTATCCAGAGTACTGCTCAGATGCAAATCTTTTAAATGGACTTCAATCTCATTCAGAACAAATAGTTTATTTGTCTCTTGAACATGAGAACTATTTACCTACAATGCCTCCATCTTGTCAAGATTTGCTCTCAGTGGCCCTGAATGTGCATATATGCACCTGTTTGTATTTTGGTGGAAAAGTTGGGTTTGTCATATTGATGACACTTTCTTATTGGAAAGAAGATTGTGAGATTGTAGTTTATTTTTCTGCCAAATCTCTTTGATGTTGTATAGAATCATAGAGTTGTGGTGTTTTCCAACTAAAAACCTGGATATTCGAGCAAGTCTTCAATTGATCTTCGACGTGATGTTTGCCTGACCATGGATTGCAATCAAGGATAAGGAATTGGATTACGATTTTAACTATGAGATGTCCCGATCTGTATTGGTGGCCCAATACTATGTATGTTTTTGTATATATTCCTAATTTTAATCTTATATGCTTAAAGTGAATTGTATATTTTAACATGTTGTAAACCGCAATGAGTCGCCGCACAGGCTGAGATATTAGCGGTATACAAGCATACCAAATAAATAAATAAATAAATAAACTCTATTTTAGATATTAAATGTCATAGACAGAAAAATAAGATATGATCTTGCAGTCATCTTTTCTGGAAGCTAGATGTCATGAACCCATCCATGGTATCAGGAGCTCATTTTCAACAAACAACAGGAGAGTCAGAAAAAGTCAAGAGCCAATATCATAGAAACCACATTCAGGAGTCCTTGGAAGTCAAGCCAGAATAGCAAGAAGCACAAATCACAAAGAGAGAGATGTGTGAGCCCAATCCAAGATCAAAGTCCAATTAGCCAAAGTCAGAATTTCTTGGTGAAGCAACAGAGTCAAGTCAGGAACAAATGAGTCAGATGACGAAAGCCAAGGTCACAGTTCAGAGTCAGAAATACCAGTAGTCAGAAGAGCATCAAAGTCATGTTTCAAGGCAAGAAACAACTATGATGCCAAGGTCAAAGTCCAGGATTTGTCAGAGTCCAGAAGTCTGAAGGCTAGGAGTCCTTGAAGTCAAATCGAGAGGCCGCAGAGCTTGGTTCCAAGAGAAAAATACAACAATGTCATCTGCCACCACAGGTCTCAACTCTGAGGCTCTTTTATCCTATGATTTCAGCCTTTGCTTGTTTAATAATAATTTCTCCTAAACTTGCAATATTCCTCTCTCTCTCTCTCCTATACTCCAAACATTCACTAGCTTTCACTAAATGCTTGAGCCTTTTACTGAAGGCTCTTCTTCAGCAGTGGCTGAGTTAGAGCAGGCAGACTCCTGAGAGCTGCTGCCCATGACACTAAGAGTAAATTGTAGAAAAGCATGCATTTATCTTCAGCCTCTTTGAGCTTTTGCAGAATGATACCATGGTCAATGGGGTCAAAAGCAGCTGGAAGATCAAGCAAGAGCAGAAAGGCTTTTCTCCCTCATCTTGCACCCTGTCAATGAAAGTTCTTTGCCACAGCAACCAAGATTGAAACCAGACGGAAGTGAGTCTAAAAACAGATTGAGTATTCCTAATCTGAAATGCTTGGGACCAGAGGTGTTTTGGATTTTTTTTTCTTTTATTTGCATTTTCCATTGGTGCATATCACTTCACTTCACCCACCCATGAGGACAACATTTGAATATTTTGGGAGCTGTGTAACCTGGAATTGGCAACGTTCCAAAGTGCTTGCAATTGTATCTTACAATAATGTTCATTAGTGCTACAAAACCAAACTTAGAGCCCAGTCCTGATGTGGGACTGACTCCCCAATGAGTTTGCATAGGATTTGCATGCCAGTCTCACTGTAGTTAATTGATTTTGCAAGGAGAATCCTTCCCCTCGTCTCTATTAACAAGCACCTTGGAAGAAGTAGGTTCTTCTCCACTCCTGCACTAAGCCCATGACCTGTTTTTATCTTTCTGCTGTCACCACAGCAACCCCTGCTCTTGTGCAACTATTTACCAAAGAAGAAGGGGGACAAGTCTTTGCTGTGTTTTAAATGCAAACTGTCTATTCAGAGTAACACCACAACCATCAATTTCAGACAAAAGAAAATGATGAACAATAGAAAATCAAATTTGAAAATTCACTGCCCAGTAATGACCCAGATTTAGGAAGATGGATGCTATGTTTTGTTTTCTATGGAACTAGACTTCCTGAATTCTCATCAGATGGGGGGAATTTAGCATCCTAGGATGTTTTCACCCCAGTTAATGGACAAAGCCCCATGCCAGCCACCACATGATATTGTGTGACTTCTGGTAGAGCCCCAGCCTCCAACTTGGGTGAAAGCATCGCTAAACACTTTCCGTACAACATGGGAGGCTTCCCCTGTTTTGCTGGGTCCAGTAGAGCCAGCACGGGACTCACTGAGAGGGCAATACTTCTCAAACGATACATCCTTCACGGGAAGGCTAAACCATTCCTGGCAAATTCTCAAATAATGGGAATCTTTTATTATGGTACTAATAATATAAACTTCACTTACTTAGTTTCCAAAAGACCCCTCAACCTCTGAGGATGCCTGCCATAGATGTGGGTGAAACATCAGGAGAGAATGCTTCTGGAACATGGCCACACAACCCGGAAAACTCAGAGCAATCTAATAATACAGTGTATTGTCGAAGGATTTCATGGCCGGAATCACTGGGTTGTTGTTGGTTTTTTCGGGCTGTATGGTCTCTAGACCATGGCCATACAGACCGAAAAAACCTACAACAACCCTAATAATACAGTACTAGCAGTCCCCTGACACGCGTTGCTGTGGCCCAGTCTGGTGATCTGGGAAATAAAGTAATGAGAAAGTGTTGGTTTCTAATATATGTAATTTCTTTATGCTTGTGGGTAAACATAATTTCTTGCTATTTCTTTGACAGTGTTGATGTTGGGATTGCCTGGTTTGCCTACTCTGGAACATGCGACATATAACTGTCCTTCTTTAGGGGTCCCTTTCAAATCTTTGATACTGTCTCTGTCGTATACATACATGTGTGTGTGTGAATTGCTGGATGGCCCTTTGTCAGGAGGGCTTTGATTATGTTTTCTTGCCCTGTTGAAGGGAGTTGTACTGGATGGCCTTAAGGCAGCATTTCTCAACCTGGGAAGTCAAGACCCCGGGGGAGGGTCACCAAGGGAGTGTCAGAAAGGTCACCAAAGACCACCAGAAAACACAATTTTTTCTGTTGGTCATGGGGGTTCTATGTGGGAGGTTTGGCCCAATTCTATCGTTGGTGGGGTTCAGAATGCTCCTTGATTGTAGGTAACCTATAAATCCCAGTAACTACAACTCCCAAATGTCAAGGTCTATTTTCCCCAAACTCCATCTGTGTTTATATTTGGGCATATGGATTATTCGTGCCAAGTTTGGTCCAGATCCCTCATTGTTTGAGTTCATAGTGCTCTCTGGATGTAGGTAAACTACAACTCCAAAACTCAAAGTCAATGCCCACCAAACCCATCTAGTGTTTTCTGTTGATCAGGGGAGTCTTTGTGCCAAGTTTGGTTCAATTCCATTGTTGGTGGAGTTCTGAATGCTCTTTGATTATAGGTGAACTATAAATCCCAGCAATTACAACTCCCAAATGATAAAATCATAAATTTTTGAGTGACGGTCACTCCTTGTGTTGTGAGACTTTTGTTGCCAAATTTGGTGTGATTTCGTTCATTAGTTCTTTTGTTTTTAAGGTACTCATGCACAGAGCATTTTTATATATATAGATTTGCCTGTTGTATTGTTTCAAACCACTAGGTGGCATCTGTGAGTTTCTTAGAATTTGTAGATGTTAAGGCCAATCTTGACAGATACAATCCCCCAATTCACTTAAGACATTTTCTTAGGGCCCTTCCACACAGCCATATAATCCAGAATATCAAGGCAGATAACTCACAATATCTGCTTTGAACTGGATTATCAGTCCACACTGCCAGGTAATCCAGTTCAATGTGGATTTTATACAGAAACCTTTTCCAGAAAGCAGCCATCGTTGTGAAATGTAAAGCCTTGATTTCTTTTTCTTTCCTAACCTCAAAAGGATTGTGGCTGAAATAAAGTGGACTCTTATAGAATGTGTGTGTGGAACTTCTACTTAAAAGTATCCCAACGTAAGAGTTTTTTCAGTTAAGTGCTTGACATAAGATCAGTGTTTTGACTTAAGAACTAGTGTCAGAAGAAGCACCAGTGTGAGAGCACAGGGCTTCAAGGGAGCAGTCTCTGTGCCTTGTGCTCTTGTCCACTTTGGAAGATTGCTGTCTGCTTTGCTCTTGTCCACT
Source organism: Anolis sagrei (assembly GCF_037176765.1). NCBI lineage: Eukaryota > Metazoa > Chordata > Lepidosauria > Squamata > Anolidae > Anolis > Anolis sagrei. The sequence goes on from NC_090022.1 coordinate 135,908,995, forward strand.
TTGTGGAACTTTGAGTTAGTTGACTTTCTGTGGTTTTCATTCCTGGTATGTTTGGCATCATGAAGAGAGCCCAAGAGAGGGAGGGAGGCTGGAATGAGTACAGTATAAAGAAAATGATGCTTCTGCCTCTTCACTTTGTGCTTCCAGAATTTCCTATGTAATCATCTGCACATCAAAGCCACTTTGAATACTAATTTGAAACTGCATTAAATGATCAGTGTAGATGGGTCCTTAGACTTGGAAGGGACCACAGAGGCCATCTGTTTATCAAGCTGGAATGTACTACATAGAATCATAATGTTACATACAACAGAGTTTGCTCTTTTGAAACTTAAATGCCACTATTCTTCCCCATCCCCACTCCCTTCAAATATCAGTCTCCCAAAGTCGTTTTATGGTCTTTACAATCCTCTTGACTTCCTCATACCCATATAACATATATTTAAAGCAAATGAAGCCGATTTACCACTCCTGATAGCTCTAGGAATAGCAATTCCCCTTCCATCACTTTCTAACAGTTTGGTGAGTTTTTGTTGGTTTTTTTTACACAAAGGCCAACAAAGCTTTTTACTTCTTTCTTGTCTGGACTTCCACTCCCTGGTGTTGGATGGTGCTTCTATGTCAGAGGTATCAAATTTGCGTTATGTCAGAGGTGTCAAACTTTCAGGTGTTTGGGCCTCCAAATCCCAGAAGCCCCAGCCAGCTTACCCAATGGCCAGGAATTCTGGGATTGTCAGGACCATGGTCCAAGAGGAAGAGGAGGAGAAGAGGGTTTGTCTCCCAGCAGCCAAGTTGGAACCCAAGGGTGAGGAACAGCTGGATAGGCCTGAGAATGATACTGCTGTGCAGGAGCTGGATCCTGTTGTTCTGTAGTAGCTGAGTTGGGGCAGGATGAAGCCCTTCTGGAAGAAGGGCAGGATTTAAGTCTCCCCTTCTGGTTATAGTTGAGAGTGGATCCAATTCAGTTGTGCTGGTCAAACCAATTGGCTCAACAGAAGAAAGATGTGTATAGAGGAAGCATAAAAGAAGGGTGTTGGGAACAGGACATTGCTGGAAGTAATCGTTGTATTGGGTATTTCAGCAGGTGACCTTGACCCTTGTTTCTTGTATTACGTATTGTGGATTTGGTGAGCTGTTTATGTGCTTTACCCTTGGACTGGATTCTTGGACAACGTGTTGTGCTTGCTACTTTCTTTGGACTGCCTTTATGATTGACCCTGGACTTTGTTTGGACTAGCCATTGAGCTTCATGTATATGTGACCTTAGAACTGGATTTTGACATTCTCTGATGCTTAAAATCTTTTAAAACTGTTGACTGTGAACTGTCTTGTTTGTGCTTGCCAAGTTACAGCTGCAGTGACTTGACAGGAAGTTAAAAGTCCAAAACACCTGGAGGGCCACAGGTTTGACAACTCTGACCTAAAGCCACCATCTGATACCACTGCTTTAGGTGTTGGCCTCTTCAACATCTTAGGTGACCTTGACATTTCAGTCTAAAGCTGATATTGGATTCCCTATCCCACTCCTGGGAAGCCAGCGATTCCTATTGGTAAATGGTGAAGAATTTGTAGAGCAGTGGAAGGGGCAAAGCTGACGGGGGTGGAGTTCAAGAAAGACAGTGTAGAGTAAGTGCAGTTTGACAACTCTTCAACTGCCATGGTTCAGTGCTATGGAATCCTGGGAGCTGTTGTTTTATAAGGTCATTAGCTTTCTCTGCCAAATAATGTTACTGCCTCACCAAACTACAAATTCAACAGCATTGAAACATGGTAGTTACAGTGACATCAGACGACATTCATTCTGCAGTGTAGAAGCACACTTTTGTGCATGTCTACACTTACTATTACAAGAGGAATATGGTGTACTCCCCCCCCCCCCCTTTGTCTTGTAAACCTTTAAATTAGCACATTTAACTTTTTTTGTAAAAATAGCTAGTCATCAATATTTAGGGACACTTGCAAATCAAGTTTTGTTATTTGAAGCACAAGAGGCCTCGGTGGCATGGATGCTCAGTTTCCATTGAATTGTCCCTAATTCAGGGATAGGAAGCATGTGGCCCTTAAGACGTTGTTGGACTCAGCTGTCCCAATTAGTATAGCTAACAGTGAAGAATGCTGTAGGCTGCAATCGACCATGACCAGCATCTGGAGGGTACATGATTTGAACGGTGTCCTGCCTCAGAAATTTAGCTTTTATGCTCATGTATATTCTAAATAAAGTTTGCTATAATGCATTATCTGTGCAGACATTTTGGAAACTTTTGTTAGTGAAGAACATACCTGCAATAGCAAGGATGTTCCCTGGGATGGGTTGCACTGAACACCACCGTCCAGTGCCTTTCCTCCCTGTAGCAGAAACTTCAAATTACAAAAGAAAGACAATTCACCTAAAATTAGCAAGATTTTACTGTAAAAATGATTCAGCAGTAAAATGCTTTGCCATGGAGTTAGAAGACTCTCTACCTTTGGAATTCCTACAACAGAGCTTTCCACTGCTGCCTTGGGCAGAGACCTTGGCTCAGCGGGTCGAAGCAGAATTAAATAGCAGCACCTCCTGTTAACTAAGGATGGTTCCAGACAGCCCTTTAACCCGGAAGCATTCACATTTGTTAAACGCAATTACATCCAGGTTCAAGTCCACCCCTCCCCCAAGAAAGCTTTTCTGGGAGTGGGCTGTCCATATGGCCTTCCAAGAGGTCAGGGAGACAGCCTCCACCCCCTCCCAAAACCGCTTTAAAAGTGTTTAAAAAATAAAATTACTTGGCCGCTATTAAAGATCTATTGGAGCTCTCCTGGCTCGTAGGACTTATGAGCCAGGAGAAAGGCGGGCAGGAGCTATTTCCTCTCCCCCCCCCCCCCACTTTCTCCTGGCATGTCATTCCTATGAAAGGAAATTCGTATTGAAATGGTATAGGAGCCCAGCCAAACTTTCATATATGGTAACAGGGATAAGCCCAACATTTTGAGATTACAGATTAATAAAGAATGGTACACCCATATGCTGTGGAAATGATTTTAAACAATGTATTTCAATGTTGAGACAAATGTTGTTAATGTTTATGTATGCATATAATTTATTCATGTCCCAACATTGAATGTTTGCCATTTGTATGTTGTGCTCCACCCTGAGTCCCCTTCGGGGTGAGAAGGGTGGAATATAAATGTTTTAAATAATTTTTTAAATAAATAATCTCCAAAGGTAACATCCTTTTGGGAAAAATAGTGAAGAACATGGGAGAAATTATTCAAAATATCACTTCAAATGAATATATATTTGATGCTAAGGGGAGTATTAGACAACAATAAGTTTAACGTTAAAAAACATGTATTGTTTAAAGCCATGAGTTTATCAAGACAGGAAGTGATAGCATGGGGTTGGAAAGATGAAAAAAGGATTACGGAAAATTGGAATAATCTTTATTATGAGGTTCAATCTAACATAACATATTTAACTCTGTACGGTACACAAGAGGGTAAGATAAGTGAAATTTAAGATAAATGGAATTGATAAAAAGCGGCAAAGCCAATGTAAATATTGTACAGAAACTAAGAAATTTGTGCTCATGGCTAAGGATAAAGATATAGAGGAAATGTGTGGTCTGAGAGATGGATGGTGGGGTGGGGAGGATTTTAACAACTAAAAATTAATAAAAAATATTATTGAAAAGGGAACATTCTGGACAGTAAAGTCCTGCATATAACTCTTGTTTTTCGATAACATCTTTAAGTACAGAAATTATTACTTAAATTCTTCAACCAGGTGAGAAGTATTATTCTTTGTAAATATGTGCACATTAAGTCTATAAGGCATAGCTAAAGAGATCAGTTTTGAACTTTGAAGTCTAGCATCTACCACGGGAATTTTAAGTCAAAGGGTTATCCTGTCAATAGTTGTCCATTAAAGTCTTGCAAGGTTTGTAGGGAAAATATGCATGAGACGAAGACTGACAGCAGTTGATATGACAACATTTATTATTGTATACACATTTCACGGGAAGTTAAGCCTTTGGAGCCCCCAATTCAAAACAATGAAGAGCAAAAGAACGAGGGTAGATCATCTTGAATGAAAGAGTCCAGAGCTGGAATGATTGTGCTTAGATATCAAAGCAGAAGAGTTCCAGTTCTCTTGGTTCTCTTTTAATCGTATCTGTAAAAGTGACAAAAAAGAAATAAAAAATGAAATCTGATCAAGTGAGGAAGGTGTTCGGTGTTTCTGTAACAAATTATTGGGTTGGGAGCACCTCATCTTTATGTAGGCATGAGATTAACTTAATAAGAATTCTTATTCACCTAACTGCACCAGAAAGATTGATGGGATTTGTTCATCTAGCTTTGGAATCAAGGTATTCTGGAATAAGTGGCTTGTATAATTGCCTATTTCTTGGCACTGGTGATTGTCCAAGAACTTTATCACATGAGGTAAATAAACTGCAATTGCTTTGGTTGGGGCTTAGAATACAACACCTTATTATCTCTCATACTTGCATTGTGCTTGACTTGTGGAAAAACTCATCAATGAATCCGATATTGGTGTTATTCCATGACCATTTATTTTGCAGTAGTTTCCTTCCACTGCAGTCTCAATACTGTGAAGCAGATGAAGGTCTCATGAGAACACTGAAACCTTGCAATGGCACAGTTGTGACAACATAGAAAAAATACTAAACATGTCCTGTAAACACAAGGCTGTTCAGAGGACTGATTGTGGGAATTAGCACCACTAAAGTACCAGCATTGTGCAATTGCAGTGAGGTGTGAAAGTGATTGTTCCAGTAATGTCTGCTTCCGTTTGCTTAAACAATGTGATTGTCGTGAGACAATTGGCTATTATGATAAAGCCCCAAGCTCTCCCTCCCATGATGTCTTGGCTTTGAGGATCCTCCTCCCGAGATAGTCACCTCTTTTTTTTTTTTACATTATTTTGTTTTATTCTTAATTTGCCTTTGTCCCAGAGTGGGGCCCAAGATGGCTTCCAAAAACAGTAAGTTAAAAGCATTTAGCACACAATGCAAAAACAATTATTGCTAATGCTTCTTCAGTGAATTCAGAGTGCCACTGCACAGGTAGTTACCTAGCCCCATGTATGTGGTCAGATTTTGATCCCCATCTGACCTCTGACCTGTTGGGGAATGAAGGGAGGTATAGACCATCAACATCTAGAGGACCATCAGGTCATCAGGATTGTCCATGTATGTCTAACTCTTCAGAGGTTAACACAGATGACAAATTAAGCAGCATTTTTGTGAATATTCAATGGATTCACTTTGCTAAAAGAAAATGATTCCATGATTGCTGTCCCAAGCTGGATCTGCACTGCCATATAAAACAGATTATCAAAGCAGATAACCCAGATTATCTACTTTGAACTGGATTACATGAGTCTGCACAGCCATATAATCCAGTTCAAAGCAGATGACCTGGATTTTATGTGACAGTGTAAACGGGGCTCCAGACAGATGGAGATGACATATCAGTATTGACAATCCCCAGACTATTTGGCAATTCTCCCAACTCTTACTGGCCTGTTGCTACCTCCTCATTCAATGGAAGAATTTCCTTTACTATCTCCCCACTGCCAACCTCTTGCTTAAGGACAGATTAACCATTTGTAAGTATTTTTGTCTGTAGGACTGCTCCTTATAAATGTTCTAACAAACAGGGAGGGCAAAAAACAGAGGTTTCATAGATCAAGACATGGATTCTTGTGTCATTAATAATGTTTGAAAACTGAAGTAGTATCATAACCTGGTTAGAGCAGTGCTAAGATTACAAACACTTTCAGATGTAAGGTTTACCTGAACCAGAAAAGGCCAGATGGGTCCCTTAGGATGTCAGGTTTTTCTTTAACAAACCGTTTTGTAGAGCTGGTAATAGGAAGAGTAAGAAAATGGTTATGGCATCAATGTGCAGTCCTAAGTATGTCTTCTCAGAAGTAAATTTAATTCAGTGCAATTTATTTCTAGGTATGTCTGCAGTATTTAATCCTAAATTCTATGGGCCCCAAATCTGTTTCACCGGGTTTTCTTCCCTTTCATTGTTATTAAAGAATTCTCTTGTTGCTTAATTATCATGTAGAGAATTTTTTGTGAGATGCATTCCCTAGCCTAGCTATGCTTCTGTTCCCAGGTAAGAGTATAAAGTGCTGCATCTTAAAAATACAAAATCGGCTCCCCAAACTTCCCTCCACCCCCAGGCTGAATCTTCTTGACCTGAGATTAATGAATAGTCAAACTCTTTATGGTTTTTGCTGCAGCAGAAGTGATGATGAAGATGTGAAACAACAACATTGCATACTTTAACAAGTAAATTCATCTGTTAAAGGTAAAGGTTTCCCCTTGGCATTAAGTCTAGTTGTGTCAGACTCTTGGGGTGGAGGGAAGTTTGGGGTGGTGCTCATTTCTAAGTCAAAAAACCGGCGTTGCCCATAAACACCTACTAGGTCATGTGGCCAGCATGACTGCATGGAGCAACATTACCTTCCCACCAAAGCGGTACCTATTTATCTACTCGTACTTGCATGTTTTTGAACTGCTAGGTTGGCAGAAATTAGGGCTAACAACAGGAGCTCACCTTCCGATCAGCAGTTTAACCTGCTGCACCACCACAGCCTCTAATACATCAGTTAAATCATGCTAATTTGAAGCCATATTAAATGAGGAGGAAAGTTTAAAGAAAGGAGTTGAACATGATGGGTCTCCTTGTCTGAACTCAGTGTGTTACCATGGTGAGAATAAAAAGAGAAATAAATATTAAGAATCACCTTTCTTTATAATATTTTTGTTCAATATTTTCTAAGTTTAATATTTCTTTCAATATCCTGTGCTGAAACCAATACTGCTTGTTTAAAAATGCCTATATGTTTGCAATACATTCCGGAAAGTCCACAAGGGAATTAAAAATTGGATTCTTGATTAGTCAATTATGATTTAATCTGTTGAGGGATCTAGAAACAGAGGCAGATGCAAAATCAAGACAGATCAAAAATGGGAAGAGCGGAGAGATCTGAATGAGATGCAAATGAGAAATGAATTAGATACCTTATTTTATTTATTTATTTAAGGCATTTGTATCCCATCCTATCTCAACCTCTGCAGAGGGACTCAGAGCGGCTACCAGTGCCAACAACAGAGTAAAACAAGCATAAATATACATATTATAAAATATATATAAATATATAAAAACATTTAAACAGTTCACTGATTTTATAAAAACATTAAAACAGTTCACTGATTTTCTTTAACAAACCATTTTGAAGAGCGGGTAATAGGAAGAGTAAGAAAATGGTTGTGGCATCAATGTTCAGTACTAAGTATGTCTTCTGCATTCCAAAGATGAGCATATATCTCTATCTATCTATCTGCCTATCTATCTGCCTATCTATCTGCCTATCTATCTGCCTATCTATCCATCTATCACTGCTGTTATTATTTAATTACTGAGAACAAAAAAAAAACCCTTGCTCTTGTACTGCACAAATCTGGCACTCTCGTACAACAACAGTCCCTTAGTAGTTTAGAAATCACTTTCCTTTGGACCCTGCTTTGCCTATTTGCTGAACTGTCACCTTTTCTCTGAATGAAAAACCGATTTAGTCTCCTTATACCTGTAACGTTTGGTATTGATGAGCCAGTGCACAAAATCCTTGGCCTTCATGTTGTCCAAATGTCTGGTAAAATCACTGGTAAAGGTACCTTCAGAGTGTCGCTTGACTTTGGAAGTAAAACTGTGGGCGCTCTCTGTTTCATATGATTGCCACCTGTTTAAGAAGCCAGCAATGAGTAGAAATGTATTAATTTCACTATAAATAATAACAACTTTATTATTCTACCCCAGCACCATCTCCCCATAGGGACTCAGGCGGCTTACATATGGGACAAAATGCCCACAAGACACAAATACAGAACAATCCATTAAAGCAAAAGCGCAATTAAAATAAGAACATAGTAAAATATAACAAACCAGATAAAAGCATAATTAATAACATATAAAATATAAAACAGCAGGATTGAAACTCAGTCAAAACAATATTTAATAAGACTAATTGCCAGTAGTACAATGGGCACGACAAAATATTATCAGGGAATATAGGGACTGGGCATTTATGACTAGGGACTAGGCAGTTGAAACATCCAGGTTTTCAAATCTCTGCGAAAAGAGGACAATGTAGGGACTATTTTCATGGCCAGTCACACTATCTTCTTTCATATCCAAGGCATATTCCTCATACCAGCCTGAATTTGTAGGGAATACAAAGGTCTCCAAAGCCAGAATGATGTAATGGTTTGAGTATTGGACTAGGATTCTGGAAGACCAAGGTTGAAATCCTAGCTCAGCATGGAAAAACCCCGTGTGACTTTGGGGAAGTCACACCCTCTCAGCCTTCGAGGAAGGCAATGGCAAAACCCATCTGAACAAACCTTGCTAAGAAAACCCTGTAATATGTTATTCTTAAGGTTGCCATGAGTGAAAATTACTTGAAAATACACAATACCAAAATGCAACTTTAAAAAAGGAACAAGGTATTCTATCTTGTTTAGAACGTTTTATCTCTAATACAAAGAGCCTAACCACACACTGACTATAATTGCAATTATAATGAGTAATTATGGAAACATATAGTTATAAAAATGTTAGTAAATAACCACAGGGAACAATTTCGGATGTTACGGGGCTTTGTGCATACCCACTGCTTGTTCACAAGATCTAATGAATGGAAATAGGTTGAGATGGGGACATGCTGTATCAGCTTGTTTGCCAATATCATTTGAGATAGGGCTCCAGTAATTAACTGAGGCTCAGTCTTTTCAAAAGCTGGAAAGACTTATAGAATACATTTTTTCCATAAATCATTTGTTTCCAGAGAATGTTACAATCTTTTTCATGCTGAAGTAATACATACTTCAGATGGGTGACAGTCCATCTTAATTAGGTTGTAGCCATCAAAAAAGCACCTCTATTCTGTTTCATTCTGTTAAACCCCTATTCCCCCTATCAGAGGCTTGAAATATATTTTCATTTTCTTAGAAATTTCACTGCGCAGTATGGTGCTAATTTCTCATAGGCAAACACCAAACATCTAGGTCTCTCCCAGTTGCCACACCAATTCTATTCTACTGACACTCTGAAATATTTCTTCTTACCTAGCCTCATCTGTAGAGTCTTTCAGGACCATTTCCCAGCCTCCTGGTAGGAAAGCAGTAGTGATCAGTCCAAAAACAAAAAGCCAATGTGTGTTCTTCATCAGGCTGCCTGCACTGAAATAAAGCATTAAATAAGAAGCTGATCATGGTGTTTATAGTATGTTACAGTTTGATCCCACCAGACTAGGTTTTGTTTCACACATACAGGGGCGAGGATGAAACTTCAGAATCTGAAATCCGGTTCAAAAAATCAATATATGAATGAGTCCTGGCAGATTTTAAACCTTCACCACACACTACATAACAATTTAAGCAAAGTAACTGGCTTGCAGGCAATTTGATGGCAGTTCACTTCAGTGAAGCTGGCATCCTAGTCTTATATATAGGGAGACAGACAATAAGAAATTTAAGAGGGTATTAAGGTGCACCGTGCTGCTGCCTTTGGTGTGTAATGCTTCAAAACCCCACAACTATGGAAAGGAGTATCTTAAATGCTGTTGAATTCTGTTTGTAACTTGCCTTGACTATATTGGAAAATTGTCTGACAATTCCAGTAATTCATGTATACACCGTAGGTGGTTACACTACCTCTAACCTAGCATCTTCCTTGTTCCTAAAAAGTATCTCTGCACTTTAAGTGTGTTTAGTATCTTAGGCTGTACCCTAACAGCTTAGTAGAACTGTTATTAAGAAACACAATGCTTTTCTCAAATTAGAGGAATCCGTTTGAAGTACCTCCCTGGTCAAAGTGAGAAATCTAATGACCGTTCATTAAACTCTCACTTATCCTGATCTTGTCTAGGAGTTTCCCTGAAACAAAAAAGAATGATATACTTCCCTTCTAGAAAGTTACCAAAATGTAAATTTTCTCTACTTCTGGCTCTACATGTAAAACAAACTGTGACAACATTAATGCCTCCTTCAATGGGATGTAGATTGTTGGGGAGTAGGGGAGAGATGGTAGTAAATATTGTATTGCTTACCTTCCCGAAATGCAAGTCTCTCCTCTAATCCTGAGTTCTTTCCCCTTCTGTGAGCTGTTTTGTGGCTTAATGCTATTCCTTTACCTGTACTTTTAAGCTTGTTAGTGGAATGCTAAAGGATGACAGGTAGGTCATTGGTGTTCCTGATTTTCGTTGAATGGGTCACTTGTGAATCATTACCGGATCTTTCTTCTTCTTTTGAAAAAAGGTGAGTCTATAGAGGAAAAGGCATTGATTCCAGAACTCTCTACCAGAGCCTTTAGCAACATTTTCTTCATTGAGCTCTGATGAATCAAGCCAGGTGTGAGTTTCTTACCAGAGGAAATTTTCTCTTAGTCTTGTCTCATATCATTGAAGCACCACATCCTAGGCGGACCAGCAAGACTGCTGTTGGAAACAGAGGCAAACAGAACAACACACAGCACTAGGGAGAACTGGCATCATTTTGAAAAGAATGGGAAAATGTACCGTTCCCAGGACACTGTTAACTATAAAGGCTCAGGGATGTAATTGAATAGACAAAATTCAACAACATATTTAAAAGGGGCCTAAATACCCTAAAGGCACCAGATCCCATCTGATCCTGACAGCTAAGCTGTCTCAGCCATGGGTGGTACTTGGAGGGGAACTATCAATTAATTAATATTGTAAGGTATATTTCAGAGGAAGGAACTGGTAAAAACATCACTGAGATTTCTTGCCGAAGAAAACCTTATTAAATTCATTGGGTGATCATCAAGATAACAGGGTGATATACACAGCACATTCAGAGCAATATAATTTGTGTTTTCTTTAGAGTGGGGTGTCTTTTTCACTACAAAAGGCATTGTCTTTCTTCAATTATTGAATTAGAAGAATGCCAGGATCAAGGATAAAAATAGTGACCATTGCTAAACATAGTGTAGGTTGGGCCCATACACCAGGTGTGAGAATGGAATTTCCCCTTTATTTGGACAACACAGCTGGAGGACATAGTCTCTGTTCAGGTAATATGATGTGTTGATTAATTATATGTAGATTTTAGTTTACATTTATTTAGAATCAGCATCATGTAGGGGCAACAGAAATCAAAACACAATTTCCAGTGAGGATGACCAGTTTAAGAAGGGTGGCTTCCACATGTCTCCAAGCAAGAGATTGTGAAAATGAGGTATTACAAGGAACAAAACGGAGGTTGAGAGAGATCAAATGAGAGACTGTGGAATTGATGGAGTGGTAGGGAAAGTGCTGTCTTCCTCACCATTACTAGTAAGCTGGCTGATAGTCTGGACAAAGAGGTCTGGAGTCTCAAATTCCCACAAACTTCCAAAGACACCGAATACCACCTGTATCATGAGTAGAATCAGAATGTGTAGCTAGTTGTATTATGGCTCATGTTTCTTCTAACCTCACCTGGGGGAGATCATCCGGAGTTTTGGGGTGCAGTGTCATCTGTACGCAGATGACGTACAACTCTGTCACTCCTTCCCACCTGCTACTAAGGAGGCTGTTCAGGTTGGCCGTTGTGATGGTCTGGATGAGGGAGAACAAATTGACATTGAATCCAGACAAAACAGAGATACTTCTGGTCAGCTGAAAGGCCTAACAGGGCATAGGGTTACAGCCTCTGTTGGATGGGGTTGCACTCTCCCTGAAGATGCACATTCACAGCTTGGGTTTGATCCTGGATTCATCGTAGAACCTGGAACCCCAGGTCTCAGCAGTGACCAGAGGAGCATTGCACAGTTAAAGCTTGTGTGTCAGTTGCGTCTGTACCTGGGGAAGTCTAACTTGGCCACGGTAATCCATGCTCTGGTTACATCCTGTATAAACTACTGAAACATGCTCTACATGGGTTGCCTTTGAAGACTGTTTGGAAGCTTCAATTGGTCCAGTGGGCAGTAGCCAGGTTGCTAACGGTAGTAGCGCTCAGGGTGCATACAACTCCTCTGTTGTGCCAGCTCCAGTGGCTGCCAGTTTGCTACTGGGCACATTTCAAAGTGCTGGCTTTAGCCTATAAAGCCCTAAAGGGTTCCAGCACAGCTTACCTGTGAACCAGCTAGGAATTTAAGATCTGGGGAGGACCTGCCCTTGATCCCGCCTTTGTCACAGGCACACCTGGCGGGAGCAAGAGACAGGGCCTTCTCAGTGGTGGCTCGTTGGCTATGGAACTCCCTACCTAGGGATATTAGATCAGCCCCTCCCTACTGACATTCCAAAAAAAAATTAAAAACCTGGCTTTTTAAACAAGCCTTTGAAAATGCAGTGTAATGGATGAATATGGAACCCAGGAAAGAATGAACATGGAACAGCTTGACAATGAGCTAATAGAAAGTTACTGGTGTTTTATGCTTTTAATGCTTTTTACAGGGTTTTTACAATGTGTGTTAATTGTTTTTAATTTTGTTTATATTTATTGTGGCATCAAATCCTGCCAGTGTAAGCCGTCTTGAGACGCCTTCAGGCTGAGAAAGGCGGCATAGAAATGCAGTAAATATATAAATTTTGTAACTATGCTTAAGTAACTCCTGAAGAAAAGAGCTTTCAAGTACAAGATACTCTTTCCTCATCTAAGATTGCTTGCTTAGGATCAAAGTATTCCTGTAAAAATATCTTTATTTTCATGTTTTCTCCATGTGTTTTTGCATGATATGTGTGGGGATTTTCATCTCCATGAGGAGAGGAGGGAATGTCTCAGTGAATTAGAGGTGAAAAAAGTTCAATTGAAACAACTCAATAACTCGAACAAAGCACCGGGTCACATGGGGATAAAATTGTAATGGTGGTAGCTAGATAGGCTTTAGGACTCCTCATGAGCAGGAGATGGAGCCAGAGCCCATTACAACAGGTTCTTTGAAAGGATATTTGTTTCCCCACAACTTAATGGCATCATTGAGCAATTAACTAAAACAGAGCAGTAATTCACCCTCTACTCCATGTCTAGTTGCTAGACTCACAACCAGAGTTTTGTGAATCTTGGATCTAACAAAGAGACAGGCATTCCAATTCTGAACATCTCAAGTTACTCACAGTCTGTACTTTACATTCTGAAGGTGTTCTCATTTTGGAAAATAATTAGGCTGCTCTCCAAGCCTTAGTTTATTATGCTTTTTAAACTTTTTAAGACTTGAAAACCATTTTGAAAATATCACTGTCCAGGTGGCACACATGAAACTCCTGCTAATTAGACATGATGTGTAGTGCAAGGAAACTGACCATGAGAAATAGCTGGGTAATAGGTTCATTAGTGCCACCTTTGGTGAACTGAATCTTTTTGTGAACTGGACTTTTGATGATATTGCTATTTTAGGGCATCATTAAGCTTCTTTGTTTATAAGTACTGTCAAATTATGTTCCACAACCTCATGTGTCACACAGGACCTTGATCCTGTGTCCTTATAGATACCAGCCATGGCAAGTATGAGAAACCGGTAAGTAGTTCTGTACTGACTGGTGTGTATCGAAGACAAGTTCTCTCATATTTGTGATTCATAACTAATATTAAAAATTCACCTGCAGTAAAGAAATCAAAGTAGTCTTGCATCAGTTATTAAAATGCATGCAATAATTTGAGAGTAATAAGATATCTAAAGCAAAGACATACTCATCATAGGTTATTGGGTGCTGTTTTGAGCTTAAACTTTGTTGTATATGCAATCGGTTGTATCTTGAATTGTATTGTGTGTTTATTTTATGCATGGTTTTAGGTACATTGTGCCATATGTAAGCTGTCCTGAGTCCCTTCGGGGATATGGAGGTGAGGTTAAAAAAAGTTGTTGTTGTTGTTGTTGTTACTGTGGATTTTTCTCATCCCTAAGCGGAACTTGAATTCACATACATCCAAGATTTGCATATTCATCAAACTTACTATGGATGTGTTTGTAGTGGCGGGGGGTAGGGGCAGATAATAGCTTGTTGTCGTTGTTGTTGTTGTTGTTGTTGTTTTTGTCTTTATTATCCCACATTGCCTCAATATGGGAACTCAAGGAAGCTAATAGTAAATATAAAATAGTAAAGGTAAAGGTTTTTCCCTGAGATTAAGTCCAGTTGTGTCGAAATCTGGGAGTGGGTGCTCATCTCCATTTCTAAACTAAAGAACTGGTGTTGTCCATAGACACCTCTAAGGTCATGTGGCCAGCATGACTGCATGGAGTGCGGTTATCTTCCTGCTGGAGCAGTACCTATTGATCTACTCACATTTGTATGTTTTCGAACTGATAGGTTGGCAGAAGCTGGGGCTAATAGTGGGAGCCCATGCCACTCCCCGGATTCAAACCTGCAACCTTTCGATCAGCAAGTTCAGCTCAGTTGTTTAACCCTCTGCACCACCGAGGGATCCATATATATTAAATGTAAAATAAATACAGTTAATTTAGCATGTTGCACTAAAATATAAATATAAAGGGTGGGCTAAAAATAAACAGTTAAATATTAAAATATTAGAATGCATTAAAACTCCACACCAACCTCAAAATCACAATCATTTTATCCTCAACAGCTCACTTCTCATCAGAAATACTTGATGGCAGAAGAATGCTTTCATTTGTCTATTGAGAGGCAAGCAAGGACAGAACTATCCTAATCTCTCTAGTGAGAGAATGTCAGTCTGTGTACAGCCACTAAAAAGGCCCTATCCCTTTTTCCTACCAAATGAGCTTGAGAGGGTGGTGGACAGAGAGAAGGCCCTCTAGAGATGATGTTCTGATAGTTCATTAAGAAAGATAGAATCATAGAGTTGGAAGAGACCTCATGGGCCAGCTAGACCGACCCCATGCCATGCAGATAAAGCACATTCAAAGTACCCCTAACACTCTGTTTAAAGGCATCCAAAGGAGCCTCCTCCACACTCTGAGGCAGTGTGTTCCACTGCTGAACAGCTCTCACAGTCAGAAAGGTCTTCCTAGGTTTTAGGTGGAATCCCCTTTCCTGCTCTTTCAATGCTATACAGGGCTTTATAGGTCAAAACCAGATCTTTGAATTATGCCTTGAAATTAGTTGACAGCTAATGGAGCTGCGACCATACCTTGAGAAGTGTGACTTGGCCACGGTAGTCTACGCTCTGGTTACATCCCATATAGACTTCAACGCACTCTACGTGGGGTTGCCTTTGAAGACTGTTCAGAAGCTTGAAATGGTCCAGCAGACACCTGCCAAGTTGCTAATGGGAGCAGCGCTCAGGGAGCATACAACTCCTCTGTTGTGCCAGCTCCACTGGCTGCCAGTTTGCAGTGTGCCAGCTGCTACTGGGCACAATTCAAAGTGTTTGCTTTAGCCTCTAAAGATCTAAACTGTTCTGGCCCAGCTTGCCTGTCTAAACATATCTCTCCTTACGAATCATCTAGGACTCTAAGATCGTCTGGGGAGGCCCTGCTCTCGGTCCTGCCTCCTTTGCAGGTGCGTCTGGTGGGATAAAGACAGGGCATTATCAGTGGTGGCCTCTCAGCTGTGGAACGCCCTCCCTAGGGATATTAGATCAGCCCTCTCCTTCCTGACATTTCGTAAAAAAGTCAAAACCTTGCTCTTTGAGCAAGCTTTCGCAAATACAGCATAATAGGTAAATATGGAACTACGGAATGGCTTGACGATACAATTGGAAAATGAGTTTAGTAAGGAGACGCTGATTATTTATGTTTTTATTGGTTTTTGTATGGTTTTTATATTATATGCTAAATGTTTTTAAACTGTATTTTTATGTCTACTGGGGCATCAAATGGCTGCCAACTGTAAAGCGCCTTTAGTTGCCTTTGGGCTGAGAAAGGTGGAATATAAATACTGTAAATAAATAAATAAATATTGCTGCAGGGGAGTTATGTACTTCCTATTGTACAGGCTTCCCAGTTAATAACCTGTCTGCAGTTCTTTGGACCAATTGAAATTTCCAAGTACTCTTCAGATTATTTATATAGGCATCTCCTTTTCCTCCCAAGTCTGTCCCATTTTAATTTTGTGCAGATTTTTTTTCTTTTTAGGAAGAAACACACACATATATTTACATGTCTGCTTTTCAGATGGACATCCCCATTAACAAAAGCCCTCTGCTTTGGATCCTGATGTTACTTCTCCGGTAACAGCTCCCATTCCACAGAGAATAAAGTAACAATGAATGCGAACGGGGTAGATGTGTCCATGATAGTTATAGTGAGGATTTCATGTAAAATAACAATGCCTAGCAGCTGTTTCTTCAGAACTGCAAAGAAAACCGATAGCATCTTTTTTTTTCTTTTGCAGTAGCAGCTGGCGACTTCCATGTTAGCAGACTGATGAATATACTCCAGATTCATGCCAGTCTTTAAAAGGAGCAACCTATGGTGCTGAATCTGTTTTGAGGAATCTTGGAGAGTACCTTTAACTTCAGAATAAAACTTGGAGCAAATTCATGGCTCAATGACAGGGAACCATCAGCCACCACCTCTTCTGTATATGTCCTACACAAATCAATCCCACACTCACTTTCTATATAGCTACCCAGATATAATGGAATAGAATCAAAATCCGATTGCAGGGAATTTATAACACCGACTGTTGGTGTTCAAATGGATATGTTTTTCACACATAACATTCAACATGTGCTCACTGTACCCAGACTATCGCTCAGTGCATTCATACAATGATTTTCAAGTATATATGGTATATATGTGCCCTCAACAATTCTACTAGGCAATTCTGCTCTACTTTAGAACTTATGCCTGGGGCCAGCATCTCCAAACATACTGGGTGCGGCCTCCACGGTTGTGCAATCTCACCTGAAACCAGTAGTAGATAAAAACACATCAATAGACCAGAGCCTGCAGCAGACCTACAGAGCCTGCAGCAGAGGCACCCAGAGGGTGAGGACTTCTGCCTGGGGCGTGCCTCTCCAAACATACTGGGCACAGCCCCTACAGCTATGCAATCTCACCTGAAGTGGCCAGCAAGGAGGAGGTGAAAAGGAGGGCAGGAGACTTCGGCTCCTCTAGAGTGAAAGGTGCAGCCTACAGACCAACTCTTCTCAGCAGCAGCTACACCTCGCTGCCCACCCCCCACCCATCCTCAGTCTACTGTCAAGTGATAGCTCACATCTGACTTATGACACCACAAATGATAGAATCTATGTTCCTCTGGACTTTTACCAAACTGATCAGTAGCCTACTGCCATTATCAGATAAGACTCTCCACGCCCTGCCTCCCCCACCCCGCCCCCCTCAAGGACCTCATATCACATTTACCATCCGCCAAAAAGGCCCAGGACATTTTTACTCTCCCCATTCTGTATTCAATCTGTACCTAAAGAACTTTGTGTCTTGTGGGATTGGGGGTAGGGGCAGGGAAGGTATAAAAAGAAGGGCTCAAATGCTACGGAGAGAGAGAGAGAAACAGTCCCAAAAGCTCTGATTGGAGAATTTACAGCCTCACAGCTTTAAGAACAGTCTCTAAAGAAAGGCTTTTAAGAGAAACAGCTTTACAGCACAACCCTTGTTGGGGCTGGAGAAACAGACCTACAACTTTTGTGGGAAAAATCCTAAGGATTCCAGCTGGAAATTCTTCAGAGCCTTGGCTGGTAGGTCTACTCGGGTACTCAAGAAGCAATTTGGAACCGGGAGTAGAGCCCACACCAGCAAAGCCTAGAAAGCAGATTGCCCAAGGAGGGGTCAAAAAGGGTTTTCCTCGTAAAGGAAAGAAATAGTTCTCCAAGCAAGCTGCCTGTCCCTTGTGGACAAGGTTAAGCAAGCCACCAGTTGATTCAAAGCCTTGAAGTATTTGTTTGATTTGTTGAATATCTAAGATTGTTTGTCGAAGACCTAAGCAATAATAAAGAACTTTGTTAAACTTTTAAGCTTCTAAAGACTTTGTATAAGATAACCCATAGGGCCTCTCATCCGAGGCACCCCGGCTTCCCGCTGGGCACAAAGAGCATGTCCTGTTCAAAAGCCAATTGCTATAGGCCCAGCGCGCGATAGCACACCAGTTCCTATTTCTCTTTATTACCACCTACAGCGTAGGGCACTCCTGGCCCGTTAATCTTTCCATACTCAGACATCCCAATTAACCTTTTGGTCCTCTTTCTTTTAAACACATACTTGTAAATAATATCTTTCTTAATAAAAAATATTTGAGAAAAGATAGTAAATGTTAATCAAGGATAAGAAAAAGCACAATTTACACAAGGTTCCAGCAATTTGCTTTAGTCTGAGCCAACTGAGAAGGGAAGATTCTGCCTTTCTCTCTCCTTTTTTCCCACTGAGTTCAGTGTAAACTACTTCTTGTTCACTTTGAACTCAGTTTGCAGAAACAGCAATAAGCTGAAGACAAAGGGGGAAACTGAGTGGAGGTGAGAGAAATTAGGATGTTTTTAATAGCAACTAAAAAGATGACAAAGAAAATTAATCAGAGCTATTCCTGCCAAATATGGTTCCGAGTATAAAGTGAGTTTGAAAGCAAAATCAAAGGTCTGTTCTCAATTGCCAGAGAGGATATCAGTGGCGAAAGACCTGACATGCCCCCATAGCAAATGCAAGGCATTTTTATTCATTTTTACAGTTATTCGTTTTTACAACCCCTGATTGACTGAAAAATTGTCTGGCTAGGATCCATGCCCTGAGAAGCCCAGGGCTTCATCTGACATCATTGCTGGTTAGCTCTTCATGATGTCAGGAAATTCAATAAACTGTCATTGGAGCATTTGAAGTGTTAGTCTGTTTATTGATCTCCCTCTGAGGGTGGTGTGATCAGAAAGGAATGTGATGTAGCAATGAGTCTGTGATGGGCTTAATAACTGGGCTCTGGTGGGCACAATGAAGTTAGCCCAAAGTGCACAGTGGGTGCTTGAAGGTGATTTTCATTTCAATGGGTGTTGTGAATGTGAAGCTGGCTTGAGACATGGGAAATCGAGCCCCCCCCCCCCCCAGCCTAATCTTGTCAAGCAAAAAAGGAAAAGGGACCTAGGAGTTATCATGCAAGTTCATGATGTGCTTCCCTCACATCTTCCAATTTATTGTGAAGGAATTATGGAGATTTAAATCATTTCCTCAGGATGTCAGATAACCTTCTGGAGTCCATTCACACAAACATTATAGCAGGGCAAAACGTGAGGCGGTCCTGCTCTATTTCAAATGGAGCCTCAGCTATAGATTTATGCAGTTTATACATTTTAATAATAATCTTTATTTATACCCCACCACCTTCTCCCCAAAGGGACTTGTGTGCCTCACAGAAGCACTCCAAATGCCACATCTCAAAACTTGAGAGGCCCAGTTTTTTGATAACATTAGGAAGATATCTGAGAAAAGTCTCAAAAAAAAAGTCTGCCCCAATTTGCACTCAGTTACAGAATGGTTATATTCCCCACAGGTAGAGTCACTGAACATAAGGACAGGTTTTTCTGAGCTATAGCCAGTTTTACAATTTGTCACATTTGACCTGTGTATATGACGAAAAGATTGTTAATCTCGCCACCCAAACCTCAAACTGGTTCCATGCTTTGCTATAAAATTATCTGCACAGCAACACCGCTTTTTTCAATACAAATTTGAAACTGCTTTAATGGTTAGTGTAAATATCATCATTATCTTCAAGTATTACAACCTTATGATTAACGCAGAGTTGAAGTAAAGGAATTTGAATTTTGTGTAAGTGATCAAAAGCAACAACCAGATATTCATAATGCACTGCTTCTACACTACACTGAAATAAATCCTCACATATTCAGTGGGCTTCTATGTGATTACACATTGAAAATTCATAAGTCCGGCAAGTGGTTTATTCATAAATTCATAAGTCCGGCAAGTGAACTGCTGTGTTGTAGAAATATCCTGCCGATCGGATGGTCAGCAGTTCGAGCTCGGGTGGGGTGAGCACCCACTGTTAGCTCCAGCTCAGCTGTCCACTTAACAGGTCAAAAGCAGAAATGCAAGTAGATAAAATAGGTACTGCTATTTAGCAGTGAGGTAATAAAGGTGCCTTTAAAAAGGCCATCGGTTGGAGGAAAGCTCCTTGGCATGAAAGATGGAGAGACAGCATCCCCCATGGCCGGAATCGAGCACAGTCTCAAGATCTCAGAAATAAGATGGGAAAAACTGTGTTTACCTCTGTTTGTGTTTGTCTGTCCTTGTTAATTGTATAGCTGGCATTGAATGTTTGCTGTATGTGTGTTCTGAGTCCCCTTCGGAGTGAGTAAAGTGGGGTATAAATACTGTAAGTAAGTAAATAAATAAATAACAAAAGTTCTGCCATGATATATTTTAATTGTAGTGTACACGTGCATTTTAAAATCATCAACTCACAAGAAAAGGTGATATGGAATAAACAGGCTAACAGAAGTTGAAAATATTTGTTGCTACTGAGAGATTTAACATAAAAAGTGAACGAAGCAATAAGAAGAGTCCCAGGAAGGTATTTTCAAGTGCTTCTTGCCAAAGCAACAGTTTGAATCCCTGACTTAAAAATACTTCAATCACCACAGTTGTTACTTGGATGTTCAGAAGGAAAGTGTGAATATTCAAGCAGGTATCCCATCTTGGTGAGGGCTAGTATCAGCATGTGACCTGCGTCAACTGCTCAAAAACTCCAGTTGAAATATGGATAACTTGCCTTTAAGGTGGATGTAGCATCTCGTCTGGTGAGCTGGCCTGGAAAACCACATGAAACAGGCTTTAGGGGTGTTATTTTTCTTTACTAAAAACAGTAAAAAAAAAAAAGAGTTTCCTGGCACTTTAAAGAAGTGAGTGAATCTCTTGGATTGCAGTGAGAGAATGTAAGCAGGCTACAATCTTGTGTTGATGAAAAATAAGAATTAGAGATTCGACTGTAAGCTGATCTGTTTTTCTGAGCCTGGTCCATTTTGACACAAGTGCTGACATCACCCTATGGCCTGTATTGTTTACTGAGGTCTGCCATTCGTGCTATGCAAGCAATGCTATAACAGCAATATTATGTGTCCAGGGTCAAAAACCAGAATTTAAGACATACAGTTCCAGAAAACATCCTTGTCAACAAACAAGCTGTTGATACATGTTGTACTGGTCATTTAGATTTAGCCATCAGATAAGAATTTATATGAATCTATTAGATATAGAAAAACTGTTTAACTCATGCATACCTTGTAATTGTCTGTTTGGTTATGAAGTTCTATAAAATACTGATGCTTGAAATAAACCTTATCTATCTCAACCAGTGCTGTGAGTAGGTTGGACTGAAAGCAGCACTGTGTCCTGGTGAATCATTTGGCTAGTTAGTTACCATATTTTACCACTTAATAGTTGCATCCCCCTTTTCGGTCCCCAAAGCGGTGTTTTTGCTTTCCTTACATAATAGTTACATAATCCCTCTTTTTAAAATTGTTTTATTGGTTTTTCCCACTCCCACCCTCCCCTCCTTGTACATGCAATTTGTGCCATCGCGCCTGGGGCTATAGAGAAAGAGACATGGACGTGACGTCTTTCCCCAGGGGATTGCTTCTTGCCCTCCTTTAGGGAAACTGGAACTCCCAAGGACCAGAACACAACAGGTAACTCGAAATGGTCTTTATTGTTGACAATGAGTTCTCTTTCTTAGGCACAAACTTGATGTTTCAACAGGGAAAAATACTTTACAAACGTTAAAGTCCAGGGTACTAGGAGTTATAAGCTGAGAAGCTTTCCCTGTTCCCTCTCTCTCAGTGGCTGTGAATACCGGAGCAAACCACAACCCCAGTTCAATGGCCTATGTTGAAGGACAAGACCTTCCTATGGTGCCAAAAAACTGGAATGAAGGCGCCTGAGATCTTCACAATGTCGTTCAGGGGGTTTGAACATAAAGTATAAGACCCAGGGGTAAAACCTAAGAGTTGGTGGTAAAAAATCCCTTGACCAGGGGCTTTGGGCCACGCTTTGCACACATCCATCCAATGAGTCTTTTTCTGAGGTAAAAAAAGGTGAGAGAGATACCTTCCTTTCTCCCTTGGAAGGGGCAGAGCCTAAACAAATGAACTGGGGAAACAAGCCAATTGGTGCACAACAACAATAAATTGACAGCTATAATAACCAATGAAATTTAACTATACATGTACAAGGTAGACAGGAATAAAATGACAGTTTAAATCCTGCAACTAACAGTACTACATATATGTGGTGCCACACGCGCCGTCACACAATTTATACATCAAACTACAGAGGTTACATTTGAAATATCAGTCTCAGTCTTAATTTTTCTACTCCACATCTTAACACATTCTCTAAAAAAAATCCTAACTGGTTCCCACATCCTCTTAGTTCTTGTAACCTTTTCAATTTTATTTATATTATTCCATTTGCAATTTGTTATTTCCACATTTAACATATTAACTATATAGTTATACCAATTAATCAGTGTCCATTTTGTTTTGTCTTTCCAACCCCTCACTAAAACAATTTGTGCACACGCGATTAATTTGTCAACCAATTTTTCCTTTTGTATATTTTTCACTCCTGTTATCCGTGCATGTAGTATATTTCTATTAATTATTACTATTTGTAAATTTAACATTCTATTGATTTCCCCTTCAATCATTTTCCAGTATTCTTGCACTTGATCACATAGTCACATAATTCCTAGCTCTAATGTACTATACTGTATGATAAATGGAATCAATTCTGCCCTGCACAATATCCTATGATTGCTAGGAGCATTTATACCCCGTCCTTCTCACCCCCAAAGGGAGACTCAGGGCAGCTTACAACAGGCAACCATTAGATTCCAAATAATACAGTAAAATACACAGTTACAATTAAAGCAGCAATTATAAACAATTATAAATATTCAATTTAAAACAGTTCACCAGTTCAGAATCATAGTCCAAGTCAGTCCATTGCTGGTCACTTAAAACATTCCCTTCCTAGTTGTATGTGTGGAAACTTCAGTGTTGTATTCACAGCAAGCACCTTGAGTCAGATTTTAACTGTCTTGGAGAACTTTCCTAGGTTTGCCAGAAGGGGTCTCCATAGCACAAGAAGCCAAAGCCACCCTCCAAATGTGATTTTTCAAAAGCAGAATTTAGAGTGGGAATGTATGGCTGGATCTACACTTCTATATACTGCAGTTTAACTACATTGTAATGTATGAGAGCTACCTGGAAAGTAAGGTTACAAGATTTTTTAAAATACAAAGAATGAATATATTTCAATAAAACTTACATGGATTGTAGCATAAGTATTACATTTTTCCCCACACACAAGCAACATTCATTTCAATACATTTTGTCATTCGTGGGATGAGTTTTAATGCCTGTGTCATGGAAATTTCCCTCCACCTTTTTCAGCCAGTTTGTCACTTCAGTTTTCACCTCCTCATCATCAGAAAAGTGTTTTCCACCAAGGTGTTCCTTTAATTTAATGAATAGATGATAGTTACTGGTTGCGAGATCAAGACTGTGAGAGGGGTAGCTTAAAACATCCCAAACAAATGAAGTCAACAACTTTTGTGTTGCATGAGCATTGTGCAGATGCGCATTGTCATGAAGAAGACAGACTCCCACCGTCAGCATCCCACATTTGTTTTGGATGGCTCTGTGAAGCTTCTTCATGGTCTCACAATATATTCCGTACCTATTTTGTCACATGCTGTCTTGACGTCATGTCCCCTCCATAAACTGAAATGATTTTGCAATGAATTGTAGCAGTGTTCATACCCTTAGCATTTAGGTAGCATATTACAGTGCGAATTTCACACTTGGAGGGAAACAGAATGAGGACGCTCATCTCTAACCTTCATCACAAAGCCAGTCAATGAGCTTCTGATGACTGGCACTGCTCATTTGATTCTGCTGGCTTCCTGCTACATGGCAGTGATACAAGCTTCCCCTTTGAAAATTCCCTGCGAGACCTTAGTTTCTGAATAACTCTCATAGATCCAGCCTATGACTTCCTTTGTGCCACCCTGGAGCAGGGCTACAAGCATTCCATGTTATTCATCACGGGTTTTTGTTTTTGTGAGTACACATACCATTGTTGTGCACATAGATAGAGCTTTTCACATGTACTAGTCAACACATGTCCACTGTACACAGACAAGTGATCTGTGCAGATATAATAATTCCCAGCAAATGGAATCACTGCCCCTTCATGATGATGATCATGATGATGATGCCTTCAGCTGAGCATTGTTCTTCCATTATTTAGGAGGTTTTGCTACCAAACATTAGCAATAAGTGATTGAAAAAAGCAACAGTGCAATTTGTTTAAAACATCTCATAAAATATCCATCAAAATAGCTACTTCTCCCCCATACAATGATAGGCTGCATCAGCTTTGTATTAATTATGCACTCTGGAAAAAATAATAACTCAGTTATGTAGAGCTTTTTCAATATTATCTACCCATTTTGAAAATGTATTAAGTATTCCTATGCAAATTCAAAATCCTTGCTAACAAGAATGTATTTACTATGAAAGGGAACCAAAATGAAGAAAGGAGTAAGAATACTACAGCAAACTATACAATTTAAGTCTGGAACCAAAAGGCACAGAGAAATCAAATAATTCAGATATCCGCTAACATGTTGGTCAAACTGGTGGGAAAAATCATGGCAGTTCATCTGGGACATCCCTGAAAATTTCCTCACTCCTGATACAGCTTGATATTCCTCTTTGAAAAACCGATTCAGCTCCAGATAGCTTTATCTTAAAGGTATTTATGTGCTAGTTGAACAAAGGAGATTTACAGCAGGTAAGGCCTGAAGGCAGAAACTCCCTAATAGCAGAAGCTTTAGCCTGTGCCAGAAAAGGTTGGTTGTTGGAAGTCTGGGAGCCATTATATTAGGAAAGGAGAAACAGAGCCATGGGTTGTTATCCCAGAAATGTTTTCTCTTCATCACACCCAGTTGATGTAGAGAATATTGAAGGTATAACCAACCATCAGTTTCATAAAATATGATTACCTATTTATTCCAAAGTAATTAATGTACCAATTAACTATGGCTAGTAAAACATTGGAGGAGGGTGTTATGTATTTATTAGAAACTACCAAATGTCTGTATTCTACAATCAGAGATCTGCAGCTTCTAGCAGTTTCCCAACATAGGAGGCATCACTTCCACTTGCACACTGTCTTCCCAGTTTGCTCAGCTTCTTACCTTTCAGTTAGCAGTTTCATATCTTTTATATTCCAACTCCATTCAATTGAAGAGTTCTTTCATTTATGCCAAGAATGCAGAACTGTTGGCTTTCCAGATGTTTTTTTACCTTGACTCACACAATTCCCAACCCCAGGAAGGCTTCTGGGAGCCATGCTCTTAAACAACCTCCTCTTCCTCTTCTATCTGTATTGATAACCTGCCTTTTCCCCAAGTCTGGGACCAAAGAAGGCTTAATCATTAAAACATTTAAACCTTTTAAAGTCAGTATTAATTAAACTATCATAAACCATATTAAAATATATACACTGTAAAGCTACACAGTATATGTTGACACATATGATTCAGTTCAATCTGCATTATATGAGTCTACACTGATCATGCAATGCAGTTTTGACCTGTTGATGGAAGGACGGTATTGAGGGGAGCATTCAAGAGAAAGAGTTTCAAAGCAATGGGACAGCTACTGAGAAGGCCCCTCCTCTCATGTTTTAATCAGCCTTATCTGTGAATGTGAGAGAAATGAGAGGAGGGCTTTTCCTAGAGATATTGGAGCCTGAGCAAACTCATATTGGAAGATAAGGTAGTTAGGGTTTAAAATTCTAGAACCATCTTTAGAAATATAGTTCCCTCCCTTTGTTTCATTGTTGGTAAATGATTCCTTGGGCATTTGAGTTTTCAAAAATAGCGAGCTAGAATACATTAAGCCGTGTGAATAAAGGGAGAGGAAGAAGAGGAATATTAACACGAACAAACATTTAAACCTATGTCTCAGTAACAAAACAGTGGTGTGCCTGTCAGGAGGAGGAAGAGAACAAAGCCCCAAAATTATCTATGTCGTAAGTGGGGAGTTATCACTCAACACCAAGCCTGGCTATGTAAATCAGTGCTCAGAGGATGCCATAGGCCTCAGTTACAAAGACTTATATAGCAGCTGCATTTTGGCAATTTTTGGAAAGGTAAACCAATACCTTGCCTTATCTTAGTATTCCTTAAAACTCCTTTCTTACCACTCATACAGGGGAATGGGGACAAAATTGAGATAGTCAGTTGAAACTGCACAGGATTATAGCACTTTGACATGGAATGGCATGTTCTCTCAAATTGTATTTCTGAGCTTAACATTCAGTGTCCCCAGTACCTTCAAAGCTGACTTGTTGAGATGTTTGTAACACAACCTGGACACCTCTCCTCCCCATACAGCATATAAGACTGAATGGGCAGGTGACATCTTTTTATTTCTGAAATCTTTCCTCCATGAAGTTGAGAATATCAGTTCCATTTCCTGAAAATTCAAGTAACAAGACAAGCGTGAAAGATAAACAGACTTGTTGAAATATTGCTCTTAGCAATGCATACTTCCTAAGCACATGCAGAGAAGATGTGTGAGTCAAAGGGTGTGAACAAGTGCCCATCATTTCTCAAGCAAATTGTGCATTTCAGAGTCAGTAAACTGTCCTGGATTGACTCCTTGTCCAAAAAAAGAGACCTTCCTTTAACTTTTCAGGTGTTGTAGAAATCTCTAGTTATTCATTTTTGTTACCATCTTTTGTTTCTCAGCCTTGAATATTATAGTTTCTGTTGTTATCCTTGTAAACTGAGCATTCACATGTATGGCTTTGACTCTATTTCCATCGCCTTTTCATTTCTTGAGTGAAATACTGTGTAACTATCTGGGTGAAAATGTCCCATTCCCATCCACTTGAGCTCTTTCACAGCAGTATCACAATATGTCTACCTTTCATTTCTTAATTAACTTTGTTTTCTTCCTCTGATTCATTCTTCTCATGTTCTTTATTACTATAATATGTGTTGTTCAGTTTCAGATTATGCTGAAGTAGGAACTGAACCCAGCATGAAGGCTATAACCTGAGTTCACTGAGCAATAAATGTATTCAGAAACACAGGTGGATGTCCTATTTTGAGCTAGCTTTAGGATGTTTACCAGTGTTAGAAATAGCCTAAGAATGAGAGAATCAGCCAGCAGACAAAATGGGTAAAGGAGGCCTGTGTAGCCTTCAGTCAGGGTGCGAGGAGATGGCATTTCCTTTCACCGGCAAGCAGAACCCCTGTTGCAATTACTCCTTGCATCCTTGCTTGCTGATGGGAAGGAGCTGGAAATGTCATTCTATTTGTATTCTGACTGGCAGCTCACCAAACCTCCTCTGCTTGATTCAAGTTCTGGTTGTTGAAAAATATGGGAGCTTGAGAAATGGGGGAGTGGGGGTGTCAACGCAGAAGATATTACTTTAATATAAGTGTGTGTGTGTGTGTAGATGAAGGAGTAGATGAAGAAGAGCAACAACCAATTTTTCAAGATTTTTGAAGAAATTGTGGTGTTTTCCTACTTATAATCTTCCTTTAGTGTAATCCTAAAGCTAGGTCAAGGAGAAAAAAACATTTAAATCAATTTTCAGTGTTGCACATACATTTTACTCTTCTATCATGTCTTCTTTTTTAACAGTGCACCTTATCAGACAATGCAACCTTTATTTACAAAGAAGCTGTAGAGCTTGAGAATTTTGGTCAGGTTTTTTTTCCTGAACTTATTTCACTTTTATTCTCTCTCTCTCTCTCTCTCTCTCTCTCTCTCTCTCTCTCTCTCTCTCGTGTGTGTGTGTGTGTGTGTATACACACTGCTGAGGTTATATATATTTGGAGACATGGTGATATTTTCCAGAGTCTTTATATTCCAGTTGTGGAAACAACATAGAGTTCTACAAAGTCATGACAATAATGACAGTTTTGTTTTTGATCCTTTTCCGATTATTCTTAATGTAGAATATTCCCTTTCCACAGTAATGTATTGATATTTTCAGTAAACCACAATATTTCTTTTTATGCTAATTTATTCATTTGTATCTGGCACTTTTGTTTAACTAATGGGTTACTAAACTTCCTAAGTCATTTTTTGTTTGTGTTTTGCTGCGAAGCCAAGTGTTATCTGGATTTTGTGTACTGTCTTTACTGTACACACATACACACACTCACACACACACATTTACTTGACAGATCAAGGTTTTTCTTTGAACTACTCATCACATGGAGGTCAAGAAGCGTATTTTCTGTGCTTCTCTGCACTGCTGGCACCCATCAGATGACACAGGTCTACTTCTGGCAAAGCTCCGTGCTGGCAGTACAGAGAAGTGGAGCCCAGAAGGGTCGAATCTACACCCAACCCCACATAGAAGAAGCCAGGAAGGAAGCAGGAGGAAGCCAGGAATAGCAGGGAAATGTTGTGGGAAGGGATCCCACAACAATAAGAGAACACAATATTACTCTGGTTCACAGTTTCCTCCGCTGTCCCCGGCTTCTCGGCTTCCATGTGATGAAGTCCCTAGTTTCCTGCCCTTCCAGAATCATCCCTATTTATGTCAATTAAGATATTATTTACTATACACAGTTGTATATTATCTGCAACTTTGATCAACATTTATGATCCTTTGTTTTCACCAAGCCATTTACAAATATGTTAAACAACACAGTCAAATGCATAGCAGACCACCATCAACATTGGCCAACACCTTTTATGACTGGCTTTTTTTTCTTTACCAAACAACAACAAATTTTGATGAATTTTTCTAGGCGTTCCCCATCAATCTGGGACTCATTCACCATACACAATTATAGTTTAATTTTTTCACTTTAACAGTCACGCCAACATCCAACAAAATTCTGTGGATTTCTAATTTGGTCAGAGGCATCAGAGGAGCCCCCATTTCCCAGCATCTCATAGAGCAAACTGATGCTGATTTTTTGCAATTACAGCATTTTCCCCATCTGCAAGTGCTAACAGAATGGCTGCTTAATTGCCAACCTTTGCATCTGAATCCTCTCCAGGCTAAATGACATGCAAGCCCTAAATAGCACACTCCAAGCTCTTTGCAGTTCTACTAGAGAAAATAAATCCAAGTGATATTTTTCTTTAAAACTGAAGTGGTGAGATGAATAAATATCAACCATTTCTCTTTAATAGAGAGTAATTTGACTCATGAAGACTGAATGTCCAATCGGTTATTAATTTTTATAGGCATAATAACTATGGGAAGGTATGAGTCAATTTTTTTATAGAGGGCAGCAAATGGAAATGGGGTGTCATGATGCCATCTCTAATGTTTTTTCTCCTTGAACTAAACTTGATCACCTCATTTTTTGCATTTGAATGAAAAAAGATTGCCTTATGACAATGTAAGACTGTGTCATATGGTATTTGTTCCATAATTCTGTGTACATGGCTGTCATTCTTTTTTTAAAAAACCATGCTCTATTTTTTTTTATCAGTGATGATTATCTTTTTTGCCCCTTAGGTAGGTTGGGAGAGGGAATAGAGCTTTCTCAGTGGTAGCAACCCTAGTATATCATCAGGCATGTAGCTGGGGGGGGGGGGGCTTAAGGGGCTTCATCCCCCCCCCCCCCGAAATTCTCATGGTGGTTCGCGAAAAGGCCTTACTGGTGCATTATTTAAACTGTTATGTTTATTCATATCATGATCTGATCACCATACTCAATATATCCCATATGCATGGGGGTATTGGGGTAATGATATAAAAGGTTTGCTAGGCTAGACCCTCTTTCACTCAGACTCAGCCCCCCCCCCCGAAACTCAGCCCCCCAAACCCCCCCTGAAAAAAATTCAGCCCCCCCCCCCCAAACGAAATCCTGGCTACGGGCCTGTATATCATATTTAGTTCTTTTTATTTTTCTTCTTCCTTCTACAGTTGCCATCAAACTGAGTGGAAGACAGACACAGATCTATCATGTCCTGGCCCAGAAGCTGGTGAAACCCCTCACGTTGTCTAAGTACCCCTCTAGCCACAATGTGAGAGACAACCAGGCAGACATTGTATCCTGGCCCAGCAGCTGGTGAGACTTTCTCCTGCTGTCTTCAACTGTGAGAACCCTCCCTCTTACTTGACTGAGGTGCAGTTCACTACCTCCTTTTACCATCTGCCTGCCTGAATTGTACATAGTGTGTTTTCATTAGCTACCTATTAGCCTGCCCAGTATAGTGTCATTAGAGTCATTAGGAGATGGTCTCTATGCCATCAAAGTGGGGAGCAACACCAGATGCTTATCATCCTCAACCTGGATAGTTAGGGTGACAGTCTTTGTGGGTTGAATATGCTGGGTTGAATATGCTCTGGGCTGCAAGTGGGGGTGAGGTAATTGCTCTCAACTCACCCACCAGGTTGCTCTATATAGCTGCCAGTGAGCCGGGGGACCAGGGAAGTGCACTTGCAATGGTCTATCATGATTCCATTCTGCTGACCAGGTGCACCATCCCACAGTCTGCAGGCTTCAAAAGTGTATAACTGAAGGTGGTTAGCCGGGACACAATAGGGATTCTGTTGGTGTACCACCTACCCTGCTGCTCAACAGTCTACCATCCTGACTAATGTAGTCTTGGGGTTGATGTTGCTCAGCAGGTACTAGTGCTGGGAGACTTACTGAGGCTGCCCTGTCAGAAATGGCTCAGGACTTCATGGTCTCCATAACTACCATTGGTCTGTCCCAAGTGCTGTCTGGTCTTACATTGTGAGGCACACTTTGGGCCTTGTTTTCTGTGCAGGATAAGATGATGGTAATTGTGTGGAGGAACTTTGCATCAGTTCTGTTGTCATGGATGGATAATTACCATTAGGTTTAGATTCACTGGGACTCAAATCCAATGCAGAGATGGAGGACCAATTAGAATGGTCTGCCCCAGGAAGCTGATGGATCCAGTTGGATTCCTGATTACTCTTGGGCATTTTTCTGTCACCTCGGAAGGTGGTTTTGTCACAGCTCTAGCTGGCCTCTGGAATGGGTAAATGCAGTAGACACAATAACTCCTCCACATACCCTTTTATGGAATGGAGCAAAACCAACACCCTAGGTTTTCTAGGGAATTTGTGGTGATGAAGTGAGTGAGATGTAGACTAGAGTGACATTGTCAGAAGAGTTTAGGCCAATGTGACCAAGAGCATACTTGAAAATCTACTCTGTTACAAAATGGGCAGCAAATATGGGGCTGGAAAATGTGGAGCCCATGTCAGAACACTGCTAGCACTGAAGCAATTTTAAAAACGCAAAACCACAGCTGGCCAGAATATAAACAATTAGTCTCTTGGGAGAGAAAACCACATCATTGCCATGGAAACATTCACCTTCTGTTCCTTTGTTCTCATTTCCTGTGCCGTGCCATGGTCCAGTGCTGATTCTGAACAATGGATTTGCACATCAGCACATCTTAGCAGACTAGTTAGGAGCCCCTGGTGGTGCAATGGGTTAAACCCTTGTGCTGGCAGGACTAAAGTCTGACACATCATAGATTTGAATCCAGGGAGAGCACAGATGAGCTCCCTCTGTCAGCTCTGCCTCCCCATGTGGGGACATGAGAGAAGCCTCCCACGAGGATGGTAAAACATCAAAACATCCAGGCAATGTCCCCTGGGCAACATCCTTGCAGATGGCCAATTCTCTCACACCAGAAGCGACTTGCAGTTTTTCAAGTCGCTCCTGACATGAAAAAACAGCAGATTAGTTAAGAAAAAAAACCCCTGCATTTCCTAAGGCAGTCTAAACACATATACTGTGATTCCTGGATTCAGTTCTGATCTATAATAATAATAATTATTATTATTATTATTAACTTTATTTGTACCCCGCTAGCATCTCCCGTAGGACTCGATGCGGCTCACATAGGCCGAAGCGTCAAAACACAATACAACAAAACATAATACAACAACAATACCAGATAATGCAGATAATGTGGCTACCATCCTGGCCTTGCATTGGTTCCTGAGGTGTTTGTGTGTAGGCACCGCACAATGAAACTAGCTCATTTTAATCCACCTCCAAAATGAATTATAGTGTCTGTGTAGAAGCACTTTTGTAAGAAAAATGTCATGGGTATAACAGCCCACTAATACATTTTGTATGTGATTTCTAGTCTTTATCTTACTTGTTACGACTGAATGAATGATGACGATACAACATAAATGGCTCCAAATGGCTCTGGAATTCCAAGTTCTTTTCAAGTGCTTCCATGCGTGATAAACAAGAGCAAGAATATGGTCTTGTAAGGTTGAACCATCATGTTGGCAGCCATATTACATTTGACATCTCTAAACCAATCTTTCCAATATGACCAAACTCAAAGTTCTGAGTCATGTTGTGTCTAATGATTATACCACACCAGTGACCAAGTGTGAAGGAAAGAAATACCACATGGCTAACTGTTAATTACATTTTATTGCTTTAACCTTGTTTTATTTGTACACTGTTAGAAATAGTTTATAAATCATGAGAAAGTAATAAAAATAGGGGACTAAAGAGCAGTATATCACTTTAGGAATAGAGCCTTATGTGTAATAAATAAATTAAAAAACAGTGAACTTGGCAGATGACCACTCAATAATACACACAAAATGTACACTTGAGAGGACAGTGGTCAAAATGCAAGCACTCAAAATGGTATCAACATGATGAAGAAAACATGGTTTCCACGAGAAAATGTATTTAGAAGGAAAAAGGGATTTAGTGTAGTTATCCAGGACCTCACATATTCTCCTATTTTGATATCAGGATAAATATCTTGTTACCCTCCAGATGATTTGGGTTATAGCTTTCATAATTGTCTACCACTGCTCCTGATTATTGGAACTGAGGGAAGATGGAGTCTAAAATGTCCAGAGAACATCAGGATCCCTAGCTTTGTTCTACAGAAAATCTGAGTTTGCATGTGAATTCTCATAAACATATGCTTGCCCATTCCGTCCTGCTTGCTATCTCTGAGCATGACCAACCATATGCTTCCAGGTAATCTGCTAAAGGGCAGAATTCTGAGGCAGAAGTATATTCTGAAATAAATGAGCTAAAATATTGATGACCATCTGAAGAGGGAAGCCATTAAGTCCAGAATGTATAATAGCCTACAAAGACCATATCTCTCAATGTGCCATGCTCCCACCCCCGCCCCCAAGCAAAATATCTCTAAACATTGGGATTTCATTTTTGCAGTCTCAGCCAATAACATGTTGATGGAATTAACCACCACGAGTTCATCAGATACATTTTTAACCTCTGTCTAAGACTTTTATCACCACATCAGCAGCAGCGCATTCTAGAACTTAATTGTGAAATATGTGAATAAGTGGTTTGTTTTGTCTCTCCTGAACTTGCATGCAATCAGTTTTTAAGGCTCTCACAGCCTTTGACATGGCAAATTACCACACAGACTTTGTCTTTGCGCAACAAAGGCCAAATAATGTAGCTAGCTATGATAGTCATAAAGAGAATTTTGCTATGTTTCTCATTAATCAGAGTTCTTATTCTTGACTCTATTTTTTTGTTATTTTACTCCAATTCTTCATAATTCTGATAATATTTAACAAAATTTAGCCATGCTTCCACATCTCCTATCAATAATACATCCATACACATTAGAGACTAAGATAACAAATAGATATTGGAGGCATCTCCCCAGGGAAAAAAATATCTGTAGTATTGAAATTAGAAAACAATTTGGAAATTCCTATAATGGTGTGCTAAAAAGAGTCAATTCACTCTTCAGTATTGGTGGCATCTTTTTCCAAAAGCACATTAATTCCTTTACACATACCTTGAACAAGAAGAAAGTGATAATGGAGAAAGGAGTGAAAGCTAAATCAATGACTATTGAAACTAGAACCAAGTGTTTCCTTTTCTCCACTTTCATGATGTTGAAGGTCAACACTCACCTTCAAAATCATCTAGTAGAGCCAGCTGGGAGATGTGGATGCAAACCTAGGAGTCAAAGTAATTCACTATGCAAGGCCTTGCACTTGATGGGGGAAATCTTACTATACTTTTATTGATGGACCAAAGAGATTAAGGACAGTATCACATGGGGACAGTGTCATTATGGTTACAATAGTGTACTTGTTTGGTGATTACTGCATGACACCATGAGTTATTAATGCGGGAGAGCCTTTTGATGCTTACAATATTGCTATAGTTGTATCACGATTTCTGGTGTGATAGTTTCCTTCTACAGCAGTTCTAGAATTGCTGAAGTTATGCGTAGAGAATGAGCCTGGTCCTCCTCCAGTCCCTTTCCTACCCCTAACCAATGTGTGGTCACTGAACACCACTGTGTATGACCAGAGTGAACTAGGAAGGAACGAAGGGCCAATGAGGCTGTGTGGCATACTTGTCACAGGATCCAGAATCAACAAAGCAGCAGCATTGCGGAATGAAGGAGAGCATGTAAAAGTGTTCATTTCAAATCCAGTATGTTTCCAATTGCTTGAACAACATGATTGCCACAAGACTTCAGGCTGGTCTGATAAAGTTCTAAGAAACCCGTCCTTCTGGAATGACAGTTACAAACCCTTCTCCTCGACAAGCCTGAATTTTGGCTAAAGATAATGCCAAATCCTGCACTGCCCGGACTCAGGCAGCCCAGAGATGTGGGATGACTGTCCCCTTCTGCTCCCTTCCTCTAGAATCATAGAGTTGGAAGAGACCTCATGGGCCATCCAGTCCAACCCTCTGCCAAGAAGCAAGAAAATCACGAACAAAGCACCCCCTGTATCTCTGCTGGGGATACAGGGGGTGCTTGAAAGACAGCCTCCTACCTGATCCTGGAAGATTCTTCTTCCTACTACTGAGTTCTGTGACCTTCCAAGGAGGATGGAAGAGGATGATCCCCCCCCCCCCTTTCCTTCCTCCTTTATGAGTCACACAAATCACTAGTAGGAAGGAGAACCCTCCAGGATAGAGTAAGTGGTATGGTTGCTGCTGTGGCTATCAGTGATAATCAGTTGTTGCTTCCTTTGCAATGAATTGCACCTCTAATTCAATTTAGTTAACTATGTATTGTATTCCTAATTTTGATCATACAAGACTACACAGAGACTGGACATTGGGGATATTGTAGCAGTGGACTCCTGGCACCAGTAGGAATTTGGCTGAGATGACCTTTGAGATCTCTTCCAACTGTAAGAGTGTAATTTCTCCCCTCATATTTCAGAAAGTATGGCTCCCTTTTTTAATTTTCTAAACATACAAGACAACAGTGAAGCATACATTACAGCCCACAATCTTTATTGATCACAAAGATCAAGATTATGTCAAAGGTCCTTGACACAAGGTTACATGTGATTATTTTTGACGTAAGTCAGCTTCATCAGGTCAGGCTCATAAAGAACCACTATGAAACAGATGGTATCAATGCTTTTAATCAGTGTATTTTTGACATTTCATCTGGACTCTAGTAATTTTAGTAATTTTGTTTTGACTCAGCCCCACGCTGAAGAACAAATGCCAGCTTTTATGTAAGACAAGACAAGTGTATGTGTGCATGTGAGTCTTATATGATTTCTAAAAACAGTTAGTGGTATTAAGTCAGATCCTATAGATAACATACACTGGAACCCTGTAAGTAACATCCAACATTTCCCTGTGAAATGCCACACCACTCAGTGCAACAATGCCTTGATGATCCTGGGGCATGCTCCTGTCCAAAAAAGCAAAGGGTGCAAATGGTCAGCGATTGTGCAACTGAAAGAAAGCAACAACTATTGCCATTACAACCAATGTGGGTCCTCCAGTTCTGCTGCTATAAATCAGATAGACATACCTCTATTAACAAAGAAGGTTTTGTATGTTTGTTTGTTGTTTCTTTTGTATGGGCTTTTCATGCCTATACACCCAATCCCTTTTATTCTTATCCTCTGGCTAGCTCAGTGTTTCTCAACCTTCTGAATGCCGTGACCCCTTAATACAGTTCCTCATGTTGTGGTGACCCCCAACCATAAAATTACTTTTGTTGCTACTTCATAACTGTAATTTTGTTACTGTTATGAATCGTGATGTAAATATCTGATATGCAGGATGTATTTTCATTCACTGGACGAAACTGGACACAAATACCTGATACGCCCAAATTTGAAAATTGGTGGGATGGGGGGAGGGTTGATTTTGTCATTTGGAAGTTGTAGTTGCTGGGATTTATTGTTTACCTACAATCAGCGAGCATTCTGAACTCCACCCATGCTGGAATTGAACCAAACTTGGCACACCAAACTCCCATGATCAACAGAAAATACTTGAAAGGTTTGGTGGGCATTTACCTTGAGTTTGTGAGTTGTAGTTCACCTACATCTAGAGATCACTGTGGACTCAAATAATGATGGATCTGGACCAAACTTGGCACGAATACTCAATATGCCCAAATGTGAAAACTGGTGGAGTTTGGGGAAAATAGACCTTGACCTTTGAGAGTTGTAGTTACTGGGATTTATAGTTCACGTACAATCAGAGTATTCTGAACTCCATCAACGATAGAACTGGGCCAAACTTCGCTCACAGAACCCCCATACTAACAGAAAATACTGTGTTTTCTGATGGTCTTTGGTGACCCCCCCCCCCCCGGGGTCCCGACCCCCAGGTTGAGAAACGCTGGGCTAGCTGGACATTATTTGGCAGCATCAGTATTAAAAGGATGGAGAAAGAGGGTTGGAGAAACACAGCCACAGTTCTACCCAGCTCAGCTCAGCTTAGCTAGACCTGGTTTGCTTATCCATCTAACTGTTTGATCATTATCCAAGTTAATTGCCTTCCCGTCATATCTGAGTGCCTGACAAGGAATCCTTGGTATCTGGTGGGGTTTAGTTCCCCAGTCAATACCAAAATTCATGAATGCTCAACTCCCATTATATTCAATGGCATAATAAAATGCTATCTTTTATATAAAATGGCAAAATCAAAGTTTGTATGCAATATATCTCCACATGTCGGCCCATGATTTTCCTGTTTCTTGGCAGGGGGTTGGACTGAATGGCCCACAAGGTCTCTTCCAGCAATGATTCTATGATTCTAAGTAGATGCAATGGTAGGAGTGCTCACTACCAGCTTCCCCTGTGCCCCTTCCTAGAATCAAAGGATCTGAAGATGGTAGTGTACACACTGGTAAACTCAAGATTGGACTTCTGCAATGCACTGTACATTGGGCTTCCTATGTACCAAGTTCGGAAACTCCAATTAAGCTAGTAGTCAGTAGTCCTTGTCACTACAACTAATATTTTTTTAAAAAAAAACAAAATCCTTCAGTACTCGAAGAAGTTCTTATTTTCTTTTTTTCCCCCTGTTTGCATCTATCCTGAATTGGCTGCTATTCTTTTTGATGGGGATATACCACGTTGTTGTAATGTTGACCCAGGACCACTACTTCGTGTGATTAAAATTTAAAAGTATTAATTTGAATCTCTGTATATTTAGCCATGTTAGGAATCAGTTAGGATTGCTATCTCTTTTTATAATCAGAAAAACTTTTAAGTGGCAGGTACAACATGGGATGCTCCATAGCTATACTTGTAAAATTTGACAGGGAAGACAGAGGATGGGGGTGGGATTACACTTCAATTTCCTTTTGAAGAATTACCAAAATATTCAATTTTTTTCATATTCATGACAGAGAAAATGTAATGTTCAATAGTTTGAATGCACAAAAAATTAAAACTCGTGGATGTCACCAGACTTAGAGAGAAGTTCAGTCAGATGCTTTCAAGATGGAAATAAAACCAATTTACCCATAGTGTTTGTTTTGCAGCAGACAGAATTTGAAGTACCCAATGTCTCTCCATATTTATTTATTAGTTTAATACATAACCCATGTTTCTTCCAGAGAGTTCAAGTTATTATGCAAGGCTTTAATTGCCTTTTTTAAACAAGAGTATGTGGTAAGGCAGTCTGAGAAAAGAGAGAGACTTAGTTTTATGACTGAGCATTTTCTGTACAGGAAATAGCTTTTTCTATGCAGAAAGGGCTGGTCATGATCTTGAATCTAGAAATATAGCTACAACAATGGCACTCGATCATTGTAGCCTTATCTTCTAATATAACTCCCCAAAACACACCTTAGAAACTAAAGGCAACACCAATATAGATAGTACTGAAGTGTTGCAAGGTGGGAAAGTAAGTAAAGAAGCACTCTCCTCTCTCCTGTAAGTGAAGCCTTTTGTGAGCCTTACGTTTCCATGTGTTTCCAAGCAGCCTTAAGTTTCCATGTGTGGGCCTCTCACAACTGCTTGTTGTTAAGTGCTTTGCTTTCAGGAGAGGGTTGCATCTTTCTTTGCACACCATCCTACTTCTCCGCACTTTGAAAATCTCTGTATTGATAATACAGCTTCTTTTCAAAAGTGGGTTTTTCAGGTCACTCTCAGTTGTTGCATTAGTTTGGTCGTCATGTATTTAAATATTGATGTTGTTATGTGTCTAGCTTATGACATAATAAATATATAATAGGATGTCAGCCACTATTTCTTAATATAAATATTTGGTTCTAAATTCTAATACATAAATATATCTTGTGCACAAACACCAGCATTTTCTGCACTGTGGGAAACAGCAATTTCTACACTGCACAAACTCATCATAATACCCTTTGCATACAGCAGGTGTTCTTCATGTATTTGTCCAATGTCCATCTCAATCACTAGCCACATTATATACTTAGTACGTGCTAGTACATGAATTGTTCTCTTCAAGTTTAGCTGGCGCATACTGTATGCATCAACTGATGTTTACAAATAGCCCCAAAGAGGAATTAGCTAACACAGATCTACAAACAGGCTTTTGAAAAGCAAGCTTACTCTTTGTTTATGGTGCATTAGGGCTTGCCTTACATAAGCTTACCTTGTCAAACAACATATTTCCCCTGCTAAGGTTGATTGAGTTGAATAGTCTTTTGCAGTTTATGGTGTTCATAAGGAGAATTCTCTTTAAAAGGCAGAACTATGGACCTAAAGCCCATTGCTACTCTCTGAAGCAGATGATGATGATGCTGATGATGCTGATGATTTGTATCAACATCTTTTCCTATATCATGACTCAAGGTGGCTTACAACATTTAAAAAATGAGATTGTTAAAGTCCACGCAATATAAAAGTCAAAACAAAATCAAACAATTAAATAAAACAGATTAAAACACACCAATGCGAAAGGCAAAAATGTCCAAAGCATTGTGCAAAACAGCCACTCATCAAATGCCCATTGAAATAGAAGATTCTTTGCAAAAGGAAAGGCAGCCCCATAACTTAGGAACGGCCAATGATAAGAGCATTCTCCTGTGTCCCCAACAGATGTACCTGTGATGATAATGGGGCAGAGAGAAATCCCTGTTCGACAGGATGGAGAAAAGCTAGTCCTTTCGAATATCCTATACATTCAATGAACCTTCTTTGGGACTAATGAGAACTAAGACATAATTTTATTACTATTTACAATTGTGCATGACCTTCTCATAAAGGAACACAATATCTGATTAATATACTAGAAATTGCGTAAATACGCTTTTACTTCTAGAAAAATGCTGTAAGAGCTTAGCTCATAACTGAGCACATAATGACTTGCTGTTATTTGAAGGATTATATTCTCCCATATGAATCTGCTCATGTTTTGTGGTTCTTGTAGGGGGTCTTCTCTCTATCTCACCACTCTCATGGGTACATCTAGTGGGAACACGGGAAAGGATCTTTTCAATGTTGATTCCTCCAGCAAATCTCCATGCTTCTCTTTTTAGAGGTGGTTCCTGTACCTTGATATTACATGGTATGTGTATTTAGCAGACCCCCACCCCCACCCGCCATCTTACTAACATTCCTTCTGAGGACATTTGAAAACAAATAAGAGAAAAATCACTCTAGTTGATTGGTTTCTAAAGGGAGAAGTGCTAACTTTCCTGTTTGTCCGGAAAGCTTCCTTACCAACCTCAGATATCAGCGAATGCTGGCTCAGCACATGCTTGCCCAAACATGTCTTATTGTGGTTCTTAAGATGACAGTTTGTGTTTTATTTTTCTTACTGTCAATCAGCTGTTCTCTGTGCATTTGGGCATGACTGCATAATTCCCTCAACATTTCTTCAGATATGGGTGTTACTTGTGCTTTTGAGCAGTTGTGCCCAAATGAGTTTCCGCCCTTTGCAAAGAATTGTATTGGGCAACCAGGTAGAAACCTCTTGAGGCAAAATTTGTTATAGACTTTACAGAAGGTGCCCCCAACCTGATGCCTCTCTATGTTGTCTGGAGATGGAGAAAGTTGTTGTCCAACTTGTCTGATAGGAGTCCGATCGGGAAACTCATAACATACAATAGGTTCTTAACCATGCCATAAGAAATGTTTTGTTTACACCAGTTAAAGGCCTTTCTAGCCCACCATCCCACTTCCACAGAGAACCACTAGCCAGACCTTAGGGCAATAGACTTTTCCTACTGTTGTGTCCCAAGGACCTGTGTGTATGTATAATGGGAAGGAAGTATTATCCCCATTCTGACATATCCCCAGGGAACTCTTGGCATTACTATGAACTTCCCTTCATTCCCACTCCCCAGAACATTTTAAATTAACTCATTATCCCCCTCCCCATGCTGTCTCTTTGTGTGACCTTTGAAGATGGCCATTTCCAAAAGCACAGCAGATGTTCCCAGGAGAGCAGGTTAAATAGAGATCAAGTGAGGGAGGAGGAATATTAACAACAAAACAAAATGACCCTAATGCTTTACTAAAGTAATATTTCTAAAACACTTTATCACTTTTGCTGTAAGCCCTAAATAATAATTCAAAAGGGCTAGGCAGAAATGGGTGAAAGTCCTTTTCTCAGATGTTCTTCTAGTTGAGATGTGACATATAATTGGTGAAAAGAGCATTCGAATAACACAAGAGAGTAGCAAGTAAGGGAAGTCTAGGATATTTCAAGAAAGAGTTTGGCTGTACAACCATGAATATGGAGAAAAAACATATTTTGATAATTTCCAAGTAATAGTTAACTATCAGATCACAATGTTTAGGCAATGACTATATCTCTTACACAGAGCTCTATGGACATACAAAGACTGAAGAATATACATTAGTATTAGTTTGTTTAGTGCCTACAAGCTGTTTCTATTTAAAGGCAACCCTGAGACCACTCTATGATAGGATTTTCTTGGCAAAATTTGTTCAGAAGAGGTTTTGTCATTGTTTTTCTTTGAGGGCTAGAGATGTGACTTGCCCAAGGTCGCCCAATGAGCTTCATTGCCAAACAGGGATTTGAAGCCTAGTTTCCAAGGTCATAATCCAAATCTTAAACCACTTATATCCATGCCTTATAGCATCAGACTATATAGGCCTTCTAGTTAGCAATATGTTGTACATAATATTTCTTTATGGAAGAATACAAGTAATCCACATTGTTTATCTCACTTTCACATGGACACACAGGTATGAATAGGTATTGTTTTGCATTTTTTTTACACAAGGGCTTGCCCCTGTGACTTCACTAGGCTCTACCTTGAGATGTCAGAGCATGAGAAACTGCTGACCTAGCAACCCTATGGTGACCAGACAGATATTTGAGGCCCTGTGTAGTAACAAACACATGCGGGGCTCCTTCAGGCAAGGAAAAAATCTGAAATATAAGTGGACATGCCTGGTATGCACCGTACTATCAAGAAATGGACTACCTGGGACAGCCATATGACCATTTATGTGACCCCGCATGTGATCTCTGTTAACAGGAGTAATAGTAATTGTCATCTTTATGTTCCCGCCACAGTAAATTAACAGTGTCCTGGGCCTTTCTGGACTGGAGAAACCTTGCTGGAGGCTTGAATCTGGAAATTCTACTGTTACAAACCAGTTCAGCTACCTGCAGCTGTCTAAATACCCTAAAGGCACCAGGTCCCTTCTGATCTTGGCAGGGTTAGCCCTGGCTATTACATGGATGGGAGACCTCCAAGAAATAAAAGATGCTGTAGGCTATACTCAGAAAAAGGAATTGACAAAGTCACCTTCCCTACAAAAACCCTATGAAATTCGTAACTCAATAAGTGACCTGAAGGCATATGCACACACACAAGTTACCTACATGAAATCTGAACAATTAGTCTGCCACCAGTCCCATCTCTAAATATCACAAACTTCCGAGACCTTGTTCTTGATGCACAATTTATTTTATTACTGACAATAAATAATACAATATATTACAGAAATTCCAACTTTCTCCTTCTCCCTCAAACACAAAGGCCCAAAACAAGTTGCATTCTTTGTTAGCAAAACGTAAAAACAAAAGCTGTGCAGAAAACAGCAATTTGTTCCTCTCCCCACTCAGGTTAAAATGTTGTGGAATGGGACAGCAGGTGTCTCCTTCCTAGCCAAAGGTGGATACAGTTGTCATATGTTCCTTTTTGCATAGTTCCATTAAGTTAGCCTAAAATACAAATAGAGGCTGCTCCTGTCACCTCTGTTGCCACCAGCCACAGGAGCAAACTTCAAGCTTCGCTCCATTCCCACATGACTACCTCCAACTTTCTCCTTCTCCCTCAAACACAAAGACCAGAAACATTAGGATTGCAGTGTATCTATAGAAGGATTACCATGCTATGTAGGATGTATTAAAATTAATTTTCCTCCATTGGATGCTTGTTTTGAATCAAGGCAAGACTGAATTCAGGTGAGAGCAAACTTGCTTTAATCCTTTAAGTCTAGGCAATTCTGAACTGAGAAGGTGCCTGCAGTTCCTGAGAAAGCTTGTTTCCTTACTATCTCACAGTCTACCCAGATACATAACCGTATTGCTTCCAGAGATTCAGTGATGAACTTAATGGCAACTAGTTAAGTTCAGTCTTCTAGCCCTTGCGGTATCTCATTCAAGCATCATAACCCTTAACACAGAATGGTTACTATATGTCTTTCTTCTATTTCACGAGCAAACCCTGAGTTGTTCCTGTTTATGCTATTAAGTGAGTTGACTATGAACTATGCATATAAAAAGCTATTTGCAAGCATTATTGCACATATGAAATGGCTTCAAGCCTAGAAATCTCAAGCTCAAGCCACATTGCTTTCCCAATCCTGAAAACTCAAAGTATATAGAGATCTGGGGAATTTGTTCTGGGATTCTATTGGGAAGTCAAACAGCTATAGCTAAAATAAAACTCAAAACTTTACAAGATATGCTCAGATCTCTCAGGCACAGCTCTAGAACAAGCCTTTGCACACAATGAGAGGTTCAGATAACCATCCATGATCTGGTATTGCTACTGAGACGTGTCACTCCCCAAACAAAGCTATGCTGGAATGGCCTTTTCTTCAGGAGTGTTTTCCCCATGTCATAAGAGACATGTGTTCAAGGCAGTTATTTACAAACATAATATCTCCCTCTTTAAACCCTCTGCACCAGCGGAAGCTATGTTTTCTTTGGATTACAAAGTATACAGTCAAATGTTAGTTCAGCATCAGAAGATGTGAGATTCATTGTGTTGTCCTTGTCCAGAATTCTTTTGTTCATGGAGAGGACATTTCCATGCTTTTCTCCTTCTCTTCCCATTCTTCTTCTGACTCGTAGGTACCTTTCACGATGGCTACCCTCTCAGACATATTCATTGAGTGTGGCATCAGAAAGTAGTTGTAAAGCAGAGAAGCCAAGATACCTCCAACGATTGGCCCCACCCAGAAGACCTGGAATAACCCAAAGAAAAGGAATTAGAACCCATCCCAGGTTTTTAGACTTTCCTTTGGAACCAGCTTAGCCATAACAGAATACTCACTGCTTCTGTATAGTTACAGTATATTCAATGTAAGAGAACCTGGATAAGTTACTTTTTGGACTCCACTGTAGTTCTGCGTTTTT
The DNA here is from genome assembly GCF_037176765.1 of Anolis sagrei. NCBI lineage: Eukaryota > Metazoa > Chordata > Lepidosauria > Squamata > Anolidae > Anolis > Anolis sagrei. Next base: position 135,952,790 of record NC_090022.1, read on the forward strand.
TAGTTGTTTCCAATTTGGTACTCTAAAATGTAACTATTATGGGGTCTTCTTGATAGGTTTTGTTGGGGATGAAGGATTTATTGCTCTTTTCTAAAGGTGAGAGAGTTTGACTTGTTACCTAGGTGGTTTTCCGAGCTGAGCAGAACTTCAAACCCTGGACTTCCAGAGTCAAAGTCTTTTACACAAACCACTACATCACAGCTTTCAGAATCCCTCCAGCCAGTTATGTTGACTTCCCGCTTTTTAACCTGTTCATCTTGACCTGTATATAAAACCTGACCTAATTTATCTTTTAACTAGATGGAAGAGATCTACTGAGGGCCCTTCCACACAACCGTATAACCCAGAATATCAAGGAAGATAATCCACAATATCTGCTTTGACATGGAATATCTGAGTCCACGCTGCTATATAATCCAGTTCAATGTGGATTTTTACAGCTATGTGGAAGGGTCCTGGATCAATTGGATTCACCTATGTGTTGACTCTGTATGCAACAATTGATTGAATTTGTCTACTTTAGTTTAGATTACCCAACGAGATTCTAGCTCCTATTTCCCACCTTTGGCCCATATACACTGCCATGTAATACAGTTTGAAACAACATTATGTGGTCAGTGTAAACTCTTATAATGCATTCTGCATTGAACTGCAGTATGTGACTCTACACAGGAGTTCTCAAACTTTTAAAGCCCTGTGGAGTCCTTTTTGAAGGAAATACTTCTCATGGATCCTCAAGAAACTTTTGGGTCCAGGGGCCACATTGCATTTTAAAATTTGACAGATGAGCCAGGGAAGTGGAAGATGGAGGAATAATATTTATGTGAACTAATTGGAAAAAGCATGAACAAATAACTATGCACATTGCACATATCTGTTTGAAATAAAAAAGAAAAATACAATATTTAAAATTAAGAACAATTTTAACCAACATAAACTTAACGGTATTTCAGTAGAAGACTCCAGCCTTTGCAATAACAACAGTGACAACAACCCAGGGGCCATCCAGTCCAATCTCTTTCTGCCTTGCAGAGAAAGCACAGTCAAAGCACCCCCAACAGATAGCCATGTGGGAATTTATGCAGATGTGTGCTTTCTACAGTGACATGTAAAATCCAGATTATCTTCTTTGAATTGGGATATATGGCAGTGTAGACTCATATAATCCAGTTCAAAGCAGATAATGTGTTTTGATATTCTGGATTATACGGTAGTGTAGATGGGGCCTAAGATAAACCCACTCCCACATTACATATAATGGGATGGCCAGCTGGGATATCAAATTACAATTTCTTCCTTTTTGGCTCATCTGTTTAAGGGCTAAAGTGTGAATAAATGATAATTTCACCAATGTGCAAATTGCAATTGCTCCTGAGATCTACTAAAAACAGAAAGGTTCCCGATTATACAAAATAAAATAAACATTCAAAAATTGTAAGACAGCAAAACTGTGTTTTTTCAAAAAGTAGGCAGGTAATCTTTAAAACCGTAGCTTGAGCTTTTTGAGTGTAGCTGGCATGGATTTCACTATTAAGACTGATGTTCCTAAATTAGTTCAGGAACTTCATGAAAAAATGAAAAAAAAACTGTTTTATAGTGAAATTTCTTCCAAAGGAAGGTTTGCATTTTCTCAGATTTCCCTGAAACTTTCCATTTCTCAGGTCAGGGACACAAAATGCCTTTTTATATGAGTATGTAGGATGGTGAACAAATTCCAGATTTTATCATCATCACTTTTACTATTATGGCATTGTAGACCTTGAAGCAATTTATTGGTCCCTTATTGTAGCCCTGTAAATACTGTACAAATGAAAATTGCCATGTGTTGAAGCTCATTAAAATACTTTCATGTTATATATTTGGACTTTGTTCTTGCCTCCATAAAAAGCAGTCCTTGTAGAAATCAAGAGCAATTGCAGGACTTATTTTTCACCCCTAAGGTGAATAACGTTAGTTTCTTACCCAGTGAGCAGAGGTGAATCTTTTCATGATAACAGCAGGACCAAAAGATCGGGCAGGATTCATAGAGCAGCCAGTAAAATAAATCTGTTGAATGGGGAAGAGGGAAATGACAAAAGACAGTTAAGAATTCTGTGTGAATTAGCTACAGGTTGAGTATCCCTTATCCAAAATGATAAGGGCCAAATTCTTTCTCCACCCAGCCCATTTTCAGAAAATTACCTTCAGGTTTTGTATATAGGGTGTATACAGTTATTGACAGACCCACCACCAAGACTCTACCTTTGTAAGACAATAGGTATTGGATGGATTAAGACATGTTGAGGCTTCAAACTATACTACATCTAAGGTTCCATAGCTGTGTTGACAGAAAAATGTGTATTATTTTCTCAGATCTATTTATATCTACATTATATTTATATCTATGTGAGTGTGTTTGAGTGTTGTTGCTGAGACTCTAAACTACAGTTGACTTTCCTTAGTTATTTTGCACATAAATTCCTTTACATCAATGTGACCCAGTCATAACTGGGAGTACATGCTCCAGAGTCCTCACTGGCCAAAGTTGCTGGCATCTCTGTATGTATGATTTGACATTTCACCCTTCCTTTTCTCTTTTCTCTTTTCGCATAGTTACCAGACAACCACAGTAAGAAGTACTCACCCCAACCAGATGACCCAGAGTGACAGACAGCCCAATGGACAGAGCAGGGGAGCCCACGTGGTCGTTTCGGCGGCTATCAGTTGAAGCAAAAACGCACATCACAAGCTGGAAGGTGAGGATCATCTCCACCACCACAGCCTGGCCTGCAGTTGTGTTGTTGCTGAGCTGTTGGGAGAAAAAGAAACAGACTTAGACTCCATTCTTACACATTTCTTTCTGGAAATCAAAGGAGCAGACTTCTTAGTAAATAAGGATACTTAAGGAGGGTGGACAGCTGAAGAATACTTTCTGGAAATGTGGCTCACTATTTTCATTAGATTCTAATTCTTTGTGACAGGGAGCTGAAATTTCTGCCCTTATGGATCTTCCCCAGTGTATGTGGGTGTGGTTCATAATGCTAAATAAACAGCTACATTCATCAAGCATCTATAGAATTTTATTTTCAGCCCATTTTCCTCTGCAAAAAAAGTGCCAGGGATTTCATGGTTACTGCAATGAACAAAGACATTCTGAGGGAAGGGGGAAAGTCCCCTTTAGGAGAGATCCCACATTTGTCTCTCTTTTGTCAGGAATTTCACCTGTTGCATTCAACACAGGTACAATCTGTGGACCTGTGTACACAAATTGTTGATCTATATCAAGATCAACATGCTTACATGAAGTGGGTCTGTATATATTGCAGCACTCAAACACACATCTTTTCAGACTTACTAGGTACAGCTGCACCTGTGAGATACCCTCTGAATTTAAAATTTTTGTACTTAAGTATCAAAGAGATTATCTCAGACTTTTGAGAAATAGTGTGAAGTCTTGGCTCTCTAATACAACTTTGAGCTATTTTACCTCTTTGGCTAACACTGTATCTTTGCTACACTAAGGTTAATGTACTTTTAAGTCTCTTAAGTAGGGACATTGCATATTTTCCCCAATGAGGATGAAAACAATTCTTGCAGGATTGTAATCCATTTGAATCCTACATTTGCCAGAGAGTTCCTTTGCATTAAAAAACCTTCTCCCTTATCCACACTTTGATATGAAGAATACAAAAAGCTGATGCATATGGTACAAAAGCAGTTCACATTTGGAGAGCAATTTTAATCTCATGAAACCACTGCCTGACTTACTTTTATGAACTGTGCATTGCACACCAAATAATTTGATGTTTGATGAACTGTTAATTGATAATCTTATATTTGAATGACATAGGATTCTTCAAAATAAGAGAAAGACAGAATGAGCTGGCATGTGGACACATGGGATCCGCTCACACCATGCAGTCATAGCGCCATGATTCCATTTTAAATGTCATGGCTGCTTTGCATGGATTCCTGGGTTTCATAGTTTGTGAATTCTGTATACTCCTCACTAAATTGCAAATCCTAACAACAAAGCCTTGGCAGTTAATGTACAATGGCAACACTCTTGTGGGTGTTCAAATCCTTAAAAAAAATCCTTACGTAATACATAGTGCTGACTCAATGTCTTCTACAACCCAATCCCTTTCGGAAACAATTTGTACCATGGTTCTTAGAGAGGATACTTGGATTGGTGGGAATCCATTGTCTTCTTGTGAGCCAGGAGACTTGCCATGTTTCTGCAGTGTGGGGTATCTCCTATCATCCTCGTAGCAGTTTAGCTAGGCTCCTATACCCCTTTCTGCCCAAGCATAATGCGACTCCTCAACCAAGTTTATTTAGCTAAGCCAGAGCCCAGGCCAAAGCTTAGTGTCACAGAGCCCACTGGATCTGTGGGTTTAATAGTGGTGCTTCATAGGGATTGAAAAAGAGCTGCAATAACATTACCAATGCAGAGAACACACAATTTTTGACCACCTTTCAAAGAGGAATGCACAAAAATCTAACTGCATAAGTTTAGAATGTTTCCAGGTAATTTGCAAAAAGCAATCTCCTGTGACATTTCAATATATATGTATTGAAACATGAGGTTATAGCCATAAATGCTACTGTGAGTATAAAAACCACTTAATTTTAAAAGTATTGTTACATTTTCTTTTTATTCCTCCTGTCCTTCTTTTCTCTATTTTATGCAGTCTCAAAATAGTGGGTCCTCCCTTCTCTAGCTATTTCTTCCATACCTCTTTATGAGATCCTTCTTAAAGACCTATACTGGAGTTAAAGCACTTATTGCATCTTCTTTTTTTTTCTTTCCTTTTTGGGAGTGACTTTCTCCACTCCCTTAGGATATAAGAAGAAACGCCGCCTTGTAATTTACCAAAGTGTCTCATACGTGAAAACCTGCATCCTTGCTCTACAGTGTGATGTGCAGGTGGAAATGCACCTGCAACAAGGCAAGGTACAGAATGTCTTCATGTTAGCCTGGGGCTGTTCTCCTGAGATACTAATTTTCCCTGTGGGCACCTTACTTGTCTAAGATTTTTTTTCCTCAGGGTGCCATACTGCCAACATTATAAATTAGATCCACAGTGTTACAGCAAAAAAAAAAAAAAAAAAAAAAACTTACCCCATTGACTGCCAAGTTGCCACGGGCATTCATGGGAGTCACTCCATAAAGAACACCTGCACCGGCAATGGCCCCTACCAGCTGGGCCACAATGTAGAAGAGCATTCGGAAGAAAGAAATCTGGTTCCCGACAAAGAAGGCAATGGTCACTGCTGGATTCATGTGGCCACCGCTGATGTGGCCAAAAGTCTGTGCCATTGTGCCAATGGCCAAGCCAAAAGCCAGAGCAATCTGGAGAACACTTGGCAAGGCAGATGGCCACTTTAGGGCTGAGCCCAGGCCAAAAAAGACAAAAATCGCAGTGGCTAAGAACTCAACAAAGACAGCTCGGAGAAAAGCGATCGTGCAGACTTCTTTCCTCATTATTGGGGTGGAGCAGGTGGAATTACAAGGATAGTGGAAAGGTTTCTGTTCTGTCCAGGATGCTAAGGGACTGTAGCAGAATGCAGGGCCCTCCCAATATATATATCTCTATCTATCCCTCACCAGGTGTAGCAAGAAAGGATTGTACCCAAGTGTGGGTGGAGCCATGAACCCAGCCAGTCCTCCTCTGCTCTCCCCCCTCACCTGTACCTGTGGAGTTTGGAAAGTTTCCATCTTCAAACAAGTACCTGAACCTTCCCCTTTTGGAGGCTCTAGCCCTGATGCCAATTTTTTCTCTCTCTCCTCCTTCCCCCAACTATACTGGCCCTGTTGAATGGCCCTGCTATGATTAGATAACCACAATATTGCATAATAACATCTAGATTAGCACCTTGTCTGTTTACCTTGCTCCTCTTGCCCCTTCTTTTTATGTGTTCCTTTGGTTATAAGGTCAGGTGCATCATGTTCATAAAAACAAAACATTTTTCAGCACTTACGTGTTATATCTTTAGTATCCTGCTGTTGAATTTTCCCTTTTTTCTGAAGAAAGGGGAGTTTGGGAAAAATGTTTGTGTGGAACTCTAAAGAACTGGTTTCTCTTGTAAATCTTCTTACATTTTAAATGAATTTCTTTTGATCACTGAACTCATTGCCCTGACAACCAGCCCTTTATTTTGTAATCTTTTCTATATAGATCTCTGGGCTTACAATATGTTAAACTACATTCAACATCTTGCTGGATATGGAACTGTAAAATGCATCAGCAGCATAGGACATTAACATAAAACGCATCTCAATGTACAAAAGAAGTGAGACAGGCACAGGACCTAAGAACTCTGGCACGACAGCCTAACAAAATCTCTCAATTTGTTCAGAAGTCAACAGCTCAATTTCAGCCACTGGTTGCGTAATTTCAAAAAATCTTTTTCATACAGTTTTTTTTTTCAGCTCAGCTAACTTCTTTTTGAGCTCTACTCAGTTTGTAAATTGCCACTTTGGGGGGAAGCATAACATTGCTAATGGCTGCATGGCTTTCATAGGGTACTGAGCAGGATAAATTGATGACTGTTTATTTTTATGGTATTTATTGTTTATGGTTTGCAATGGGTTTTGTTTACAGGTTGTTCACCACTTTGGGTACTGATCTAGGAGAAAAGCAGAATATATATAAATAAATACTAAATTTGATTTTGTGATACTCAGGAATGCAAGTAGATTGAATAAAGATGAATTGTGATCAAGGTTGTCCCTCCCTCACTCCCCCATTTCCAGTATGGAAGTGACACTGGAAAAAGAAATATACAGTCATCTCTCTGAATTCACAAGGATTAGGAGATAATTTGGGATGATTAAGGGGCCGAGTTTAGTACATCAGACAAAACCATTGTGCTGCAGAAGAATCCTGCCGATCGGAAGGTCAGCAGTTCAAGCCACGATGGGGTGAGCACTCTCCATTAGCTCCAGCTCAACTGTCCACCTAGAAGGTTGAACGCAGAAATGTGAGTAGATAAAATAGGTACTGTTATTTAGCGGGGAGGTAATAAAGGCACCTTTAAAAGGCCATTGGTCAGAGGAAAAGCTCCTCAGCACACACACACGCACCCAGTAGCCAGAGTCAAGCACAGCCTCCAAGATGCCGGAAATAAGATGAGAAAACCTGCCTTTATCTATGTTTGTGTTTGTCTGTCCTTGTTAATTGTATAAGTGGCATTGAATGTTTGCCTTATGTGTGTGTAAGCTGTTCTGAGTCCTCTTCAGGGTGAGAAGAGCAGAGTATAAATACTGTAAATAAATGATACAAATCAGACATTGTTATTGTTATCATGTCACTGATACTGTACCTTTAAAAAACCAGTATATAGAATAAGTTTTAATGTTTATATTGGAAAGTGCTTATTGCACTTTGTATATTATTTGATGTCATGGCCTATGGCTGGTACAATAAACAGTCAGTCAGTCAGTCAGTCACTAGGATTAGGGGCACAGGTGAAAAACCACACATTAAAAATTGTTATTTTTTTACTTGAGAAAACACCTCTTTAGGATGACACCTTCCAGCATGACACCTTGTGTTCTCATGAAATCTGACCATAGAATTATATTGGAGGATTTAACAATTTCTCAGGAGGCGTTCTTCTAGAAATTGCTATGTCTTCCAGCATAATCAGAGAAAGTCGAACATAGTCACACTGGAGGATCTAGATACTCCTAGAGAGAAAATTTTAAAACAAATCCATGAATAATCAAATCCACAAAAATCAAAACTAAAAATGTGGAAAGACGATTGTAATGGTTTCTTTGGTGCTGTTCCATGATTCAAAGCTACTATTAACTGTGCCTGGAAAATTATATACAATGCAACCCCCATATACATCTAGAGATATGTTCCTGAACTTACCATGAAAACAAAAACAACAAAAAAAGACATAGATAATAGCAAACCCTATTGAAATGAATGTCTTCCACTGGAAGGTACCATAGAGTCACATTTTCTAGTTCTCTGGGGTAACTCCAGTAGAAGCATAGAATCAGCTCGAGGAGCTGGAAAATCCCTAGAAAGGACTTATTTTGTCTTTTGGGTACAGGTCATAGCTTTTTGTAAGGTATTTGTATATTCTTCCTCAGAACTAATAGCTTCAAGGAAAGGACATTTAAATTAAGAAACCAGGAGAAAGCAAATGCTCCATATTGCAACACTACTTTCTTGATCTTCAAAGAAGAATATTATGTTAATTTGTTTCTATGTTTTCTAAAGATCTTGTCCAGTGATGCCTTGTGGTATATTACTAATTTGGAGCTGGGATTGTTTGTCTTGCACTGATGATACAACAATCAACTGTCAGACACTGGTTGGCATGTCTAGTATGATGGGGGCTCAGTTCATTTTGTTGCTCAAGGAAATCCATAATTGGTAACAATTCTGTTTCTCAGAGGACACAAAATCTACTAGTAAAGTTTGCCTATGTTGATTTTTAAGCTTTTCATGCTCCCCAGTGATCACATATAAAACTGCATTTTGAATGTATATATAGGAATATGGGATCAGCTTCCACAATTGTATTTATTTACCCATCTTTCTGAGTAGAACTGAGATCTTCCGTGGGGCTTCCTGTAAGTTGCAAGAATTGTTGCTGTTTCCCAGAGCTGTAATAGCAAATGTGGCAGGTGAGAGGCTTTCACAATAATTTAGGAGAAAACTATGAGACTTCTGCAGATGACCAGAAACAGATATACACACATGCACACTGAGTACTCCACTCTAATCTTTCGTGGACTCTAATGTTGAGCACACAAAGACCAAAAAACCCACCTGATTTCTCTGTACAGCATGTGCTTGCCAACCTGTGTTCAGGACAGGGAGTGGAGTTTGCAGTATGGAGGAAGCCAACATAACTCACGTGTTACCTTTTACTATTAAGTCTGCCTTCTCTTCCAAGAGAACTACTATGTTTTCCATTCAGAATGGCAACATGATCCAAAACATGTGAGTGCTGAGCAATGAGGTGCAGTTAGCATCCATGCAGGTAAAAGCTACATTTTTAAAATTAGAACTCCCAGAATCCTCAGTTGTTATGGCTACAGAATGTTGAGAATTACAGTCCAAAAATAATTGACAAGTCTGGATTGTTACAGCATCAGATTATTTTGTTAAGATTGCGTGAGTGTTTGGGAGGTTACTTGGTAACACTGAGCTAGCATCTGGGTCTGAGCCTCACCTCCTTTGCAGGATTGTTACTTAGATAAAAGTTTGAACTTTTATCTAAGAGAATTCAAAATGTGGGTACACTGTGACACCCAGAGGGGTTAAATGCCTGAGTTGTGGTTCCCCAAGAGCTCTGGCCGTCTGTTGTGCACTGTCCCCCTATGGGACAACCAAATTAGATGCTGAGTTGCTTCTAATAATTTTTCAGACTATTTGAACTTTTCTTTTTCCTCTCCCCATTGTTCTGGGGTGTCCTCTCAGTTGGACTACATAGAGTAATTTGCTTTTTCCAAGAGATTTTGTTTTTAGGACAGCCAACACTTTTATGGCTCATTTTTATTGTGTTTTGGATTTGGAAGGTGGGTGGATGGGACCACTGACCTCAACGTAATATTATATTGAGCCTGTGGTGCAGCTGGCTGTGAGTCAGCTGCATTAAGATTACTACTGACCAAAAGGTCATGAGTTCGAAGCCAGCTCGGGTCGGAGTGAGCTTTTGACCAATTTGTGTAGCTTGCTGTCGACCTTTGCAGCCCGAAAGACAGTTGCATCTGTCAAAGAGGAAAGTTAGGTACCGCTTATGCAGGGAGGCTAATTTACGATGCCATAAAAATCTCCAGCAAGCATGCAAAGAATGAGGAAGTACTTAATCAGTGTCACAAATGGATGGTGAAGCGACAGCTCCCCTGGTAGCTAGAATACCCTCATGAAAAAGCAGGAATGTTAAGTAGCCTCAGTATGTCTGTCTATATATGTTGTGTGTCTATGGCATCGAATGTTTGTCATTTATATGGACATTGTAATCCACCCCAAGTCCCCTGCGGGGTGAGAAGGGCAGAATATAAATACTGTAAGTAAATAAATAAATAAATTTATATTCCACCCTATCTCCCTGAGGGACTCAGGGCAGATGTAGTAGTGTAAATGTCTGAATCATCCCCTTGTTCAACCTCAGCTTTACACAACGTAGAGTGTTAGCAATGCTATGTTGACCACACTGCATAAGCCACAGAGCAGGTGCAGTGCATAAAAGAGCTTGCAAGGCAAATAGCTAGAACATGACTCATGGAAGCAAATCAGCTCATATGCTGTAGGGCAGAAGAGAAATAAAAATCCCCCATGGACAATGGCTCATGTGGTGGGCCTGGGAGGGAAATTCCTTCTTGAGCTCAGATATGGAAATCAAGGAGATCCATGCCCTATATGACAATCTCTACTTCCCATAATGCCAAGATGATGGCTGGGATCCTTGATGGTATGTGCGGAGCATTGAAGTACCATGTGCCAAACTCCACACTACCATCCCTCCACAGAAGTTAAACTCCATGGGCAGCAACTACAATGATGAAATAACTATAAAGGGAGACATGGGAAGGAACTGGGTAACAAGGATGAAGTAAAGATACAACTGTGGGGATATTGTCATGGTAGACAATACCATGGTCCTAGTTAGTACAATTTAGTTATTTCTCATTTTTATTGTTATTGTTGTGTACCTTCAATTTCCTTCTAGTTTATGGTGATCCTAAGGTGAACCTATCATGGGATTTTCTTGGCAAGATTTGTTCAATGAAAGTTTGGCTTTTGCTTTCTTCTGCGGCAGAGACTTGCCCCCAAATCACCCAATGGGTTTCCATTGCTTAGTGGAGGTCCAAACTCTGGTCACGCAGAGTCATAGTCTAATGCTAAAACCCAACACCAAGCTGACATAGTCTCTCTCATGTTTAAGCTGTGGTAAACGTCTTCCATAGATGTAGAAACTGGAAAGAAAATCAGGGACCCCTGCATGGCACATGATTATAGTACTATGAATTGGCATGACAAAACTTTATGGAATTCTGAAGTCAGAGAATTTGGAATGGTCACCAAAAGAGTTTACTCACTAGGAGAAGTAAGACTGCTGCCCTAAACTGCAGATCCCCAGATTCTAGAAGATGTTGCTATGGCAGTTAAAGTGAAATCATACCATAATAATGGAGTTAGAGGAAAGCTCACACTTTCCACGGGATGCTGGTGCCTGGGCCTTTAGGACTTATCCATTCATCCCCAGGCAAGGAACAAAAACCAACTCTACAACATAGATAACATGAACAACCTTTTTGAGAAAAGCAACCCTCCCTCATTATTATGCCTCAGTTTATTGTGTGATTTTGGCATCCACAAGAATTGCAGGTTGGCTCTTCAAGGTGCTGGGGAATTTGTTAAACTGTCACTGGGGCATTTGAAGTGTCTGTTCATATATTGATCCTTCCCTAACCAGAAAGAAATGTGGTATGGCCATTGCCAATGGGTTTATGATGGACTTAATGGTTTGGTCCTGAGGGATACAATGGAGTTAGTCCAAAGTAAACAATAGGTGCTTGAAGGTGATAACTATTTCAATGGGTACTGTATCAGTGAGGCTGGCTTGGGGCACGGGAGATGGATTGTTCCCATCATTTATACACTTTATATAATTCATAATTTGGGGTCCAATTTCTCAGTATCATCTTGGAACCATGATATACTTCCATGCTTCTCTTGGAACAGATCTAATTCCAAAGAACAGAAGCTTCCTCTATTCACATAGTTGAAAATGGTTCAGAGTAAAAATCTGAAATCACTAGCTTAAGTGTTCCAAACATCAAAAAATCTACACTTAGAAACATGATCAATCTATACATAAGAACCCTTTAAATCCTGATTTTGCTTCTGTGCGTCTGTAGATACACAGGTGTTGCCACCTGGCTGGATTAAAACCGGCTTGGGTAGATTTTTTTTCTTGCAAATTGCTCAGATTAGTTTTCTTTTAGCATAGCCTCAAGAGTAGGCAGAGTGCAATTTCAAAATATGTACACCAGGCCACCATTTGTTCTCAGCATGATTGGCGGCAACAAGGCTACATTACCTCAATAGGGCCCCGGGTCATCTTTTAACCTCCAGAATCCATGTGTAGGAACATGTTCTCTAAAGTCTCTGTAGAAGGATGAATCTGTCAATTTCAGTTTCTTGTCCACCCTTCCCCACATTTTCAGTTTTGTCACTGTTTTAGTTTATAATTTTGGTTTATAATTTTAGTCACATGTGTGTCTTCACTTTATATATGCACTTTATATATGCATGCATACATGCAACAATATATAACAAATTTCCTTTTACAAGACATTTTCTTCCTTTTTTTCAAGAATATACTCCTTTGTGGGAGGGAACTCAATTTTCCTCAAGCATACAGTCAGCCCTACACATTTGCAAGTTTGACTTTTGCAGGTATAACTTTGGAGGCACCAAAATGTGTGGGTTACAATTATTCATGGATTTGATATAATGTTCTCTTTAAGAATCTCTCTAAGCTTATGCAATTCTGTGTTTGCTTTCCAGTAGAAGTTGGTGACAGAGCTATACTAGAGGACCTAGAATTTTCTAGTGAGGCAGGCATGTAGCCCGGGGGGGGGGGGGGGGCTTGAGGAGCTTCAGCCCCCCCCCCCCGAAATTCTCATGGTGGTTCGCGAAAAAGGCCTTACTGGTGCATTATTTAAACTGTTATGTTTATTCATATCATGATCTCATCACCATGCTCAATATATCCCATATGCATGGGGGTATTGGGGTAACGATACAAAAGGTTTGCTAGCGTAGACCCTCTTTCACTCAGACTCAGCCCCCCCCGAAACTCAACCCCCCCCGAAACCCCCCCTGAAAAAAATTTAGCCCCCCCCCCCAAACAAAATCCTGGCTACGGGCCTGTAGTGAGGTGTTTCCTCAAGTTAAAAAATAGCAATTTTAAACTATGGAGAGAGAGAGAGAGAAATATATAATAATACCAATGGACAAAAACATAATTAAAATAAAAATGACTATGGATTTTCATGGGGGCCCTATGCCCCTAATCCAGCATATGTGATTTGCGGATAATAATAATAATAATAATAATAATAATAATAATAATAATAATAATAATTTTTTATAACCTGCTCTATCTCCCCGAGGGGACTCATCTTTTCAATTGTCGAATTGCATCACATAATTCATAGAATTGCAAATACTAAAGGACACATGCATTTCAATTCACATGTTGATATGGAAAGTGTAAAATAAATGTTCCTCTTCTTCTGTAGTGTTTGCTAAGATTTGACAAAAGCCTTTTGTTCAACAGAACCACCCTACATTTTTAATCCCTTGATTTATAAACATGAGAAAATACCATGTCTCCATGTGTCACAGGCATTATTAAACAAAGAAGAGGGGGAGGAAATACTTTGTCGTTTCCCTTAAGTTACGAGGTTTTTACTTCATAGTCCAAGGCTTCAGTTCATTCTGTACTAACTGTCTGAGAGTTCTATTGTTATATTGTTATCATATGTTGGTGTAGTGATTGTACATCTTGAGACTTTATTTTTAAAAAGAGCATATGTACACACACAAACCATAGTCAGTTCATACCTAAAATGTTCAACTTGGTTGGTAAGGAGGGGATTATGTTACAATCTAGTCCACCAAGTTGTCTTGGCTTGAATCCAAAAGCAGATTATGCTTCCTTAATTCCTCTCCCACCCTCCTTAGCTGTAAAATAATAAATAGATAAGATAAACACCTGCCAAAGTAATTCAGAGTACACTGATCCAGAACTGCACCAGATGCAGCATGGGAATCCCCAGAGCCCTTTTTGAGTCCAGTTGGTCAGAGCTCATTGGCGTACAGGTGGAAAATGGCTGGACAAAGGCCCTCAGAAAGCAGGGAGTTCCAGGTGGCTCAAGGAAATGCTCCATTACCATCATCATAATGTTCTCCAGTTTCAATTGGGAGGCTTTTTTTGTATTTTCATCCTGACTTCCTTCCAGTAGGCTGAAGGTGGTGTGCATTGATCTCCTCCTTACCAGAGGGAGCAGATCTTGGATACAAGCAAAGTTGCCTTCCCAAAAGAATTCTGGCCCCATGTGAAATTTTCATTTGTTTTCCAAATTTCCAGCATTACAGTGAATGAAGCACTTGTAATCATGGATGACTAGAATCCTTTTATTTTTCCATTTTAATTCCTTTAGTAATTTTGCATTCCCTATTTTTTTGGGGCATAATTTGAAGTATATTTTTAAATGCTGAGCTGCAACAATGCTAGAAATTTGGGGGACTGAGGGGAAATTTCACCGAGAAAGAACTGTTGGAGAAGAAGCAATGCTCTTCTTTATCTCACTAGTAGTTGTACCTGCCATCTGTTTATCCTCACAATAACTCAAAAATACAGATCATATTGAAATAGTAAACCTGGGATCAAGATCACCAGCAATTTCTACTACCTAGTGAAGACCTGACCTTGGAATTTCTAGGCTCTAGTGCAACACTAACCTCTGTGTCTCATGAACTCTTCACTGAACTCTCTTTCATCGTATCGAACTTGAATTATATCTCCCATCATTCCCATTTGCCTCAAGTCTCCTTTACATTTTTTTTTTAGCATCCTATTCATTAGGGTTACTAGTCTTCACTTGTCAAGATCTCTATTTTGCAATGTGATGTGCTCAAATAGAAAGCCATGTTTCTCAATAATTTGTGGGTGTTTTTATTTGATTCCACGCTTATGGGAACATTATACACAAATAATAGTTTATTTGAAGGATGACTTTCTCAACTCTCAAGGTTCTCTTCATTAAACCCTCACATGTGGTGGAGAGAGACATTTCATCCTTTGAAGTCAGATTTGATAATACATTTTGGACTTTGTTTGCAATTTTCTACTGGGAAAAGGTTGGGGTGTCACAAGGAATTCCAACCATGTGATGTAGAAACCTGCCTCCAGATGATCATCTACATTGTAGATTTAATGTACATTGTAGAATGTAATGTAGTTATGTGGATCAATGCTATGCAACTGTGAGAGTAGTAGTTTTGGGCAGAGAAAATTGAAATCTTTGTAAAACTTTGAAAATCTTGTGCTGGTGCCTCAAAAATACCAGAATCTATAGAACTTAGCCATGGCAGTTAAAGTGGTATCGAACTACATTAATTCTGCAGTGTAGATGCACCCAGGGTTCTGTAGTTTTAAGATGACAGTGGAAGATAAAGCAAAACCTTATTGCTGATTCTGAACAAGAACTACCTGTGAGAGTAGTAGTTTTGGGCAGAGAAAATTGAAATCTTTGTAAAACTTTGAAAATCTTGTGCTGGTGCCTCAAAAATACCAGAATCTATAGAACTTAGCCATGGCAGTTAAAGTGGTATCAAACTACATTAATTCTGCAGTGTAGATGCACCCAGGGTTCTGTAGTTTTAAGATGACACTGGAAGATAAAGCAAAACCTTATTGCTGATTCTGAACAAGAACTACCTGAACTGCTTGAAATAGGCACTTGCCTCTCAGCCTTTTGAGTCATGCATGGTAAAACGGGATGTCTGCATGATTAGAAGTGCTTAACTACATAATAAGATTATGCATATCTGTGTGCAATGTGTTTGACTTGCCTGAAAGTTTGCGGCTTGCTTATCTTACCCATGTGTTGTCTCTGCAATAGGTCTGTTCTCCCTTTGTTTTCTCAGTTGCAAATTGGTGTGCTAGACACACCTGCTGAGTCACAGGGATCATAAGACTGATGCCATCCCAGAACAATTTTCTTCAGAGCTGGAGGGTATGAATGTTTTTCAAAACAGCAAAGACTCTCAGGCATATTTAGTAATGATGCTGAATGCATATGATTTCTCTATCTATCAATCTTTCTTTCTATCTCTACCTACCTACCATATTTCTTCAATTGTAAGTCACCATTGATTGTAAGATGCACCGTAATTTCAGTACAACCAGCAGCCAAAAATACATAAGATATACCTGATTCTAAGATGCACCCTATTTTAAGCATATTTATAGAGGAAAAATGCATCTTAGGATTGAATAAATGCAGTGTGTTACTCCTATCATCTATCACTTTCTATCTTCTTTAATTTTTCTATCATCTGTCATATATTTTCTATCTATCATGTAATTTCTGTTTATCCACTATGGCATCTTCTATATAATGTATCTGACATCTGCTTTCTATCTATTATCAAATGTCTTTTCTATAATCAAAAGTCTAATTTATATCTCCACCTTTCTCCCAGTATGGCATGTAAGGAGGCATGTAGTATAGTTGGGGTGTGGGGTGGGAAGAGGTCAGGACTTGTCCCATTTGCAATGGTGTAACTTGTCTCTTTTTTATCCTCCATTTCCTGCAACTATTTCTTTGATTGTGCTTTTCCTGTATGGCAGGGGGTTGGACTAGATGACCCATGTGGTCTCTTCTAACTGTATAATTCTATGATCCCAAGGGCCAGCAGTGTCTGTTTGTTTTGCAAGAAATAATGGAGGACCATCCAGCTGTTCTGTTGTGTGGTAAATGTGGTATGTGGATTGAATGAAATTGTATGATCGGTGTATGATTGGGGTCTGACGAAGACTGAAGACACCATCCTCAGAAGAATGAAGCCCAGAAAACTGCAAAAGGCTGTTTGAGGAAGCTGTTGTGCAAGAAGGTATGAAACCTCCTTACATAAGGCTAGAAAAAAAGTACTCCAGCTAATGTAATACATATTACCTAGAAGATTCTGTCATTGTGTTCTTCTCATGGCATTTTGAAGTATAAATCCAATCAAGTGTTACTGTTGTGCCATCAACATGGGGAGGCAGAGAGACAGCAAGGCACAGAGTTGACAACTGTAGCCAAAATGGAGTAAACCATCTCAAACCTAATGCTGTTCATCCCACATGAAACTGGCTGTGCTTTACCCCAGTCATTTATCCTTTTGCTCACACTTTCTTGAAAATCAAGCCAAATGCTCTTGTTACCCCCTCCCCCCCAATTGCTTGTGTGTTGCCCATTTAGAAGGTGATGTGAGAAGATCTACAAATTCTACAGGTCTCGCTGGTTACTAGTGTTATGTGCACCTTTTTATGGCAGTCATGGAAACCTCAGAAGTGGAAGAGAAATGAGGTCTATGAAATAGCATTCTCTTATAGGTGCTTTCATGCAAGACCAAAGCAGGAAGCAGATTTTAATCTCTCTTTCCCCTCTTTCCTTTTTTGTGCTATGTATTATATATCTTTTTGTATAATAGTAGTAATTATCTCTGCATTTCAGCTACTTAGTATTACAGATCAGATTCTGGATATTCTTGGTTCTAATCATGTATTTAACTTAATATAAAATATGTAAGGATTGTTTTGCTTCCCGCACCCCCAATTCATCCAAGTTTTACAAATGAAGAAGGTTAAGAGACAGAAGGTATTGATGCTTGTTCTTTGTCAAAGATTGAAATGGAGATAACCCAGGAAATGAAGACTACATGACCTAACGTACAGCACGTTTGTAGGTCAGGGCAGTGCAGTGCTGGTGGCATGTCTGGCCCAAGTGATCTGAGTCAGGCCGTGGGCTTGATAACTTCTGATTCTTTACACAAAAGTATTCATACTTGGAGAATCATGCTACAACCCACCCTCTATTTAGGAGGAATATTTTTGGAATCCATGTTTTGCAGTGTGGGTGTTGCCATCTTTTTATTGCCATCTTACAACAATTTTGAAAAGTGATGGGCATAGGCCCTGGATTCAGGACATAATACCCTTACCAATGAATGTAGAATGTCCCTCAGTTTGCAGAAACTGAGGTAAGTTGTGGCTAAAGAGGAAGAGGACCCAGTATATTTTAAAAGCATATTAAAGTGTGGGGTGAGGATTAATCAGAAGTGCCCCTGTCAAATCAGGAAAGCTGAAGAATATGTTGTTTTATTTCATTGTTTACATTTTTTCTGTGTCACCAGACTCCCTATCATGTCTCTCATTTGAACAGGTTTTTTTTTTTATTAGATGCCAAATTAAAATGATAAAATATAGAAGGCCCACAACAACAGCCATTCAGGAAAGTTCATTCTCCTGTACACACCTAATCACATCTAGTATGGCATATTATAGTGTGGATGATACATGTTGACATTTACATTGGCATTGGAATCTTTCATGCTGTGTCTTGTATGGCTAGTGAAGAAATCTCTGGTTTTTCATATTAAGAATTTATGTTTTCTACATGAATGACTAGCTGGAGCTATCATATGCACAGAGCAATGTCTTCTTAAGATTCAATGGAACATTGCCATAAACCAGGACAATGTAGAGTTCAAAATCTCACTTCTTCCATGCTCTTACACAGAAATGAAGCCCACATTATCCCATCCCCCAAACCTGATGTCCTTTGCTAAACTTTTACTTTCCTTCTTATTTAATTAATTGAATAAGATTAGCACATTGACAATTCTGCAGAGGATCATGGCTCAAATAAAAGGAAAACCATTAATCAATTAGAAGTTATATTTCTCCTGAATTGTTGGATCAATCAAATCAATTTGAAAGAATAGCTGGAGAAGCTTCCTTTTCAGAAATTCTCTAACTTCTCCAATGCAACTCTATGATAATGTCCAGGGGAAACATACCATAGAATCACCTGGAGAGCCTAGCAAATGCCTGGAGAGATTATTTCCCCTGGATAATGTGTATGTGAAACCAGAGATATGTGTTCTGTTGTTACAAGGGTCTTACTATACCAGACGTCTTTTCTTTTTTCTTTTCTTGTACTGCCTGGTGTTGTTATTATAGATCAAATGTTGGCAACCTGTGTTACTCCAGATGGTGTTGGTCTAAAACTCCTATCAGTACTAGCCAGCAAAGTTAGTGTTGAGGGATGATTAGAGTTGAAGGCCAACAATATCTGGAAGGATATAAATTGGTCAGTATTGCTGTAAGTAATAAAAATAATAGCAATCCATAATGATTTATACTTCCTTGCTTCCTGAATTCCTAGCTCAATATTCCTTGGCTAGTGGGCTTGTACAATCCAGGTAAATTGCAATCCATTTTGGTGTCCCAGATTTGAGTGGGGGTCCTGATCCATTTTTCGGGAGCTTCCTGAATTTAGTGGGACAGAAATCTGTTTTTGGTTTGGAAAGCCATTATTGGGGAGGGGGGAAGACTCTCTCCCTGCATTTTAAGGAGGCCTAACCCTAACCCTAACCCTGGACTTCCTTTGCAAAGCCCTCTCTTTTCTCTTGATTTGCAGGCCCTGGAGAGGTGCCCCCCCCCCATGTTTCAATTTCCTTTCTGCTCTGGATGTAATGCTTAGTTAAAGCTGTTTCTACTCTAGAGGAGACAGGCACTGCAGGCATGCAAATAGTAATCTCTCCCTGGAGCACACAGCTTTCCAAGGCATTTTAAGGAGGCTTTCTCACCTTCCAGGAAAAGAAGGGCAATTGACCTGGAACTATCCTGGCCTGGACTTCCTTTAAAAAGCCCTCTCTTTTCTCTTGATTTGCAGGCCCTGGAGAGGTGCCTTTTTCTCCCTTGCACTTTTCCTTCTAGCAGCTGCCCCCCCCCCCCACTTTACTTGTAACTGAAGTCAACCAGTTTTCTACAGCTACTGTTCTGTTGCAGCTGAAAAAAGGATGGAGGCTGAGCCCTTGCCGTTACAACCATCTGAACAAGCCGGACCAGCCAGATTAGCCAAACAGAACCGTCCAAATTGAATCCATGCAGAAGCATATTGGCTAGATATTACAGAATCTATGAATCCAATTAATATATACAATGCCTTGGACTCAAACTAGTTAAGGTGTCAGTTGTGGATGTTATTAACATATGTGCTTCTTTTTATATAAACAGCATCTGTAGGAAAGGAGCTTTGAGAATAGCTCTTGAAATGCAAATCTCCATTCAAAGGAGACAGTTTATGTAAGGAAAATAATGAATAGAATCCTGGTTCCTTGTTCCCCCCAAAGTCCTATTGTTTTTTGGTCTTCTCTGGCTTTTCCTTGTTTTTGCAAAAGAAATAAGCCATATACCTCAAGTAGATTCACATATCCAGTGAACTTAGTCTCTCCAGCTCTGTGATTTTCCCACCTTCTACCTCCAGGACTTTTCTTTGATGGAGAATCCCCTGGTATTGTCAATTTTCAATTCTGTTCTTTGTTTTACTCCTGAAAGCTTTTAGAGAATGGTACACCTCCCATGGCAGACTACTCCCATTTCTTGCCAGTCCTAGTGTGAGGGGGTGGTCCTCTCTGCCAAATTAAAAATAAAAGAAGTTGCAATGTAATTGTACTTCTCCTCCTATCATTGTTTGAGATAATGTTAAAGTGGATCTAAATGATGTCTGGTTCTATAATGAAATAAAGCAGCTTAGACATATACAACCAAGTGGTCATTCCAAGTTTCTTTTTCTATTCATACAGGGAAATGAACACTAATTTCACCTTTTGGCGAACAGAGGACATGAAAGTTACAGTGCTGAAACATCTACTTTTGCTCTATCTGAGGCTTGTCTAGTGTTCCTCCAGGAAATCCCTGCCAGGGGACTAGCTGATCTAGCCATGCTGTCTGCACCAGAGCTTGGGGAAATTCTTGCAGGGAATTGTAGTCTAAGACCCATGTCCTGTACATAGTCCCAGCTATGTGGATGGATCAACTGTTAGAGAATGCACCAGCACTTATAGAAATCAGTTGATCTGATGGATTTACTTGCACTGGGAATACTATTAGGGCAACTTTCTCAAGCTTTTCCTTTCCCCTTTCAGTTTGAATAATAAACCATTTTGGCATTGTGTAGATCATAAAATATATTTACTTCTTGGTCTAACCAAAACTGCTCTCCCCAACCTCTTCCTCCCTTCCCTTATGACAGCCCATGTTTTTGGAGCTGACAATCACCAATTAGCAGGCGCACCCTTCCCATTGTCATCTGACAGATGGTTTGTAATTCTTGTAAGTTGTATTTCCAAAGAGGAGCTGGCCCAAGTACAGATTCCAATGGAATTAAGTTACCATTTTAGCCCCTTGTATGTCCAATACCAAAGGGCATAATTCATCATTCATAATTTTTAATTTCTGTATGTATGTATTTTATCTTTTACAATTTAGCTTGTAAATCACCTAGAGCATTCTCGGATGGAGGGCGATTAATAAGTAATTAAATATGATGATGATGATGATGATGATGATGATGATGTAATGACTAAGGGCCCTTCATCACAGCCATAAAACCCAGAATATCAAAGCAGATAATCCACAATATCTGCTTTAAACTGGGTTATCTGAGTCCACACTGCCATATAATCCACTTCAATGTGAAAGGGGGGGAGCAGGAGAGCACCACCCCACTGAAGATCCCCAACATCCCACCTCCTCCTGAATGGTCTTAAAACAGTAAGATTGAAAGGGATCCAATCAGCGAAATCTATGTAAACTTGGCCCTACATTCAGTGGTGAATATGCAGCACAAGATGCTTAGTGCCTCCCGCCATTTCTCCCCTCAGCATTCAATCCAGTTCATCTACTAACTGCCCTTGTCTCCTGTCCATCCTTTTCCTTTTTGGCATGGCATTAGGCAGCAACTCTGGAAGTCCAATTGCATTCCGGGTATTCTGGCAAATGGTTTTTGATACACACAATTCAGAGGAATCACATGACACTTTAAAGCTGATACTCAGCATATTTATTTATTTGATACACTTGTATACCGCTAATATCTCAGCCTGTGCGGCGACTCATTGCGGTTTACAACTTGTTAAAATACAATAGTCACTTAAAAATATAAAATAAGATATCAAAATACAAGACATAAAACATACATAGTATGAACATACTTAGTATCGGGCCACCAATACAAGTCGAAAACATCTCATAGTTAAAATCGTAATTCAGTTCGTTATCCTTGGTTGCAAGTCCATGGTCAAAATAACCTTACATCGGAAATTAGTTAAAAACTTGCTCGAACATCCAAGTTTTTAGATTTTTCCGAAATGCCATTAGCGAGGTGGCTGATCTTAGTTCAATAGGGAGGGCATTCCAAAGCCGGGGGGCCACCACAGAAAAGGCCCTATCTCTCGTTCCCGCGAGCCGCACCTGTGAAGCAGGCGGGATGGAGAGAAGGGCTCCTCCTGAAGATCTTAGGGTCCTGGTGGGCTGATAGGCCGAGATACGTTCGGATAGGTATGTAGGGCCAGAACCGTTTAGGGCTTTAAAGGTCAAAACCAGCACTTTGAATTGGGCTCGGTAGCTGATCGGTAGCCAATGGAGCTGGTACAGCAGAGGAGTTGTGTGCTCCCTGCGCCCTGCTCCTGTTAATACCATGGCTGCCGCCCGTTGGACTAGTTGAAGCTTCCGGGCCGTCTTCAAAGGCAACCCCACGTAGAGAGCGTTGCAGTAATCAAGGCGGGATGTAACCAGAGCGTGGATTACCGTGGCCAAGTCAGACTTCCCAAGGTACGGTCGCAGTTGGCGCACGAGTCTTAACTGTGCAAATGCTCCCCTGGTCACCGCCGAAACCTGGGGATCCAGGCTCAGCGATGAGTCCAGGATCACACCCAAACTGCGAACCTGTGTCTTCAGGGGGAGTGCGACCCCGTCTAACACAGGCTGTAACCCTATACCCTGTTCGGCCCTGCGACTGACCAGGAGCACCTCTGTCTTGTCTGGATTTAATTTCAATTTGTTCGCCCCCATCCAGACCGTCACAGCGGCCAAGCACCGGTTCAGGACCTCGACAGCCTCCTTAGTAGCGGGTGGAAAGGAGTGACAGAGCTGGACATCATCTGCGTACAGATGACACCGCACCCCGAAACTCCGGATGATCTCGCCCAGTGGCTTCATGTAGATGTTAAACAACATGGGGGACAATATTGAACCCTGAGGAACCCCACAAAACAACGGTTGTGGGGTAGAACAGGAGTCCCCCAGTAACACCTTCTGAGACCGACCCTCGAGGAATGACCGGAGCCACCGCAAAGCAGTACCTCCGAGGCCCATTCCTGCGAGGCGTCCCAGAAGAATACCGTGGTCGACGGTATCGAAGGCCGCTGAGAGGTCGAGAAGCACCAACAGGGACACACTCCCCCTGTCGAGCTCCTGACGGAGATCATCCACTAAGGCGACCAAGGCTGTCTCGGTACCATGTCCCGGCCTAAAGCCAGACTGCGCCGGATCTAGATAATCCGTGTCTACCAAGAATGCCTGGAGTTGTGAGGCCACCACACGTTCCATGACTTTGCCCAAAAAGGGAAGATTGGAAACAGGCCGATAGTTTACCAATTGAGTGGGGTCCAGTGATGGTTTCTTCAACAGCGGTTTTATCACAGCTTGCTTTAAGCTGGCTGGAAAAATGCCTTCCCGAAGGGAGGCATTAACCACCACCTTAACCCACTCGGCCAATCCCCCTCTGGCCTCCTTTAAAAGCCAGGATGGGCAGGGGTCTAGGATGCATGTAGTAGCTCTCATTCCTCCAAGCACCTTGTCCACATCCTCGGTTTGAACCAATTGAAATGAATCCATCAAAATCGGACAAGCAGATGCTCGTGTTACATCCTCAGAGACTGCCGTTAATGTGGCATCCAGTCCAGAGCGGATCAAAGCGACTTTGTCTGCGAAGAACCGAGCAAAAGCTTCACAGCGAGCTGCCGAGTCATCAGGGCACCCATCCTGGATGGTGGGTTTTAAAAGGCCTCTGACAACCCGGAACAGTTCAGCCGGACGGTTCTTTGCAGACGCAATAGAGGCCGCGAAGAAGGTCTTCTTAGCGGCTCTTATTGCCGCGGCATATGACCTTAAAAAGGACACAAACCGTGTTCGGTTTGGCTCGCTCGGATCCGAACGCCACACGCTCTCTAGTTCCCTCTTCTTTCGCTTCAACACCGCCAGCTCCTCAGTAAACCAAGGGGCTGGTTTAGCTCGGCTACTTGAGAGGGGACGTTCTGGAGCATAGGGACTGATGCCTGGCAAGCTTCAATATTCTGCAGACACCACTGGATGAATCAGAAGAGCTAGGGAGGATGTGTCTGGGACAAACTCTTAGTCTGCTTTTCCAGAATAGGCAAAAATACCCATCCTACACATTAAAGTTAGCCATCATTTCTATTTAGAACAGGGGCCCTCAAACTAAGGCCCGAGGGCCAGATACGGCCCTCCAAGGTCATTTACCCGGCCCTCACTCAGGGTCAACCTAAGTCTGAAATGTTAGTTTAAATGTTTGAAGTTGTTGACATAATGCAGGGGTGCATAAGCATGGATGAGGAAAGAGTTCTGCCCTTTGCAGGATTTTTAAAGCTGGCAGCTTCTGCACATAACTTCAATGATGTGGCCACCAAAGTGTCTCTTGCCATTAGTTTGGCAGGAGAAAGAGAAAACCTAATGCAAATCACAGGGTCACCCACCTACCGTATGTTTTGCCATGTTGGCTGTTTCTTCCCCACGTGACACAGTTGTCATTGGTCTGAAACAGGATTTACATTAAAATCCTTTCAACTCAGCCATGCATATCCATGCCTTAGTGACAACTGACATTGAAACTGATGGCAGGTGATCAAAAATACTTTTTAAAAAACTGTTGTCCACCCTCAGGCATTTTTGTGATGGGATTAAGACGTCTTAGAAACAGACTTCCCAGATGTCCGAGCCTGGTCCTGTTTCTCCAGTTTTCATAGGTCATCCCAGGTAGGGGACAAGGTGCAAAAGGGGGGGGGGGGGGGGTAGCTACAAACCAGAGGAAAGGACTGTTTTGCATATCTGCTCATAAGATAAGAAAGCAGCAACTTGCTACAATTGATTGGAGACAGCAGTTTACAGAGATGCTCCAGGGATTCCATGCATTTCTTTACTTATACTTTTTGTTCCCTCCTAGTTGCTGTAGTGCCAAGGATTACCCTCTACTCTGCTTGATGAGTAAGATGGATGGGGGAAGGGGCTTTCCCATTCTCTCTCCCAGTCTTTCACCCTCTCCTTCCCAGTCAGTGTCCCTAGACCCAGCTAGATGAGTTGGGGAAAGACATGGCACATGGATGGGAAGGAGGTTCCATTGGGTAGCTGCCCAATTTGCCATGGCTGGGCAGTTTAAGAAGTTCCAATCAGGCTACTCTGCAGGAATGATCAAACATCCAAGACTCCAGACATTTTGGGTCAGTGTTGAACTGCCTTATGCCATGCATATCTCCCCCCGCCCCCCCAACCACACACACACACACACACCGCCCGGCCACACATACACATTTCATTTTATCCCAACTTCTCCAAAATAAATGTAGAATTGACCAAGAATCAAAATGGGCCATTTCTACCTACAATAAATATGTTAGTTGTGAAAAGGCATTATTTTAAGTGAGCCCTGAACTCCTTTTCTCCCTCATGGCAGATATACATCATTATTCATTTAGAAAAGGTTATTAGTGAGAGATTGTGTTCGACTCCACTTTGTGAAATGTATTAGCTGCTAGTTTTTGTATGGCTCTGGAATATTATTCCCTCTGCAGTCTTCTTGAGTGACTAGAAAATCTGGTTCTTCATATGCCCCCTTCTGGCTCCAAATGAGTTATGTCCCTGCTTTATTTGGAAAATCAGCTACTGAAGAAAGGGCTTTTCTGTAACATCTTGCAATGGATTTGTTGGTTGCTGAATGGAATAAAATAACCTCACAGACCTACCACTTCATCACATAGGATTTGGGCTCCATCCTACGATGCTGTCAGGATGGAGCCCACCGGAGTCCATCACATGATGCAGAGCTACTTCCAGCAGGGGTCTCTCCTGTCTCCATCTTGGAAGCATTGGAGGATGGAGCCTGAGAAAACAGGTGGCTCCCCATGTTCTCTCTTTCTTTTTACAATATTTTTTATTTACAGTATCTTGCTTACGCTTAGTTTCCATTGGTACTCATATTTCATTTCCATGTAACATTGCTTTTATCATACACTCTTTTTTATACATTTGTTGTTCATTCGTTCAGTCGTCTCCGACTCTTCGTGACCTCATGGACCTGCCCACGCCAGAGCTCCCTGTCGGCCGTCATCACCCCCAGCTCCTTCAAGGTCAGTCCAGTCACTTCAAGGATGCCATCCATCCATCTTGCCCTTGGCCCCTCTTCCTTTACTTCTCTTTAAAAAAAAGGGAAAAAGGAAAAAAGAAAAATAGAGGGGGGGGGGGAAGAGAGGTGACCTCCAGTCTATCCCAATCTAGTCACAAAGAAAGCTAATATTATATGCTTCACCTCCTAGACCTCTCTATACTAACCCTTTCCTCATATTACAAGATCAACAAAAAACTTTAATTTATTCTTCAAAACTCAGAATTGGCAAGCCCTTCTCTTTTTCTTGCAAAAAGCGAATAAAAAGTTTCCAGTCTTTTAAAAAAGTTTTCAATGTCCCTTCTTTTAGTAGCCATGTTAATTTGTTCATTTTGGCCAAGTCAATCATTTTTTATTATCCAGTACTCCATTGTTGGTATTGCTGTACTCTTCCATTTGTGCACATAGAGTAGCCTGGCCGCTGTGGTCATATATTACCATAGTCTATCCTGATTATTTTTTAGCAGTCAGGCCAAGTAGAAAAGTCTCCAGTTTTAACTGGATGCTTCCCCTTAAAATTTTCTGGATCACAGTGTGTATTTGAATCCAATATTTCCTGGCATGTTTACCTTTCCACCACATATGATAGAAGAACCCCACTTGTTGTTGAATCCAATATTTCCTGGCATGTATTGTCGAAGGCTTTCATGGCTGGAATCACTAGGTTCTTGTGGGTTTTTTCAGGCTATATGGCCATGTTCTAGAGGCATTTCTCCTGACGTTTCGCCTGCATCTATGGCAAGCATCCTCAGAGGTGACCTCACCTCTGAGGATGCTTGCCATAGATGCAGGTGAAACATCAGGAGAAATGCCTCTAGAACATGGCCATATAGCCCCCCCCCCAAAAAAAACCCCCACAAGAACCTAATTTCCTGGCATGTTTACATTTCTACCACATGTGATAGAAGGACCCCACTTGTTGTTTACATTTCCAGAAAGTTATGGAGATACTCCCCGTGTTCTCATTAGGTAAGCCTGAGACAGTGTGGGGGGAAAGTAGGGTAGCGACGCTTTCCTTCATGCGATGAAAGAGGCAGCAATATGGAACACTTAATGCCAGTTTCGTCTGCTGCTCAACGGATTCCCGTGGCTTAAGGTCCTCAATGTGATGATGTCCCTAGCTTTCATAAAATAGTGCACATCAGTAGTAGGTGAAGTGTGTCCCAGAGTTGTTTTTGTGCCTCTTTGGGGCCCCATTGGCTCTGTAGGAGACGTGAGGAAAATTTCACTATGATTCCCTCCCCTACCCCCCCCCCCCCAGGCCAACCGACACAGGAGAGTGTTGACTTTTCTTTGAAACAGAAGTACCTTATCACACTGGTGTCTATACACTTTAAGTCCTGAGGCTGTCTCCTGAGGAATTCTGAGATTTGTAGTTTAGTGATACCCAGGACCTCTCTGGCTTAGCCCCTCCCTAAAGGCCCCTCCCTAAACTACATACCCTAGGTTCCTCAGGAGGCAGTCATGGGATGAAAGTGGAAAAACTGGAACTACAAGTGATGCCGGCTCATTTTACATTATTAAAAGAGTACATTGGGGTTTTGTGGGCAGGTCCAGGATGCTGGAAACACAATCCTGGACCTGTGGGCAATGTACTCATTATTAAAAGAGTACATTGCCCACAGGTCCAGGATTGTGTTTCCAGCATCTGGGCAGTTTAAAAACAATGTTGTACGGTGTAGTCCTCCATGGTCTTTTGGGGAACTAATGAAATCCTCTGGTCTTCCAGAGTGGCCCAGGCCTGATATAAATCATCTCAGTATTCTCTTCACTCCTGCAAAGGCCATAGAACTGATGCCATTTACGCTATATCTGCACTACGCAGGTTATTCCAGGGTATTTCTGCCTCCAGATCCAGCTTGTATTTGTTGAATCCATGGCAACAGGTGATAGCCAGGTACTTTCAGGAAGCTTTGTGGCTGGTGAGGAGTGGTATCATTAACATGAGAATGAGTCATTCCTTTTCCCAGTGCTGAGCCGCACAGGGAAAAGGTCATGATGATGGTGGTTGTGTCCATCTGAATAGTAAATTGGGATGACATAGACTGGATTCAGCTGTCCAGGTGGCAATGAAGCCCTAAGAATATTCCAAAGCTTCCTGCAAACTTTGAAATATGTGCTAATAAAAATCAATTTAAGGATAGAAAATCTTGGATACACATTGGAAGTTCCCATTGTCATGAAGACACAGAGATTCAAAGTGAGTCCACCTTTTTATTTGTTTAGATACACCCTAAATATCCTGATGTGGCACTAGAAAGAAGGTGCCCAAGAAAGAGGGTCCAAATCACTGTGACACAGACTTAATGGATCTATAATCCTCTTGATCACAAGGAAGGTTATCTGAATATAGGCTCTAAAGCCAAGTTGGGCAATTTGTCTCCATCCAGGTGTTAGACTGCAGCTGCTGATAGCTTTAAATGGCATAGCCACTAGTATAGAGTGTTATAAGTTGCAGAACAAAAATATCTGGAGGACTTTAAATGTACCATCCTTATTGTAATCTGGCCTTTGTAGCTTGATCATAGGATCTAAAGGAGCTCTCTCACTGAGATTTCTCAATATCTCTCCCTGAACTGAAGATTCCGGGAATCCACAGGATCTTACTATGGCAGATCAAGTGGAATCGTACTGCTATCATTGTGCAATGTGAAAAAGGTCCCCAGGCTGCCCCTTTGGGTGTGGTGTCACCAGAATGCTGATAACACTCAATTCTTTCTCTGCTTTCCATCCAATTTCAAGAAAGCAGTCCTAATATTGAAACAGTGTTCGTCATCAGTAATGGACTGGATTAGGATATACAAATTGAAACTTAATCCAAACAAGACAGAGATGCTCCTGGTTGGTTGAAAGGCAGATCAGTGAACGTGGATTTTATCTGTGTTGAACAGGGTTACACTCACACTGAAATTTCAGACCTACAGCTTGAGTGTTCTCCTGGATTCAACTCTGAGACTGGATTCCCAGGCTTCAGCAGTGGTCAGAAGTGCACTTGTAGAGTGAAAACTGGTGTGCCCGCTGTATCTGTCCCTTGCAATGTCAGATCTGGCCATGGTGACACATCTTAGTTACACCCAATTTGGACTATTATAACACATGCTATATGGCTCTGCCATTGCAAATGGTTCCTAAACTGTAGTGGATACAAAATGCCAATTAAGGCCAGCTGCAGTGACCCTATAACTCCCTTGTTGAAAAAGCTTCACTGCCTACCAGTTTGTTTCTAGGCACACTTCAAAGTAGTGATCATGACCTATTAAGCCCAATATGGTTCAGGTCCATACTATCTAAAAGACAGTATCTCCATATATCAACCCTGCCAGGACATTTAAGATCTACGGGGAAGGCTTTCTCTCAGCCCCACCACCATCATGCGCTCATTGGTGAGGACATGAGAAAGACCCTTCTCAATAGCTGTTCCTACTCTCTGGAACTCTCTTTCATAGGAGGCTAAACTTTTTAAATGCATTATATGATTTAATTGTTTTTCCTTTGTGTGTTACGTGTTTTAGCTGGTTTTTGGAAGCGGCTTTTATTTTATTTATAAGATGGTTTATAAATAAAATAAATAAACAATACATTAAAAATGTATGGATCCAGTAATTTAGTTGCTTTAATTTCCTCTCGGATGAAGAAAATATGGCACATCTTTGCAATGTGTTTGTACCATCTTTCTGTACAACTGTGTATCAACCAACAGTCCTTTCTCTTATGGGGTGCCTATCAATAGTGGCCACATTATCCCCACCATGTTAACACATCAGAAAGATGGACCAGGTCAAACTGCACTATCAAAGCAATATCATACAGCCATTGAATCCCAATTCTAACATCCAATTTGTGACCAACTCATATACCAAGAAAATTTTGGCCTTTCTTCACCCCTTTGGGATGACATCCCTCTCCTGCCTGGCTCAGTCCATGAATTGCTGTGCAACTTGATGATACTATGACCCATTACCTCATTATTTGGACCACTGAAATCATCACACATCATGGCAAATCCGGCAGTGCCCATCAGAGGATGTGGGGAACCCATCACTCCACACCCTGCATTACCCAACTCACCAGTTGCCCCATCCCACAGGGGATAGCATCAGCCGTTGATCTTGATTTATTTATTTATTTATCTATCTATTTATTTATCATAACAGAAGCAAACCAAGGGTAGAATTGTAATGTATTTTTTAAAAAAAGTTTTAAAAACTTGCCATTATACTAAATATTCTTTGACCAGTAGCTGGCCACTTGGAATGCCTCTGGTGTTGCTATTAGAAAGTCCTCCATTGTGCATGTGGCTGGGCTCAGGCTGCATTTTAATAGGTGGTCTGTGGTTTGCTCTCCTCCACACCTGCATGTTGTGGGCTCCACTTTGTCGCTCCATTTCTTAAGGTTGGTTCTGCATTTTGTGGTGTCAGAGTGCAGTCTGTTCAGCGCCTTCCAGGTTGCCCAGTCTTCTATGTACCCAGGGGGGAGTCTCTCATTTGGTATCAGCCACTGATTGAGGTGCTGGGTTTTAGCCTACCTCTTTTGGACTCTTGCTGCCTGAGGTGTTCCAAAGAGTATTTCTGTAGATCACCAGAAGCGACCAGAAGCATTGATTTCAATGTAACATGGGAGTTCTCCTGGGTTGCCGCCGCCGCAGCATACACCAGTTGAACTTGCATTTTGCAATGGAGACTTATCATAAGTAGTTTGATGTTGTGAAATGAGAGCTGGCAAATTTTGTTGCAAAAGGGAAGTTCAACCAGTGTATGCCACCAATTCAGACTCTTTCTGATGAGGTCCTTAAAAGGAGTTGGCCATTGCTGATTTACCCAAGGTCAAGAATCAAAGTGGACAATAGAAGGCACATTATCATTCGATCACGTCACCCTGCAAAGGCCACAAAGAGCATTTGTTCATGCTGCAGCTCAGATTTCAGCACTGCCTGTATGACTGGTTTCACCTTTGGCCACAAGCAGACACTTGTGTCCCATGTGTCCATTTACAGAAATAATTGCACCATGCTATTAAATACAGGGCTGCCTTAGATTTTCACAATAAAAATATTTTTTTAAAAAAGCTCCCTTTGCTCAGAAAAACAAGCAGAGTCTTGTCACACAATAGTTAATTGCTACAAGGTTCAATGAATCCTTAACTTGTATTTACCTGCACTGGTGATTGTATCTGATTCTACCTGCATCAAAAGAAAAATGGGTATTCCTGTAAAATAAAAAGAGGACCAAATCTATGTTCCTTTTAGTTCCCTTAATGGGGTTCTTAGCCAGGGTTCACAAAAGATTTCAGGGAGTTTGCGAGCTTGAGTTAGAAAAAAATCAACAGATTACTTTATGTAAGACAATTTGAAAACAAAAATCTGTTCCTGGATTGAAACTGTTGTTTCCTGTTTAAGTGTGCAGTATTTACTTTGAAAATAATTGTTATATTCCAGAAACTTAGTTTTTGTGGCTGCCACAAACTATGTTGAATTGGTTGAAACTCTATGAGATAAAACATTGAAAAACTATAGCAAAATATGCTGCAAGATGTCCTGAAAAAAACAAAGTTATTGCATTTTAATAAACCTTTTCAATGTTTTATGATATGACGTGATATTTATAATCTAAGAACAAAAATCGTGTTGCATGGTGTTAACTTTATTCTCTTGACTGCTCACTGAAATCTAGCATTTCCTTCACATAAGAATGTGTTCAATAAATCACAGTAGTATTCATTTCATATCACATTACAGTTGTTGCGTGTCTCAAAAAATCACTTATGTTCTTCCATACTTTGATGATAGTAGTTGTTAGACCTGTTGCTAGATCACACGTGATCACAATCCTGTTATGTACGAACTGTTGAGTGACATGGAAATGTTCAGGGTCATAAAACTATTTGTTGCTACATTCTGAGGAGGGTCTGTGGTTTTCACCTGAATAGCAAAGGGGTCTGTGGAACAAAAAAAGGTAAAGAAACCCTGTCTTAGGGCTTATCTGCACTTGTTACTTTTGACTTATGGCCATTCAGAAGTAACAACCCAGAGGTGGTAGCCACACAATGCATGCCTGACCTGCAGCAGCAATGGAGTGAAGTCTACATGACACAATAAAGCCCAAACCATTGGGCCAAAACTAGATGAGCCTGGTTGGACCATTACCTTATTTTTTCTGATGTTGCTGTGGCCGAATAGTCACAGAGCTCCAGGGGCGCACTTGGTTGTCACTGGGCACCTTACTGACATCAACCAAGGCATCTGTGTGATTGGTGAGAAGAAGGGGATCTCTCACCTGGAGCTCTGCAGCTGTTGCAATGCAGGTGAAACAACCTGATCTGTCCCTTTTTTCTGTGCTGATGCATGCAGAGAAAAGAGGAAAGTGGTGCTGGCCCATGTGGAAAGCAGTTTGCACTGAAGGCAGTCTGCTGTCCACACTCTGCCTGTAGTGTGTGGCAGCTCTGGAGAATCATAAAAACTCTGGAGCATTCTCTGGCATTCCATAATACTGGGCTAAACCTCTTCACCCCAATGTATGTAGTCTTAAGGCCCAGAAGTTCCTGGGCATTGTGTGAACTTCCAGGAGTGAATTCTGGTCCACTTCAGGTTTTTAGAAATGCAAATGAACCCAAATTCAGTTTACGTTTGCACAAACACCGCTGCACATATGATGTTCCACATGTGGATATATATTGGGTGGTACATTCAGTTGTGTAATGTTGTAGCAAAGGGTTTGTGTGGCACAAGTGTTTAACTCTGCCTCAGTAGATTTATGCTATGGAATCCCAATGCAGGATCTTGACTGTTGTTATTATGATTTTATTTGGTTTTTTTAATAGGAAAGGCAGTGTGTGCGTATGTGTATGTAGCTAGCTAGTTAGCTAGCTAAAGGTATAGGCAAAGATTTTCCCCTGACATTAAGTCTAGTTATGTCTGACTCTGAGGGTTGGTGCTCATCTCAGTTTCTAAGCTGAAGAGCCGACATTGTCTGTAGTCACCTCCAAGGTCATGTGGCCAGCATGACTGTGTGGAGCATTGTTACTTTCCTGCCAGAGCCGTACCTATTGATCTACTCACATTTGCATGGTTTTGAACTGCTAGGTTGGCAGTAGCTGGGCCTAACAGCGGGAGCTCACACAGCTCCCTGGATTCAAACCAATAACCTTTCGGTCAGCAAGTTCATCAAGTTCAGCAGCTCAGTACTTTAATCCACTGCACCCTAGCTAGATAAAATCCACACCAAACCAGTGTTTCCCATGCTATCTCAGTTGGGGGATCTAACATGCCAGGAATCAGTACCATGACCGTGCCAAGTGCCTTCAACTAATGGCTACTGAACTGGCAATGGCCCATGTGTACTACTTTAGCATTTCTCTACTCTTCTTAGGTCATTGAATTTCAAGCCTAACTCTTTTCAGTCGTAGACCAACTGACTGAATTGCTGAATAGAGAGAACACTTAATGTAAATCCTATATCCATATATTTATTTATTACGGTCAATGACCAGCACCAAAATTTTTATCTTATCTAATTCTGTCTAGTGACATGGTTTAGGTTTCACTCTCCTTTATAATTAAAGACCAAACAAGTGACAACCTGAATTCCATGGGATTATATTTTTGGTCAAATAGTCTGAGATAAATAAATAGCACATTTAATTTATTTTTAAAAATAATAATAATAATAATAAATAATTCATGTGTTCTGGAGGACTACATTGTACATCTATATTCATGTTAATTTTGTCACATTGCACTTGTGAAACTAAATATTTTCCTTCTATTGCAGAACTTTCAGAGCAGAAATAGGTGGGTGAGAAAGATGAATTCAAACTGGAACAGTAACTAGAAGGAAGATTGACTTTTTCCCTTCCATGCAGCTGTCCTGATTAAAATTCTTCCGAAAGCAAAGACATTCCCAGCTGGAATATAGGCACCACCTTATCACACTTGGAACTTTTGGCCCCTTGCTAGTTGCTACACTTTGGGAATGGGGCTTGCTGAACACCATCACATGACACGGGCTTGGCCCCACCCCATTGATCCCCAAAGTGGCGAGGAAGCATTACAATGCATTTCCTTGCCAATGATACAAGGTAAGTGGTGTTTCTCCCCCTTCTCTCCCCTTTTCTCCATTTGATAGGGGAAAGGGCAACGCGGAAATGTTCCGTCCTTGTGATGGGGGAAGGAGGGAGGTGCATGGGGTGCCATGAGGCACCCCACGTGCCTGCTGTTTTACTGGCAATTGCCAGTGAAACAGAAGAAAAGGGGGGGGGGGGTCATCTGTATGATGAGGTCCCTAGTCAGTTACCCAAATCTGCAGATACAATCAGAACCATTGACCTAGCTTACACTTGGTCATAGTATGTCATAGAATTGCTTTGGAGGGACCTAGCAAATTCCCATGTGCAGGGTTCCACGGTTGCTGTATTTATATGTGGTTTGCAGCAAGTGTTGATACTGTTTAGTTCTAAACACTGAATATGTTAGGATTTTAGATGGCAGAGGAATAGTTGGGAGCATATTACCACATCTATTCCTCCAACATCTGCCACCTACGGCTTCACCTCACTCTGTCTAAAGGCAGGGCCAGCTCCAAGAAAAGTGAAGGTTCCAACAGAACTCATCCTCCAGAAGGGAAACTTGGCTTCCCTCATCCATCTTCAGCAACTCAGGAGAATTTGCTTCAGTGTTAAAGTTTAATTGACCTGGAGCTCCAGAGCATAATGTGAGTAAGAGGAAGGCCAGAAGGCAATGTGATAAAAGAGGGAGCAAGTGAAGAAATAACTAAGAAAACGAGGGCTTAGCATTATTACAAATTTCATCAAAAACACACCTTGAGTTTTGGTAACATAAGAGTGCTTCATTGGTTTTGACAGTTCATTTAACTTCAAACATTTTGAAGAAATCACAGGGAAGAAACTTCAGGGAGAAATATAGATTGGAAGGAACATCACCTGGATTCTCACTAGTTAATGAGTGTGGAAAAGACACCAACAGCAAAGAACATGGAGATAACATCAGGTAGCTATTTCAGTTTCAATGCATTACAATGTCAGCTTTATTTGACACTGCAACATCTCCATTATTGTCAGTAGTCAGGGAGGGCTGGCTGCATATGATTCACAATTTGCCAAACATAGGATATATATTTTTATGGAATTGGCTGGGAGTAAGACAATAATATTTAAAATACATAAA
The DNA here is from genome assembly GCF_037176765.1 of Anolis sagrei. NCBI lineage: Eukaryota > Metazoa > Chordata > Lepidosauria > Squamata > Anolidae > Anolis > Anolis sagrei. The sequence continues at coordinate 135,988,009 of NC_090022.1, forward strand.
ATAACAGTATAGATCACATATGTTTATAAGAGGTGACCTAAAAGATACAAGGAGCTCCCATTTCTCAATGCATTTGAAAGGTTAATATATACACACTCACAGACATGCGTAGCCAGGCATGAAAGTATGCACCCCCACACTCCAATATGCTGAAAAATATCCCAAAGTAAAAGAACTATCTACTGCATGTCATAGAAACAACTGAAATTGCAGAAGATGATTTGTAGAAGGTTAGAACATTTAAGTGTGACAAGTTATGCTTGCTTGCAAGTGGGGTTTAAAAGAAACCTACAGCTAGAGAAGGAGGCAATGCATTGTGTAGCCAGGGCAACTAATTCCTTTTCTGCCTCTGCAAATATATGTCACAACACATTTGAGAATGAAAGTGAAGGTGGAGATTTGCAAAGTCAAGGAGACAACTGGATTATGTACAGAAACCTTTTTCAAATATGAAGTGTGGCTTGATTAGTAGATATCAGCTTATCCCAGTTATTGTTTAGCTGTATATGTGCTGGTAGTGAGCTGTAGCTTAGTATACCTGCAGTGCATACATTTGAAAAAAAAAGAGATCCACTGTCTGAGAGTGTGGCAATGCAATCCCAAATATGTTCATTCAAACCTCCCTTTTGTTCCATGAAGTTTAATTCTTGACATTTACTTTTCGTTGCATGAAGTGGGACTTATTTGTTTAGGGGATATGGGGCAAAACATTTGTGTTTCTTGCATTTTCTTGTATTCTGGGTGTTAAAATCTCAAAATTTTGCATGTAGTGTTTGTTTTATATAGAGTTTGTTTTTATAGCAAATGACATTTGCTCTTGGGACAAAACTACAAAAATTCAGGGAAATTTAAATAACGTGACAGTGGACTCAAAAAACTAAAAGTGCTAGATTCATACATGGAGATACAAAAGCTGTAGTTATGTGATCTATAAACAGAGGTTTTAAGCTCTTGAGAAAGGTGGAATATTTCAGGCCCAAAGACCTACCTTTCACAATGTGAGCAAAAAGTGAAGCTACAGGTCTGCCTGTAACAAATAAACAAGCTGTATTCAAGCTTGAGATGTACTAGGCTTTCATAGCATGCATGAATGAATGTTTGACTTAGGAGAAAATGATGTGGAACATGGCATGTGGTGGCAAGCCACTGATACCAGTTTAGACTTTCTCCATTACCCCCCGTGGCAGGGTCTGCGGGGAGTGTAGCTCCATGGATTGCCTCCGGCGGACTTCACGCTCCTCCCAGTCTTCCTCTGGCTCGTAGCCCTTGAAGACTGCCAGCCTCTCTGAGAGGGTCTTTGAATGGGGGAAGAGGGCATAGTTGTAGAGCAAGGAAGCCACCACTGCTCCTGCCATTGGACCCAGCCAGAAGACCTGAGGAAGGAAATGAAAGGGTGGGACAGATTAGGGGGATTTTCTATAGAAGCATAGCATTTTGATTGTACTTTAACTGTTGTTGCTGCATCCTGTAGAATCATAGGATTTGCAGTTTAGGGAGAGGCTTTTTGGATCCTCAGCCAGGAAGGAATGGAGAATAGAATGTAGCTAATTTGGGGAGTGGGAAGGAAGAGTTAACTTTACATATAAAGGCACAGAAGCCAAATTCAGTGTTACTGACAGGTGTGTTACTCTTACTAATGATGGAGACCAATGCAATGTATTTCTTCAGATGCAAGAAACTGAAGGACTCATGGGTATCCAAGAAGACATTTCATTCTCTCCACACCTTGAATGCCAGTTAAGTCATCTCCAAACATCTCCAACCAATCAGAAGCAAAAAAATATTGAGAACAAGGTAGAGACTTCCCTGAAGCTGGCTCAAACCAGAATCACAAGAGTTCACAGAGCTCTGACTGAAATCCAAATGCAATTTCTAATTCAGTGCCAAGTCACAAAGAATAAACTCTTCCTCTTGTAACCCAGTCCAGCCGGGCGGACAATAATGGCTTCTGGTTCAGCCAGCCTATTGTTACCAATTGCTACACCTCACTTTCATTTGGCAGCTCATGCTACTGTGTAATAACATTCTGATTTTTCATTTAATCCCTGAGAATGCTGAACTGAAAGATCTCTTGATTTGAGGAACATAGTGAACTGGGTTGCATGACTGGAAATGTTCATTTATGCTGGGCTCTGTTCAATTAGATAAGATCACAATTGCTGATCTTTGTCATGTCTCTGGTATTTATTCTAGCACTATTTGCATGCCCACAACAGACAAGAAAAAGCAGTAGCTACACCTAGAACCTTTTACTGAGCCTGCATGGACAGCAAAATGGAGAAAAAAATGGGAGATAAGTCTTCAACATACAGTTGGCTCCACAAATCCACAGATTCTCAATCCACAGATTCAACCATACATGGCTTGTAAACATTGAAATGGCAAACCTTGATTTTGCCATTATACAAGAGATCCACTCTGACAGTTATGTCATTGTGTCCAATTGGCTGGGCAGCCATGGCTTTTGGTATTCAAAGGAGACCCTGCAACTAAACCCTAGTGGATACCAAAGGTCCATTGTATTAAAAAAGCATAGACCTATTATATTTGCCTACTAAAATATAAATCATAAGAAAACTGGCGGCTGGTTAAGCACTGGATGAATGTTTCGAAGAAACTTTCAAGTGGTGTCTGTCTAGAAAGTTCAACTTGTTTTTATTTTCTTGTGTAAGACTTACCAAATTTAGTTGTATCATTTCTCATTGTTAGTTCTGAATTTAAAAATTGACTGAAATATAGTGACCTGTTCTTCTTTTTTCTCTTTTTCTGTTAAAGAAGCAATGTTTATGAACACATCTATTTTCTTAATTGAGGTATATGTGTACAGGCAGACCCTGAGTTACAAACATCCAACTTACATATCATGCTTCATTTCAAATGGGGCTGAGACAACAGGAAGTGGGAGGAAGTCTACTCCTAGGAATGGAAATTCATTCCTGCAAGGGTTATCATGGAAAAAAGATGTATCCACTGAAGCTTTATCATCAATTTGTGTTTCCATGACAACCAAAACTTTTCAAAATTCAATTGTCCCAGGGTCAGAAAGTGAGATGAAATCTTCTGAACAGGAACTCAGAGAGCAAAACTAATATTACAGGGGTATTAACCTTTCCCTATGCTATTCAAAACTTTTTAAAAAAATTGGCTGGAGTTACACTTAAAAATGTACCTGTCCCAACTACCATAGAAATCCAACTTAAAAACAAACCTACAGAACTTTTTTCATAAGCCAGGGACTGACTGTGTTTGCTTTTAAACCAGTTCAGGAGCTGGATAAGAGCTGGATAAGTGAATATGGCAACAACATACAGAAGTATAAGGGACAACAAAGTACACAAGGCCCACTTACTATGTGAAATCACTGAACACAGCTTTGAATATACAGAATCATAATGGAGGACCTAGCAAATCCACTGGAAATAATATAATCCATGAAGAACACTTTTAACCAACGTAAACTTACCACTATTTTAGTGGGAAGTGTGGGCCTGCTTTTGGCTGATTAAATAGACAAGTTAATTAGGATTGTTGTTGTTGTGTGTCTTTAGTCATTTCAGACTTAGGGCAACCCACAGTTTAAAGTTTAGGGTGGAGGACCAGCAAATGACCTCGGCAAATGACATCTGGCCCACGGGCCTTAGTTTGGGAACCCTTGATCTAAGTGATTTCACAAGGATGGAGAACATACAATTCAGACCCCTGTCATTATATTTGACCACTGGACTTGATTAGAGTTAGAGTCCAGCACATATATAAGGCCACAGGTTCCTTATTCCTGTGCAAATTCTCTAAAGTGACACTTACCCAGTGACTGTCAAAGTCACCAACAACTACAGCAGGACCAAAAGATCTAGCAGGGTTCATTGAGCAGCCAGTATAGTAGATCTAAGAGGAAAAAAGGAGATACATTTATTCTTATTCTTTGTCATTACATACTCTGGCATAGCCCCAGTATACTGTGTATATTTTTGAACCATTGCAGAAGGAGGTATTCAGTCCCTCCTTGCACAATCCTCATTGCCCAGAATGCAACAGCATTTAAGATACCTCTGATGGACACCCCCATCAGCCTGTCCACAGATGAACTCTTGTGGCATGCATGCACACATTATGTCTTCCCTTTAGTAGCAGAAGATGGGCATGAGAGAAAGAGGCGCTCAATCTCCTTCAGCTGTCCCAAATTGGCAGTGATAGTCCCAATTAACACTCTCATATTTTTCTTCCATTTAAAATATCCTGATTTTGCTCTCAATTTTCCCATTTTCCCACTTTGTCCTGAGATTACTTCCATTGCTGAAAATGAGTTCAAGATTTTTTAAAAAGGAGTTTGTCCTTATTAATTCAGTATGGGATGGGAAAAGTGGTGGTGCAGGAATCCTGCTTTTCCCAGGAAGCTCAGTCAAAATCAAATGGCTGCAGTTTCTCTGGTTACATCCTTCAAAACCACTGAACAAGCTCCATGTTCAACTCAGTTTGTAAACCAAAAGCAACAACTTTCTAACCCTTTTTCATATTTGAATTTTGGCAAAAATTTACTTATCATTTTAAACATTAGCTCTCTGTCCTCTCTCAAACTGTATCATGGTTTTAGTAAATTAAGGCTCTTCCTGCATATTTAGGTTTCATTCACAGGTGCAATTGACTATGGGTTGAAAGAATGAAGATGATTTTGGGAGCAAAATTGGGGTACATAAGTTTGCTTTCTCAAACTTAAGACCTTTTCAGAAAAACACACATACTCAACCCGACCAACTGGTTCTACATGGAAAAATAGGCTATGGTGATGACGTTCTGAAATGAGACTCTTTACTTGATATGTCATCTAAAGTTACAACTCCCTTTGCTCAAGGGAATAACTGTTAGGGGCTGATTGGTACTACATTGTTCTAGTTACTACCCAAACTCTACTTAATTTCTAAGAAGAAGCCTTTAAACGTTGCTGAGAATGTCTCCCCACTTCACACATTTCTGCCCACCACTACAACCTTCATGAACTACCTGAAGATTTTGCTTGGAAATGTCTCCCTGAAACAGAGCTTGGAAACGTTTCTTTTTGAACAGCCACTCTCAAAATCTCCCAGGCATTGGTGAATTCTAGAAATTGAAGTGCATATAAGGGGCCTATCTTGGAAATCTATACTGGCACCCATTGTCACACTCTACTTATTTGCTCACACCAAGACATAGATGTCTGGTGATCTAGATTTGGCATCATTTTCTTATTTTTCTTCCATAGAAGTCAGACCTCTGTTGACTGACAGCCAGCAGGCAGAGAGGTATGTGACTGCATCCCACTGATTGTGGTGTCTATGTTATACCAGGAAGTCCCAAGCACTAAGACTCAGCTACCCTTTTAAGGGGAAAGAAACATTGTGGAAAGTGCTTTTCTGTAGATTTGTCTCATGCTACTTCTTCAAAAGCCAAAGCAAGTGCACTTCAATAGGCTTTTCCTGCAGAATCAGCTCAGGTCATTGGATGTGTTCTGAGGGTAGATCTAAACAGCCCTTTTATTGTGAAAACATCTGCAATAAAAGGGAGCTGTCCAGACAACGTTATGGGCAACCCGGGACTAATTTGCCACAAACCAGGAAAACCTTGGTTTGTGGCGAATTAATTTGATAGTGGGTTTATTCCATGCCTTCTTGGAAGGCTCGGGATAAACCCACTACTTCCAGTGTCTTGACTGCAGAATACTGCAGTCCAGACAGTATTCCCACAGTTTTTTGGGATAAATTAGCCCGGAAAACTGTGGGAATACCAACCCCCTCCCTAGAACCCCCCTAAACACAGTAAAAAAAAGATAAAGAACTCACACGGCCTCATAGGATGGCTGCCAGAGTTCTCCTGGAATGTACAAATGATGCACCAGGAGATAGGGAAGGAGGGAGGAAGAAAATCACTCCTGACCCCCCCCCCCTTTTGCCTGGTGCATCATTTGTATGTGCCAGGAGACCTCCGGCAGCTGTCCCATGGAGGTTGTGTGAGTTCTTTACCTTTTTTTTACTGTTTAGGAGGCTTCTGGGGAGGGGGTTAAATTTCCCGATGTTTTACTGGGAATCCCCACTAGAACATCTGGACACCCATCCCAGAAAGTGCGCACTTTCTGGAGAGAGTGTAGATGGGCCCTCAAAAACATCTGCGTTTTTTAAAAGCAGATGCTCTGGGGATAACGTCCTATCTGGAAAGGCCCTGAAAGAATCTCATCAATAACATCACACTGCTAATCAAGTCATTTTCAAATGCCTGCTGTTAAAAGCCAAATGAAATATGTTGCAAGACATCTGAGTACAGCCATTGAGCTAGGATTGAGCCAGATTTACATTTCTGTCTGCCCATGGAATTCCTGAGGTCATCTTAGGCCAATCATTGTCTCTCAGCCTCACTATCCCACAAGACTGTTGGGAAGATAAAAATGGGTGCATGTGTGTTCATATATACTGCACCAAGATTCTTGAATAAATACATAGTTAACCAGACCTTTTGATTTTTTTTAATCTTCCTGAAAAATGAACAGTTTGGTTCAAGGGCTGAAAGAATGCAATTAGAATTAAGCATCATCATAAGCAAATCCTGCTAACGGCTAATGGGCTAAATGCTTATGTCTAGCCTTACCCCAAGAAGGTGACCCAAGGCAACAGAGAAACCAATGGACAGAGCTGGTGACCCCACATTATCATTCCTGCGGTCATCGGTGGAGGCAAAAATGCACAGGACCAACTGGAAGGTGAGGAAGAGCTCCATAGTGACTGCCTGCCCTGAAGTTGTGTTGTTGTGCACCTGAAAGAAAATGAAGGGAAATCCATCATTTATCAAAGACTCTAACCTTTGGTAGTGGTGGTGAAATCAGTGTAATGAATTTGACAAGCCAATCTTCTAGATTTTAAAGAGTCCACCAGGTAGTAAAGCAATGCATCCAAGATTGTGGAAGTAAAGGAGTGACTGATGCTTAAGCCAAGGGATTTGGGGGATATCAAGGATAGACAGCCTTGGACCCCAAAGCAACCAAAGCCTCCTTAGCACAACCATGACCCTACAATACCCTCACTATTACTTGGAAATATTTCTTATATTATCTAAGGAATGTGAGGGCAAGTTTGTCATGCTTTTTGTCCCTGAACTGATTTTAGCCCACTGGACCTTTTTTCTAAATTCTGAAATAACTTGCAAAACACCCCCAGACCCACTCTTACAAATGACCCAGAACCCCATACAACTCCCACTGCCTGCATTTCCCTCTGCAGTCCGTCTCAAAATGGCTACCAGAACTGATGTAACCTCACATCGTGTTTCCATTTTGAGAGGGACTGTAGAAAAAAGAGGTATTTAGACCTGCTATGTGGGTAGGTGATTGTGGCCCATAGAAGTGGGAGATTGGTCCCCAAATTTTGCCCATCTCTGATCAAAGAGAATATAGACCACAAACAGTCAGTAGGGCAAAGAAACAATAGTCATCCTTTTTTGTAAATTTACAAGACAGTAGCTTCCTGAAAATGGTTCCAGCTTTAAGCAAAACAAACAAAGAAAGAAACAAAACAAAAACAAAAATATGGAAGTACTTGTTCAACATAAAAATAGCAAAAAGAAACACGATAACTTTTATATTGATAATTGCCAGAAGTTGCTTTTACTAGAAATTTTGTAAAATTTCTAAAATTTGACATTTTGAAAAATGAACCATCTAAAATGTCAGATGTTTAGACTATTTCAAGGATTTGGGAAAAAAACAATAAAAGATTAAACCTTTCTGATTCATCTACAAGAATGCTAACTACTGCATGAGGCTAATTGGGTTAGTTGTAATGTCTGCACTACTGTTTATATAATGAATACTTCAAATGTGCAAAATGCAACATAAAAATTCACAAAAAGAAGAAAAATGCATTTAAAAAGAAAAAAATTAAAGCAGTGTAAAGTGCAATATTAACTCTTTTTTTCAGTATATAAAAGGACATAAAATGGGCACAGTGGGTTGTTGTAGGTTTTTCGGGCTGTATGATCATGTTCTAGAAGCATTCTCTCCTGACGTTTCACCTGCATCTGTGGCAAGCATCTTCAGAGTTTGTGAGGTACACTTTATAGGGGTGCACTTTATAGGATGATTGCAGTGCTGAATGGCATAGAAGAAATGTTTTGACCAGTCTGACACTTCAGGACCAAATGGGATTTAAACCTAAATTGTGTTTCATGTTATCCAGTTTTACATTTTGGAAGAAGTTAATTGGACACAAAATAAACCACTCCCTAAGAAATAAAGCTTGGAATGCATAATATCAATTTTCTTTAACAGTCCTGTTTTGTACTATAATTTTTCTTGCTTGCTACTTTTCCTTGCTACCCTGTCCACTGTACCTTGCTGCTTCATATTCCTGGACTAGTCACATGGGTGATTTATGGGTTGTGCCAATAAAAGTGTTCAGACAGTAAAGGGAAAGATGGTACACCATTCTATAGCCATTATATTTGGCCAAGTAGGGATGTCACAGGATGCAATTTTTAAATGTGAGCAAATATATGAACATTTTTGCAAAGTTTATACAAAAGGCTGAAATTTTCAGTGTCACTTAAAATGCCTGTAGAATATTGTGTCTATTTTTGATTCAGCAATCCTATTAAGTTAAAAAAAAGGCAGTATAGTAAGGTAAAAAATATTACCTTGTATTTGTGTGAACCTTTACCTTCTCTTTGGCACTGTAATTCTATAGCTATATACTTGATAAAGGAAGAAGGAGAGTTGAATGGGCACAGAGATAATATCTCAATTATTTGCCTCTTTTGCAACTTTGCTGCAATCTGATTCACTTTGGAAGGCTTGGTGCCCAGTGGGTAAATATTCTACACTGCATACCACCAGTGGCATTGAAGTGTTCATGAGAGTTTAAACCTGTGACGCATTTGTACTACTGGATGCAATAAAATATGCTTGAATGCTGAACTTTCAAATATTTGAATGATCAGATTTTTTGATATAGCCTGCCTGGCTTGCAAGTTGATATGGCTGTAAATTGTATCTGCATAATCTGGGATCTGCCAAGCTGAACACAACTCACCAGCTAGGTACCCTGAATGATCAACTGCTGGAAAACCTGTTTTTATTCTTTGTCAAGCAAGCAGGGAAAAAAGAGGTTAATTGCTCATTTGCAGGCTACCATCTGCGGCTGACTGTATTTGTGTTTTAACATGGATTGAATATTGAGTCATTTCTTGGCCTTCTATTTTCCAGATAAAACATACCTAGCTCCCTCAGCTTCTCCTCACAGAACTTGGGTGTTCTTGGGCAAGTCACATTCTCTTAACCTCAGAAGAAGGCAAATGCAGTCTCCCTCTGAAGTTCAGAGTCTGAACAAATCTCACCAAGAAATCCCCATGACAGGTTTACTTTAGGATTACCATAAGTCAGAAATGTCTTGAAGGCACAAAACAACAAAGTCATCAAGTAGCTTCTCCAACAAACAGCAACAATATTTAAGTTTGTTTCATGTCAGTAATGACTTGAGAAAATGCAAGTCACTTCTGGTGTGAGAGAATTGGCCATCTGCAAGTATATTGCCCAGGGGGCACACGGATGTTTTGATGTTTTACCATCCTTGTGAGAGGCTTCTCTCATATCCCCGTATGGGAAGCTGGAGCTGACAGTGGGAGCTCATCCATGCTCTCCCTGGATTTGAACCTCCAACCTGTCAGTCTTCAGTCCTGCCGGCACAAGGGTTTAACCCATTGCATCACCACAAAGTGTTATCTTATGAGTTACAGCTAAAGTCCTGACACATGCTAATAAATTATAATATACTTTTCAGTTGATTTCCCCACCCACAAGGTACATTCAAGCATGTGTGAATGGCCGCCCATCAAAAGCTCTGGATATTACTTTTTGCTGCTTGCTTGGGGTGACACAAAAACAGGGGTGTTCAGTAGCACTTTATAGGCTATGATACTGTGCTGCTGAATTGTGTTCAGCTTGGTGGGTTGCTTGTTATGCAGTCCTGAAGCATGAAGCCATATCTGCTTACAAGCCAAGCGTGACTATATCAAGAATCTGACAATTTGGGTATTCACAAGTTCTGTATTTATGTATGTTTTATTTTGTCCAGCTGAGCAAGTGCGTCAAGAGATAAAAATCTTTGTTATTGCTACAAGGCTAGTGATATTGCAAATGGTGCTGTTACCCAATGGCTCATAGCGACATCCTACACAACATTAAAAGAAATCAAAATGTAATTAGAAGTTGTAAATTGGTTGCAAAATTGTGAGTGGCCTCCATCCACCCTTTAGAACACCCATCAAGACATATGATTGGATGTGCATACATAGTTTTCTGGCATTTTATTTCTCACATGACTGCTTCCTTCATAGCTATCGCAACTGTAGTCTTTCTCTCCTCTGCTGCCACTACCTGTACCACCATAGTTCTGCTACTGTAGATCAATAATATTCCAACCATGGTCATCAAGGTATTTGGGCTGCCTTTGGTACTGACTGATGCTAGGTTTTCAGATCTGGTGAAAGTGGAAAATGAGCATTCATGACACTCCAAGAAGGGTAGTTATCAGAAGCAACTTTCAAAGGGCCCTTCCAGACAGGCCCTATATTCCAGGATCTGATCTCAGGTTTTCTTTTTATCTCAGATTATCTGGCAGTGAGGACACATATAATCCAGTTTAAAGCAGAAAACCTGGGATCAGATCTTGGGGTATAGAGCCTGTCTGGAAAGGCTCAAAGAGCATTATAGGACTGAAAAGGCAGCAATTGTACAAAAACGATATTTCCTGCCAGCACAGATGCCTAGCAGCCTGGATTTAGCATGCAAGTTGATAAATAGCATGGAAAACAGGTTTATTTTAAATCCTAAACCAACCCTGTTCCAATTATTCAAAATGAGGTTGCTGCCAAAATTGTGGGAGAGAATGTCACAAAGTTCAAGAAAATTTCAAGAGACTGAGTTATCTCTTGAAATTGAGTAAGAGATCCCACCACCTTTGTTTTCATGTCCTGACTTTAGTGTCTTCCACACATTCAAAGCAATCTAGAAATATGCAGTTATTAAAATTTCCCCAATACAGATATAGAAGAATGGAGAAAATGGCACTTGCAGCATTTCTATGTGCCCTTCCACACTACAAAATATACCATAAAGATTCCATCTTAAATGACAAAGCTCCACCCAGTGTCCTATGATTTGCAGTTGAGACCCCTCAGCCAGGGAGCCCTTCTGATGCTTCTGGTTAAACCACAAGTCCCAAAAATTCTGTAGGATGCAGCCATGGAAATTTAATAGGAAAAACCTCTAACTATGTGGTGTGAAAGGGCTCTCTGCTTGCTCCTCAGTTGTTAAAGATGACATCTGTGAGGTAGAAATTACTTAAATGCATTTACTCATTGGTTGTTAGTGGTTTCCACATAAAGGGAGTGGTGAACCAGGCTCAGGTTTTAGTTTAAATCTTAAAGGAATGATCCAAAATGATGGAACTGTTTGTGGCATGTGGTTCAGCACTTTGGACAGTTCAGACCCATAGTGCTGACATGAAAATCATCAATTGCCACTATAACTCATATTGTAGTACGAAGAGAGCAGAACTCTACATACACAGAGAAGATCTTTCAGAAGGTCCCAGGAAAGGGCGGCAAGGGAAACACTATGAATGAGGTAGATGGGGATCAATTGGTAAGAATTTTCATCACCTTGTGATTTCACCACATTGAACCCCCCCCCCTCAATTAATATGGTAAATGCAAAATATTTTGGGGCAGGAATTAGATCTATATGTGAAAGTAACACACTGCAAAAACTAATGTTCTGATACCAAAAACTAAGTCTGCTTAGATTGCCCAGGTTTAGTGGTACTGTTGATCTTTGAAGTCAAAGGATTTCAGGTTTCTTCCCTACTTTCTTCCCTTTCCAATCAAAAGTTTCCCAGGTAGAGAGCAGGACTGGGAAATGAATGATATCTGACTGAGAATTTTGGAGAACATGTGATAGAAAGTATTTCGGGAATGCAAAACAGAGGAAATCTGTTCTGTTTTTGTTTTGAATGTGTTCCCCCAATTCTGTTTTCATGAAAATTCCAGGAGATTAGGAGGGGGCCATTCGGATTCGTAATCTGGAACCCTGAGTTCCGTTTTCATTTTTATAAGATTTGGTCCATTGGCACCAATGGGAAAATTTTAGAGGCTAATTTCTCGATCATTTTTATGGCTATGAGGATTAAACATTGCACATTTGTAGGGCATGAAATGTTTCAGGATGTTTCGCTCGTTCACTGATGTTTTGAAAAAAAATTTTTTACAAATACCATTTTTAAAAAAACCCAGAAGATTTTTTTTAAATTTACCCATAGTGACGGAATATGAGTAGGACATCATTCCAGGAAAGTTTCAGAAAGATCTGGTCATCCACTGACTTTTAAGGATTTTCTTCAATAGCTGAAGCAGCATTATCTCTCAGTTGGAGCAATGGGTCTGAGTGCAGACATATGTGTTGCATCACATGGTCTGACTCAGCTACTCTCAGGCTTGTTTTACTCTCCATTGTCCTGGACTTCAAGTCCAAGAATTCCCTGGGTTTTTTTTCGTGCAAGGTGTCCCCTCCTCTCAGTCTGAGAGAGCGATTTTTTTTAAAAAAATCCTAAAAATCAATGGATGGCCACATGTTTTTAAAACTTTGCAGGATTGATGCCCTACTCATTTTCTGTCACTGTGAGTAATTTTTGTTGAAATAATTTTTTATTTGCTATAAAGAATGACATATAGTTTCCAAGTAAAGTGGGGGAACATAGTATTTTGAAGAAAAATGGGAAAGCAAGGAGATAGAAGTAAAGCAAAAAAAAAGGACAAAGTATGTATATATAAAAATGGGAAATTTTTAAAAATACCTCTTTTTGGTTTTGTTTTTTTAAAAAAATATTTGTAAAAACTTTTAAAAATTTCCAAAAAAAAATGGATAAGTGAAACATTCTGAAATATGGCAAGCTTACAGCTATAAATGTGCCCTACAGGTGTAGTAAGTTTAATCCTGATAGTAAATTATTTCCCAATTCTCTGAGGCTGAGAGAGTGTGACACACCCATGGTGCTTAAATTGGGGGTCCTCTTAGGGGAAACTCTAGAGGCTTATTTCTCCATCATTTTTATGACTATCAGGATTAAACTTCCATGGAAACCAAGGGGAAAATTAGTATCCTTGCTTTCTTTTAAAATTAAGCTGTGTGAAGAATCGTCTTTAATTTACTAGAGGGTATTTTGAACATCCCACCACCATAGTCCTTCATCCCTCCCACTTCTGTGGATAGTTAGTTTCCTTACCCTGTTGATGGCCAAGTTCCCTCGGATATGGGGCGGTGTGAGTTGATGCAAGAGGGCAGCTCCTGTCACTGCTCCCAGAATCTGTGCCACCACATAGAAGACTGCTCTCAAGAAGGAGACCTGAGAGCCCACCAGACATGCCACAGTCACAGCAGGGTTAATATGGGCTCCACTGATGTGGCCCAAGGTCTGGACCAAGGTTGCAATAGCCAAGCCAAAGGCCAGTGAAATCTGGAGGACATTTGGTGGGGATGAAGGCCAGTTCAAAGCCGAGCCAAGGCCAAAAAAGATAAAAATCAGCGTGGCTATGAATTCTGCAAAGACTGCACGAGTGAAAGCCACGGAGCGAAGTTCCCACATCATTGGTGAGGGCTGTGTAGGAGAGTGGAAGCTGATCTCTCAGCTCACTTCTCTGTGGTAATAAATAATAGTAGATCCTGGAAGGATACTGGAGTTTTTCAATTTCTCCTTCCTTGTATGTACTACATATGCTTATGCATAATATATATGCATGCAGAATAGCTAGAGATCTCCAAGAGGAGGTGGGGTTTGGATACATAATGCCTTTTCTTTCCTGTTCTAGCTGAAGAGTTTTCAGACCCTGCCTTCTTCTCTCATAACTTGAAAAATTAGCATTTGACTTTCCAATACTGAACTACTGTGTGCATGTAGTAGTCCTAAGTGAGTCAAACACCAGTCCGTATACTGAGATGCAGACCTCCAACACCACTCCACCATCATGATCTGATGAACTTAGCCATTTTTTCAGATTTGTCCTTGTCTATTTTATGTTTGTGCATTTAGCAAGTGTTTCCATTTACTCATTTTATGCTTAGTTTTGAGCCTTCTGGAGCAGGTGTATGGGTGCACATGCCTCAGCATGCCCTGTTTGGCATTACACCACCAATTGGGCATTTGCTGACCTACTGACCTCCTTCCATCAATCTGTTTCTGATGGGAACACAGTGTTTCATTGATTTCATCACTTGAGAGCTGTCATTTTAGCTTTCCCACAATGGAGTGTCCCATGACACTGGTGGCTGCTAGATTGGTTAGGGGGCATTATAAAAATCTTTGTCAAGGGCCCTTAAACACTTTATTTATTTTACAGATTATCATGTGGGACTCAGTCAACATACCAGGACTAGGGGCTTCAAAATTCAAGTTCCAGAGATAAATGATTAGCCTCTAGAATACAGAAAACCATCTGCATTCAAAGAATGCCAGATTCACATCCAAGAGACCCTTAATATATTAGTTGTAAATCTTCTAACCTTGGATTTAACTCAACTGTCATATTCCAATTGTGAATTATAATAAACAAGGATTCCTCCAGATATTTGCCTTTATTACAATAATCTGATAGTGAAATTAATAATTAGTCATGCACATAAGACTTTTCAATTGGATATCTATTTGTCATTCAGACATTATTGCACTGGAATCCTGTGTCAGCTGCTTTGTGTAAAAAAATCCTTTGGAGAAAAGATAATGCTTTTGTTTACAGTTATAACCCACCTTTCCTCTACCTCTCTCAAGTTGGCATGGGTACACTTTATCCATTACTAGGACTGCTAACTCCAACGACCCATAACACAGGAGTGAGAATTATGGATACCATAACATTTCCCCCTTATTGGCTTCTTCTGCTTCAAAAACATGCAGGGCCACATGATTTCCACCACTGCCTTCATGTCATTCATCCACTTTAACTACTTTTGGGTATGCAGTTTGAATCACGTGAGATTATAATTCACTAGACTTGATGGACTCATATAAAGAAAGGAATGCTTTGCAAAAAGAAAAAAAAATCCAAGGGAATTCGTTCTTGAGTAGAGAGAAACGTTGAAAATGTTTTCAAATCTCACTTTAGGACTATTTTTCATTTAATAAATCAATAACTTACACAATAATTTAATTCTGAGCTGGTTCTAGATACCATATCTGAGCAAACTTTATGATGTGTCTGTAAGGCAGGCCAGTATTATTAGACATCTTGTCAATAATAGGTGATGGGCAGAAGTTTAGCGGAGACAACTGAGGTTATACATAGGATGTTGGGAAACTGGAGCATGTTGAAGTAGTACTGTTCAATAAAATAATTTATGAGCTTGTAGCTTCCTATCTTACTGCCTGTTTAATTTTTTTGCCAGGCAACAAGATAGACTGGTCTAGGCTTCTTGAAGGTGTCATTTAGGCTACAATAAAACCACAAATAGATACCTGAATTTTCAGAGTCTATTGACTCTGAGGTCAATCTGCCTCTTCCACTACCATAATCCACCCAGGTTTTTAATCCTGCCCCAGAATTTGATCTTTAGTCTGAGTGCTTTGATTAAATTAGAAAAAGAATCGTGTCCAGGCTAAGCTTTGGCTCTGTTCCTCAAAACTTAATTTCAGGATTCTGCCACTGGCCAATCAGCTTCTTCCTTGTTTCTAGCCATTGTGATTTTCAGTTGTTGTAAATGGCAACTTGTGGTTGGCCTTTAAACTGTGCCACATTCTTTTTCCAGAATCTGAATTTTGCCTTGGAATTTTTCCTCTGTTAATCTAACACCTACCTCTTGACTTACCCCTCCACCAAATCTGAAATCCTAACAACAACAACAACAACAACAACAACAACAACAACAACAACAACAACTTCATTTGTACTCTGCCCATCTCCCTGCAGGACTCATGGTGGCTCACAACATGAAAAATACAATAAGTTACATAAAAATAAACAAATAATAACACATCAAATCACTATAAAAACAAGCTAGATAAACCATAACACAAGTCAACAAAATGAAAAATAAGACATTATAACACATTAGTTAAAAACATAGCCATTCCTATGAGTTAAAAGGACCCTACTATCCAAAACAAAGGCCTTGTCCACATTAAAAGTGTTGACTAATCATTGCCAAAAGACTATTTAAACAGCCTTGTCTTCAAATCCCTCCTAAATGTCATAAGATGATTGTTTTTCTAATCTCTCTGTTCCAGAGCCAGGGGACTACTACTGAGAAGACCCTCTCCCTGGTCCCCATCAGCCTCACTGGCAAGGGGGGAGGGATCGAGAGGACTGATCCAGAGGATATCACCAGGAAGTCGTCATAGCCCAGGGAATTTTCTTTTCTGTTTCAGTATTTTTGACAATACAATAGTATAATTCTAACACATATTGCTAAAATGCACGCAGCTCACTGGGAGTCCATCTATTTGGAAACCCTGCGATTTCATTGGTGCAGACAATACAGTTGCAGATCAAAACTATTTTACACCATGAGTATATTCATAGTTTTATCTAATTCCTCATTTAACTATAAAAGCTCTTTGTAGTTAGCTAAGCTCATATGGTACACATGTAATCTGTAGGTGAGATCTTCTTCGAATCCTTACAAGCTCAGTAGAAAGAGATTGCATTCGACTGATTTGGACAGCCTACAGTCCACCTCTACATCACAAGCATGACTTTGTGCACACTACAATTATACTGCTAGTAAAGCATTCAAAGAGGTGTCAACTCAGGAGGTAAACATCTTGATGCTGCCATGGCTGCAAATTATGTTTTCTGGTCCGATCAGGCCTATAGCATAACTAGAACCATCTCACATTTCCTAGAGGTGCGGTGGCTTTGCCGTTTCAGCATGTAGCTTCTCATGAATGCTTATTTTATTTTACTCTACTTTCCCAAGAGAAAGATAATTTCTTAACACGTAATTGCTGACATTATTGGAATCGGCTTCAGGAAGTATTAAGAAGTAACAAGGAGGCATTGTGGCAATATTAGGATTGAGAGCCCAGTTTAGCTACACTTTGCACATGGATACTTTGTTATAGTTTTAACATAATAGTTTTAACTACACTAATCATATGCTCATGTCTACTCTAGATCTAAGTTTCTTATTTATTTGTTTTTTTAACCCTCTTGTTTGACTTCTTCTCCAGGAAACCTTTATCCACCTTTATCTCATAAAAGAGCAGTTATGGTGTAAGCAATTACATCACTTTTTTTATTTTTCTCCTAATAAGAAACAGTCATGACAACATTTTTTTTCATGTCAGGAGCAACTTGAGAAACTACAAGTCCCTTCTGGTGTGAGAGAATCAACTGTCTGCAAGGACATTGCCCAGGGGATGGTCAGATGTTTTACCATCCTGTGGGAGGCTTCTCTCACATCCTTGCATGAGAAGCTGGGGCTGACAGATGGTAGCTCACCCTGCTCTCTGGATTCAAACCTCCATCCTTTCAGTCAGCAGTCCTGCCAGCACAAGGGTGTAACCCACTGCGTCACCAGGGTTTCCGTAACAACAATGAATGTCCAGTTAGCAATGTAGATAATAATAATATAAACAGCAATTATTATACTATAATAAGCATTCACAAAGAGCACACATGAATAGCCACTCCTTGAGATTGGTCATCAGTCTAAGGCCATTTCTACACTGCCATATAAAATCCAGATTATCTGGTTTGAACTGGATTATATGGCAGTGCCAAATGGTCCTTAATTACTTGCTTTTGATTCTTTCCTCTTGGAATATAGTATTCATTTACGTAGCAGAATATGGGCCACATTAGCATATTGTCCTGTTTCTGAGGACCCAGAGAAGAAAAACAAAATACCTTTTTAATTGGGCTGAGAAACAGAATATTTTTCAGCCCTCTTTTATATCAGATCCATTGAATGTTTCCAGTTCTTTCTATTTCTTTTCTTTTTCTAACAAGAAGTGGCAGGATGTGAAGGAAGGTATAAAAGGTTTCCAGATAGCTATAGTTTCAATTTTCTATAGTTCCAAATAAGGTAGCTATAGGGACCTGAAATGAACAAATTGCCAACTTTGATTAGAGTAAAATTATTGGTATCTTTAAACATTTCTGCAGAAAAGTGAGAATAATATATTGACTGTGGGCTTTGATGATGAAGTAACTTCATTCGTTTGAGAGGTAGAAGCTTATAAATTACATTTCTTCTCAAAGAAGCAACTAAGACCCTCTTTACACTGCCATATAATCCAAATTATCAAATCAGATAATTCTTATAATCTGCTCTGAAATGGATTACATAAGTCTATACTGTCATATAATCCAGTTCAAAGCAAATAAACTGGATTTTATATGGCAGTGTAGATGGGACTTCTGACACTATAATCCAGTTGAGAATCAGTATGGCTTTGCTGTATGGGTGATTAGATTGCCATGCCTGGTATCAGTTTAAGGCCAGGAAGGTGGCTACATTTACTGCAGAACCTGGCTGCAAACTACTTTCTGGATCCCGTTCCCCGCCCCTATCACCGGAAGAGATAAACATTAGTGCATCATAGGCATACAGATTGGAAAAAAGGGGAGAAGTTATAACACTCAAGATTCTTTACCACGCTTTAGCAGAGGCACGTATCTACAACATGCTTTGAATATTGCAGTATCCATTTTCTTCCTGGATCTGAGATACCTTGGCACCTGCTACAGCACATTTTGTGTAGAACTTTTCTACGACTTTTAAAATGCATTGTGTATTCTTACATGCATGCTGCAGCATACATTGCCAAAGTTCATTTTGTGGCCACCATGGCCTTGAGTTAGCTTCAAATTGCATTAGTTGATCAGTAATGGTCTTCAGTTTTGTATAATCGCTGCTAGGAATGTTGAAAGTCATTGGAGGTTTTTAATATAAATGTTATTGTATTATCAATGTTTAACTTTTAATGCTTTATGTCTAAATGTTATTTTATGTTTATGTTTAATTTGGTTAGGTTAATTTATAGTTATAATGTTATTACCTTGCTATTATCTTTTGGTTTCCACATATATGTACAGCATTGAATTTTGCCTTTATAATGTTGGAAACTGTTTTGAGTTCCCTTCGGGAGAGAAAAGCAGTATATAAATGTAGTAAATATATAATAAATACATGTATATTTATTTTCATTTCCTTTAAGTCTTTAAAGTTTTGTTCTGTATTTAAAAAATCCTCCTTATGCTGTTATTATTATATATGGAATGCCAGGTTCTGTATGCTATATTTCAGAAATATACAAAATTAACAACAGAAATAATCACATCAAGAACAATAATGGCAAAAACTCCTCTGGCTATTTCTTATCTAAGAAAACCTTATGAAATTCATGGGACCATCAGACCTCACCTGGGATATTGTGTCAATTCTGGGCACCACAATTCAAGAAGGATATTTGTTGTGACTCAGCTGGAACCACAGACACAGACTGATAGTGTTGTGACTCAGATGAGGTCTCAGAGTGACTCTGATGAGGATGATGGGATTCAGGTTCACAATCAGGTTCAAAATGTTCCTGTTGTAGACAGTGAGGAAGAGGGTGTGCAAGTTCAGTTTCCCACAGTAGGGAATGATGTTTTTGATACTGAGCCACGTGCAAATTGACTCCAAAAAAGAGGACAGTTCTCAGCCTGATAGTAGGCAGGAAGGCAACCAGGCTGACACTAACAAGCAGCCTGACCTTGATGAAACGGGAATCTTAGATCGGGCTGATCATTTGGAATTCAGAGTTCGAAGGAGTGTGAGAATAGCCAACAAGAAGGAGATCAGAGGCCAAAGAAATGCGTTCATGTATTGCAAAGGGTATTAAGCAATGTGTTTGAAAACAAACTTTTGTCAGAGTAACTTCTCACTCAACCAAGCAGCTTGTGCCCGTTTGTCTGGATTAGCTTACAGTTCTTGTGTCCATGGTCTTGGGATTTTGTCATGTTCTCATGGGACTTTGTTTCTTTGTGCCTCTTGGAATCCTGCTTTATAGTGCTATGTTTTATTGATCTTTGGAACATTACTTGCTTTTTAAACTTTTCATCTTTAATTTTTTTAATAAACTACAAAGACTTCAGACTGTGTGCAGTTCTGGTGATTTCAGCAAGGTGAATCTATTCTGAGGTGCAACAATATTGACAGAGAAGGGTGACCAAAGTGATCAAAGACCTGAAAGCCAAGCCCTATCAGAAATGGCTAATGGAGCTGGGTAAGTTTAGTTTGGAGAAAAGAAGGTTGAGTGGTGACATGATAGCCATGTTTAAGTATCTGAAATAATGTGATATTGAGGAGGAGGGTCAAGCTTGTTTTCTGAACAACTTCCTGACTGTTACAGCTGTTCGGTATGGAATATTCTGCCTTTGAATCTTATGGAGTCTCCTTCTCTGAAGATTTTAAAGCAGAGGCTGAATAGCCATTTGTCAGTGATGCTTTGTTTGTTTCTGCATGGCAGAATGATGTCAGTCTGGGTGGCTCTTGTGGTCTCTTCCAAGTCCATGATTTTGTGACCATAAATCAACTGTCATTGAAGGCACACATGCATGTATATGGGAATGATCCAGTTAGCAGACAGATAGAGCATAATTCTGTTAGCTGAAAACTGGGATTTTTGATTGGCTCGGAAATAAGCAAACAATGCTATGGACTGACATATTCTGCAAAAGTTCCAGTTTCTTCCTCATGAATTAAATATCATAGTTACAAAATTCATATCAAATATTTTATTTGGCCATTTAGGAGTCATTACCTTCAGCTCAGTCACATGAGGAATTCTGCACAGGCTTTTGAAAGTAGACTGCTATATCTATGAGTTTCTGGAGCATGACGACACAAGGGGCACTCAAAAGCAATAAAAATAATGGTTGTTTGCAAAGCTTCTGTTCTTTACAGTTTGAGAGGACACATAGCTGGTTTGGTGCTTCCTCTACCTTCAAGAAATAAAGGAAATTGGCCACTAATGTGCTTTTGATAGCTGTTTCTCAAGACTTGCTGTGGCATAGATTATGGTGATATCCTCGCCTTGCTGTTTCTGAAGAAAATATAAACATCTGCTGCTGCTAACTGCTTTCCACATGAACCCTATTTTTTTGCAAGAGGAGTGTGACTGGGAGAGTGAAAATGGCACACACTTGTTTTCTCCTTTATAGTTTTTTTTTCTCAGCGTAGTGTCCTCAAGTTATGTTGGATGGGAACTGCCATGATCTCTAGTCACCAAAGCTAGGGTTGGCTAAGGATTATCCTACATACTCACATATGAGTCTAGAAAATTTGGTCAAAAAATCAGCTCCAAAACACTGGATTAATCCATGCGTCAATAAAATACTGTAACCTAACTCTTATAAAAAGGAACCATCCCCTTCTTTGAGTAGAGTGGCAAAGAACAAGAGCTTAGTCCATCCGAGCAGAATGTAGAAGAACCACCAAATCCATCACTCTCTTCACTCCAGCATATCTTCTAGCCTTTAGGAATGTCAAAGTGTAGGAATAGGGGCAACTGCTGGGACAGCAAACCCCCTGATATGGAACTAGTGTTTTCCCAATCCACAAAATGACACTTGACTTGTCAATGAATTATATCAAAATCAAAATTTTGACCCCTAAAGCTTGCCTGTGACTTACACATGCCATTGTTGTTCATTCGTTCAGTCGTCTCCGACTCTTTGTGACCTCATGGACCAGCCCACGCCAGAGCTCCCTGTCGGCCGTTACCACCCCCAGCTCCTTCAAGGTCAGTCTAGTCACTTCAAGGATGCCATCCATCCACTTTGCCCTTGGTCGGCCCCTCTTCCTTTTGCCTTCCACTTTCCCCAGCATAATTGTCTTCTCTAGGCTTTCCTGTCTCCTCATGATGTGGCCAAAGTACTTCAACATTGTCTCTAGTATCTTTCCCTCCAGTGAGCAGTCGAGCTTTATTTCCTGGAGGATGGACTGGTTGGATCTTCTCGCAGTCCAAGGCACTCTCAGCACTTTCCTCCAACACCACAGCTCAAAAGCATCGATCTTCCTTCGCTCAGCCTTCCCTAAGGTCCAGCTTTCACATCCGTAGGTTACTACAGGGAATACCATGGCTTTGACTAGGCGGATCTTTGTTGCCAGTCTGATGTCTCTACTCTTCACTATTTTATCGAGACTGGACATTGCTCTCCTCCCAAGAAGGAAGCGTCTTCTGATTTCCTGGCCACAGTCTGCATCTGCAGTAATCTTTGCACCTAGAAATACAAAGTCTGTCACGGCCTCCACGGTTTCTCCCTCTATTTTCCAGTTGTCAATCATTCTTGTTGCCATAATCTTGGTTTTTTTGACGTTTAGCTGCAACCCGGCTTTTGTGCTTTCTTCTTTCACCTTGATTAGAAGGTTCCTCAGCTCCTCCTCGCTTTCAGCCATCAGAGTGGTGTCATCTGCATATCTGAGGTTGTTAATGTTTCTTCCAGCAATTTTCACATGTCATATAGATGTGTATATCATAGAATCATAGAATCATAGAATCAAAGAGTTGGAAGAGACCTCATGGGCCATCCAGTCCAACCCCCTGCCAAGAAGCAGGAATATTGCATTCAAATCACCCCCGACAGATGGCCATCCAGCCTCTGTTTAAAAGCTTCCAAAGAAGGAGCCTCCACCACACTCTGGGGCCGAGAGTTCCACTGCTGAACAGCTCTCACAGTCAGGAAGTTCTCCCTCATTGTAGGTTGCCCTATAGATGGGTATATATGGTAGGTCATTTGTTTGGGTTGCAATTTTCCTACCCCTTAGATTGGATGTATTTGGGATAGGAACTTGCCATTCCTGTTGCTTTGAAGACATCATTTGCTGTCAGGGGTGGCTAAATATATTAGGCGAATTACGCAATTGCAAAGAGCACCAATCACCGAGGGGCACTCTTGAGGCACCCCGAGGGCCACCCACCCTCTCCCTGCCAAGCAAAGGATAGGCCACTCGCCACTCATCATGGCGAATCTGGCACCATGCATTGCCTCATGCCCTGCATTGCCTGGATTCTCCTTAACCCCCTTCCACTGGGGAAAGAGTCCACTGCCTGGCTTCCCCTTTTGTTGGTTATGCAACATGCAAAGCATCTCATGTTGCCACGGTGGCATTGTACAACGTTCCTACTCTATGTGTGTGATGGAGCCCCATCAAAACATTGTAGAAAGAGAGCTGGTGTGCTCCATGGCATAAGTAGAGTAGGATGCTTGTAACACAGGCAATCTGACCCATCTGATGGGGTCCTGGATGCAAACTTCTTCTGTATTTTGAACTCAAGTTATAGTAACTGAGAGAACATCCAGAATGTCTCTGCAAGTGGCAGTCACATGCTTTAAATGAGGATCACTGAATACACTTGTCTGAATCCATGGATTAGTCTGAACTACAGTAGTTCCTCTACATCTGCGAGAGCCATCTGTTAATTCATGGGTTAACTAATCCAATAGGTCTATGCTAGCTTGGACTAAACAAAAGTATTTGGGCTAGTGTGTGCACGTTAAATCATCTGCCTTTTTAGATTGCAGTTTCTCCTTGCCTTTCCACCTTAGGGAGCCAGGAGCACTTTCTGAGAAAGCTACAATACTTGGAAACAAAATTTGGCCTGACCAGATATTTCACAACGTTTCTGGCGACACTGTTGTCGTCATTACATAAAGAAAAGGACATATTTATAGTTGACTGCCATAAATCCAACAGGTAATGGTATTGTCTGCATTTCCTCCTTGGCAGGTAGAAGGACAGTCATCTTTTGAGAAGCTGGCATACTGGAGCCAAAAACATAAAAGTGCAGCCAGGTTACTAATTATCTGTTCCCACCACAGGATGCCAATCTTTTTTGGGGGGAAATGCCAGAAATTTTAGCGAGTTAATATATGTGTGGAGGTGCTGGTGTGAGTATATTAATGTGCCTCGTTTATAAGAATTTGACTCTTTATCCCTTTTCTTCTAGGAACATAACCAAGTATACTGATACATTTTGATTAGATTCATCTCTCCCTCTCTTCTAGACCATAACCTCTAACTGTCCCAATTTGGCAGGGACAATTTTTATTACCAGTAATCCTCTGGCTCCTAGTCTTCCAGCTGTTTTTAAATTGCCCCAGTACAAAAAGTAGTTTGTACTCAATTAACTGCGCAAGTAGGCAGAATCTTGCAATTCCCTGTAGACTCAGCAAAGGCAAACTGCTGTAGCTTCTCCCAGTCTCTGTGTTTATTTATTTATTTACCATACTGGTACCCCACCCTTTTCACCCTGAAGGGGACTCACAGTGGTGTCACAACCAACTGTTGGAGTTCAGTCTGTGATTGTGTTTCAGGATCAGGGTGCTTTGGATGTGGGGAATGATGTTAATGAGGTTCAAGATTAGTTTCAAGATTGCAATGGTTTGGTCAGTGATATTCATGCAGAGAATGACCAAAAGATCCCTGTAGTTTCCCATGAGAATGTCCCTGAGGGGTGTGGGGATGATGGTGTGCTTTCTGAATTGTTACTAGAGAGTTCTCCTGAGAGAGAAAATAGCTCGGCACCTGCAGAAATTAATGAGCAAGTAGATAACGAGCCAAGAGATAGACGAGAAGAGTTCAGTCAAAACAGGAAAGCTGTGCAATGGCTTAGGCGCTCTGCCAGGCTTCGAGAGAAAACAAAAACAAAGCCTCAACTAAAGAGAAACCAATTTCTGACCACTAGTGACTTAGCTAACAAGGAGATAAAAGTCTCAAGTTTGGGATGTGTAGTGAGATGAAGCATCATTTAGAATCATTCCAAATTCTCATCCTAGTTTCATTGAAGCCTTACTTTGATATTTCTAAGATATTTATTGTTTCATGGTTCTGATTCCTGGATCTCATGATGGCTTACCCAAGCCTTGGATCAATGTATTCCTGATTTTTGGATTGTATTAGAGTTGTGTGGATTTTGCTTTTATGGACTTTGCTGATCTCTACCTTGAACTAATTTGTTCCTGCTTATCTTCATATCTAATTGGATTTACCTATTTCTTTAAAGTGCTTCTTACTTTGCTGTTTTTTTTTTTACTGATTTTCAATAAAAGGATTGTGTTTTCCTATTCAACATGTGGTGTTTAAAGTCAGAGGATTATTCCTGTCTTGAAGTGCAACACCAACAACAATTTGATGCTCAACAAACAAACAGATTAAAAAAAAATAACAATTACAATTTTCAATTCCAAAAACACACAATTACAACGTGTTCTTCCTCATTAAGAAGATTTCTCATCTTAACCGCATCCAATGTTGCTTGGCCACCTGTTCTGCTTTTTTTTTAAAGAGCATATGCTTGGCATATACTGAAACTGTATACAATTGGAAAACATACATTTCATACATAGTTTACAGCATGGCCAACGCTAATAGAGAGCATTCTCAGAGCTTGATCAGAGGTTATGCTTTCTGGGGAATTCTTTAATCTCTAGTTTGAAAAATTCTGGTTAGGAAAATGCACACATATGTATCCTCAAACCCATGTGAAAAAAGCTGTGGAGTGCTTTGCCATCTGTTGCAGACACACGCACACAGCAATCATCATTCTCTGTGGAAATATTTCCTGCTGTCTGCATATTCAGACAAAATGGGAGAGAACTTTCAGACATTTCAATCTATGCACTCAAAGTTTGACCCTGTAGTGAGGAACACTGATTAGCCAGAGTTTCTGTTTGGACAGCAGAGTCCTGTCTGTCTCTCTGCCTGCCGGCCTGCCTATCTATCTATCTATCTATCTATCTATCTATCTATCTATCTATCATCTATCTATCTATCTATCTATCTATCTATCTATCTATCTATCTATCATCTGTCTATCTGAGTTGTGTAGCCATTCAGCTATTGGCCAAAGATGCAGGTGGTGGGGTGAGGTCTCAACTGCTGACACTGTGTTTGGTCTCAATGTGTGATGATAACTTATGCATTCTTGTCATGCTCTATCTAAATTTCTTTTGGCAGGACAATGAAAGGTTCTGTAAACCTCCCCTTTGTCATGCGATATCATTTTCTTAATTTCATGCAAATAAAAGGAAATATATAGAAGAGATGAAGGCAGAGAAATTGGAAGCCTCTGGTTCCCATACTGGGAGAGAGATGTAAATAAAATACAGATTGAGTATCCCTTATCCAAAATACTTGAGACAGAAGTGTTTTAGATTTTGAAACCTTTTCTTGGATGTTTTAATACCTGTATTTGCATATGTATATACATAATCTTGGAAATGGGACTATGTCTAAAATCAAAATTAATTTATGTTTATATTCACCTTATATACATAACCTGAAGATAATTTTCTACAGCAATTTTAATTGTTTTCTGCATGGAACAAAGTATGTGTACATCAGAAAACAAAGACGTTGCTATCTCAGCCAATTTTGGATTTTTGAGTTTTTCAGATTTTGGAGTTTTAGATAAAGAATGCTGAACCTGTAAAATAAACAAGGCTATGTAAGCTTTAGGGAGGGATGGAGGAAAATATAGGCAAGTTTCTTTTTGAACAACTTCCAGAATTGTCCATAGCAGTATGTAACACAAAGTTTGCTCCTGGGTTATAAATGTCATTTCCTAATTTATTCTATCAGCAAACATGGGGAAAGTTTCTTAAACTGTAGTTTTTCAAAGAATATCTCATTGTGTCTCAACCAATTCAACATAGTTTGTGGCAGTCACAAAAACAAAGTTTTTGGAGTATAACAACTACTTTCAAAGTAAGTACCATACAATTAAACAGGAAACAACACTTTCAAACTAGGAACATATTTTTTTCAAATATGTTACATAGTGTAATAATTGATGGTTCTAGGAGCTGCTGTCCAAATAAAGGGGGACTTGTCCAAACTCTATGAAAAAAGGACATTCTCTCAAGAATCAAACAACATTGCACATGGCAATAAAACACTGCCCCAAATTAAAACATCAGGATTCTTATGTCACTATGAATGTCAAGTTATGGAGGATTTTGTTGGCAAGGCAAAGGTGTTTAGATGCAGTGTCTGTCACTACAATGATTGAAACTGTGCCCAAGCTATTGGGGATGATTAATAGGGGTCACCATTCTGTTCAGCTTCTTTCTATGAATGAGAAGAACAAGTGCACAACTCAGGCATCTGCAAAGGTAGTATAATACTCCTTTTTTGTTTTTTGAAATCTGACTGACTGTTTCTGCTATTACCTTTGCTATTACCAAGTCAAGCAATATTCCTTTAGGCAACTGTCTCAGCTTCAACACTGAGTTTAGAAAGCAGAATATCTTATGCTTAACTCCTTGAAAATGAATATTTAGAAGGAGCGCCCATCTGCACAGGACACTTTAACTGGGGCTGATCTGAAGCATCACTGCTTTGAATGAATGAGCTCTGGATTCTGCCATGGTGTTTATACAGAACTGCTCCCATACCACATCAACGGCAGGAGCAAAGTCCTGAAAGTCCAATCAGATTGAACCCTGTCCAGTCATTTAGCCTTGCTG
Source organism: Anolis sagrei (assembly GCF_037176765.1). NCBI lineage: Eukaryota > Metazoa > Chordata > Lepidosauria > Squamata > Anolidae > Anolis > Anolis sagrei. Next base: position 136,015,528 of record NC_090022.1, read on the forward strand.
AACAGTCACCCAAACCTTCATCATTTTTGGAACCAGAGGGGCAGCCACAGAATTGGAGAGTTCTCCTGGTTGTAACTGGGTGTCTTTGTCAATGTTAGCAAAGATGCCTGTTTGACTAGAAAGGGAAAAGGGAAATTTAAGGGGTTACCCACCCTCAGCTCTCCAAATCATACAGCAACCTTTACTGACATCAGCAAAGACATGCAGTGATAGTGAAGAGGTCCAACACTGCTTCCATCTCCAATTCTATGATTCTATGAAAGGGCGGATGTCCAGCTATTGCTCAAATGCAAGTCCTAGCAGTTCTATACAATATAAACCTTGGCAAGGTATGTTGGAATGTAATTCAACAACAACCTAAGAGGATTTGAACACCCCTATTCTAGGGGTTGAGTGCTGTCAGGGAGTAAAGCAGGAGGAATGGAGTAGCAGTCTAGTGTGCAAGGAACTTCACAAGTTTCACAAAAAAACTAAGTATTACTCGCACTCATTAATTAATTGGCCAGTGAAAGGTGCGAGAAGGAATTATCTCAAGGGCCAGATTCCTTTGCCTTTGCATGGTGCTTAATCCTAGGTAGACGCTAGCTTGCTGCATATCACCATCTCATGTTACCATGTGGAGCACAGCACGTCTGTCATCAGCTGCTAAGACAGAAGTGCAATAGGTCAAGCTCATCCATCCTCCTCATATGACTCCTCCTGTGTGATCACTTGTGATTCCCAAGGGATTTCTAAAGTGTAGAGCAATGTGAGATCTGATAAATCTCTTAAATCTGTGCAGATGGAGAAAGGAGCCAAAGGGACCACATCACTCGTTTATCAAACCAATTGTAAAATTGGGTTAAAGGGAACCCTTTAACAGGAACTGGGTTAGAACAGTGGTTTCAGATATTGGGGGAAGGTATCAGGGATCCCTGTGAGAATCTAACAAAAGGTATGGACCTGCCTCCCCAGAAAACTGCACATGATCATCCCTGAGATAATAGGTCTGTGCAAAATGGCAATGTGAAGAAGATGACTGAGCAAGAAGCTGTTTTGAAGCATCTCTTCTGTGTCATTGCTACCATCTTCGATGAGGTGATTCGGGTTGACTGGTGAAGTTTCTAATGGACACCATATTCTCCCAACTAGATCAAGAGATCCATTTCCAGGAGCAGATATTGAATCAGAGAAAGCAGAAAGCATTCAGCCCTATAGCGAGAAATAACCAAAATACAAAATTTCTTCTCCCTCAGTTGTACATGTTGTTATTCTTTTATTGGGTGTCTGGAACTTATATGCCAATACCCATTTCAGAGTCTTCATCAGAAGGAGTATGGTAAAATATGTCATAGTTTTATATATAGCACACATAGCTGCAACAGAGAGACCATCAATGTCTACTGTTGCAGCCAGGACAAATGGGGAATTTCTTTTCAGATGTACCAGGGGAATCCAGCCGAATGTTTTCAATATTAGTTACAAACCTCTTATAACCTTGTAAAGTTAATCTTGCAATGACTGTAAGGTCCATGTCCCTTGGACAAATGCTGGAAAAGTACTACCCAGCAAATTATAACCACCTATTATGGTCTTTTTAAGGTTCTGGTACTGAAATTTACCTATTATGTATCCACTTGCTTCCTATCTTTTCTCAGTCTAAGCCTCGGGGTCCCAGGCCAGCATGCTTCCTTTTGAGGTGTATTAGTAGGTGTGCAACAGCAATTTACAACCATCTGAAGATTTTAAATCACCTTCAAGAGAGGCTCTGCCTCAGAGCACATTGTAAGCAACATGTCTGGAAGGGGAACATATTTTCCAGATCAGCTTCAAGTTAATGGGAAAATAGGAAGTCAACAACTTAAAATAAGCCATAGGAAAGAAGATCATACAGGATATCTAGGCCTGTATCATTTTCCCCTACAATGGTCAAACAGATGTCTCTGGGAAGCCCACAAACAGGATATTTTTGCTGTTATCTGATCTCACTGTATTTTGAGTGGTGATGAGCCGCAATTGATTCATATACCTCATGTTTGGTTTTTTTTTTTAATGTAGCATTACTGACAAAAGAGGTACACTGCCTTTTAACAATCCGAAGTGTAAAAGCTATCCCAATTAAGGAATCCCCAAACTGTATGAAATGCATTTCCAAAATTAATTTTCAAAGTTAAAACAGAATGCAGGATAATTGTTTTCTTTGATTTACTTATTTGTTTGATTTAGCTTGTCTAATGACATACTTTTCAGGATGAGTGTTCAAATACAGGATGAAATAAAATATATAAGCAGTCGCAGAGTCACAATATCTAGTAGACAGAGAATAGGTGGGAGGAGGAGTGGAAATGAGAGCAAAAGGAAGTGCTGAAATAAATTCACAACACAACTAAAAATATCCAGTATTCAAACAGTGGGATTAAAAAATAATGCTGAGACATGCATTTGTGATGCCATAGTTAAACTCTGTCTCCTGATCCTGTTGCAGTTCATTGGTGCACTGGCAGAAGTGGGCTGGATGCATCATCTTTCAGCATCCTGCTTGCCCGCGCCACAGAACTCCATCCATCAATGCAGCCTGAGCAGGGATCCAAAGGTGGATTTAAAGGTGAGTGTGTGGGGCATGCACATTCATAGCTATGGTTCCATGATTATAAGGATCTCTTCACATGGGCTGCCAAAATCACCATGCATCATGGCGATTCTGGCAGTGCCTTTCCCACATCCGTCCAGCTTCCCCCCAATTATCCAAGGCAAACGGGAAGCCTTATATGTTGCTGCAGTGGCAGCATGCACTGCTTCACCTTCCCTTTTATGATGGAGCCCCTCCAGAAGTTGCAGTATGTTGTGGGATGGGAGCTGGCGGACTCTGCCATGAAATGAAAGGTGAATCTGCACGTGTCGCTGAATTCGCCCTAATATGATGAAGTCCTAAATGTGACTATTAAATGGTTACAAGACCTTAAGTCTCACTTGTAATATCTGGAAATGATGTTGCATAGTTTGGATGGCTACGTCAAAAACACCCTCTCCCTTTTGCCACCTATTCACCTTACATCAGAGTAAGGAACTCTAAAGAGATTAGGTTTGCATAGAGAATGTCTTCCCCATAGCCTAGTCCTACATCCTATAGGCAAAGAGGAGGAACACTTCGAACCCAGTAGTGCCTCCTCTGCTTTAAGCCCTTCCCCTTGCCAAATCAGCCACCTCCTTAGAAGGACTGTGGGCAGGAAAGCAACTCACCTGCTGCCCAAGGTGCTGCTTGCTTCTCCTTTGCCTTTTACAAACATGGAAAGCATTACTCCCAGGGGCTCAGTTTTGACCAGTGCAGAAGTTGTCCAACCATCTAAAGCCCTTGCGGAATAAAATGGAGGACCAACAAATAGAATGATGCAATGCCAAATGATGTAACTTCATCCCTGATGCCATCCAGCAGAATCCAAGAGGCATCCATTAAGGTCATTCACTTTATGACCAGCACTTGACAGGGTAGTGACACTTTAGATCACTACCATCTCTAATCAGAATTAAAGTTGTTCTTCATTAGAATACTGAAGATATTCTTCTGGCAAGCTGGGCTTAGAGACGGGGTAGAAGAGTGAAAGCCACAGAACATGCATCAATTCAGTTTTCTTCATAGTCATGGATCCTGGATCCCAATTCTGGATTCTCCTTTACTATTTCTTGCTTTGTCCGTTAATTCTGGCTTGTCTTCTGTTCTGTTTTGTGTCCCGCAGTTCTGACTTATCCATCCTGACTAGTGGTTTTCTCCCATAGTTTCTGACATGGAGTGCATTTCAGACAGCTAAATCCAACCCCAATTCTGAGTTAGTAGTTTCATTTCCAGTTTTCCTTCTTGATTCTTTCTTCTTTCTTTCCAGGTTAAAACACCCAAAAGGAGATTCATTTTGTTAACTGAAAAGGCTGTCTTTTCAATCTGGGTAAGTGTAAAGCTGCTTAAGGGGCTTGTAACCACTTCTATAGGAAAAATTGATATGCAGCAGAAGGTGAAACAAGAAATGACAGCTCTCGCTTTTGTCAGGTAAATTAGGCAGTTGCTCTGAGGTCTTCATAGGCAAAAGATCAAGAACTTAAATACAACCCACTAACACCAGCATGACAACTCCCAATTATTTTCACGATCACTATATCTCCCTGTCTGTGGTACCTGACAAAGATCAGGTGAGTAAGAACTTTCCATTAAGCAAGTAACTGGGCTTCACCATCATCCTAAACTAAGAATTATCTAGCCCACATCATCAATCTCATGTTGGCCAGAGGGAATGTTGATAACTATACTGGCTTTAAATTAACATTTCAAAAGATCTGAACACACAGGCACGTAGGAGAAGACCTTCTCTCCTATTAAAATGCATTGTGTGCTTGGCCAAGGGAAATGTGCTACTTGATGTGCAGGAGAAAGTGATAACTTCAGTTGATATTATCATGCAACTGATCACAGTATTATGCTGTGAGGCAGGAAGTGTTGAATATAGCTTTAGAGAAAAGGTAAGACAGTTTATTATTCTGAGACCTAGGGCTTTGAATTACTTATTGTTCCTTGGAAAATTCCAGACAATGCCCAACCAGATGTAAAGAATGTCATAAAAATAAATGATGTTAATATCCCTTTGCTATTTAGAATTTTTTGTGAGAGTATGTTAATGGCAGGAACTTAGGGAAAGTGTAGTAATTGAGAATTCTAAGTAACTCACCAAATTACAAAACCTAGGATACATTCAGATGGAGCCATGATACTTAAATGTCAATTTACTCTGAACATCCACCATTGTGTAGTGCAGGTGCACTCATAAGCATAGCCCCCATTTCTGTATGCCCCAGCATACCACAGAACAGTGGTTCTCAACCTGGGGTCCCCAGATGTTTTTGGCCTACAATTCCCAGAAATCCTAACAGCTGGTAAACTGGCTGGGATTTCTGGGAGTTTTAGGCCAAAAGCATCTGGGGACCCAAGATTGAGAAGCACTGCCACAGAAGGTTCACATGTGAAATTAGGTTAGGCTGAGCTATGTTGCATACTTCAATTTACTGAACACAGCACTCGAAGTGTCCCTCATGCCTTATGGCAGTGATTCTCAACCTGTGGGTCCTCAGATGTTTTGGCCTTCAACTCCCAGAAATCCTAACAGCTAGTAAATTGACTGGGATTTCTGGGAGTTGTAGGTCAAAACACCTGGGGGCCCACAGGTTGAGAACCACTGCCTTATGGAGAGCAAGCAAGATCACAGAAGCATCTAGCTATGTCTCAGTATTGCTATGTGCAAGTTATTACTGAATTATGGCGACACTAAGGCAATCTTGTTACAGTTTTTCTTTATTTCAAGGATTGCTTAGAGGAGGGTTGCCTTTGTCTTCCCTTGAAACTGAGAGAGTACAATTGCCCAACACCATCTAGTAGGTTTCCATAGCTGAGCAGGGATTCAGAGTCCAGTCTCCAGATTCCTAGCCTGACGTTCAACCTACTGCACCTTGCTGGCTTTCTATGTTCCCACAGCTAAATGCAAATTTGATCTACACTATGATCTTCAGAGGACTTTAGTGGTGACATCATTTCATGTCTGGCAACATGAACATAGCCAGATGCTTCTACAATCCTGTGTGATGCTCCAAAGTATGGGAGTGAGGGAGGACTCAGGACTGTTCAGTAAGTTCAGGTGTGTACACACTTTGGGCACTGTGGAGGGAAAGAGAGAATTCCAGCCTTTACAGTAAAAAAAAGTCATACGCTTGCATTAGAGGTAGCTGTAGCCCATGAGCTGTGTGTGCTTCCTGAAGGCCATTGTGAGGCCCCAGGGCCTAGAAAGACCCCATTTTTTTTCAAATTAGAGATCCTCATCTCCTTCACACCTGATTTTAATCTCTCTCTGTCTCTCCCTCTCCCCCTCTCTCTCCACACAAACACACACAAAATACCATATTTTAGGACATTTTTTCTAACCAAGACACAACCTGTTTACTTCTTCTAAAGCCAAGGATGCAGTCATAATGTGAGGAAATGTTCCCTTTGCATATAGACCATTTCCCCCAAACCAAATCAAATCAAAGTGACAAAAATTGTGGCAGTTGTGTAATGTCTATGATAGATCACATGTAAGCCCTAGCAACAATGGCAGTAACTGCTGAAGCAATGTGAGTATTTTGCCACATGCCAAGCTATGGAAACATAGGGTTGTTGTAGGTTTTTTCGGGCTGTATGGCCATGGTCTAGAGGCATTCTCTCCTGATGTTTTGCCTGCATCTATGGCAAGCATCCTCAGAGTAGTGAGGTCTGTTGGAACTAGGAAAAAGGGTTTATATATCTGTGGAATGACCAGGATGGGACAAAGGACTCTTGTCTGCTGGAGCTGGAGTATGGAAGTATGGAAACATACTTTTTTGAAGGGGGGAGGAATGACAGGCTTCCTGGCTCTGGGTATCACTGCTGCCTGCTCCCACAGTCAATTGACCCAGAAGCAGTTTTGTCCCACCATCCAACTTCTGGTAACTCACCCCTGTGATATCACCACCTTCCCATCTTAGGAAATTGGATACTTCTGTCACAGCAGCTCCATCCACTCCATGACCATGCTTTAATTTAGCAACGTAAACCACTGTTGCACTGTATGATCAGTAGCCCAACCATGGTTAAAAGCAATTTACGAAGACTATTTGCCCCCTTACTTACTTAGGCGATCCCTCGTTGGACGAGTAAGATGGTCTTCCGTTATGGATTTCCTTGTGGGTCCGTATGTGGCTGTGGAGCCCTATTCTTGCTCGGCATCTTCTTCCGCAGTGAGGGCATTGGTTTCCAGGTGGAAGGCGGTCCCGGTCGGGGTTGGCTTGACGCGCCTTCCTCCTGGCACGTTTCACTCTTTCACCCTCCACTCGTGCCTCCTCAAATTCTGCAGCACTGCTGGTCACAGCTGACCTCCAGCTGGAGCGCTCAAGGGCCAGGGCTTCCCAGTTCTCAGTGTCTATGCCAGAGTTTTTAAGGTTGGCTTTGAGCCCATCTTTAAATCTCTTTTCCTGTCCACCAACGTTCCGTTTTCCGTTCTTAAGTTCGGAGTACAGCAACTGCTTTGGGAGACGGTGGTCAGGCATCCGGACAACGTGGCCGGCCCAGCGGAGTTGATGTTGGAGGACCATCGCTTCAATACTGGTGGTCTTTGCTTCTTCCAGCACACTGACATTTGTCCGCTTGTCTTCCCAGAAGATTTGCAGGATTTTCCGGAGGCAGCGCTGCTGGAAACGTTCCAGGAGCTGCATGTGACGTCTGTAGACAGTCCACGTCTCACAGGCATAGAGCAGGGTTGGGAGGACAGTAGCTTTATAGACAAGCACCTTGGTATCCCTACGGATGTCCCGGTCCTCAAACACTCTCTGCTTCATTCTGGAAAATGCTGCACTTGCAGAGCTCAGGCGGTGTTGTATTTCGGCGTCGATGTTGACTTTGGTGGAGAGGTGGCTGCCAAGGTAGCGGAAATGATCAACATTTTCTAATGTTACACCATTAAGCTGTATTACTGGCATTGGAGAGGGATTGGCTGGTGACTGCTGGAACAGCACCTTGGTTTTCTCAATGTTCAATGACAGGCCGAGCTTCTCATATGCTTCTGCAAAGATGTTTAGAGCGGCTTGTAGATCTTCTTCTGAATGCGCACAGACGACATTGTCATCAGCATACTGGAGTTCTATAACAGATGTTGTTGTAACCTTGGTTTTGGCTTTCAGTCTGCTGAGGTTGAATAGCTTGCCATCTGTCCGATAGATGATTTCCACTCCGGTGGGAAGCTTCCCATCAACAAGGTGAAGTATCATAGCGATGAAGATGGAGAATAGAGTCGGGGCAATAACACATCCCTGTTTGACACCGGATTCCACTTTAAATGGGTCACTTTGGGAGCCACTGCTGTCCAAGACTGTTGCCATCATGTCATCATGGAGGAGCCGCAGGATGTTCACAAATTTGCTTGGGCACCCGATTTTTTGGAGGATGGTCCAGAGAGCGCTGCGATTCACTGTGTCGAATGCCTTTGCAAGGTCGATGAATGCCATGTACAGAGGTTGGTTTTGTTCCCTGCATTTTTCTTGGAGCTGTCGTGCAGTGAAGATCATGTCCACGGTTCCTCTGGAGGGGCGGAAGCCGTTCTGGGATTCTGGGAGGGTGTCTTCTGAGAGGGGCAGAAGGCGGTTTGCAAGGATTCTTGCGAGGATTTTCCCAGCAGAGGTTAGAAGGGAGATACCTCGATAGTTTCCGCAGTCTGTTCTTTCCCCTTTTTTGAAGAGGGTGATGATGGTGGCATCCTTGAAGTCTGCTGGGATTTTCTCGGTCACCCACACTTTTTCTATGAGCTGGTGGAGTTGGTGTGTCAGCTCAGGTCCTCCCTCTTTAAAGATTTCAGCAGGGATCCCATCTGGTCCACTGGCTTTGTTATTCTTCTGTTGGCTGATGGCATTGCTGACTTCTTCCAAACTGGGCAGTGCTGCAAGCTCATCCCTGGTTTGTTGTTGTGGGATTTGTGAGAGGACCTCTTCGGCCACATTGGAGCTGCGGTTCAGGAGGCTTTGGTAGTGTTCTTTCCAACGTAGTGCAATTGAGTTTTGGTCCTTCAGGAGTTTGGTTCCATCTGATGAGCGTAGAGGCTGTATGCCATGGTTTCTTGGTCCGTAGATGACCTTTGTGGCTTTGAAAAATCCCTGAGCATTATGGGTATCTGCCAGGTGTTGGATTTCTTCGGCCTTCTTTGTCCACCAGATGTTCTTGAGCTCTCTTGTCCTTCTTTGGACCTCAGCTTTTGCACTGGCATAGATCTTTTTCTTAGCAGCACAGTTGATGTCTCTCTGCCATGCTTGGAAGGCTTTCCTTTTCTTGTCAATTAGCTGTTGGATCTCGATGTCATTTTCATCAAACCAGTCTTGATGTTTCTTGGCTTGGTATCCAGTAGTTTCTTCGCAGGCTTGGATGATGGAGGTCTTCAGTTTGTTCCAATGTTCCTCAACATTTTCGGGGTGTACTGTGGGTAGATGGTTCTTGAGTGCTGTTTGGAGATGGGCTCGTCTGGAGGGCTCCTGAAGGGCTTGGGTGTTCATTTTGCGCCTTGTCTTCCTTCCTTGGAGTCTGCGCTTGGGAGCGATCTTGATAGCCATCGAGGATCGAATTAGCCTGTGGTCAGTCCAGCAGTCGTCAGCACCTGTCATGGCTCTTGTGAGGAGCACGTCATGGCGGTCTCTAGCGCGTGTGATTACATAGTCTAAGAGGTGCCAATGCTTTGACCGGGGGTGCTTCCATGATGTCTTGAACTTGTTTTTCTGGCGGAAGAGCGTGTTGGTAATGACAAGGTTGTGCTCCGCACATTTGGTGAGAAGCAGGATGCCATTTGAGTTGCTGTTTCCAACCCCGTCTTTTCCGATGGTCCCTGGCCACAGGTCGAAGTCTCGCCCGACTCTTGCATTGAAGTCCCCCAGGAGGATGATTTTGTCCTCCTTAGGTATCCCCGATAGGACGGTGTCCAGCTGACAGTAGAATTTCTCCTTGATGTCTTCGTCAGCATCTAGTGTTGGTGCATAGGCACTTATGATGGTTGCCCGTTGGTTTTTGGCAAGATCGATTCGGAGGGTTGAGAGTCGTTCGTTGATGCCAGTGGGTGTTTCGGGCAGGTGTTTCATCAGATCATTTCTGATGGCGAAGCCAACTCCGTGCATTCTTTGGTCTTTTTCGGGCAGTCCCTTCCAGAAGAAGGTGTAGCCTCCTTTTTCTTCCTTCAGCTGTCCCTCTCCTGCTCTCCGGGTCTCCTGAAGGGCTGCTATGTCGATGTTGAAGCGTCCCAGCTCCCTTGCAATGATGGCAGTTCTGCGTTCGGGGCGTTCACTGACACTGTTGTCCATCAGAGTCCGTACGTTCCACGTACCGAAGTTCATTTTCCTTTTTTGGCCGCAGGGTGGTGACCTCACTGGACGCGGCAGTCCAGTCAGGGATAAGTGAGGCAGACTATGTTTAGGGCACCTTTTCTAGCCCCCTCCCCGTGTGGGGTGAGCAGAGTGGGTCCTAAAAAGGGCTGCTCAGTCGCGGATACAGCTGCCGAACTACTCAACTGCCTCGGACCTTGAGGTAGAACGACTGAGTCCGTACCCACCGCCCATGTGCCAGTCTGTGACTAGGGGCTTCCAGATTTCACAGTCCTGCCCCCGTCGCCACTCGCTGATCGCCATGGGACTTTGGTTGGTTTGTTTTTATTTTCTTTGGAAGACGCCTGTGCGTGGGTTTTTTTAATGTGTGGAGGTCAGTGCACAACTGATCAACACACAGACTTCACAGAGTGAGGTTCCACTGGTGATGTAGTTTAACACAATGACCGTGGCTTCTCAGTCTGTTGCAGCCTTCTTCCGCCTTCGCAGCCGTTGTAACATGTGCCATGTTATCCTCCGCCTGCTCCGCCGTTGAGGTCTTTGGGTCTTCGGACTGTGCTTGGTCTGGAACCTCCCCCGCAGCCACTCCTGGGAGTGCACGACCCAGTTGCCCCCACAATGTGGTAGTCAAACTTGTGAGCATCTCGTTATGCTTATGATTTTAAGAAAAGCCCACAAAATAGGAAATGAGATAGCTTGTTCTATTATGGTCACTCAGAGGAATTTAATCAGCCCTAGATTGTGGATTGACCTGCCAGAAAAGATTTGACAGCTGAATGTGCTGACTGAATATAAAAGAGCAATATACCGGTCTCCTTTAGCAGGCCTATCCAGATTATTTTTAAATTATAGAATTTTAATTTTTAAATGTTGTAATATTCATTTATATATTTTTATTTAAACAGATGTCTTAACTGGGTTGTGTGTTTAAACTGATTATATGCATTGTATTTTATATGTTGCTGTTCCTCACCTTTATCCGTGGGGAGAGATGGGCAAGAAAAGAAATATTGTTGTTGTTATTGGGCCTATTTTTGTTACCTGCCACACAATATTGTTTCATAGACTCTATTCATACACTAGAGATATGAATCACCAAGGGATGGGTAACTGGATGAGAGAAATGCATGTTTAAGCCAAGGTGTGCCAAGGTTCCTGTCCTTTCCAATTTAGTTTTTGCTTTAAGTCAGCCATCATTGATCCAGTGCTGCCGTTTGTGTGTTGTATCCCACGTGCTCAACCTCACATGTTCAGACATCACTACAAATTATAAAATGGACTAGGAGTGAGATAATAGTGAAAGACATATCATAAGTTGGATAGTAAACATACCAAAAATGAAGACACTTTGGTCCCATCAACACTGGCCATTTAATGCAGTTTCATTAAAGAAAAAAGTTTCGGAAATCCTGGAACCAGTCTGAGGCTCAGATGGTGATTATACAAACCACAGATCACTGATGCATATTAAGAGCTTTCTTTTGTGTGCTTTATGGGAGCTTATTGGTCAACCACAGCAGTCTGAAGCTAGTGTAGATGGACCCACACCACTTTATCACACAAGGGAGCCTCGCCTTCCCCAATGCTGTTTTGCTAGCAATCAAGGTGAAAGAGATAACTCTGTCATCCCATGTGCCACTCTGGTGTGGTGATACTTTACTCATCACACAGGGGAAGCATCATTCAAACAGGGCAGAAGCATGCTGGCTCCTTTGGAACCAGCACAACATAGGAAGGCTCCCATATTGGCAATAAACACTCAAATCATGAACTAAACTTGGAAACAGACCTCTACTAGTGTAGCTATGTCAGCTCTGGAATCCTACATTCCCAATGCCTCCCAATTCCTGCTGGAAACTTATCGATTATTCATTAAGCAAAAATCACTGTGAGGTGGCATCTGGGAAGGGCCCTTGAAGTAGGAGTCAATGAGAAGAGAAATGGAGATCAGGAGTCTTGGGGCTGGGGCTTAAGGAGGCCAAAACCAGGAGCTGGGACAACTGTCAATTTGATGGCAAGTATCTCCCTACCTTTTTTTTTTTTGGTCCATGGGAGAGATAAATTCTACAGCCCTCCAAACCTATTGAAAGAATTTCAGAACTCGTTGGTCCCTATATGGGGGATGGCTGGAAAAAATGGCCCAAAACTTAGTAAAACTACACATATTTCCAAAAAATGGCAGTTTGACATTACTTAGAATCCATTACATCCCAGCCCACCCAGCTATGGAAGCTGGGGAGGGGGGAGAAGGAGAGAGGTGATGGATTTTCAGTACCAGAATAGAAGCATGTCAGTTCTGACTATGTTGGGGATAGACATGCCAAAAGTGAAAGGTCATAGGGAAATAATCCTCACTATCTCTGTCCATCCTTGGTTAAAATATCATTTTTACTGTGAAGAGCAATGATTCAATTTTACCTTTTTGGTCTCTGTCTCTTTAAAGCTTCACGTCAGCTGTTAGTTTTATTGGCAACCAGAAAGGTCACCTGCTTAGATCTTTTTATATAAGAGGGACTATGCCTAATAACATGGGCATTTATCTTTCCGTTGGAATGCACCTTGAATCTGTTGAGCTTTTGAACCAACTCATCCATCCAGTTTCGGTGGGGCAGTTTTGCATAGCTGTGCACCAGCCCTTGGTTAATTGCCTCTCATTTCATGCTGTTGTGGCCTGGCAGAAACATGTTCTCCAAGGGGTGATGACCCAACCATCCTGTTAAATGGCAGAATAATTTAATCCCAGGGAGTGCCTCACTTTTAAAACAAGCTGACACCCTAGGAAACTCATTGACACACCCCAAAGTATTGTTTTGGTTAAATCTATTGGAGTTAAGCATAGCTTCAGGTTTACCTTCATTTCTACAGGGATGATTAAGCGGGGTTTTAAATACCAGAGGAGACTCAACAACAAATTATATCTTTTTATAATTTATCTGCATTTGCAGAAAAAGTATTGAATGGGAGATATCTGGATGGAAAATAAGACTAGACAAGTCCAGTAATGTCTCCATCTGGGATTGTTGTGGTATGTGAAGCACATGCCTCTCACCAGCAGCATGAGATGTTCTCCTGTGAGTTCCAGCCTTAGAGGAAAATAAAGTAATTTCCATGTATCAATAAGCAACATTGATAAGACCCATGGAAGTAGATTTTACTTGAAGACTTGAAGCAACATTGCTCCACTTAAAGATCCTCAAATGAAGGAGAGCAAGCCCTAAAACATCTTGAAATGTAAATGCTCCTGTTGCTTCCCACTTGTCCCATCATCATTCTCTGTACAGGCAGTCCCCAAGTTACAAACATCTGACTTACAAACAAGTCATAGTTAAGAACAGGGTTGAGACATGAGGAAGTGAGAGAAATCTCCCCCTAGGAAGGGATATTCACTCCTGAAAGAGTTATCATGGGGAAAAGGTGCCTCCACTGAAGCTTCCTCGCCAATCTTTGTTTCCACAACAAGCCAGATTTTTGAAACTCCAATCATAGGGACAGAAATTAAGCTGAAATCTAATAACAAACCTAGAGATCCTATCATGATTGTAACTTGGGGTCTGCTTGTTTTTAAAAATATTCAGAGAAGGAAAAATGTACATTCAAGGCATCTGAGTTGCTATAAGTTTTTCAGGCTGTATGACCAAGTTCCAGAAGCATTCTCTCCTGAGGTTTTACCTGCATCTATGGCAGGCATCCTCAGAGGTTGTGAGGCAACCTTTCTTCAGACTTAAAATATAGTGATGAGATACATTTGATGGTTTTCTACCTGGCTATAGAAAAGACAGAGAGCCTTCGTTTTAAAAAATACTCAGTGTTAGTAAAACTGCATGTTTACTCTTGGATGGTATTTATTTCAGCAAAACCTTTTCCATGTCCCTCAGAATATGATTTTTCCATTTCACGCAGAATGCTGATGGCATTGGAACTATAACTTTAGCACAACACAAAGCAAGATACGGTCTAAATACAAATCCTAAAGGCACCAAATCCCAGAAGCCATGCAGGGTCTTCTCTACTTGGTACTTAAAGACCATCAAGAAATACCATGTGCTGTATTTCAAAGGAAGAAGCCAGCAAAAATATTTCTGGGCATTCCTTGACTAATTAGAAGAAAACCCTACAAAATTCATGGGGGCTGCCATATGTGTACAGGCCACTTGAAGGCACACACACACTATGCAAGATAGCTCTCTCTTGCATTTTGGTGCCTGTCTGAAATAAAAAAGATTCAACACTGTAACAAATAGTCCCATCTACATAGACCATTTAATGTAGTTTCATATTGATACTGAAGAAAGTGGTTTCCAAATGACACACCAGGCTTTCTTCAAGGAGAAAGGACATTAGAAGTTTAAAGCAATCTTTAGAACTCTATTTCTGATAGGAAGGAGGTGGTGATCCTAATCTGGGCTAACTACACTCTAGGGAACAAGAAAGTGGAAAATCCAGGGGCTGAATGAACACTGAGAAGATGTGGGGTGAGCCTGAGATTATTAGTCTATGTCACTCACAGTGGGAGCAGGAAAGATAACCGTTTAAGGAAATAGAGTCCCAGGTCATCCTAAACTTCCTTAATCAATATCTATGAATTTTCCCATTACCACTATGAGTAAGACATACAGCCTTCAGAATGGCATCCAGCATCATTACATGCAAAGAAACCAACTTTAGAGGCTTCTGTAACCTTGTTTAATGTTCGCTTCCTATCTTTCATGAAATTCCTGAAACAAACAGAAGTTTAATGTTATTTCCTAAACCTAAGTATTTATTTCTATTGAACAACTGCAAGTGCACTTTGGGTCTGCCTCCCTCTGATAGAATAAATCATCAAGTTATTTCTGTAGACTGCGGTTGTGCCAGAGACCTTTTTGTCTGGACAAAAGTCAATAATTTAAAGGTGAAAATATGTAAGTATGTAATGTATGTATGTATGTTTTTACTGCAAAGACTCCTACATGTTAGATGTAGCTGTATTAACTTGATATACATACTCTTCATGGGAATTCTAGCTGGCTAGATCTGGGCCTGATGGGATTTGCAACTGTCCAGATCTAGGCCTGTTGGGAGTCCCAACCAACCACATCTGGAGCTGATGGGAGTTGCAGCTTCGCCAAGTCTTGAGATAATGGGAATTTCAACCCATCCTCTATACTAATTTATAAAAGTTCCTATTATATGGGTATACATTTTCCAATGGGAGAATTCATAAAACGAAGACTGAGTATTTCTAATAAACAGCATTAGAAAATGCATACCTAGGCAATGCCAGGTACATAAACTAGCTGATTAATAAAATAACAAGATCCAGAAAGAGTTAAGATGGCTTAGAAAGATCCAGACAGAGATATTTCCAGTTGTAGTTTAAAAAACTGCCAGTTGGTTAACATGACCTAAACCTTCATTTGGAGAGTACATTATTTTCTTACATACTTCTCATAGGATGCTGTTTTACAAAGAGTATGTTTAGTATGAGGGCAGGGAAGTTTTCCCAACTACTAGCAGTAATGGTAAAGGTTTCCCCTTATATTAAGTCTAGTCCAACTCTGGGTGGTAGTGCTCATCTCCATTTCTAAGCTGAAGAGCCAGCGTCGTCTGTAGACACCTCCATGGTCATGTGGCCGCCATGACTGCATGGAGTGCCGTTACCTTTCTGCAGAAGCGGCACCTGTTGATCTACTCACATTTACATGTTCTCAAACTGCTAGGTTGACAGAATCTGGGTCAAACAGCGGGAGCTCACCCCGCTCCCCAGATTCGAACGGCCAAACTTTCCGTCAGCAAGTTCAGTGCGCTCAGTGGTTTAACCCGCTGCACCACCAGGGGGCAATAGTTCCAAATTTCATGCAGAATAGAAATACTTTATCGTTAAATTAGAATAACAGCAATTTCACAGATAGCTGTCTACACAAAGATCATGCACTGTCAAAAGAACAACACCATAATTAAACCACCTATATTTTAAAAGCAAGGATGAATGTTCAAAGCTGTCTAATACTGGATCTTCCAAATCTGGATTAGACAGACAAAGGCTTCCTTCTAAAAGACTTAAAAGATCTAGTATGGTCTTTGCTTCATCTTCTTTACCCCACCCTAAGTGGCTGAAGCTACAGTATATTTTTCTTCTTGGTCAGTCATATATCTGCTCTTTTGTTTTGCAAAAAGCATAATATAAATGTCTTTCTTCCTCGGCTCTGTATAACCACTTAATTCCTTAATCTTTCAATTCTTGATTTCACTTTTTTGTTCTTTCTCCTTCTCCTTCTCCTCCCCTCCACAAATCCTGGACAAATGTCTCCCCCTTTTCTCTCTCTCTTCTTCCTCCTCCTTCTCTTCCATTTCCTGCCTTCATTCACTTCCTCCTTCACTCTGCAGTCTTCTTTTTTTCCAGTTTCCTCCCCTTTTGTCTTCACTTGTCTTTTTCAGCAGACCTTGCCCACAATCCCCCTTCTACACCTCTCCTCCTCTCCCCCCCCCCCCCGCTTCTCTCTTACACATTCTCTCCCTATCTCTCCTAGATGTGCTCATCTTTCATTTCCTTGGAGGCCAGCAGGTCTAAAGTATCTACTCAGTTCTAGAGCTTCTGTCCTTCCATTATTTGCTCTGTATGAAAAATGTTATTTGGTTTTATTTCTGATCTTGCAGATCTTTGGATTGGCACGAGAAGACCTCAAGTGTTATCTTTGTAGCCATGACCATCAAGGATGACTTATAATGCATCCTTCATTTCCCCCATGGTTACAGTTTAGCAGCATAAGCTTATCTCTCATTGATCTCCTGGCTGTAATAAATTACCCTTGCCACTACCAGGTAAACATACATATTGCCCCAGGCTAGGCCTGGACTATTCACACACACACACACAACCCTACAAATTGCCTTTTTAAAGCTCATGCTTACAGAGCATCAGTCATGCCTTTCTTCATTGCAGACACTTGTAATTTGATCAACAATGCTAGTTCTTCTATGTGGCAGGCATTAAATATACTATTTATTTATGTAAACAAAACAATACTCAGTTACCTTGTGGGTTGTGAGATTAAATCATTGGTGCCTTTTCACTGACGACTGGAAGTGGTTATAGGTGGTGCCTTGTAAATGAAGTTTGTTGGGTTCTGTGGTTAATTGGTTGCCAGTTTTCTCGTTTTTACACTGCACTTTGCAGTCTGGCTTTGGATTACTGTGGCTTGTGGTTGTTTATCGGTCTCTCCATCGTGAAGATCTCCTTATGGAGAACGTTCTTGATGAAACTTGTCATGCTTGACACTGACAAGAAGCCGGAAAGAAACGACTACCGCTAAACCACGAAATTGTTCTTGTGAAAACATAAGTGAAAACAGAGAATGCTTCCCAAGGAAACTAAAGTGAATTCCCCACCCCAAAAACCAGATTCTTGACCCCTATGGCCAAGGCTGATCTATTCTTTGCAATGTTCTTGCTGGAAGTGGCAAAGGAAAGAAGAAAATGCAATTAAGAAAGCAATGTTCTCTCAAGGGGTCAGTGATTAAGAGGAATACATTTCTCCTCCAAGAATTTATTGCTTGGTGCATATGCTGGGGTTACTCAAAGTAATGGTGCATGGACCAACACTGGTCCATATGTGATGATTATTGGTGTGCAGTGACTTCCTAGAAAAATAAGGAGCCAGTATAATGCACTGGTTTCAGGATTGGATTATGACTCTGGATGTGAGAGTTTGAATCCTCTCTTAGCTAGGAAACCCACTAGATGTTCTTGGGCAAGCTGTTGGGTGCATCTACACCAGTGGTTCCCAACCTGTTGTCCGTGGATCATCAGTAGTCTGCAAGAACTAAAAATTACATTGGATAGACCACATCAAATCTAGTTTCTGATACAGAACATATTCCATCCAGTAGTTGCCATCTGCTCACCTACATAAAACCATATTTAATAATCTAGAGCTCATGTGGTAGTGGTAATATTTTATCTTCCTCTTCTTCTCCTTGTGTATCTTCTCCTCTCCAAACATCGCCGTTGCCTCGGCACTATAAGAGGGTTTCATGAGACCAGTCGCTCTTGTTGCTGCGTGGTTTCAAGGCAACCATGTAGTAATGGTGAGGCTACAGACCTTATTTTCATTCTTGTGGACCACTGGTGGTTGACGGACCACAAATTGGGAACCACTGTTGTAAAAGGGTTGTGGTAATTTGGAGGCATCATTTCCTGGAGTCCAAGGTATGGCAAAGCAACATGCAAAAGGAATTCAGGAAGGGTTATCACAGGGTGAAATGGAAAAGGCAAAGGCGTGCACATTGTATTTCCCGATGGAATTGCATCTCATAATTCTTTTTTTTTTTGGGGGGGGGGGTCTATTTTTATAACAATCATGCAAGAAGATGCTTGTGCATTTGTAAAAGTAAGTAAATACATAAAACAACAAGGCTTGTGGTCATAAAATGTGTGTGTGTGTGTAGAGGCACTAATTAAAATGACCGAGTTGGAATCGAGGCAGAAGAGATCTTGGCTCCTACAGAGTCCAGACCAAATGGGATACTGGGATCTCATCTCCTTGAGCTAGACCAGCATTACTCAACCTGTGGGTTAGGACCCTTGGGGGACTGCAAGGGGGTGTCAAAGGTGTCACCAAAGACTATCAGAAAACACAGTATTTTCTGTTGGTCATGGGGTTTCTGTATGGGAAGCCTGGCCCAATTCTATTGCTGGTGGGGTTTAGAATGTGCTTTGATTGTAGGTGATCTATAAATCTCAGCAACTACAACTCCCAAAGGTCAGGGTCAATTTCCCCCAAATGCCATGAGTATTCACATTTGGGACATATTGAGTATTCAAGCCAAGTTTGGTCCAGATCCATCATTGTTTAACTCTACAGTGCTTTCTGGATGTAGGTGAACTACAACTAATTTCATGGTTGGGGGTCACCACAACATAAGGAACTGTATTAAGGGGTCACGGCATTAGGAAGGTTGAGAACCACTATTTATTTGTCGTGTCAGAGCAACCA
The DNA here is from genome assembly GCF_037176765.1 of Anolis sagrei. Classification (NCBI taxonomy): domain Eukaryota; kingdom Metazoa; phylum Chordata; class Lepidosauria; order Squamata; family Anolidae; genus Anolis; species Anolis sagrei. The sequence goes on from NC_090022.1 coordinate 136,034,384, forward strand.
GTCCATTATATTACATTTCTAACAGAACAAAGCAAACAAACAGAAAAATACAAAACTTGTGAGTTTGGCAGTTGATTAAATGTCCTTTGACCAGTATCTGGCCACTTGGAGTGCTTCCGGTGTTGCTGCAAGAAGGTCCTCCATTGTGCATGTAGCAGGGCTCAGGTTGTATTGCAGCAGGTGGTCAGTGGTTTGCTCCTCTCTGCACTCGCATGTCGAGGATTCCACTTTGTAGCCCCATTTCTGAAGGTTGGCTCTGCATCTCGTGGTGCCAGAGCACAGTCTGTTCAGCGCTTTCCAAGTCGCCCAGTCTTCTGTGTGCCCAGGAGGGAGTCTCTCATTTGGTATCAGCCATTGGTTGAGGTGCTGGGTTTGAGCCTGCCACTTTTGGACTCTCGCTTGCTGAGGTGTTCCAGCGAGTGTCTCTGTAGATCTTAGAAAACTATGTCTAGATTTAAGTCGTTGACGTGCTGGCTGATACCCAAACAGGGGATGAGCTGGAGATGTCTCTGCCTTGGTCCTTTCACTATTGGCTGCTACTTCCCTGCGGATGTCAGGTGGTGCAATACCGACTAAGCAGTGTAATTTCTCCAGTGGTGTAGGGCACAGACACCCCGTGATAATGCGGCATGTCTCATTAAGAGACACTGTTTTAGTGTGGTGAGATGTGTTCCACACTGGGCATGCATACGCAGCAGCAGAGTAGCACAGAGTAGAACAGAGAACCACTGAGGGCCCTTCCATACAGCTCTATATCCCAGAATATCAAGGCAGGAAATCCCACAATATCTGCTTTGAACTGGGTTATCTGAGTCGGCATTCAGATAATGTGGGGTTTTCTGCCTTGATATTCTGGGATATAGGGCTGTGTGGAAGGGCCCTGAGAGAGGCTGGAAGTGCTACAGGAATCCAAGGGCTGGGCTGCTCTTCCTGCTGCAGCAAAGTGGCGCATCTCAGCAGAGCATCTCTCCCAGCTGCATCCCCTCTCCCTCCCTCCCTCCCTGCCTGCCTGCCTGGCTTTCTCTGGCTGCGTGTCCTCTCCCCACTTTTCCAGGGTCCAGGGCCTTCTGCTGCAGCCTGGCGTTTGCTGGCTCTTTCTCTCGCCTTGTGACTTTGGCTGGCTGCAGCATCCCGCGGGGGACGAGCCCACGTCACAGCCTCGCAGTCACTGCGGGCCCCCCTCCCCTCCCCTTCTCCTCCTCGCAGCCTCCCTTTCTCCTTGCCTCCCTCGCCTCTGCTTTCCCCCAGAAGCATCCTCTCCCCTCTTCAAGGCTTGGGAATGGTACAGTCCCCCCACTCGCCCGGCCAGGCGAGCTAGATGCTGCTGGAAAGCGGAGAGCATCATCGCAGGCTGCAGCCGAGGGAAGGCGCCAAGGGGCCCGCCCGGGGAGGAGGACCACGGGGCAGCCAGGGACAGCCACGTGACAAGGAGCCCCCGGGTCTCTGTGTGTCTTTAAAGGGTCGCCAGTAGCTCTCTCCTTTCTTTCGCCCAGAGAAGGGAGCATCACCTCAGAGAAAAAGATGACGCAGGGAAAGGTAGGTCCGGAACAGAATGGCAATGGGAATTAGGAAGGTTTCTCAACCTTCCTAATGATGCTGTGGCCCCTTTATGCAGTTCCTCATGTTGTGGTCACCCCCAACCACATTATTTTCCTTGCTATTTCATAACTGCAATTTTGCTACAGTCATGACATGCAGGATGTATTTTCATTCACTGGACCACATTTGGCACAAATACCCAATACTCCCAAATTTGTATACTGGTGGAGTTGGGGAGGGGATTGATTTTGTCACTTGGGAGTTGTATTTGGGATGTATAGTTCACCTACAATCAAAGAACATTCTGAACTCCACCAACGTTGCTAGGATATATAGTTCACCTACAATCAAAGAGCATTCTGAACTCCACCAATGACGGAATTGAACCAAAGTTGGCACACAGAACTCCCATGACCAACAGGAAATGCTGGAAGGGTTTGGTGGGTACTGACCTTGAGTTTTGGAGTTGTAGTTCACCTACATCCAGAGAGCACTCTGGATTCAAACAATGATGGATCTGGACCAAACTTGGCACGAATACTCAATCTGGTGACGTTGGGGAAAACAAACCTTGATATTTGGGAGTTGTAGTTTCTGGGATTTATAGTTCACCTACAATCAAAGACCATTCTGAACCCCACCAACTTCCCACACAGAACCCCCAAGACCAACAGAAAATACTGTGTTTTCTGATGCTCTTCAGCAACTCCTCTGACACCCCCACCCCCCCTTTGTAACTCCTTCAGGGGTCCCGACCCCCAGATTGAGAAACACTGCACTAGAGGAAGTCATGCTCATGGGCAGGCATCATCATGTGGTGCTGAAGGAAGCAGCTCTACCTAATCCCATCAGAGATGAGAGAAAAGGCTTCTTCTTCTTCTCTCTTCTCCTCGCTTCCTCTCCTCCTTCCTCTTCCTTTCCTTCCTCTCCTAGTTCTTTTTTCTCTTCTTCTCCGTGTCAGCTAATGTATAATGGCATGTATTGTCGAAGGCTTTCATGGCCAGAATCATTGGGTTGTTGTAAGTTTTTTGGGCTGTATGGCCATGTTCCAGAAGCATTATCTCCTGACATTTCGCCTGCATCTATAGCAGGCATCCTCAGAGGTTTTGAGGTCTGTTGGAAACTAAGAAAATGGGGTGTATATATCCAAGGAGAAAGAAAAGCCAGTTTTTAAAGCTACAAGGCCATGTAATACTAATTAAGAGGGCAAACTGCAACATTCACACCTGTCTCAAAAAGACATCAGTTCTTTCTCGCACCCTGGACATTTCACAGATATATAAACTGCACTTGCCTTGCTTCCAACAGACCTCACAACCTCTGAGGATGCCTGCCATAGATGATGGTGAAACTCCAAGAAAGAATGCTTCCAGAACACCACCATACAGCCCGAAAAACTTACAACAACCCTATAATGGCATGGCTGTCCATGAAGTTACCTTAGCTCCTATCCTTCCTTGCTCCTATCAGAACCTTGAGCCTTTGGGACACCATCTTCTTCTTCTCCCAAGTCAAGAGATGGCTATATGGGGGAGCGGCCTGTCCATCCCATCCTTTTGGCCCTCTTCCAGGACATCTGTTGCCAAGGGACTCATAGTAACAGTACCAGGTTAATATCTCCAGGAGTTGAAGGGCTCCAATTTTGGAGCCATATGTTCAGTTTAGAAACTTTGGAAGGAATCTATAGGAGGTGTCCTGCTGCTTGTGAGGCATGTCCCTTGTTTGTTAACATGAGCTATGCAACCTCAGTAGGGATTTCTCCTAAATCTTACTTGTTGAACAAGATATAATGTGTCTTGATGTTATGGGTGCAGATGAATGCCTTTGCTTACCATACTATGCATGGGACAGGAAGGGAATATTAAAAACCTCTCCTGCAAAACAGCCAGGCTATTCTCTTAGCAAATTCTTTAGACAGAAAAGGGACAGTCTTGTTTTGGGTTGCTGTGAGTTTTCTGGGCTGTCTGGCCATGTTCCAGAAGCATTCTCTCCTGACATTTCACCCACATCTATGGCAGACATCCTCAGGTCTGTTGGAAACTAGGCAAGTGGGGTTTATCTTTTTTTGTTTTCTTTCAAAGAAGAAAATGCCTTCCCTCCCATCCATCCCCTCTATACCATCATTTTCTCAGTGCTTCCTTCTTTTGAATTAGGTCATCGTCAAATCCAGATGGCACTAGAGAGATGCAATGCCAGGATTAACTCCTTGCCTTTGTCAGTTGTGATATTCGTGGTTATTTATCTGCCATGTATTGAGTTGTGATAATCCAAGCGGCACTAGTTGTGTGGCTGCTTGAAAGAGTGGTAGGGAGGCCTTTGCTGGTCCATAATAGCTGAATAGCCTTTAACATACATTATCTTGAAATAGTTTTGTGTAACAGAGTGCTGCAACAATGGTTGTTTTTTTAAAGTGTATGTAGATGCCAAAAAGAAGAGGCATTGCCCCTTTCAAACATATTGCACCTCCACCTTGCAGGGCATGGTATCAGACAAATAAGGGTTTTCTCTACCAAATCTAGAGGTGAGATTCCAGCTGTCCTCAGAGCTGTGGTTCTCAACCTGAAGGTTCCCAGGTATTTTGGCCTACAACTCTCAGAAACCCCAGCCAGTTTACCAGCTGTTAGTATTTCTGGGAGTTGAAGGCCAAAACATCTGGGGACCCACAGGTTGAGAACCACTGCTCTATACAATCCAGGTCAGGGAAATTGGCCTCCAACTTCACCCTTAGATTGCCATTGCTGATAAAGTTGATCCATGTTGGATGATCATGGCATCCATATTAGTATAATGCCTTGATTCAACCAAACATTTATTACCAAAATGTAGAAAGGTTTCAAAATCACCAGATCACTCACTAAGGAAAGATGTTACAAATATATTTGCAGGGCTCTTAGTAAGGGATGAGTTGAAGTCTGAAACATTTAGAGGGCCATAAATTTGACACCTCTGATCTAGACAATTAACATTTATTTTACCTTCATGTAAAAAAAGCACTAGTGATCTGTCTAAGATGTGTGCAATTTAAATTTGGATGTGCTTAATTGTATTCAATTTATTTGTACCCTTCCTTCCACCATCTTTCAGAACTGTGGCTAACAAACCAAAACGACATGTGCCAACAATAGAGCTCACCTAATCAACAAAAAGCAAAGGGTTTTTAGTCCAACTGGGAGGAACAATGCATTGGGAAAGGCTGACGGGGATACATAAGAACAGCCTTAAATAGTGGTTGAGAGAGTGGGGATCAGGGTATTTGCTAACAACATATCAAACCTTCCCTTCCTTGAGGACAAAAAAATCTCAATGAATGAAAATTTCTCAGCTCAGATTCCCTCTTTCAAATTCTGTTCTAAAGTGCAGACTCTCCCAATGACTGAGAGTGTGATGTTATACCAGGCATGGGCAAACTTTGGCCCTCTGGGTGTTTTGGACTTCAACTCCCACAGTTCCTAACAGCCAGTAGACTGTTAGGAATTGTGGGAGTTGAAATTCAAAACACCAGGAGCGCTGAAGTTTGCCCATGATGGTGTTATACAAAACTCCATTCCCATAATATTGATTTGATACATAGAAAACAAATACATAAACATTATGTATGTATGCCAAAATATGTACATTTGGTGACTTTTCTGAGGGATGAATGCAGTTAGCAACATGGAAAAATAACCTTCCTTACCTGAAATAAATTTGTAAAACCCATTCCCATTAGGGCCTGCAAATGGCTGTGTGGGTGAACATCTCTTTGAGATGAAGCCATGTTGAAACAAGTATCAACCTTGCCTGTGCAGCAATCCTCTGTTTTCTTAGACTGATTTTCCACAATTCACAATTATTACTGATTTTAATTACAAATGGCAGGGATAGCCTTGTGAAACACAAGTCCTGTTCTCAGCCTTCAAATGAACAGTGAGTTACGCACCACTCAATCCTGCAGCATTTCTCCATGAGTATTCTATGCATTTTTCAGAATAAGAATAGCTGTGGTCTTATGGAGCAAAGAGCTCTCTGAGGAGGTCAAAGAGCCAGTGAATTTATGGTTTGTCCTCCCCACCATGTCCAGCCCAGGAAGCCTCCTCAAGATCCCATGCCAAAATTCTTGTGATTGTCATTCACTGACATCAGATTGACTCCAACTTATGGTAGTCCAATGAATGAGAGACTTCCAACTCTCCCTGTCAAAGTCTTGTTAAAGTCCTGCAAGCGCAGGTCATGGGTTTCTTGACCGAATTTACCCACCAATGCTGATGTCTTCCTCTTTTCCTACTGCCTTCCACCTTACCAAGCGTTATTGTCTGTTGTAGTGAGCATCACATCTCATGATATGGTCAAAATACAACGAACTCAATATAATATTTTGACTTCTAGAGATCGTTCTGGCCTAATTTGTTCTAGAGCCCATTCATCTGGGTTTTTTTCTAAACAATTCATGGTATCTGTAGAACTCTCTTCCAGCACTACCTTTCACATGAATTTATTATCTCACAGCCATACTCCTACCACCAACAATCAGCAGCTATTGCATTAGGGATGGGCAGTTGCAAAAAAAAAATCTTACTTTTTTCTTTTATGTTTTGCTCAACAGCTTTCCGTGAATAACAAGCCTGCCAACTCTGAAGGGCAGCAGGGGAATGCCGAGAAAAAGGACAGCGGGACAGTGCCATCAGCACCTCCAACCTATGAAGAGGCCACCTCAGCAGAAGGGGTGAAGGCAGGGGCCTTCCCTCCCCCCTTGAATGTCCCTCTCCATCCCACATGGGCATATGTGGATTCCAGTGAGTTAGCCATTTTTGAAAAAAGAATTCCACACTGAAGTGATACTATGCTGACATGAGTCAATGTGGTTGGGGTTAAAATAGAATTGAAATTCAGAATCAGTTTCAAAGAACTTTGTCATGTTTAGAAAGAAAAATCAGTGATTTGCAGAAACCTTCAACTAGTAATGCTCTTTAAAACTGTTGATGAGAATAGGCTAGTTGTTTGGCTTTGGTCCAGACATCAAGAGAAATGCCTGGTGTTTGAATTTTTTCCCTTCTCTGTGTATACAGAGGAACAGAAAATGCTAGTCCAAAATGTTTTATTATTACCATATTTTAACTGATGTTGTCATTGTTTGAATATGTTGATGTAATTTTACCTCTATTTTTATGCATTATGGTACTTGTATGTGCTTCTGTAAGTCGCGCTGAGTCCTTTGAGGAGATGGAGGCAGGGAACAAAAATAAAGTTGTTGTTGTTGTGGTGGTAAGGTATAAATAAAGCTATTATTATTATTATTATTTTACTGACACAAAAACACAGTATGTCACAGCAAATGAGATATATATGCTGGATTTCATATCACAAAATCACAAGTCGAACACTTCCCAAGCATCTAGAACTGTGTGATGTATTTTCAGACAATGCACACAGATCCAAGTAAGGTGGCCTTTTGCAGTTGACAGATTGTGATTTTGTCAATGTTTATTGTTTCCAAATGCCAGCGGAGGTCTTTTGGCACAGCACCCAATGTGCCGATGACCACTGGGAGCACCTGTACTGGCTTATGCCAGAGCCTTTGCAGTTCGATTTTGAGGTCTTGATAATGGCTGATTAATAATAATAATATATTACTCAATGAGTCATTATGTGCCCTTAATCCTATTTGTCATTGATGTTGTTTCAGTAAGAACACCTGCGACATTTGCACACTTGCTATGTACAACATTTTTCAAAGGCTGACATCTTCTAACCTCCAGCAAGGGTTCAATTAACCTGTCCAAAAAGCTAGGCAAAAATGCAGACGTGTTACAACTGCATAGTATTTAAATGTAACATTTCCAGCCTTCTCACCTTGGTTAGGGAAGTGGAAAAATACTATGGGAATCTTCCCATTTCTTTCTTTTCCTTTCATCCGAATCCTTCCCTCTCTCCCTTCCCTACTTCTCTTTTTTGATGGTGAGGGGGCCATCTGCACTAACATTAATATTTATTTATTTATCATGTCAGGAGCGAACCAAACAATTGTTTTTTTTTTAAAAAAAAAAACACAAAGTTTGCAAACTTGACATTCTATTAAATGTCTTTTGACCTTTAGCTGGCCACTTTGAGTGCCTCTGGTGTTGCTATAAATTAACACTGGCTATTTTTCATATTAATATTTCTCCAGAATCGACCAGAGAACCATTAATATAAAAAATATCTAATGTTAATTTGAGGGCTCAATAACATGCTGCCCCAATTAACACCTAAAAAGTGCAGGAAGGCTAATACACATGAGAACTGGGGAAAGAAGGGCAAAAGGGGGTATACAAGCTATATAGGACACTCCTGCTCTCCCGGCCCTGGTGAGGAATCTGCAAGATCAAGCTGCAAGACAGTGATGAAGCAAAGGCCCACATGGTGGTGGGGAAGGATGTGTCACCCACCTGAACGTTCTAAACCAGTGCCATCACAATGATGTGGCCACACGCCTTTCAGAAGACTTGCACTCTTATTGATTCTCTCTGTTTCTTGAGGCTGCCTGAGCCATCATAAGGCAATGAAGAAGTTTTATCTGCGTAAAGGCAACGCGAAGTTTGAGTCCCTGTCAAAATACACTAAAGGCAATTTATGAACAAATTAATGTTTATCATAGATTTTAGTGCAGAAAATGGCATTTGGAATGAGTGTTTAAGATAAGGTCAGATGGAAAAGTCTAAAAAGAAAGCTAAAGGTATCTGTGAACGTTGTGACAAGTACAGGTGCTTGACTATCTCATGTTGTTGTATGTGTCACCCGATTGAAATAAATAATATTTTCATAGCATACTATACAGAAACCTTGTCACATGGTGGTGGAATCTCACTAACATATGGCATTATGGTTGGAAAGGTGGTGGAAACTGGCATTGTGACTGGAAAGTAGCTGTTATTTTAATGTATCACCATTTTTTTTGTCTGGAGACCTATGCCTCCCTCCTTTGACCACCACAATAAAATCTAGTGCTCTCTGTTCGGTCATTGGCCAATATTTGTAGCTTTAGCAGGTTACAGCTTTATCAAAAGGACGGAGTGTTTGCTGCAGTCCCCTGGTGGTTTTGGTCAGTTTCCTCTATGGCAGTGGTTCTCAACCTGTGGGTTCCCATGTATTTTGGCCTACAACTCCCATAAATCCCAGCCAGTTTTCCAGCTGTTGGGATTTCTGGGAGTTAAAGACCAACAATTCTGGGGACCTACAGGTTGAGAACCCTGCAGTCAGATTTATTTTGGAACACCTATGGTATATTTGACTATAGTGGGAAAACAGATGGAACAGATGTGTGTGCACATTTTCCCCATCTGTGGTTCAGATGCTCACCGTATATTGTGCAATGTCCTTTTCCTTAGTTCCCTTCTGATGCTTTCTACATTGGTTTGGGCAGCCCACACTCTTCCAATTAAGAACATTAAATTGTAAAGTAAATTGTTATGCATTATACATAATAGTAATTGATTATTATGGTGATTAATGTATAGAATCATAATAAGTAAAGTTGGATACATGGTGACCTTAACAGTTATTGGTAGTGACAGTAGTAAGTGGTAAAATGGTGCTGGTGGGGAAGCATTAGGAAACTATCACACATTCAGGAAACAACCCTTGTTGACAAAATCATTTGAAAAACCTTGCCACAATCCTTGATAATCAATGAAATGATTCTTATTTCAGTTGATACCTTCAAAAGGGTGATAAACTTTGAGAAATCATTTCATTTGAGCTCCAGCTTGGAGATCTAGCTGAATGTCATATACAGGAGATGGTCTCTAGGTTATCAGTAAGACAGAAGAGGAGGCGATTGAAAGTCATGTTCCCTACCTCCTTTGCCTGTGTGTGGATCTGTGTTGGCAGCCAGTAAAATTACCATGGCTCTATCCTATTATATCCTGGGACTTGTGGTTTTGTGTGATATCTAGACTTTATTGCCAAAGAGCTCTGAGATGTCACCAAATAAAAAATTTCAGAATTCTATTGGATGGAACCATGACAGTTAATGTGGGATCAAACTATTTTAATTCTGAAGCATGGAATTATTTCCAGCATCCTTGAAGGAGTGGGAACCAACTGCCTGGAGTGCAACATGGTTCTCACTTCTACAGAGATGGGGAGCATTTGCTTCCCATCCCAATATATTTTGACTTCCCTGGCCAAGATGGACAATGGTGAGGGATTCTGGGAATACTAGGCAGAATATTTGGTAGACCAATGATTATCCTATCTTAACTTTAGGATTGAAACTTGGGAGAAAGGCATTCTCTGTTCCACTGGTCTAGCCCTAGGGGAGAATTTTTGCCCTTTGGATGAGTGCCTATATTGGGAGGAAGGCAAGATAAAAATCAAGTAAATAAATGACAATCCTCTGTCCTAAGTCAGTAGAGTCAGTTTTTGGTAAAATTTCTGCACCAGTGTAAGAATTGGGTTCTCAGTTTAGCAATGCTTTTTGGCCCAGATGTGATCTTGAAAGCTCGGGTGGCAGCTGTAGCTAGCTGCAGCTGACATACCTGCTGTTCCCCTTCTTAGAAAAGATATATTTGGGTCCTGTTACCATTGCCATGGTTACATCCAGACTGCTTTAATTTAGTGTGTTATGTGGGAGGCTGCCTCTGAATAATGTTCTCAAATGTCATCTGGTGTCTTACAGAGAATTGTGTCTACCGACTGGGCTCTTACATTGAATTTACATCATTTTAATTTCTTGCTGGACTATTTTTCATCTTAATGCAAGTCTTGTGACTGGCTCCCTAACAATCAGGGGTGCATTTATGCTATAGAACTAATACAGTTTGACACAAGTTCTGTTAGGGAAAACTACCCAAAAAACAGCAGAGCATCCAAAACACAAACAGGATACTTATAGTTGAGCATTCAGCTCACAGCAAGCAGAGTGTGAAGTTCAGTTGGTTGTGGCTGTAAAGAATGTAGAGCTTAGGCTGGCAAAGATGCAGAGTCCAGTCTTTATAATTTACAAAAGGTTTATTTACATTAAAAAATAATAACTACATTTCTTAATAGTAAATAACTGGGTCTGAGCTACGCTATACTCATTCTCTTCTAGAGTTTAAAAAGAGAGGGGAAAATCACAAAGCTCTACATCTCTCCTGACACACAAGCAACGAGAGAGATCTCAAAACACGCATCATACTAACATGTAAAAACAGAAGTCTGAAACTAAAGGCATGCATTTAAAAAGTATCCATTCTACATAATCAGAGTGAAAGCAGAAAGAGAGAGGAGAGAGCAAATACATACATTCCAACTGCCATACAGGAGACGGGGGGGAGGGGGGAGGGATTCCTCAGCCTATTCCTAAAGCTGACTAACTGTTCCTCATTGAGGACTGGAGACCTGGGCAGTGTGGGGTTGAATTCCAACTACTTCAACTGGAATAACGCAATGCCATGGAATCATGGAGTTATATTTATTTATTTAGTTATTTAGAACTTTTATATACCGGTCTTCTCGATCTCCGGGGAGGGACTCAGGCCGGTTTACAACAAGATTCATAAACAGTAGTTTAAAAACATCACACCCTATAACACACTAATACATAAAATACATTAAAAGCAATCATATAAGCCTTGAACCTTTTCTGTCAAAGAATACTGGTGTCTCATCAAACTATAATTCCATAGCATTGAGCCATGGTAGTTAAAGTGCTATCAAACTACATTATTCTACAGTGTGGAATCATCTATGGTATCTTAAGGACTATTTCTTCTCATATGAACCCCCCTTTTTTGTATGGTTATCCAAATTGGTCCTTTATTGTTTCCCATCAGTGGCTGGATAATATATGAGTATAGGTGCATGGAGCAGAGTTTTCTCAGTTGTGGTACCCAATGTATGGAATTTGGTGTTCCAGAGTATCCATTGTCCCATGTGTTTTTAGAAAGCAATTATTATTACCTTTTAGTCTATTATGTAGTCTTGTTTGGATTTTCTTCTACTGCTTCTGATCTGTATTGAATTTCATGGAACAGCTCTTTTATTTTAGATGTTGAAAATAATGTTTATTAAATGAATGCCACCAATTTGAACAGGAGGGCCATTTGTCTAGCTGTCTAGAATGAGAACAGTTCTCTTTTTGAAGACCAGCAGAGGAAAGTGTTCTCTTCTAATGTGTCTTCTGTTGGAAGGTTTCTCCACTCGAACTCTGTTTTGAAGATTAAGATCCACAAGACAAAACATCAGCACCCCTGCTGTTATTATCTAGGTCACCAGTCCAGACTTCCTCTCTCTAGCGTTCTTTATTTCTGTTTGACTGACAAGGGTGGTTTCTAAACTTTTATAGATGTGCACACATACACATATACCCAGTTATGACTCTGAGCTATTTTTATGCACATTATCCCCTATTCTCTTTATCTTGGCTGCTGTGTTTCATCTTTTTTTGGTGACACATGGGTATCCCCCACTAATTTTGAATCCAGTGTTAGATGGTGCAAAAGAATGGATTCAATGTGTTCATTACCAAAATGCAAACAATGCCATATCACACATTTAGGATGTAGCTAAAGATCATTATTCCCCCACCTCATGGTGTCATGGTTTCAGAACTGAATTCTAAATCTAGAGATCACAGAAATCCACTGGATGATTTTGGACATAATTTTTAAAATTATGTACAGAGAGGGAGATTGGCAAATGTTTAAATTTCCTTCTTTTCACAGCCTCACAGATGGATACTGATCTGGATCAGGGCCACACAATGTTCGTAAGAGTAAAAAGGAAAGGGAGTGTTCCAGGCATGTAGCGGGGGGGGGGGGGGGTTGAGGGGCTTCAGCCCCCCCCCCCCCCGAAATTCTCATGGTGGTTCGCGAAAAGGCCTTCCTGGTGCATTATTTAAACTGTTATGTTTATTCATATCATGATCTGATCACCATACTCAATATATCCCATATGCATGGGGGTATTGGGGTAACGATACAAAAGGTTTGCTAGGGTAGACCCTCTTTCACTCAGGCTCAGCCCCCCCGAAACTCAGCCCCCCCCCCCGAACCCTCCCCTGAAAAACATTCAGCCCTCCCCCTCCCCCCCCCCCCCCGAAACGAAATCCTGGCTACGAGCCTGGAGTGTTCCTTAGTTGAAGGCTGTATGTCTGATTTGTCAATTGGTACTTTGGACAAGGCAGCAACTTTTTAAAAGAAGCCAGTTGTTGTATCTGGGATACATTGATCTTTGGGGTAGTAGTGGGGCAGGGAAATCTATATTAATTTATTACAATTAAGCAAGTCTGAGGGAATGCTTCTGCCTTAGGTCAAATATCCCCTGGCAGGTGCATCTCATGTGCTCACAAGAAGAATCCGTGTTCAGTAAAAGGCCTGGGACTAGAAGAGAAAAGTACAGACTGTAACTTCAAAAACATTCTTTAAATAGTTTATGACATGATGAGCCAGATACCAGGAACAACATTCCAGGCAGCCTCATTACTAGGAAAATACCTGTCATTATGCACTGGGGGAAGGGGTGTGTGTGTTCTATGCATAGGTAGAAATTGGTGCTCTCCTGACTTCCCCCTCCCATGAAGCCTCTTTCAGTGAACAATATATTGGAAAATAAAGGAAATGAAATTTCATCAGTTGTATTATTAAAAAATAGGGTATAAAGCATGCTGTCTTGCCATAGTGTTCTTCCTTTAGATGGTCAAAATTGAGCACTGCTCCTTTTTATTTTAATAAGGGCACTGGCTGCACTAGCTGGCTCTTCTCCGAATCGTTCCTTTCCTTCTGCCCACAGAACCACCAAGAAACAACATTGCCTTCCTACTCTTTCTTTGAGAAAGGCAGCATGGTCTAATGATTTAAGCATTGACTATGAGTCTGGAGACCAGGGTTCAATTCCCCACTCTGCCATGTTTGGCCATTACAGAATCCTTGTAAATAAGCTATCCAAGGTGCTGCCCTCCAAATTAGTTTCAGCGTTTAGGACACTCTTCAAATGTAAAGTAAAGCTTTTCAAATTATGTGTCAGGACATGTTAGTTTGTTGGCTGTAGTGTGTAGGTGTGTCACACAAAAGTAACCAGAAACCTTACTTATGTGAAATAAGTAATCATTTATTTTTTAAAATATAAATGACAGGTTTTCATGAGATATGTTGTGTCTTCATATATTTAGGTATTATAATTTATTTATGTGCCCATATCTCTTAACTTATAAGAAATTGATTTAACCCCTGATTTCTTAGTAAAATTGATTACTATGTCGCAAAATGATACACATCTAAAATGTGTAATCAACATGAAATGTTTGGAAAATTCTGGCCTTAAAATCTGAAATCCATTTGCTGCTGTTATATAACTCCACTAACTACCGATTCCTTCCGCATATTTATTTCCTGTTGGAGGATTCTGAAGCTGGTTTAATAATATAATTACAAATATCAGACACTGTCCCCTCTTTTAATATATTCTAATATATTCTATTTTATACTGGTGATTCCTTCAACTCAAAATATATGGCAATGTACCTGATTATTATTATTATTATTATTATTATTATTATTATTATTATTATTTTGAAATTTCATTTTAAATTCAGAACCGAGACATCATGGTCTTGTTTTGTGATGGGACACTCCTATAGTCCTAAGAGAATACCACATCTGCCCAGGTTCCTTGGACCCTGGGGCCATTTGATTCGCCTTTGTAGTCTTTTGGTCACGTCTTTTTCACCAGAACTACAATTTTCAAAGTTATATTTTTCTTTTTCATGATGTACCTTTGATCTCTGAAGCTATCATCCATGACATCTTTTTAACTGTTCATATGAGGAGACTGGAATTTTCCATCCACTTTAGCTTCCAAACTGAATCCAAGTTAGTTCTCTCTTGTCCACCTCAGCAGAATCATTTTCTCATGTGATGAACTGTTTCTGTTCTCCATTGGCCATGGCCATTGCCCATCCGAGAGTCTCTCTTTGGTATGCATGTTGCTTTTTTTGTGTGTGGTGGAGCATTGTCTTTTCATTCCTGGGAATCTGAATATGTAAATACTGGTATGGAGCATATTTTTTTGGCTTGCTAAGAATAGAGAGGAGGCCTCTAAACTCCTTGCCTCCTTCTAGGACATTTGCTGAAGAGATGTGTGCCCAGAAATCACTATCCAAATTAACCACTGCAAATCTATTGAGGAAGGAGAAACACAAGAAGACACCTTTGATTGGTAGTGCTGGGTATTTATTCTAAGCCCTTGGTGGCATACTGTCAACATATGAGGGAAACTTGGCACTGCTTTAAAGATGGATAAGATTCTCCTTCTACTTAATGTATTGTGGGCATAAAAGCAGAAGTCTTGGGCATCTGATTGTTGCAATATTCGTAGAGCTGATTCACACATCCTTCATGCTGCAGTGTGGGCAGCAAATGAATTGCATGACTGCCATGACAGCTTTAACTCTGCACACAGAATTTTAATATCAGCTCAGACACAATATATGTCAGTGAGTTCTGTTGACACATTCAAACACTCATCTGGGAAGTATCATGTGATGGACCTGCATGTAGATCTGGCCCCTCACTCTATATTTGATCTTTGCTTTTCTGTTCATCAGCCTTGATTCACCCTTAATTTTGAGGCTGATATAACAAAGTATGGGAAGTACTTATTATGGTTGAGATAAGTGTAGCTGAAATCAGATCCAGCCCTATGGAGACTTTAAAAATTATTTCCCCTTTACCCAAAATGTGCAGTATGATCCCTGTAAGTATAGTACCAGTTTCTACTATTTCATTTATTCACATCTTATGGAATATGCTCTCTCCAAAACAGCTCTAATGTTATTCTTGGATCAGAAGCCCTTCATTACAAATTTTCATTTTTCATTTTTTAAAAGCAGTCTTCATTTACAAAGGCATCTTTGATATAATGTTTAGCACATTTATAGTCCAAATGCTTTTTTTTCAAACTTCTCTTTGCTATTCATTGTTGTTGTTTTTTGCTTTTACATGAGCATGTCCAATTTGTTCACAGTATCTTTATTATATTAATGCCATCCTCTGAAAGAAGTATACAAATATTTATTTATTTATTTAAAATGTTGCTATGTGGCAAGAGGTCACTTGAACTTAATAGTTATTCAGTGAGAGACCTTCAAGAGGCCCCATCCTTAACAGGCCTATTCTGACCTTGAACATTCAGAGCTGTTGGCTTCTTTGATTGACTTCAGTCTGCACACAGTATGAACTTCCTTTTTCCTACAGCTTCCCACTTTATTGAGCACTGTTTTATTTTCTACAGAGTCATATTGTTTCATAATATGTCCACAGCATGATAGCCTTGATATAAGCATTTTGGCTCCTAATAAAAACTTAGACTTGATTTGCTCTTGGAAACATTATTTGTTTCTCTTAGCAGTCCATTATATCCATCTAATCCACTTCCACACCTTTAACTTTTTTCGTCATTACTTTTGTTTCCTTAATATTCATCTATAACACTGTTTTTTTGCACTTTCTTACCTTTCATCAGCAATTATTGCAAGTCTTTGTTTTTTGTGTTAATAATAAAGTGCCACCTGTATATTTTGAGTTATCAATGTTTCTTCTTCTGAATCATTTTCCATTTGATATGTTCTGTATGCAATTTGAGTTGTTAGGGTAATAAAATGCATCCATGTCTGACTTCTAGGGCAGTTGGAAGCCATTCTATTTCTCCATATGCTGTGTTGTTCTGGTTTTGGCATCTTGTTCACAGTACAAACTATACACCAGTGAAATCTCATTTCTCTTAGAGTCCTCCATTATCCCTTCCTCTATCCTATTTTCTTAGAGATGGACATTAGCTGTTTTTGGAAATGTCACAATTTAGGTGTGCCTTCGTTTCCTTTTTTCTTTCTTTCAGGTACCAGCCCTCACTATGGCAATGCATACTCCGGTGATACTGAAACTCTCACAGCTTTGAGCTGGGATGACCTAAATGTTCGCAGAGTGTTCATCAGGAAGGTAATGTCTGAGTGTACTACCCACTGAAAACCAACAGAGGTAATACCCTTACTGTGGAAAATATATTATTACAATTATTGTAATAACTACAGGTATATTATTACAACCACTCTTCTTAATATAAGCCCATACACACTTTGGACTTTTTGTTCTTAAACTTCACCGCATCTGAAACTGCACACTTAGGCAGACTTCTTATTGGTTAGTCCAGCAGTGTCAAACTCATATTCATGGAGGGCCACATCTGCCTTATGGTTACATTGAAAGAGCTGTTGAATCCATGGAGAGTCCATGGATACAAAGGGCCAACTATACTTTTTTACAAAGTGCTCAGTGTTCTTTAGTTTTTATCTGGCTCGGGTCCCCAGATGTTATTGAATGACCAGTCCCATCACTCTTGATTATCTACCATGTGGACTGGGAATTGCAACCCAACAGCACTTATAACTCAGAGGCCGGGGAAAGGTTAAAAGGCATTTTAAAATCAGGCATCGTAGCCTTGGATCTAAATTCAAACCACACTCTCCTGACTAAACAGAACAGCTGCAGCTTTCTAGATGTTACTATATCATAACTCGCATCAACTCTAGTCATGATGCCTAATAATGAAGAATATAGGAGTTGTAGTCCAGGATCTGGAGGGCCACATATAATGACATGAACCTTGTGGACCTTGAGTTTGACACATATGGGTTAGACCATGCTAGAGTATGATCAATGAATTAATAATGGAATGCTGAGCCAATACTCACTTTGGTCAAGTAGAGCTACACTACTTTGACCTCTCTAGATGTACAGGAAGAGGTCTCCTGAATTGTTCTTATACTGCAGTGTTCATTTTCATAATAGATAAGGATAATTATTTGCTGGAAAAAAATATATAAAAATCTGCCCATCACTCTATGCCAGTACACAACTTTCCTAATGATCTATCACACTCGGTATAGCCAGAGAAAAGGTTCACAAGCAATAACGCTAGTTGACAAACCGGACTGAAAATTAATATTCAAGAGTTCCATTGAGAAAGGAATTATTTCAAAACGTGTTGGGCTTAATGAATCTGGAGGTTTGATCCCTTTTTTGCCTGACCAATTGATCCTCTTGTGTGTGAATGAAGAAAGAGGCAGAATGGCGATTTGTCCATCAGCCACATCCCTTGCACATTGACATCCACACTACCATGTCTCTTGCCCTAAATGCCGTAGGCTACCCCAATACTGGTTTTTCAGCCACACCTTTGTACTGTATGACCCCTGTGTCTATGGAGGATGTGTTCCAAGACACCCCCTCCTTGCCCCACCCGAAACCACAGAAAATAGTCAACCATATATTTTGACTATCCTTGTATGTAAATCATAGAATCACACTGGATGATTTAGATAGGATCACAAACATTTCAGATTTTTATAGCATGGGTAAATGAAATAATGGATATTGAATCCATGGATACTGTAGCCATACTGTATATAAAGATATAGGCTTTGCGCAAAGGAGTTGAATGCAGAGTCAACAAAGGACACAGCTAGCAAATATATTTGTGTGGTAAGGGTGCAATGGCTGTGATCCTCTAGCTCAGTGTTTCTCAACCTGGGGGTCGGGACCCCTGTGGGGGTCGCGAGGGGGTGTCAGAGGGGTCACCAAAGAGCATCAGAAAACATAGTATTTTCTGTTGGTCATGGGGGTTCTGTGTGGGAAGCTTGGCCCAATTCTATCATTGGTGGGGTTCAGAATGCTATTTCATTGTGGGTGAACTATAAATCCCAACAACTACAACTCCCAAATGGCAAGGTCTATTTCTTCCAAACTCTACCAGTGTTCACATTTGGGCATACTGAGTATTTGTGCCAAGTTTGATCCAGATCCATCATTGCTTGAGTCCACAGTCTGGATATAGGTGAACTACAACTCCAAAAACTCAAGGTCAATGTCCACCAGACCTTCCCAGTATTTTCTCTTGGTCATGGGAATTCTGTGTGCCAAGTTTGATTCAATTCCATCATTGATGGAGTTCAGAAGGCTCTTTGATTTAAGGCGAACTATAAATCACAGCAAATCCAGCATTACCAAGTGACAAAATCAATCACCCCCAACCCCGCCAGCATTCAAATTTGGCCGTATCGGGTACTTGTGCCAAATGTGGTCCAGTGACTGAAAATACATCCTGCATATCAGATATTTACATTACGATTCATAACAGGAGCAAAATTACAGTTATGAAGTTGCAACAAAAATAGTGTTATGGTTGGGGGTCACCACCACATGAGGACCTGTACTAAGGGGTCATGCCATTAGCAAGGTTGAGAACCACTGCTCTAGCTCTTCAGGAGTTGGTGAAACTGTGAGAGCAAAGAGGTTATTCCAACTTCTGGCTTGAATTTTAGTGGCTCAGGTGATACAAGGAGAGCAGTTGCTGGATTCGGGATTTGAGTCTCAGTTATTCTGATGTTGTTCCTGTCTTCTTGATCTTAGGTTTACAGCATCATTTCACTTCA
This sequence comes from Anolis sagrei, assembly GCF_037176765.1. Taxonomy (NCBI): domain Eukaryota; kingdom Metazoa; phylum Chordata; class Lepidosauria; order Squamata; family Anolidae; genus Anolis; species Anolis sagrei. The sequence goes on from NC_090022.1 coordinate 136,053,348, forward strand.
GCTGTTTGTTACAGTTGCCATTGTTGCTCTCTTCACCTTCTGGTAAGTCTTGGACCTATTAAGAAGTATTTTTCTTTGAAGTTCTTTTCTTTTCTTCTCCGAGTTTCTCTGATGTTAATTCCTGGCAGGAACTCATCTGGAAGTGGCAACATGGACACAGATCAATTCCCTTTGCCTTGTGCTGATGAGGGCAGGGAAAAAAGGATGGCAGTCACCCATGTGGGTAGTGGCCCAGTCTTAATCAGAGGTGGTCGTGCTTTCTATACTATTCCCAAAGTGCAGGGCTGCTCTGAAGTTTTTCCTAAACTCTGGAGCATTCAATGAAATGGCCCAGAAGACGCCTTTAAAAAATCAGGAAGTGACTAGAAGTAAAAAAAAAAAAATGTGTGTAGCTCATGGGCCGCACTTTGGCCACCTCTGTTCTATGCCTTTCAAATGCAATTTTCTTAAACAAGCCATTAGGATTCACCAAGAGACTGGCATTCATCTTCCTGTTCCATCCAGTAATGTCAGTCTGCTTGCCTGAAGCTCAGATAACAACAGTGATGGAAGCAAAGGGTTACCAGTGTCAACTTGCATGTAGCATCAATAATAAATTGGCACCACTTGAGACCTTTCAGGCCATTTAATCAGCTCTCCCCATAATGATTTCCCTGGTGTAGGATAAAGTGAAGAAATCAATGGCATTAGCTGGATTATTGTGATGCACACTTCATTAATGTTTACAGCCATGTGAAAACTAAGTAGCTTTGCCTCTCTGCCCTGAGCTGTAGCGAGGCTTAAGGCCAACTTCAAAAAGTAATTATTGGTGTTTGCTCTTTAAGTGCATTGTCGTGTCCTTCCCCATATTGGCATCATGATCTATGAATAAGTTGCACAACTAATGTGCTGGATCAACTCTGTTTCTTTCTGTATTTAAACTATTTTGAATTGTTTTCGTGTGTTTATTTGTTTCATCTCTTTGTCTTTCTTTATTTCAGTGACCCAGTTAAAGGATATGTCCAAGCAAATCCTGGCTGGTATTGGGCTTCCTAGTAAGTGTTGGCCTTATATCAGAAAGCATCTTTATGCCAGTCATCATTTGAATTGGGGCCAAAGTTATGGTATTCGAAATAGGTGAAAGGAAATATTACAGAAGGTGATCTTTGAATATTATGGTCTGTTTTTCTGGTATTATTTCTGTGAGTAAACCCAGCCAAGGGGACTCATGTGGTAATTGTAGTGGCAGCTGAACAAATTTGATAATGTGACCATCACAAAGCCAACTGAGAAAGAGAGAGTGGAATGCTTTTTGGATCAGAGGTGCCCTTACTCTGGATAGAGAAATACTTTAAACACTATTTTCTGCTGAAGGAAAATTAAAAGAAAAATTGTATGTGTGTATGCTTTTATGCACAATTTCTTCTTGGCTTTTTTAAGGTGCATAGGTTATTATTATTATTATTATTATTATTATTATTATTATTATTCTGACACAAAACATGGTATGAGACAGCAAACAAGATATATATACTGGATTTCATATCACAAAATTACAAGTTAAGCACTTCCCAAACGTTTAGGACTGTGTGATGTATTTTTGAATGATGTGCGCAGATCCAAGTAAGGTGGCCTTATTATTATTATCATTATTATATTTATACCCCGCTTCATCTTTCTCAAAGGAGAAACCCTCAAAGCAGCTTAACACAAAAGCATTAGCAAACAATTTGAAATATACAAATATGCAATCATTAAAATAGAATTAAATATAAACAGTATTAAGAAATTCACAGTTAAAATCCATTTAACCATATTCAAAGTTAAAAACCTCAGCACCCTCTAACTTGATCTTAAACACCTTCATCTTTTAAAGCCTGACTGAATAAAAAGATTGTAGCCTGCCACCAGAAGGACAACAAGGAGGGGCCCATTCTGGCTTCCCTGGGAAAAAGGAGTTCTAGAGTCGAGGGGCAGCCAATGGTCTTCTCTCTTGTTCCCACCAGAGCTCTGATTTGCTTGCCACATTGGTATGCAGTTGAAACCAGTGTGGGTGAACTCCAAAGATCCACATACTTTCTGTTATGCATGTCAGACTAGTGGGCATAAAATTTCCTCTTCCTAAGCTTCTTAGGAAGCTGAATTTCGGTTTCCATTGACTCTCCATTTTGGCATATACCCATCCTTGCCAATGTCTATCCCTAGCTTGTCTAGCCCTAGATGGTTCAGGTCTAGGCTGTTTGACTGACTGCGTCCCCCTTAGCTGAGAAGCAAGATTGTAGCTGAATTCCCTCTTCCAGGAAGCCATGAAGAAGGATGAGTGAAGAGACAGGCTCTAGTGAGAGGTGTAGCTCTGTGACTCATAGCATTGGAAGCCATTTTCTTAGAAAAGAGACCTAGTCATTCTGCAAGATGCAAAGAAGAAGTGAGGGAATGCTAGAGTTTTTGTGTAGGCCTGCCAAAGCAATCAGATGAGGCCAGGCAGCCTTCAGTGTGCAAGAACCATGGTTGCAATTTTAATTTTCGATTTATTTGTCCCATTTGTATACCAACTTCCCCCAGATTGCTACTCACGGTTGCAATTCAACCTACAGTTCCAATCTTCAAAGTTCCTCTTTCCCTCCTAACACTTTCTGTCACTTCATGTGATGTGAAGTGGAGGTATAAGCTAAATAGACTACAGATGAGCCTTTCAGATCATGGAGGGATTCTAAATCCATGAGTTGAATGCGTTTTGACATTTTACAAAATGGTTGGAATAATACACATGTGGGGGTGGGGTTTGGGGGATTAATGCCAAACAGGACCTAGTTTAGGTTCCCAGCATGTCTTCATCTGCCCCTTCCTTGGAGCCTTTGTTAACAAACAAGTCTAGTCTCCAAGTCGAACCTTACTTTGTTTACTCAGACTGTGGGTACTTGTACTATAGGGAATAGAGGTGAAGCATGTGCGCTCCTCACCATTAACTGTTGTGATCCCTTGCCTAATTCTGTTTTTACATGGCTATGGGAAGGGCAAGATTTGGCTAAAACTGGGAGAAGTTAGGTGTTGGCTAGTGTATGTAACTCTCAATTTCTCCCTTTAATAATTTGCACACTGGGTTGAGATAAAACCGTATGAGTAGAGGGATTGCTTTTGGAACAATTCTTTCCAATCCCATATATCTTAGCTCCTGGTCATGATTGTGTTCTAAGACAAGATCCTGGACTCCAGGGATAGATTGGTCTTGCTAAAATCTCTGAAGCCACACTGCTTTTTACTACCTCATCACATGGCCAAAATTGCCATGACAGTTCAACCTCACTTCAGACAAGAAACCTGCCGGATCCCATCACACGGCATAGATCTTCTTCCAGCAGGGCTCTGTGTCTGAAGTGAGGTCGAACTGTCATAAGAGTCATTGCCAGAGGAAAGATGTGAGAAATGAAAAAATAACCATCACAAATCAACCCTACACACAACCCATATGGAACTTATTTCTCTCCAAATGCCGACTTTCCCTCCCAAGCTGTGTGGATTTTTTTTTCCCCATGACCACCAACCTCCCAAAATATTTGTCTGGGAGGAATGTTTAACAGAGTAGTAGTCTGATTCTTGAGACCCTTAAATATTCTTCAGCAGGTTTTACACCTTGCAAAAAAGTTGAACACTTCAATCACTGCTGTGAAAACCTGGGGTTATGGCATGTGATAAGTCACAGCAGTGATGGATAGGCGATGTTCATGTGTTTAGCTTGTCATCCAAATTGCACCTGTGGAATTCCCCTTGTTGAAGCATCTTTTAAAATGTGCAGATGCCTTACCCCCCTTTTTTTCTTTTTAATTAGTCTAATGCTAGATAGGTTTTCCATAGTAGCTGGTTTGACTCCCTAGACTGTCTACATACCACAGCATCTTTGTTGCAAACGTAATTGGAGCCTTGTCTTCTCATTTATCAATCTGTTTCCCCACAAGGCAAAAATTGACAGGTACAGCAAGCAGCTCGGGGGCATACTTGACAACTGCTTACTTAGTGGAAAAATACTTGCAGATTTCTAAAGAGCCTCTGCCATTCCATGTTGAATTTGAAGTTGCTCAGAATTCTCCACTGGGTTCTACTGCTTGGCAGAGCTGATGGTCTTTCTCCACTTCCCCTCATTTTGTTGTATTTGCTCAGAACTACATTATATGAGAAATGTTTGCACTTTCTACTGTGCCTCACAGATGTAAAAGATGGGTCTGGGATTCAGCATGCTGCAAAAGTTGTTATCTTTTGGGATATAACTCCCAGACTCCCAAAATAGCACTTCCAAGCTTAGAATTATAGCTATATGGTCTATTAAGTAATTAATTTGGAGACAGCGAAGTACCCACAACATCCTTCCTCCTTCCTTTTGGACTTTGTCTTGCTTTTATGAAATGGTGGTTCTTAAATTTCTTAATTTCAAGAAGGCTGCTACCCAACAAGCTTTTATGTGGGGACACTACATATCTGCTGCTACTTTGGTATAGAAGTTAAAGAAGGAAGAAGCTATATGTTTGCATTATGCTGTGCCATATGTTAGCCAAAGGCATTCAGTGTCAAACATCTAATTTCTCAGGGGAAATTGGCCTTGTATAATTTCCTCGACTTTTTTTCAAGGTGTATTTATAATGGTTTCATTGTTTTTTTTTATCTTTTTAAAGATGGGACATAAAGAAACAAACACAAACATCTTGGCCTAGATCCTATTGTTAATCCTAATAGAAGTAAATCCATTGAATTAATGAGATTTTACCTATCACTCAAGAATGGATTGAATGTTACGCTTTGGAATCATAGAATCATAGAATTGGAAGAGACCTCATGGGCCATCCATTCCAACCCCCTGCCAAGAAGCAGGAATATTGCATTCAAAGCACCCCTGACAGATGGCCATCCAGCCTCTGTTTAAAAGCTTCCAAAGAAGGAGCCTCCACCACACTCCGGGCAGAGAGTTCCACTGCTGAACAGCTCTCACAGTCAGGAAGTTTTTCCTAATGTTCAGATGGAATCTCTTTTCTTGTAATTTGAAGCCATTGTTCTGCATCCTAGTCTCCAGGGAAGCAGAAAACAAGCTTGCTCCCTCCTCCCTGTGACTTCCTCTCACATATTTATACATGGCTATCACATCCCCTCTCAGCCTTCTCTTCTTCAGGCTAAACATGCCCATCTCTTTAAACTGCTCGTCATAGGGCTTGTTCTCCAGATACTTGATCATTTTAGTCGCTCTCCTCTGGACACATTCCAGCTTTAGTTGGGACTAAACAATAGAATGCTAGTCAGTAATTCTCCAACCGGTGCCCTCCAGATGATTTGGATAATAACTTCCATCAGCCACACTTAACATGGTGGTTAGTCAAGGATGCTGGAAACAGTAGTCCACAAAATCGCTGTTATTTGGACAACTCACAGGACATTTGGACAACTGAGGCAGAAAATAGCTTTCTAACACTGACAGTAAATATTTTGCCACTTGAAATAGTCACTTCCCTATTTCTTGTCTTTGTGCAATCCCTGTAAAAGGTGAAAAGGCACACAGGAGATTATTCAGAAACTATGAGTTGTATTTCCTGAGTGTATTTCCTGAGTTCACTTTTGCTTTCTCTGTTTTCCTCCCACAGTGCTGTTTTCTTTGTAACCTACTTGATTTTGGCCTGCTGCTCTGGACCCAGGTCAGTTCATTATATAAAAGATATGTGTTCTCCCTACAGCTCTTCTTTTTAGGAAAGAAGGTGTCTCACTTTGGAAAGCTGGATACTTTCATTTCAGCACATATTTCCCTTCTGCTACCATTCCCTGTTTTTTGTCTCTATTTTCTATTGGAATAACCCTATGGTGTTCAAAGCATTAGAATTCTTACTCACATAAGCCTTCATTTTATCCTAAATAATTATATAGTTTGTAGGCTGCCTCAATTTTTGTAAGGTTGATTCTCTTTTGTGAAGAAAGCACAAGAGAACTGTGTTGTTTCTATAATACGGAGTGTCCTTATTTAACCATCTACAGCTTGAAAATAGTCCAGAAAAAAAATCTGAAAAGCAAACGTCGATCCTGTCATTTTATATAAGAAATACCACCTCTCAAATATATCCAAACGGATTAGTATATTAAAATGCTGGTATCCAGTAATAATCAATGTTCATTGAAGGCAATATTTCTTTGCCATCTCTATCCATCAAAGGAACATTCTTAACCATCTTTCAGATCCAGCGCTATTGTTAGGATCATCTTGGGCTCAACTCTCAAAAGGGCACAATACTGTTACTGGGTTGTTGTAGGTTTTTTTCGGGCTGTATGGCCATGGTCTAGAGGCATTCTCTCCTGACGTTTCGCCTGCATCTATGGCAAGCATCCTCAGAGATAGTGAGGTCTGTTGGAACTAGGAAAAAGGGTTTATATATCTGTGGAATGACCAGGGTGAGACAAAGGACTCTTGTCTGCTGGAGCTAGGTGATATATAAACCCTTTCCACAGATATATAAACCCTTTTTCCTAGTTCTTTTGTATTTGGAAAGGCAATCAAAGATGGTTTTATTACATACTGCAATTTAAATTTAGCAGAATTAGGTTTTCTGCTTTTCATTTGTTTCTCTACTAGACAACAAGACAACAAGAAACTGAAGTTAGCAATTTCAGAGTGTATGCAAGAACAAAATGTTAGCTTTGCCAAGCTTAAAAATAGCCTAGCATGGGTGCTGCCATCCGTTATACAAAAGTGTAGATCAATCATCACCTGTTCACTTGCACGCCAGCTGCCAAATTGTAAATGGAAAGAGTGCCTCCTGATATCTCTCTCAGGATACTAACAGACAATTAGGAAAGAGAGAGAAAGGCAGTGACCCAAACAGTTTGCATTGTGGGCCATCAGTTTCATTTATGGCTTTGTGTCAGAGGACAGTGCTTCATGGCACTGTTAGGAATGTGTTATAGGTACATGTTGGCTTAGAAAGGAGAGGGAGAACTCTCTTTCACCTGAACCTGATCTTCTGTGTAACTATGCTGGAGCATTTTAGTTTCTCAGTGTTTTGAAGCAATCTTCTAATCACATTGGAAAGCTTTCCAACTGCCCTCTGGCAATGGCTGTGGTGGTAGCTCTATCCACAGCTTTTAAAAGGTGATAACATTCACTTGCTGAATCCAGTTTGCATTGACACAATGACAAACAGCAAGTCTAAAAAGATGGCTTAATCCTAATTCACATTGTTTTAGGAAGAGAAGCACTGCTGATCTGATGTTGAAGCATGTTGCGAACTACAGTTACCTTGCAAAATTATTACGTGCCATTTGCCCCACTGCTCTAATGGCTGCGCTGTTCTCTAATTACCTTATTACACAATATGACATTATGTAATTTTCCTCTCAGTGATTATGCTCTTTGGATAACAAAACTGACTTGGCTCCCTTTTGCTTAATTCACAGGAGGTACTTCCCATGGAACCTGATCCTCCTGACCATCTTCGTAAGTGGCACACCTGGCATAGCAACTCATGGCTAGTTGATGGGGACTGGATGAGAGGGATAGGGTGGCAGTGCAGCTGAGTAAAGAGCCACACATTAATTTGTTCATCTTCCACTTTTCTGCCATGCGTGGCTTGCAAAGAAATAAAACCAATCCAATTCAAACTTGTACGAAAGTTTTCCCAAACCAAGCAGTTTTCAAAGGCTATTCATGATTATTTTCTGAAAAGTTCTCATATCGTTGTTTTGTGCAAAAAACAGCATTTTCTGAGTGAAAAATAATATTGTAATGTAAAGATATGAATTCATATTCTGAAAATAAACTGTGTGTGTGTTTTATGTGAAATGAGTCCCCTATAACAGCATTTTCTGTGCAGAAAACATCATTCTCTGCACATGAATTGAAATGTCTGTAGCAAAATAGTATTTCCAGAGAGAAAATGCTTTTTCCTGTACATAAAGTGCTGTTTTCTCTGCAAAACAACTACATGTATACGAAAAATGTTCTCATTAGCCCAGGATTTTTTCCATTAGGGTTTCTCAACACTTTAAAAACATGTTTTCTGACCATTTGACAAATATTTTAAAAATATTTTCTCCTTCTATATTTCTCTGACATAAAGAATTCAGTTTTTCTTGACCTAAGTGACGAAGGGTGTGTTAACACCTTAAGACACCATGTACGTCTTTCCCCCAATTTTGCCCATTTCAGTGAGGGTGTTTTTGTGCACGTAGTAGGTAAACCTGATAGGCTTGCCCTGAAGGAACATTTATGGAATTCACAAAAGATGTATATACAGTATTTACTATTGCACACCTTTATGGGTAAATTACATTGCCAAAATTGAGGTACACATTCGATTTGCTGGTCTTACTCACCAGGCCTTTGAAACCAAGGGGGAGCCCAGCTGGGAACAGCAAAGATTTTCCTCTGGAGGGGTTGCTATTATTGGTTTAGTGTCTGGATGTTTCCACCAATCATGCTTTTTCGGTCAGGCAGGCAATGGAGGAGCATCACTACATGTTACCGCAGATCCAATCAAAGTGAACTTGGTTTTGCTCTTCAAACCAAACCAGTGCTGTCCAACTAATGGAGTAAACAGTGTTTGCAAATGTTATCTTTATTGGTGAGAAATTGCACCCTAACACATTACAGTGTGTTGGATATTTTCCAGTAATTTATCTTGGTGAAATTGAGACATCTTTGCATGGCATAGAGAAGTTCAGTGATTCTGCACAGCAAGGTGGCTACACAAAATATAACTCTTTTTGTGCGAAGAAAAATAATGTGTTAAATATTTTAATGCAAACTGACAATTTCTCAAATAGTTCTGAAACACACAGCCACACATTAAAAATGTACACCAATCCTTATAATATGACCCAGCAGAGAAACCAGTTTTAAATTTATCATATAGGAAGATAAATAAGTGACATTTTATTTCACAATATTTAGGTTATATTAGATGCAAGTGTTGTTCTCAGAATGCACAGCAAAAAGGCCACAGAAGAGATCTCCTATTTTATCCAAGATGCCTGAAAAAAGTGTGGATACCTGTAGGATGGAGAGTACTTACTTTTCATCCAGGCTATTCTGTTTGGTTTTCATTCTTTATTATATCGGGCAGAGTGCTGTTTTATGACACTCTATTTCTTTCATGCCACATGCCTGTTTTTCAGTGTAAAACAAAGGGGAGAACTCGAAGAGGAAGTGCAATTGTATAATTTCACATAAAGTCTGTAGAAATTTACTGTTAAAGGCAATATATCTCCAGATGAATACTTCTGTATATTGGATAAGGGCACATCTGCACAATACAGGAGTCATAAGTCCCAATATAGAATAGCAGTCTTTTATTATGATAGCATGCTCAAAGAACTCATTGACCTTGTTTTTACAGCCTCAGGTAAATAGTGAAAAACAGGTTGTCTGTTAACATGGCATCGTAACCTGATCATGGAAGATTCAGACATAATTATAGTCAGCCCTCCACATTCCCTGGGGTGCAGGGCACAGGATCCGCATGAAAATGAAAAATCACAAAGAATAAAATTTCATTTTTGACCTGAGAGGACACCTCTCTATGAATTTGTAGGGCTTCCAGCACAATTCTATAGTCAATTTCTGCTCAAAACACAGTGGAAGACCTAGAGTGTCCCAGAGATGTATTCTTTTAGAAATTCCTTAGCCTTCCAATATGAGACAAAGTTGCATCTCTGAAACTGAGTAGTAATGAGGAGCTTCCATTTCATTCTAGACTTAAAGACCATGGATGGGAGTGTGGGAGGCATATGAGGTACAGGGAGTTAATTTTTCCATTCTTATTTGAGACACATCTTGAAAATGTCCACTGCATCACTGGGCACTTCCAGACAGTGCCAAAATCTATGTCAAAGTGGGTTAAACAAACCTGTTTTGTCACGGATTCCCATCTCACTTTCCCTTAAAAACCCTGGGCTTCCCCAGGAGGTGTTTACATACCATCCCGGTAAATACTGGGATGTCATGCAGCCACTCAGAAGCCCCCCAAAACAACCCTTAAAACTTGAAAAAAAATTCACCAGGCCACCATTAAGAGGGGGAGGGGGTCTCTCTTTCAGGAAGGCCAAGATCTAATGGGGGTATTACAGTAATTTGGAATAACTGAGGTTTGGACACCCCGGTATAAACCCAAATAGGTCCTGGGATATGGGCCTGTCTGGATGGGCCACAGTTCTTCTAAGAAGGAAGAAAAAATTGCATTGGTTCCCATGGACCTTAAAACACCGAGAAATAAATGTGGGGCCTAGGAAATGCACTTGGGCCAGACCCTCATGGGTCCAGACCTAACAAATGTTCCTTGGTGTGTTTTGTGCCTTAGCAACTGGCTCCAGCATCTAAAGTAAATTATTCTTTTAATGTCTCCATAGACTCTCTCCATGGCCTATATGACTGGGATGCTTGCCAGGTAGGTTACTGATGGAAGAAACCTGAATGGTTGCCACTCTGTCTGTGTGTGAGAGAAAGAGAAAGAGAAAGAGAGGTATAATTCTTCAGTATTTCTCTTTGATAGGTCTTCACTGATCATTTTTCTGAACAATAGAATTTGTTCCTCTTTTCTGTCTTCCTTTAGAGAAGAGAAAAGAGATCTATCAAAATGCATGGCTTTGCATGTAACTGTACTGAGCAGTTGTAGAAGTTTGCTATCAGGTTGATTGCCTTGGCTCCATTCTATGAAATTGTGAGATTTGTAGTTTGGTGAGATGTATAAGTACTTCCATGGCCCGCAGTTAAGACCGATAGAACTCCCATAGAACTTTTATTCATAGTTAAGACCTATTGAGCTCCCATGAGCCACTGAACTAAACCCATAAATTACATATTCCAGGATCATGTAGGACAGAGACAAGAGACATTCTGGTGTCACAGTGCTATAATTGGGCACATCCTTAATGTTTAGGCTCGCAGAAACTTGTGTTTCCTTGTTCCCTGATTTTTTTTTTTAAAATTGCCTTTAACCTACCTAAAGACATCTGCAAAGCTGTTTCCTCCCCAAAGGAATCCTTGTGGCATCAATAAACATATGTCTATCAAATAAAAGGAGTGATACTTTTAAAAAAAAACCCTCTTTTTCAAACCAGTCCTTTTCTGTACCATGTAAAGGATGATACAAGGATAGATTAGTGTTGAAATCAAGTGACTTAGAATTGTTTAGGGACTGTTGAGATCATGTACCCACAGGGCAACCTATTTTTCAGTGAAGCCCAGAAAACCGATTTCCTGTTACTAGCTCTCTAAAAAGATAAGACTAGAAAATGACACTAATGTTATCGGTATATTAAACTCCCATTTGTAATCCGTAATGATGGCTGTTATCATATCATTCATGTCAAAATAATTAAGATTAATCCAATTTCAAATGAATTCAGAATATTAGAGTAGGCTATTTTTTTATTATTCTGAAGCTCTTTTATTCTAAGGCCCTTCTACACTGCCATATAATCCAGATTATCAAAGCAGATAATCCACATTATCTGCTCTGAACTGGATTATCTGAGTCTACACTGCCATATTATCCAGTTAAAAGCAGATAATCTGATTTTTATATGGCAGTGTGGAAGGTGCCATCAATTGTAAGATGCACCCTAATTTCAGAACCACTGCCAACAAAAAAAAAATACATAGGATGCATCCATGATTTGAGACACACCCCAATTTTATACATGCTTTTCTGGGGGGAAAGTGTGGCTTAGAATCAAATTAATTTAAACAAGTTATTGTGAAACCCATTTATTGGGAGTAAATTTCACTGAATTAAATTAGACTTTCTTCTGAGTTTACAGGGACACAACTACTGTTTTGCTTTACAAATAGGTAAATAAAACCAGGTACCAACTGAACCATTTGGTTTTTGTTATTTGATATGATACCATTATATATATATATATATATATATATATATATATATATATATATATATATATCTTCTGCCTTAGATCCATGATTCTTAGGACAGTATCTATCGAGCTTTTTTCTGTAGCCATGTGGGCTACAAATTTGTTTTTGTTGTAATTTTAAAAAAGAAAACAGGCATGTTCTTAGTATAGAATCCTGTATCGTATACATAGCAGACCTATGCAGATTGACAGTTCAGGATTGCAGAACGTTTGGTCAAAAATGATTACAATCGGATATCTGTGTAAGGCAGAGCTTTGACAGCAGGCCAGATTGCACTTCCGAACAATGAGAGCCATGTTTACGTTGCAAACATTCACAGAAGGAGTTGGTATTTGAGCACTAAATGCAAGCCACATCAATCAAATTTGTAGGCTCCAAATTTGACTGATGTGAATGGCATAGAGAGGGACAATGTTACAAGGATGACATTTCCATCTCTAGCTTGAAGGAATTGCTGTTTTGGAACGGTAACTCTCAGCATCCCATTTTGTGCACCACATCCAATGCACTTATAGTAGCTACATGTTTTCATCCCAGAAAGTAAAAAAGGAAGGAAGGAAAGCTAATATAATGGGTGTCTCCCACCCAGCCCTCATAAAAACCCTTCGAAACCTCAAAATCGCACATCAACTGCTACAAGATTATCTGCCCCTGTATTTGTTTTTTGCATGGGGGGGGGGGGGTGAATTTAATGTAGTCTTGCTCAAGAGAGAGAACACTTGCAACTATTCTCCTATGAGAGAATCAACGTAGTAAATATTTACACTCCAAAAAGGGAGCATTTTTTTAAAAAAGCAGTGTTTCCAAGTTCTGCTTCTTTTGAATTCTCCTTACGATTCAGTTTTTATGCAACTCTACCTCTGTTGATGCTATTTATAATCTCATGTATGAAAGCATCATGGATTCTCATTGTTCCATGTGTATCAGATGGTTCGCCAGTGGTGATGGTGGTGGTAGGACAAAAATAAACAAGTGTGGCAGGCAGAGCAGCAAACAAAAGACATTGCTCATTCACTGAAACTGAACAGAGAACAGTTAATACGAATGACCTGGCAGCAGCAAACATTTGCTGTTGTTGCAAAAGAAAGGAAACAAAAGCAAATGCGTATTTGGGCCGCAATCCTAAATTCATTTATTTGGAATGATAAAATAATGCAGATTTGTTTCTACACAAACATATTAATGATCACAGTATCTGAGCATGTCCTAGAAATCCACCATGGTATAGTGCTTTGAGTGCTGGACTAGGTATCTAGGGAGACCAGGGTAAAAATCTCTCCTTGGCCATAGAAAGTCATTGAGTGACTGTGGGACATTCTCTTGGCAAAAGAGAAACAAAATGGGAAACCTGCTTTGAATAAATATTGCAAAGAAAACTCTGCAGTAGGTTCACTTTAGAATCATCAAAAACTGGAAATGATTGGAAGGCAGCAGCAACAGCAACAATAGAGTATGATGTAAGCATCATAATAAGACATTTAAAAAATTCCCATTCCCCATTCAGTGGTTGACAAATTGAACTTTCTCCATTCATACAAATCCCAAAATTGAGTGTCAAAAATGATTTTTGAAAAAAATAGAGTTGAAAATGCATTAATATACATTTTTCTAATCCATGTGTCAATAGCCTCTGATTTGAATTTGTGTTATTGGTTCATTGATTAAATGGTAAGTATTCATTTGTGCTCATTGGGTGTTCAAGAGCTCGAACTGACTGTGCTTTCAGACACACAACTATTACTGAGAGGGAAATACCTTGCATTTTATTAACCATTTGGTTGGATTTCAGCCAGAACATTTTGAAACACTCTTATTGTGGGATTTTAAGGAGAGGCATGTCCTTCAAGAGAGCACAAGTATGCAGTAGAATATAGTTTGGGAGTGCTACTGTTCAGAATTTAATACCATTTCATTTAGACTCCCACCCAAATTCTGCTCCAAACTGTCAATCATTCTGTATCTAGCATAGCTAGTTCTTTTCTGGCAGCTTGGTGATGTTCCTGCCCTATACTGTATTTAAGATTTTTCCCCCCTTACAGTGCATGTGTGATGAGGAATTTAAGAGACAGAATAGAGCTCTCAAACAGCAAGGCAGAAGCTTTGATCCAGTCAACTGCCAATACAGTTAGCCTCTGCACATGAAATAGAGGGGCACCATCTTGTCTTTTGTCTCAATTAGTCTTCAGTAGGTCTTAAGGAAGGCTGGAGAAAGTTGAGCTCTCCATAGAGGCTGGTTGGAAAATAGGCATGGAGAGATGGTGCTGCCATTCTCTTCCATGGTGTGCGTAGGAGCAGCCATTAGATATTTAGCCTCACACCTACACATCTTTGGTTGTCTAAAACATACCATTTGGACATTATTATCCTCTTAAGCAGACATTCTTGAATTCCCCCTTTGTATTTGATCCTGTGATAGAAATAAATCAATTGAATTTCATTTTTTTCTCATGCAGCTACTATGACACCAAGTCCATCCTTCTCTGCCTGATGATCACAGCATTGGTGTGCATCTCTGTCACCATATTCAGCTTCCAGACCAAGGTGAGTGTATATTAGGCATGTGCAATCTGGGTAAAGAACAATCCATTTCAGTGTCCCAGATTTTTGTGAGGGCCCCGATCCGTTTTTTGGGAGCCTCCTGAATTCAGGAGGACAGAAATCCGCCTTCAATCCAGAAATCCAAAAGATTTGTTTTCTATCCGGCCCATTGGTACCAATAAGGGGGGAGGGGCTTCCCAGGCTCTCCTTCCTGTCATTTTAGCCATTGTTAGTCCTTATATCCTTCATTAAGACCTGAATTAAAATATCTGAGTTAAGATACCACCTTTTTTGCGATCCTTTCCCTTCTGGCTGTAGAGGACATCTGAGTTTAAAGAATTGGCTTAAGAAACCTCGCTTCCTAGGATCCTTTTCCTTTGGTCTGTAGAGTAGACCTAGGTTTAAAGAAAGGGCTTAAAAAACCTTGCTTCCTGTGATCCTTTCCCTTCAGTCTGTAGAGTAGATCTGGGTTTAAAGAAAGGGCTTAAGAAACCTCACTTCTTGGAATTCTTTCCAGTGTTCTTTTGTGGATGCTTAAAAAAAATAGTGGTGGAGCCCATGCTGTTATGGGCTTCTGAATCAGCTGAATCAACTAAACAAGCCAAAGGCAGATGTCCATAATGAAGCCGTGCACAAGCCTAGTGTATATGTCCCAGTCAGGAATGAACTTGCACAGTCTTATTTCCCCATTTCCAGGAGCCAACACTCAATTTATACATTATTGGTTTTGTTAAAGTTCTTGGAGAGGTTTAAATAGCAAAATGTGGCTTTCAAATATGAGTTAATACCATCTTGGCAAACATGGCTTCACACACATTTGTTTCTGCATTTGGATGAAAGAACAGGCTGCCTCACCAGTGTCTTGTGGCTGATGCAGTGTCTAACTGTCTTAGAGAAAAAGCTAAACCTGGAAGTACCTCTGACCACCACCCAATTTACTATGGGTCAGATAATTATAGCATAAGGCAGAATTATTTCCCAGTCATTTGACTTGACAGGATCATTGGAGCAATTTTCAGATGAGTGGCAGAACAAAATACATTTCTGCTGAATTTATGGTCAGAGACTTTCTTTGCAGGCCTGATGACTTTTCTGATAGTAACAGTCAATCCTCCCCATATTTGTGGATTCTTTGTCCATGGATCCCACAACCCACAACCTGAAAAAAATATTTTTAAAATATCTTGATTTTGCCATTTTATATAAGAGATTATATTTTATTACACCATTGTATATAATGGGACCTGAGCATTCAGATTGTGGTATCCACAAGGGGTCCTGGAACCCATTCCAATTAACATGAAAGGCCTAGACATATGAGAAAAATGTGAAATGGTAACATAACATTGTTAAAAGGAAATTTATGGGTAACTCGAGATATCCTCTGCCTTCCTATATGCATCTAATTTCCCAACAAAGTTTTCTATACACAGATGGCAGAGGCAAGTGCTGCTACGAGCCAGACCCCATTTTGGAAGGTTCTGAGCATGGATTCACTGTTTGAATCAATGCTATCTCAGCACTAGTGTTGAAGTGCATAAAGTATTGTTGCTGTTGTCATGGCTGACAGGCATTTTAGGCAAAATAGGTGGAGGATCTTGAGTTCTTGCCCCTAATCTAAAGTTAAAGTTGAATGTGGCAGTGTCTGTGTCTGAAAAGGTATGCATTCAAAAACATCATGAAGTAGGGCACAATGGAAGAAGAATGAGTTCACAAATGAATAGTAGATTAAATAACAGATTTCTAACAAAAGTCACATTTCTGTCCTGTGTAAGCACTTTGTACATTCTGCATGATGTGTTGAAGATTTATCTCTCTGTTATACATTGACATAATTATGACCTGTTTTTTTTCTTCTCCACAGTATGACTTCACCTCTTGCCAGGGGATCCTCTTTGTGATGATGATGGTACTATTCTTTAGTGGGATTATCCTGGCCATTATGCTTCCATTCAAATATGTAAGAATCTTATTTTATTTCTGCCAATAGAACCATCACTTGTATATCAGTGAAATAGCTGGGAGGGGATAATGTGTGCCACCTTGGCTGCAATCTACTAGAGTTATGAACCCAGGCCTAAAGAATACATCTTTCTATCTTCTGCTTTCCTGCAGTCCCTCACAACCTAGCCCTTAAAACGAAACAAGGACTAGGTTAACTATGGAAAGATGTTTGTAGAGCAAAGGCAGCTCTACAACACCAGAGAGGGAGACAAAGATTTCCTCTTCCTTGGTTACGCGCCAGTTTTATCTTGATGAAAGATGCAACCCTGGATCTAACGAAGAACTTCTGTTGGTTTCAGTTGCTTTTATGGGACAAGGATTGCAGCCCTCCCTTGCCCATAAAAGCTTGCTCTGAAGGAGAGCTTCAGGAGTTCTGTTTTCACTGGGAGATGCAGCATGAGTAAATCCCAATTCTGTTGTTTGGCTCTCTCATTCATTCTTGTTTGGCTGAAGCTCACTGAGGAAGAAACTCCTGGTTTAGGGATATTTATACTGGGTGCACTGTTGAATCTAGGCCCCAGTTCTCAGTTGGATTCTGGGAAGCAGCAGATGCACTAGTGATCACAAGAGAGAGAGAGAGAGAGAGGTCAACACTGACAGTGCTGCTTTGCATCCTCTTGATGGTTGAGGAAGAGCTTTGTACTTTCACACCAAAAGAGCTTTGTGCTATGAAGTCATGTTATCTTTAGGAAAAAGGGTCCAAATAACGATGAACAGTAGCCATCAACTGTTATGGTTATGTACATTTTTTCAAATAAAATAATAATAATAATAATAATAATAATAATAATAATAATAATGGTAATGATAATGATATAATAAAAATAGTACTCCATAAAGGAATTAAGAGGTTGAATTCAGGCACCAAGCTGGGGGAAAGTGATATAATATAATAATAATATGCTTTATTTATATTCCGCTCTATCTCCCCGAGGGGGCTCAGAGTGGATTACAGAATACATATATGGCAAACATTCAATGCCATTATATAATTAACAACAAAGCCAGTGCCAACCTCTCCAGCTAAGGAAGAGGGAAGAAAGGTGCATCTACACTGTAGAATTAATGCTCTTTGACACCACTTTAACTGCCATGGCTCAATTCTATGGAATCATGGGAGCTGTGGTTTCATCTGGCAAAGACTGCTGTTACATCACCAAACTACACCTCCCAGGATTCCATAGCATTGAGCCCTGGCAGTTAAAGTGGTGTCAATCTGCATTATTTCTACTGTGTAGATGTTCCCTAAGATGTGGAAACAGGAGTAAAGGACATTAAGAGAAGGATTAAAAAGTTATACGGTGTGCATAGTTGGAAAAGAACAAAGAGAGAAGAGAACAATTGAGTGTGATAGAAGCTTTTCCCCAACTTGGTGCCCTCCAAATATATTAGATTAGAATTTATATATTCCTAGATAGGATAATTATGGAATGATGGGAGTTGCAGACAAAACCCATTTGGAGAGAGAAACTGCCCTACATTTATAAAGGCTGTTTATAAAACTTTATTTCAGTTATCAGTATCATCACTCAGGTCTAGTCACCAGATACAACCAATCATCTGAAGGGAGTGGTTCAGGCGGATCACACATCTGAGCACCTTCCAAATTTGGATGATGGGGAAACGCCATGTATAGGAATCCGAATATGTCATTGAGAAGGCAATCCTTCTCCAAAATGGCCAGTTTCTTATATTTCAAGGGTTACTTTGCAATCTTAGTCATGTTATCCACAAGTGAAATAAGCAGGAACAAGTTTTGCTACTTGAATTATGTTGGCCCTCTGACCCCAAAATACCCCGATAATAAACACCAACAGGTCACATATTGCCCTTGTGATTTTCCCCTTAAGAGTGTAGTAACAACCAGATAGCTATTCAACATCTGACCCAGGTGAATACGTGCTTCCATTCCCCTATGCCCAGCCCAATAATGCACAAACAAGATGTTATCAAGTTATGTATGAAATGTATAACAAACTCCTTTCATACCTTTATCTTAAATATTAACAGAGGAAAGAAGGGAGGGGGGAGAGTAGTTATGCCTAGATTTCTGAAGTAGCCTTGCCTGAGAAGAATTGGCTGGTCTTCCTCGCTGTTGTTGCCGTTTTGGTTGTGTGCCTTCAAGTTATTTCTGATTTATGGCGAACCTACCATAGGTTTTTTTCCACCACAATTTGTTTGGGATGTGGGTTGTCATTGTTTTTCTCTGAGGCTAAGAAGATGTGGCTTGCCTAAGGTCACCCAGTGAGTTTCCATGGTCAAGTGGGGATTTGAACCCTAATCATAAAATGGATTTACACTGCCAAATAATCCAGTTTCAGAATGCAGATTAACAGCATTTAACTGGATTATATGGCAGTGTGGACTCATATAATCCACTTCAATACAGTTAATCTGCATTCTGAAACTGGATTATATGGCAGTGTAGTTCCAGCCGAAGTCTAATACTCAACCACTGCACCACTCTGGTTCTCAGTCTCTGTCAATATGTTAATCTGTTATTATGTGTTACTACTATGCTACTCTATTACTGTGTGTGTGCTGGGCAGATATATCCACCTCCCTTTCCTTCTGTTTTATTGAGGATCCTATCTTATATCTTCCCATATAGGTGCCATGGCTCCATGCTGTTTATGCTGTGCTGGGAGCTATTGTATTTACTATGGTAAGTAAACTCAAATTCATCTTTACACCTTATCCTGATGAACAGGAAGAATTCCTAAAATATTAGCATCTCCATTGTAGACTCCGCAGTTGGTACTAGCAGTGGACCTGACCCATGATGTTTTGCTGTTTGAGACTAAGGGCTTTTCCACACAGACCTGTATCCCAGAATATCAAGGCAGAAAATCCCACAATATCTGCTTTGAACTGGGTGATCTGAGTCCACACTTAGTTAATGTGGGATTTTCTGCCTTGATATTCTGGGATATAAGGCTGTGTGGAAGGGCCCCAAGAGTAAGATGCCCTCTCCCCATTCCATCAACAAAAGCAGACAACAGTGGCAGTTGAATCTTATTTCATTGATGACATCTTTTTTGTGTGTGTGTGTCAGGACATCTAAAAGAAGGAAACTATCTTGGGGTGAAGATAGCCTCCTATCTCTAACCCCTTGCTGCTACCTCCTGCAATCTGCTACTTGAAATGACTCTCTCTTTCAGCCAAATGGCAGTCTGGCCCCTGAGTTGCAAGACCTCCTTTTTGTATTTTATGGATTGGTAGTCGTGCAGTCCAGTGTGAAATATTTGTGTTTCCATCTGATCTTGCTGCTTAGATTCATTCAAAGAGCCCTTCCACACAGTCCTATATCCCAGAATATCAAGGCGGAAATCCCACATTATCTAAGTGTGGACTCAGATCATCCAGTTCAAAGCAGATATTGTGGGCTTTTCTGCCTTGATATTCTGGGATATAGGGCTGTGTGGAAGGGCCTTTAGCCACAACAGTAAATTCTGTAGTTCCCAGCAGAATGGGCCAATCACATTATTTTGTCCCCAAAGTCAGAATAACCAGGGTGTCAGTATTGAATATGGAAGATTGAATTAACCTGCCTACCTTCCTTCTACCTTCCCTCCCCTGAACCAGGAGTATAGCTGTGAGGTAGGAAAAGTGAGAGATCAAAATGATGGCATGGTCCCCAAATAATAATTCTGCGAACTCAAATATGTTTTTTTTCATTAGTTGCCAAATTTCTAGTATTTTAGAGGATGAGATGATTGAAAGTCCTTCGTACCTAGAACATTGATATTTGCTGTACAAAGCACCCATGATATCCAACAGGGTTCAGTTCCAGAACCCCAGTAGATTTCAAAATCCATGGATACTCAAGTCCTACTCTCTCTCTCTCTCTCTCTCTCTCTCTCTCTCTCTCTCTCTCTATATATATATATATATATATAATAGCATCAAAGTTTGGTATTTGCATTCCTTTCTTAATTTTGTTTGCCTACTGACATCTTTGGATGTCACTGAGATAAATGCTGGTTTTCTTTCGTTCCTAACCTTGAAATATAAATTGCTTTGCTGCTATAAAAACTATGCTGTTCATTTCTTGATCTCCATATCAGAATATAATGTAAAGGTCATGTGTATGTCTAAAATTATTTTCTTAAAATTAAAACCAGATCAATACAAATAATACATTTCAACCAAAAAGAAACCACTGCAGGGCACAGTAATTTACCATATCTCAAAGAGCATTTTAGAAATTTACATTAACAACATATATCTGAAATAATCAGTGTCCTTTTAAATAGGGGTAGTGGTATTCATAACTCCCAACTATCTGTTTTAATTTGATTGTTTACTTGAATTTGTTTATTTATCACTCAGCCCAGTCTCAGTGTTAAATCTTAAGACAAAGGGCAACTAGAGGCTAAGGAAATTTTCCATTGGCTATGTTGCATGGAAAAATTCAAGTTCTTTTCTCTACTCATCTCTAGATTCATGAACGTGAAGTTGTCAGCCTTCCAATGAGCAATAAAACTAAATTTATGCTTTTATTGTGAATGAGAAGATAATTCAATGACCTAGTTTTAGTGTAGAGCTGGTCACAGCAATAACCCCATTTCATTTGTTATTGAGCAAGTTGAGTCCACGAGGAAGAAGAGCAATATATCACACCAGTTCCAGTTTCTAGATTCATCACTGTCCTGGAATGTGACAGGTCTCAACAGGAGAGCTTTTTCGACTTTGAACATGCTTCATGTCATTGGGGACCCCGACTTTGGGGGGGGGGTGTATAAAGAGCATAAGGAAGCTTCATCTGTTCAGTTTCATTGCTCTCCATTTGAACAGGGCTAGGTTGCTCCCTTCTTGGCATTCCACATAATACGTATTTAAGGCCATGGTTCTCAACCTGTGGGTCCCCAGATGTTTTGGCCTTCGACTCCCAGAAATCCCAACAGCTGGTAAACTGGCTGGGATTTTCTGGAAGTTGTAGGCCAAAACACCTGGGGACCCACAGGTTGAGAACCACTGATTTAGGGCCAAAAGAAGCTATGTATCTTGCTTCCATCTTCCTAGCAATTTAAACAATTTCAAAATCACCACCCTGTGCCTTTCCTTGCCATGATGATGATAGGTTGTGTTACACATAAATGATGTATGCCTGCTGAATTTTGCACTACAGTCATATACTCTAGTCATTTCCCAGTGACCATCGGTATGCCCTATAAGTACTGTAATTCCCCCAAAATAAAACTCTACAGACAAGACTAAATTCAACCAATTGAGTTTACTGAATAATCAAGGTATAAAAGTGCAGTTTGATATTGATATAGAGTTAGAATAGTGAAATATAAACTCTGAGGTAACAACTATAAATTCTGGGGCATGTATAACTATTCTATGAGGCAAATATAGCTATTAACTAAGTTATATTCTATAATCTATAAACTCTAAGGCATGTATGGCTATTAACTATGGCATATATGTTCTAAGGATGGCCTGTTCAGACTGCAAGCCAGACCAGACACTTTCTGGCAAACTAACTACAAGCTATGACCAAAAGGAAAGCGATAAAAGGTCGCTTTCAACAAAAGTTTTTCCCAGGCTCAGGCAGGCCTTCAAATGCTAATGAAGATGATCAGTTGAAACATTCACACCTAGCTCTAGCAGAGAAGAGCTCTTTGCCCCACCCCAGCCATTCCACAGATATATAAACCCATTGTCCTATTTCCAACAAACCTTACTACCTCTGAGGATGCTTGCCATAGATGCAGGCGAAACATCAGGAGAAATGCCTCTAGAACATGGCCCTATAGCCCGAAAAAACCCACAAGAACCTAGTGATAAAAGGTTCATTCACCAGCCCATTCTGGCTCTGAGTCAGAATGGGCTGCACCAACTGAGCTCGGCCTCTAGGGGGAACCTAAGTTTCTCCCCTAAACTTAGCAAAATGGAACAGTCCACAGGCAAGAAAGCACACAGGGAAATAAATACTAGGCCGAGACTTCACACCCTGAGTGCATTTCTTATTTGCCTGGGATTTCTGAGTTAGCTTGTACAGAACTGCCTTCCAAGCCTTCCTCTTAATTTATTTTTTTCCCTCTTCAGTTCCTGGCCTTTGACACACAACTCCTGATGGGGAATCGTAACTATGCTTTGAGCCCAGAAGAATATATCTTTGGAGCCCTCAACATTTACCTGGACATCGTCTACATATTCTCCTTTTTCTTGCAGATATTTGGGTCCAGCCGAGATTGAGCTAGGCAGCATAGCTACTAAGTGGTCTTTTGTATGATCAAACCAAGCATATATGCATATATAGATATATATGTGAGATAATAAACAACAACAAAAAGGAGAGGAAAATTAATTGACCTCTCTGGCCCTTTAGTAAGCACCATTCCATCAGATGGTCAATTACTCATCCAGCCATCCACCAACCCACAACCTGCTGGCCTTCTTGAGATCCTCCTGCAGTCTGTACATACATATCTATGCTGTGAAACTTTTTGTGACAAAAAAAAAAAAAAAAAGAAGAACCAGCAAACTAGGCTGTAAATGCTAGGCCTTCCCTTGCTTTCACAACTGTCTACAAGCTGTAAATTAGACTTAGAGTAGCAGCTTCTAGAAATAACATTGGGAGCGAGGTAAATACATTTTGGAGAGCCCAGTGCCGGCTTCAAACTGGAGAGAAAACAATTGTGTGGGAATAAAAATGAGTCACAATTCAAAATTGGTTTCATTCAGGTTAGTGGAAAGTGAGCAATTTGTGGATATCTACAGAATGAATCATTGGGTTTCAATGTGTTCTTAATGTGACATATTGTAAACCTTTAACATCCAAGCTCCAACTCAAACATTGTTTTAATTCAGAGAGGTCAGACGATCCACAGAGATCCTCATCTAAGGGGCTTTTGCCCCCCCCCCCCTTAGCTTCAGTGATAGTCATGTGTCCTCATACTCACCGGGCACTTTGGTTATACAACACAAAAAGTTTTGCATGTCTTTGCGTTTTCATGCATCACTTTCATGTTGAGGTCAAATGTTAATTTCAGTAGTTGTACACAGTTCCGCTTCACTAGGGCAGGAACAGAAGGGGAAAGTGAAATTCCTCAAGAAATTGATGCTGTGGTTACTCTTATGCAAGAATCATAGTGTTAGTACAGAACAAACAATTGCTTGCCCATTAATTTGCCAGTTTCTTGACTCTCAGATATTCGTTTTGCCATCACTTTCATACTACTGCCCCTGCACCTACTCTTTTGCCTGATGTATCATTCTTTTTCTGGGCTATTGATGATGTTTCACTTGGGGGATGTTTCACTTGGGGAGCTAATCATGGCTCAGAAGAAAGCAAGGCAGGCAAAAGTTATGTTTTCCTCTGCTTCTGCCAACCCAGCTAAGTAAGCTTGGCACTGATAGTCTCTTATGAGTTGAAGAAAGTGACTATATTTTCTTGAAAGGAAATAGACATTATAAAGACAGACTTTTCTCTGTCTTTATAAAGAGATTATAAAGTGGCCACCTGTCGACCCAGCACACGCCAAATACAAAACATCTGCAGGCCAGATTACACTGATGGACCAGAAGTCTCCCTCCTCTCCCTTAGGACCCTTGATATATAGCCCATTCATAGGCAACCATTTCCAGAATCAAAATCTGATTCTATCGCTTTCATTAATATTTAGATTATTTTTCCACTGACATATTCAGAAATGCTGGATGTAGAAATGGAAATTTTCTGTAAATTTCATCTGTAAGTGAATCCTATAGATAACCTTTATAATTCTGCTCCGTAGAGCTTTTCACCAATGGACTTGCAACCAACTTCTGCAGTAATCGTCTAGTCACTTTTAACACTACTATATAGCATTTTAGCCAGCCAGTCCCATAATACCTGCCTAATATTTGGTGGTAATTTGAGTTCATTCTGCCATTTCTCCTTCTGCCGGAAGTGGATGGGTTATAGGGAGACTGCTAAAGATGGGGATACCCAGGGTGAAAAAGCTTGAGCACCACTGGACAAAAGTGATGTGCAAGGAAGGTAAGTACATTCAAATTGATGAGGACTTTTTATTTTTTAAAAGTAATTAGAATTATTATTATTATTATTACTTGCACTTATTTACCGCCACTCTCAGCCCAGGGGGCGACTCGTGGCGGTGAACAACAACATAGAAAAGACAATTTACAGTAATCAGAACAATACATAACATGCTACTACTACTTGACATATACTTATACTAAAAATCCGCTTCGTCATATCATGGGTCATAGTCAGTCTCATAGTCGTGGTCCATTCCGGTCATCATTGCCAAGATATAGCACTCAGTTAAAGGCCAACTCGAAGAGCCATGTTTTCAGGCTCTTACGAAAGGCCATAAGGGAGGGCGCCTGTCTAACTTCAGCAGGGAGGGCGTTCCACAGCCGGGGGGCCACCACCGAGAAGGCCCGCTCTCTCGTCCCCGCCAGGCGTGCCTGTGAGGCAGACGGGATCGAGAGAAGGGCCTCCCCGGATGATCTTAAGGTCCTCGTGGGCTCGTAGGCCAAGATGCGGTCTGCAAGGTATTTTGGGCCGGAACCGTTTAGGGCTTTGTAGGATAGTACCAGCACCTTAAATTGGGCCCGGTAGCAAATCGGCAGCCAGTGGAGCTGGGACAGCAGGGGCGTTGTGTGCTCCCTACGCCCTGCTCCTGTTAACAACATGGCTGCCGCGCGCTGGACTAGCTGGAGCTTCCGGGCCGTTTTCAAGGGCAGCCCCACGTAGAGAGCGTTGCAGTAGTCGAGGCGGGATGTGACCAAAGCGTGTACCACCGTGGCCAAGTCAGACTTCCCAAGATACGGGCGCAGCTGGCGCACGAGCCTGAGCTGTGCAAATGCTCCCCTGGTCACCGCTGAAACCTGGGGATCCAGGCTCAGCGACGAGTCCAGGGTCACACCCAAGCTGCGAACCTGAGCCTTCAAGGGGAGTGCGACCCCGTCCAGCACAGGCTGTAACCCTATACCCTGTTCGGCCTTGCGACTGACCAGGAGTACCTCTGTCTTGTCTGGATTTAATTTCAGTTTGTTCGCCCTCATCCAGACCATTACAGCGGCCAGGCACCGGTTCAGGACTTCGACAGCCTCCTTAGTAGCAGGTGGGAAGGAGTGACAGAGTTGGACATCATCTGCGTACAGATGACACCGCACCCCGAAACTCCGGATGATCTCACCCAGCGGCTTCATGTAGATGTTAAACAGCATGGGGGACAGGATGGAGCCCTGAGGAACCCCACAGGTCAAAGGCTGTGGTATTGAACAGGAGTCCCCCAATAACACCTTCTGGGTACGGCCCTCCAGAAATGACCGGAGCCACTGCAAAGCAGTGCCCCCGAGACCCATCTCTGCAAGGCGCCCCAGAAGAATACCGTGGTCGACGGTATCGAAGGCCGCTGAGAGGTCCAGGAGCACCAACAGGGACACACTCCCCCTGTCTAGCTCCCGGCGCAGATCATCGACTAAGGCGACCAAGACCGTCTCGGTACCATGTCCCGGTCTGAAACCAGACTGTGCCGGATCCAGATAATCCGTGTCTCTCAAGAATACCTGGAGTTGTGAGGCCACCACGCTTTCCATGACTTTGCCCAAGTAGGGAAGATTGGAAACAGGCCGAAAGTTTTCGAATTTGGTGGGGTCCAGTGATGGCTTCTTCAACAGCGGCTTTATAATAGCCTGTTTTAGGCTCGCTGGAATCTTGCCTTCCCGAAGGGAGGCATTCACCACCACCGTTACCCACTCGGCCAATCCCCCTCTGGCCTCCTTCAGAAGCCAGGATGGGCAGGGGTCTAGGATGGACGTGGTGGGCCTCATTCCTCCAAGTATCTTGTCCACATCCTCGGGCTTCACAAACTGAAAAGAATCCAACAAAATAGGACAAGCAGGTGCTTGTGTCACATCCACAGAGACTGCACTTAATGTGGCGTCCAGCTCAGAGCGGATCAAAGCGACTTTGTCTGCAAAAAACCGAGCAAATGCTTCACAGCGCGTGACCGAATTGTCAGGGCTCCCACCTGAGGTAGGGGGAGTTAAAAGACCTCTGACAATCCGAAACAGCTCCGCCGGACGGTTCTTTGCAGACGCAATAGTAGCCGCAAAGAAAATTTTCTTTGCGGCTTTTATTGCCGCGGCATATGCCCTTAGAAAGGACACAAACCGTGTTCGGTTTGGCTCGCTTGGGTCTGAGCGCCACACGCTCTCTAGTACCCTCTTCCTTCGCTTCATCGCTGCCAGCTCCTCAGTGAACCAAGGGGCTGGTTTAGCTCGGTTACTCGAGAGGGGACGTTCCGGAGCGATCCTGTCAATTGCCCTGGTCATCTCCCCATTCCAGAGAGCGACCAAGGCCTCGACATGGTCACCTACCGAGGTGGCGGGAAAATCCCCAAGAGCCGTCAGGAATCCATTCGGATCCATAAGCCTCCTGGGGCGGACCTTCTTAATGGGTCCTCCACCTCTGCAGAGGTTAGGGGGCGCAGTGAGCCTAAATCTGATCAAGAAGTGGTCGGTCCATGGCAACGGAGAGATAGACAGCTCCTCCACACCGCCACCCTGCTCCCATCCCTGGCAGAAGACCAAGTCCAATGTGTGTCCAGCACAGTGGGTGGGGCCAGTTATCCGTTGGGACAGCCCCATGATTGCCATGGCGGACATGAAGTCCTGAGCCGCTCCTGTGAGGGTTGCCTCGGCATGGATGTTGAAGTCCCCCAGCACAAGGAGCTGTTGGGACTCCACCGCCAGGCTCGAGACCACCCCCGCTAGCTCAGGTAGGGAGACTGTAGTGCAGCGAGGTGGACGGTACACTAGCAGAATCCCTATTCTGTCCCGGTCACCCACCCTCAGGTGGACGCATTCAAAATTTGTGGTCTGCGGGATGGGGCTCCTGGTCAGATGGATGGAATCTCTATAGACCACTGCGACCCCGCCTCCCCGTCCTCCGGCTCTTGGTTGGTGTTGCACGGAGAAACCTGGAGGGCAAAGCTGGGAGAGATTTACGCCCCCAGCTTCATCCAACCAGGTCTCCGTGATGCACGCCAGATCTGCCCGCTCCTCCAGGATTAAATCCTGGATCCAGGTCGTTTTTCCGTTGACAGATCTGGCGTTCAACAACACCACCTTCAAGCCAGAGGGTCCGCTCACCTGGTTACACCAATTTACCTTAGGAGACCGATTGGGGGTTGTTAATATGGATAAGCGTTCCGAATTAGGCCGAATTTGAGGTCTCCTTTTTCCGCATCTCCTCCTTCCCACCACGACCTCTATGGGGGCCCCTCGGCTAGTGGAAGACCTCCCCCCCTCCATGCCGCCATCCATAGTCAAGAAATTGCTTTCTACTTTGCTCGTTGTTAGATTTTTTGGTTCTTGCCAACATCCTCTCTCCCCCTCCCCCTCCCTCCCTATCCCATTTTCGTTCGCAGGCTCCAACCCACCTCCTTTTTTGCCCCCTCCGCTACACAGAAGTAACAGGGACAGTACATAAATGGGGATGGGGAACCACATGGATAGCAGCAATACAGATGGTGGTGGTGTTCCAGCCACACCAATGGGCTAGATCTTAAAGTGCAAGTTTTTAAATGCAGCCCTGTCTATAGTAGTATTTAATCAACAGCAGACACTACGTGCTATCGGGCACAATCATAAAGTGCTAGGTCTAAAGTGCTCTATTCGACAATAATTAAAGTGCGGCACGGAGGGATGGGGAAGGGGCGAAAGTGCTGGTGCAATCTAGCAGCAGGCGGCAGGCGCCTAAAGTGCTCTATTATGTTCTCACCATATTGGTACAAATGACAACCAGGAATATACTAAGTTGGTAGTATATATTACCCTCCAATGGGGATGAAAGTGATGGCAAATTAGTTAACTATTGATATGATCCCCGGTGGAATCTTTAGACGGTTGGTATACAAGCGGATAGAACCTTATTCCAGTGCAAACGAGACCCATGTGCAAACTTCCTGCACAATCTGCAGCATGCCACATACCCAAAATACACAACCACATATGCAGCCACAGCATTGGTATTTGCACTGTGTTTCACTATATACAATAATGAGCCTCATCATTTCTTATGCATTGCTATCACATTTATCCTCTGCTGAACTCAGGGGTCTAGCCTGTCCTGCTTATAGGGCTGTCCTCCCTGTGGAAGAGGTTAAGTGGGTCTTCTTTAACCCCCCCCCCCCCCGCTACAAGATCTGTTGGACTACAGCTGCCAAGTAATGACCATGTTGGCTGGGGATAACTGGAGATGTAGTCTGAGACCTCCAAGGGCAGAAGGTTAGACTGAGATGACTGTGACTTGCCTAAGGCAATCCCTGGAGTAACACAGCTAAGAAAGGATCTGAATCCTGGTCTCTACCAAGATCTTCATGACCCATGTCTGACATCAGATTATATCTGTAGATAGAGATGACAGTATCATATAATGTTTTGTGTAATAATTTTATTGGTTTGTGGTGCCAGTTTCTTGCTTTACTTCCTAGAATCTCAAAGCACCAGGCAGTCTCCCATCTAGGAGCTGACCAGGCTGGGACCTGCTTAGCTTTAACAGTGTTAATAGCATATTATGTTCTCAGGTGATTCAGTCATTAAACATGTACATTCTGACTTGGAGTGTTTTGTTCATGGTGGTGTTGGGGGGCACCCACTGCGTTGCTTTACTGCATCGGAGACATACACTTTGCAGTCACACAAAGCAGCTTTATCCCACCTAGATCTTAGGAGCTCACCATTTTGGGGAAAGGTTTTGAATTCTGACTAAATTCTAACTAAACAACCCAACATTATCAATGTCTCTCTTCCTTAGAGTGCCCATGAGACTTGACTGTCACAT
The DNA here is from genome assembly GCF_037176765.1 of Anolis sagrei. Classification (NCBI taxonomy): domain Eukaryota; kingdom Metazoa; phylum Chordata; class Lepidosauria; order Squamata; family Anolidae; genus Anolis; species Anolis sagrei. Next base: position 136,082,579 of record NC_090022.1, read on the forward strand.
TAATCAATCATAATTGAAAATAATATCAACAGCAACAATTTAAAGTAAACAATGGTGGGGGATTTGGAAGATAAGACTGGAGTCTTCAGCTACCATTGCCATCTTCTCAATGTGACCCTTGGTCTACTTGAACTGAAATATCAGCCCTTCTGTATCAGAGCTGGGGCACAGAGCTGGAATGAGCCCTGTAACTGAGCAAGAAAGCAGACTACTTTGGGGCAATGGATCTCACAAACCCCAGCATTGATTTCGATTCAACCTGCTCATAGCACTGGACATGAGAGATAAAATTAATTCCAGACATTAGTATTTCATAGTACTTCAGAGTTATGCGGAGAAGGACAGTGTGCAGGAGCCACTATCTAATGCATGCATGGCAATCCATATCTATGTGATCAGTACACAATGTAGTCCAAGAATGTTTGTTGTTTACAAGGATGTTCTAGGTGCCTAGCAGTATACGTAACCTGATGTCTGATTGATGTCTCTGGTGACACAATATTGCAATTACAACATTTCTAGCATAGCACAAATGACAGAGCTGAGCAAAAACTATGGAGAGACGTCAGCCATTGTCAAGATGCAGTTTATTGGGCTTATGAAACAGAAAAGAATACAGCTGAATCTTAAAACCAGGATGTTGTAGAGAGTTTTTCTTTGCTGACTAGACAAGCTCTCTCTTTTACATAACTGCTTCATTCCTTTTGTGATCCTCAGGCAGCGGCCTGAATGAACCCAACAGAGTGCATCAAAGTATCTTTCCATCTCCATGTGGTAGTAATATCCTCCCCTGGAACCCAATCAGCTATTTTCTAAGGGCAAGGTGCAGGCCGAGATGGCTCTAAGCACCCTTTAATGGTTTTCTAAAATGTGATTCTTCTACCTGATAGGAACAGATTATCTGAAATCTCCCTGGGAATTATGAGGTGTCTGCGTCACTCCATTGCCTGTGGCAATTCTTGCCAGGAAAGAAAACAGGAGATGGAGTGTGTTGGCCAGTTGCTGTGACAGTCCTCCTCTCTTGGTGTTTTGCACAATCATTTGCATGCTCACTTTCCCAGCTGATGTTCCCTTGTGAATCGGAGCATAGCCATGTGGAGCCACAGGGGGCAGAGGGTGGGGGGTTTTGTGCACATTTTTCCCATGCTTTTCAGTCTGATCTTGAGTTCTCCAATTTACTGGCAGCCAACAGACAGATATGCAGGATATCTTTAGGCAGTACTCCTTTGGTTAGTTATTCTACACATCCATGATTATACAAGTGTAAGTACTTTGGAGAAATATTCTGCAAAGGGATAGCTGGTAATTAGTCCTGCAATGTCCATCCTCCAGCTAAACAACACCCTTTAAAGGCAGCTTCAGGTATAGTACATTACAGTTATCTAAACAATATGCAGCCTAGATCTGGCACTGTGGCCAAATCCAGGAAAAAGCATGGTTGGCTCATAAGCATGAAGTGTGCAAAACCCTCCTTGGTCACTGCAGAAAGCAGAAGCAAACTGCAAACCTGAGACTTCAAAGAAATATAATACCATCTAACACAGGCTTAAATCCCTATTATCCTTTCTGTCTTTTCTGGATAAGTTTCAATTTTCTTGTCCTCATCCAGTCCATTGGTGATGGCAGACGCTGTTTTAGTGTTAGGTGACAAGCAGAACTGGAACAGGGTATCATCACTATACTGGTGGGATGGAACTCCTAACTTTGCTTGACTTTTCCCAGTGGTTTCATGTAGAGATTGAATAGTATGGGGAACGGAACCAAGCCCCGAGGGACTCCTCAGACTAATGGTCAAGGAGTGAAATAGGAATCATCTGACACCACTTTCTGGGTTTACTTCTCCAGGAAGTAACAGAGCCACTATAAAACTATGCCTCCAAGATCCATCCCAGCAAATACTTCCAGAAAGATGCCATGATTGATAGCACTGAAAGCTACTGTGGGGTCCATCCGAACCAGCAGGGGTACACTCCCCCTGTGTACTTCCCCCACTCTTTAGCTCCATCATTAGGGAGGGTGAGGCAGCTGCTACAACCAGTAAATTTGGAATTTCATAAGAGGGTGGCAAATTATCAATCTTTACTTTGCTACTATTCTTTTTATTGCCAGCGAAGAGGAGATTCTGCATCATGTAATAACTGGCTCAGGAAACTCTGCTTCTTTACTTGGCTGAGCAGTCATTTGCTGGTCTGCCTGCAAAATGTCTTTAGTCAGCTCTGTTCCACAGTGTCATTAGTAAGAAATTCTAAATGGTAACTGGCAGGAGGAATTATTCATCCAGTAAAGATTTTTTCATTCCAGCACCAGGGAAGATGAGTGAGATGGGGCAAATCCATGCCAAGATAAAGCTCTCATATCACATGTAAACTTTTATCCTGCCTATCTTTCCTGTATTGATCTCATGCAAACTTTAGACTATGACCCACACAAGTACACATTGCAGTCAGATAATTTTGGAAAGAAACAGAGCCTGGATTTTGTGTAATCTCTACCTGATTCTTTCTCCTGATCCTTGGGAAACCATTGGAGGGAGGCATAAAACAAAGAACATGGAGCCAATGAGAGTGGTATATTTGCTGGGAGGTAGAGGGGGTCTTGAAGAAAGACTACGATTGGTCCTTAGTTCTCACTCCCACTTGTTCCTAAAGCCTCATGCCCACTTCAACCTTCTCCTTTTCCCAGGTCTTAAGGAACTCCAGAGACAACTATTCAAGCCAGAAGTAAGGCCCATTTGAAAAAGGACCAGTGTGATTGTGCTACCTTATCAGAATATACCCATGAATGTGTTGTCTCTGAAATCAGGGCTAGTTCTAAGCATAATGAGGCAATTGCCTCAGGGACACAAAAGAGACACAAACAAGGTGTTGGAGGAATAAACTGTGTGTTACATGGCTGCCCCTGCGTCCCTGCTGCTCTCCGACATAGTGGAGAATGCGGTGCCATCACCAGCCTGGATTTAACTGCCAGTCAGATCAGTTTCTGTAGGTGCAAGGAATGGGACAAGTGAGGAAACTGCCCTCTTGTTTTTCCCCCCTCAAGTAACAAGTTGTTTCAGGCCAATCCGGCTCTTAACTCAGGCTTGTCCTGACATATCAATTATATATATATCAATTTCCTAGGCAAGTGTGCTCCTTCCAGTACCTTGCACAATTTTGGTGAGAATCTGAAACAGATGGAATGTGAAGTGATGCTGACACTATTCTGTTTTGGTAACAAACAATGAAAATATTTAAAAGATCCAGAATTCAAGAAATCACCATTATCCCTTGACGTTATTAGCACTTTAAACACAACCACTTATTCTTAATCCTAGATTACTGGCCAAGAAGGTTAACCACATGAAAGTGTGTGTGTGTGTAAAGAATTAATCAAGAAAGCAGCACTGACACAGTATGTACAATGGTTTGCTGCTCCCTTGTGGTTTTTTAGTGGTGTTACTTTCAGTTCCTCCTAAATCAGCTCCCAATGAATATGATTTTTCCTCAAAACACAACATGCGCCCACTACTGCAAAATATTAACTCAGAAAAAAAGGAAGTACTGCCTTCATTAAGCATCAGACCACTTTGGTATAAAAATCCATCACTATTCCCAAGCTTCACAAGTTTCCTAAGCTTCATTTGGCAGAAGGAATTTGTTGCTGTTCTTATATACCACATTTCACAAAGCCTAAGGCACCACTGAATGTAAGATGCATTCTGTTTTTGAACCTTCCATTTTAGGGGGGGGGGGGGGACCAATGTTCCTAGAATTTTTTAGGATTTCCTTTTTTTAGAAATACCGTTTTTGTTTTGATGAAGATTTGTAGTTCACTTTATTTATTTCATATCAATAAAACTTCTAAAAATAAAAGGAACACAAGCAGCTAAATATTTTGACCAAAACCAGGGCACAGCAACCACATTGTCTATAGCTTTAAACAGTTCTTCCTCTGTGCATGAGGCAGGGAACTGTGGACAAGCATACAGGCACAGAGTTGTTTGTTCTGTTCCACAGTTGCACAAAGTAGAGGATTCTTCTAGGTAGTGCCATTTTGCCAAGTTGTCTTTTGATCTGCCCACACCAGTTCAAAGTATGTTCAGGGACTTCCAAGCTGCCCATTCTTGGTTCGTGTCTGGAAGCAGACCCTCGTGGGGGAGGGAGGGCATCCATTTGGGATTTCTTGTTTTAACTGCCCAGAGGGACCCTTGCTGTTGCTGGGGAAACATTTAGAGGAGTGGTGGTTGTCATGAAACTTTTCCTTGATTTGAGTCTACTGGGAGGAGGCCAATAGCCATGCAGTGAATGGCTTTCGTAGTGTTCAACCTTATTCCTCTCACAGTTAGCAGCAACTTCCCATCACACATTGGGCGGGGGACAATGCCAGCTGACTTGTAGAATTTATCAACAGGTGTAGGTTTGAGACGTCATGTGATTATTCTGCATGTTTCGTTCAATGTACTTCACTGTATTGTATTTTATTACTCTATGCACCATCCTTTCCTCAAAACTGAAATTAAAATTAATTGACAAGACAAAGTGAATTACAAGGAAGACCAAATATTTGGGCAATAGATATACTGATCAATACATACATACACATGTTATTTTTGAAACTGTCTGTAACACTAAATCCATTTAAAACATATATTTCATCCAGGTTTGAGTACCAGAATGTTCTTAAGCATGTTAGTTCACGCCTGTTAACTGCAATGACCCATGGAAGAATACCATATAGATGAACATGTTGCTATTATTCTTAACTTGAAACGTAATATAATTCCTCGAAAAAGCACAAGCCCTTCATTGTTTGTGTATGAAATTGGTTATATTAGCATTTATATAGCAGCTCCCTCTGGCTTAATCCAGTTTTCATTGCCAGCAGTATCAACAACGTAAATCTAGATTATTCAAATGGATTGCAACACTCATACTCTTGAATCACCCCAGGTTTGTTGTAATAAAATAATACTTCATAGAACCTGTCAGCCCTTCCACATGAAGGTACAGACAGTCCCCAAGTTACAAACTTATAAACAACTCATAGTTAAGAACAGGGGTGAGACAACAAGAAGTAAGGGAAATCTACCCATCAGAAGAGACATCCACTCCTGAAAAAGGTATCATGGGGACAAGGTGTCTCCACTGAAGCTTTATCACCAATCCTTGTTTCCACAAAAAATCAATTTTTTCAAAATCCAATTATCACAGGGACAGAAAGTGAGGTGAAATTTTCTGAACAGAGCCACAGACAACAAAGCATATACCACAAGGGTGTTAACCCTTACTTGTTTGATCAAAAGCTTATAGATATAGATATGGCTGGAGTTTACCCTGTGTGTGTGTGTGTGTGTTTGTGTGTGTCTGGAGTTACATTAAAATATACCTGTTCCAACTTAAAAACAAATTCAGTTTAAGAACAAGCCTACCAAACACCTGGTTAAGTGATGAAGCTCCCCAAGCCGCCAAAAAAATAAAAAAAAAGTTTGTAACTTGGAGACTGCTGTAGACCAGGATTGCTTAGAAAGATGGCTTGTGTTTGAACCTCTTGGAAGTCACACTTCCGCCAAGGTGGATGTATTCATTTGTGAGTCACATAGTCTTCAATATTACACAGATGAAAACCTCAACATGTGTGGTCAAGCAGCATCACAATGTGGTCAAGATGGCACAAGTTATTAATGAGGAAGAAGGAACAAATAAGGAGAAGATGCTACAGGAAGAGGAAACACTTGGGTGCCACTAAAGGAGATCCTTTAGTGTAAAGGCTTAAGGGGAACGATCCCATGGAAAGTGGTGTCTCAAAAAGGGTGCCTGATTTTAAAAAGTGTGTTGGCATCCTTGCAATGGTTGAGCTAGAAAGGGGAGGAAGTGATCCTGTATGATGGGAGAGAGTAAATCCTAAGTGTTCTGTAAAGACAAAGGCCATGAAACTCCATGCAAAGAAAAGGATTCCACTTGCTTCCCCCCCCCCCCCCCCGCCCTTCCAGGTGGATGTCCTTTCCTCAGTCTGCCACTAAATGGGGAAGAGATAGAAAGGAGGGAGGGGGGATATGGGTTAAACTGTAAAGCAACGTTTGCCAACTTGGGGGTCAGGATGGGGTGTCAGAGGGGTTGTCAAAGACCATCAGAAAACACAGTATTTTATGTTGGTCATGGGGGATCTGTGTGGGAAGTTTGGCCCATTCTATCATTGGTGGGATTCAGAATGCTCTTTGATTGTAGGTGAACTATAAATCCCAGCAGCTACAACTCCCAAATGTCAAGGTCTATTTTCCCCAAACTCCACCAGTGTTCACATTTGAGCATATTAAGTATCCGTGCCAAGTTTGATCCAGATCTGTCATTGTTTGAGTCCTCAGTGCTCTCTGGATATAGGTGAACTACAACTCTAAAACTCAAGGTCAATGCCCACCAAACCCTTCCAGTACTTTCTATTGGTCATGGGAGTTACGTGTGCTGAGTTTGGTTCAATTTCACCATTGGTGGGGTCCAGAAAGCTATTTGATTGTAGGTAAACTATAAATACCAGCAAGTATAACTCCCAAATGACAAAATCAATCCTCCCAACCCAACTCCACCAGTATTCAAATTTGGACATATCGGGTATTTGTGCCAAATTAGGTCAAATTAATGAAACTACATCCTGCATATCAGATATTTACAGTACAATTCATAACAGTGACAAAATTATAGTTATAAAGTAGCAACAAAAATAATTTTATGGTTGGGGGTCACCACATGAGGAACTATATTAAGGATTCGTGGCATTAAGAAGATTGAGAACCACTGCTGTAAAGGAAGATTCATGAAATCCATCTGTTTGAATTAGTCATAAAAATAAAATTGCAAAGGAGGTTGTAAAATCTCCTCACCTAGGAATTTCAGTTGCCAGTACTAGGCTTTCCCCGGGGCAGAAACAGAGGTACGGTATGCAACCTATATACATTCTTCTGACCTCAGAAGGATTTCTTGGAAAATTACTTGCTTTCCCTCGGTTTCAAAAGCAAAAGAAACATAAGATAGATGGTGGCATATATGAAGGAAAAACAAAGAGAGTTCATAGATTCTGCACCTGTTGCCCTCAGACTTGGGGACATTCTGTACAAATACTTGAATTGATTTCTTGTGATTTAATTTATTACTCCTAAAAGAGTTCAAAATAATCTTTTAGGGCATGGTGACCCTCATGAGGCTCTCTGCTATTCTAGCAGAAAGGTAGTTTTTTAAAAAAAACATCAATATGGAAAAATTTAAATGTTCCTTAAATTAGTTATCAAAATTGATCCAGACAATTAGTAAAATGCAATTAATAAAACCAATGGTCTCTCCTCATTCTGCCACTCACGATGAACTGTTCATTTTGTTCTTGTTATAAGTTGAATGTCTTTATGCACAATTTCCTTATGCACAATTCTGAAATACTCCAAAATTGGAAATTTTCCATGTGAGAGACTGAGATTGTGACTCTTCTCCTTTTTGATGGTTCATTGTACACAAACTTTGTTTCATACACAACATTATTTAAAACATTGTATAAATTTACTATCCACCTATATGTGAAATGTAAATGAAGTTCATGTCCCAAATAGAGGTATTCCAAAATCATAAATAAATAAATACAATCCACAGAGTGCTGGTCCCAAGAGTTTTGCATAAGATATGCTCAACCTGTACCAGAGAAAGACTCAAATTAAGTGATAATAAGAATATGACAACCATGGAAATAGTCTCCGAATTTGCCTCTAGAGAGAAGGGTGGTAATTTCCCGAAGTGTGACACTGAAGTCATGAGTGAATATCACTAGCCTATTACATTTGACTTGCAGCATTTCACTGCAGTGTCAATGAATACCTAGATAATTAGGGCCGTATCGTACCATTCCGTTATAAGTGGCAGTACATTGTTGGCTACTAGGAGAAGAACATTATGCACAGCTTAAAACTATCAAAATATATCAAATCGCTTTGGCGAAATATATCAAATCACTAAGCAAAAGAATGCACTTTCTCAGCAGCCCCCCCCCCCCCCCCCCCAACTCTTGTAAAATTTAATCAGGAGGATTTGGTATCTTGTGGAAACAAGCTCTTCATATTTGCAGTATAAGAGCATAATCTGCATCAGGGTTTTTTGTTTTTGTTTTTTTGGTCTGCATTAATGGTGTCATTACTGAATTCTGTACTCTGCTTGTCAAACATTGTGACTGCAATAGTGCTACAATGGTGTTATAGTATAGTATTATGGTATTACAGTAGGACATGCTATGATGCTATAACAGCAAATAGGAAAAAAACCAAGCAAAATTTAAGAGATGGTTTAAAAGGTAAAGGTAAATGTTGTCCCCTGACATTAAATCCAGTCGTGTCCAACTCTGGGGGTTGGTGCTTATCTTCATTTCTAAACCGAAGAGCCAGCATTGTCCGTAGACACCTCCAAGGTCATGCGGCCAGCATGACTGCATGAAGTGCCATTACCTTCCTGCCTGAGTGGTACCTGTTGATCTACTCACATTTGCATGTTTTCAAACTGCTAGGTTGGCAGAAGCTGGGGCTGAGAGCGGAAGCTCATGCTGCTCCCTGGATTCGAACCTGCGACCTTTCGGTCAACAAGCTCATCAGCTCAGTGGCTTAACCCACTGTGCCACTGGGGGCTCCCTAAGAGATGGTATAGAAGGGCTTAATCACACCAATAAAGTCATTTTCCACATTGGAGCACTGGAAGTGGCCTGAGACTTTTCTGCCACAGATTTTCTTGGGAACATTTATTTAGGATGGAAGATTGCACTATCTGTACTTGAACTTCTTACTGAATTACCATGGGATAGACAGTTTGTTAACAGATTATTTCCAGGGTAAAAAAGAAAATCCACGTTTTCAACAACTCTGCAGTGCGAAAAGGCCTGGAGAGTCATACTGTTATCTAATAATTCTGAGATGCAAGCAGGATTAATGCATTGCTATGATGGTAAAAACAGCATGATGTGATAATTCCCTTAGAACACTGCTTCTTAAACTGTGAGTCTCGACCCCAAATTGGATACCCTTAGTTCAATGTTTTTTCTAAACCTTACCTGGTGGCTGTTTCCACCATTTATGTGACTCTGTTATGCAGTGTTGACAGTGGACTCCGCAGAAGATGCTTCAGCTGTACTTAGAATGATAGAGTTGGAAGAGACCACATGGACCATCTAGTCCAACCACCTGTCATGCAGGAAAAGCACAACCAAAGCACCCCTGACAGATGGCCACCCAGCATCTGTTTAAAAGTCTCTAAAGAAGGGGCCTCCACCGCACTCCAATGCAGAGAGTTCCACTGTTGAAGAGCTCTAACAGTTAGGAAGTTCTTCCTAATGTCCAAGTGGGATCTCCTTTCCTGAAATTTGAACCCATTGCTCTGAGTCCTAGTCTCAAGGGTAGAAGAAAATAAGCCTTCTCCCTCTTCCTTATGACATCCTTTCACATATGTGTGTATGACTACCATGTCCCCTCTCAGCCTTCTCTTCTGCAGGCTAAAAATACAGTTTCTTAAGACACTCCTCATATGGCATGGCCTCCAAACCTTCGATCATTTTAGATGCCGTCCTCTTGTCAATATCTCTTTTGAACAGCGTTGCCCAAAATTAGACACTGTATTCCATGTGAGGTCTGAGCAAAGCGGAATAGAGAGGTGCCACGACTTCCCTTGATTCTAGACCAGTGGTTCTCAACATGTGGGTCCCCAGATGTTTTAGCCTTTAACTCCCAGAAATCTTAACAGCTGGTAAACTGGGAATTGTAGGCCAAAACACCTGAGGATCCACAGATTGAGAACCACTGTTCTAGACACAATACTCCTTTTGATGCTGCCCAAAATCTCATTGGCTTTTTTAGCTGCTGCAGCACACTATTGTTGTCTACAAAGACTTCATAAAAAGAAAAACCAGCCTGATTAGCAAACCTTGCAATGATTTGTTATCAGTAAAAGTTTTATTTTTATACACCTATATATCATGGGTCACGTTTACAAAAAAAAGCTGTGTTAAAAAGTGTCCCAGGAGCAAGAGTTCAAGAAGTTGTGCCTTAGAAAACAGACTTTAAAGCCATTAATATTTCTTAAAAGGATGGCACCACCTGCTGGCAATCAAGAATTGATCCTCCTTTACACAAAAGTCGTAACAGACTTCTGTAAACCACCAGGTAAAAAGAATCACTATAAATAGATAAAAACATGTGAGATGGTACCGTAGTTTCCTCTTGTATTTTTGGGCTTTCATGAGAGCCAACGGAGGATGATTATCCTTTATAAACACACACACACACCCCAAGTGATCTGTAATAATAATAATAATAATAATAATAATAATAATAATAATGTCTTTATGTACTTTGGTTGCTGCACCTTCCCCCATAAAATTGACCTAAGTGCTAAAACCACATTTTGAGCTTTTGAGCTTTCCAATCACAGAAATATCAGAATGGGCTCAATAGACTGTTCTCATTGTGACACTTGGAATCTAGACCCATCTACAGCTTCTCATGTTCTGATGGACAGACTCACCGTCAAGACACAACACTTGGAAGATAATCATACTCGGCTGTGAGTGGTTGCCGATGCTACATGGTCAGTGTAGACTCATATAAAGCAGTTCGATGCATTACATGAGTCTAAACTGATTATATAATGCAATTTCAAACTACATTATATGGCAGTGTAGATGGATCCTAAGTACAGAAATCAACATAATACTTTAGTCAGGATTTACATATATTCTGTTAATTTCAGAAACTGCCCTAAATGAGTTTAACCAGGGATTTGGCCCAAAGTATGTGTTAACATGGGGATTAATAATGGTTTAGATGACGATGAAGATGACGACGATGAATATTTTAGAAGTTTGGTGAAGAAGGACCTTTCTGCGTTCCTTCTTGACAATGTCATATAGTTTCCAGTCAATTAGGCTTAATGGTATAAATAAACCTATTTTTTCTGTTGTCTTTGAATTCCACAGAGATGCTTTTTAAACTGTGTTTTTGGCCTAAGGTTTTGGTCTACTCCCTCAGAGATTTACAGAGGCAATGAAATGCAAAAAATGACAAATAAATGAGTCCAGGAGCTAATAATCAAATCTGAATGACACTATGTAGCCATTCTGCAAGAAGGCATGACTCCCTGGATAAGACCATAATACGTGGCAAGGTCGAAGAGGCAGCAGGATGTTCTGGCATCCGGAATTATATACTTTTTTTTTGGAGAGGAATGCAATAAATAAATAAATTCCAGAATCATAACCCGTTCAATTGTCTTTTCCGCCTCCCTTCCGAAATCTTTCCACCCGGAACCTTCGTCGCGTCCAATGTTTCCCGGCCGGACGTGCACTGCGTCGCTCTCCCAAGATGGCGGCGCCCGTGAGCGAGAGTGGGAAGGGGCTGCTGGGCGAGGCGTGCTCCGTTCTCCCGGGCGGCGCGGCTCCGTACGGCAACTTCCCGGACTACTCCCGCTTCCACCCGCCGGAAGGGCGGCTCCGCCTCCTGCCCGCCGCGCTCCTGAGCCAGCTGTTCCCCAGCCCACGGGCCGGGCCGCTTTTGGGGCTGGACGTGGGGTGCAATTCCGGGGTAAGAGAAGGGGGGGGGGGTTCCAAAGTGTGCTCCCCTTCCAGTATCAGTGTTTCATAGACGGGAATTGGCAACTGGTTTCGTCCAATAAGGACAGAAAACAAGAGAAAAGCATTTCTTAAATATATATGTGGAAATGTATTTGGATCTTTACAATTACTTACACAAAATTTTATTTATTTTTTACAAAATTTATATTCTTATTTACATGCGAGGCCACTTGGGCCTGGATCAAAATAAATGTAAAGCAATAAATGAAATGCATGCGAACACTTTTAATTTGCTGTTTGCAAGTTTAGGCGGCTTCTGCACTGCCTTTATATCCCAGGATCTGATCCCAGATTATCTGCATATCCCAGGTTATCTGGCAGTGTAGATATAATCCACTTCAAAACCAATAACCTGACGTGAGATCCTGGGATATAGGACAGCGTAGGAGGGGCCTTAGATAGTTGCAAAAGAGAGATAAAATTGTGTTGTCAAAGGCTTTCCTGACCAAAATCACTGGGTTGTTGTGAATTTACCGGGCAGTATGGCCATGTTCCAGAAGCATTTATTATTTACATGCCAGTCATTATAAACCCCATTTGTTTCCAACAGACCTCACCTCTGAAGAGCCTGCCATAGATGTGGGTGAAACATCAGGAGAGAATGCTTCTGGAACATGGCCATACAGCTTGCAAAACTCACAGCAACCCAGAAATAAAATTAAATGATAATGGCAGATAGGAATGACGGACAAGTCTTTGCAGCTGCCACAGTCAGTGATCCTTTAAGGGCTCCTCCACACAGCCATATAGTCCAAGATATCAAGGAAGAAAATCCCACAATATCTGCTTTGAACTGGGTTATCTGAGTCCACACTGCCATTTATTTATTTATTTACGATATTTGTAGCTCGTCTTTCTCAGTCATACGGCAACTCAAGGCAGGGATGGGTTCAAAATTTGGACTGTGATTACTTGAAACGGCAGGTATGATGGATTACTATTAAATAGCATGACTTCTTGTCCCGGCATACCCTAGAATTGTGTTGGAGCGCCAGAGATTCCCTGTTAGGAATTTGCTAGGACCTCCAATGCAACTTTATGGTAATTTGGGGAAGCATATTATAGTATGCCTTCTCGGTGGTGGCCCTCCGGCTATGGAACTCCCTCCCTGCTGAAATCAGACAGGCGCCTTCCCTCATGGCCTTCCGCAAGGGCCTGAAAACCTGGCTCTTCGAAAAGGCCTTCAACTAAGTGCTCTGTTTTTTGGAATGACCACCGGAATGGACTATGACTATGAGATTGACTATGACCCCAAACTAGACGAAGCGGATTTTTAGATGTTGTGTTATGGTCTTGATTTAATGTAAATTGTTGTCTTTTCTATGTTCTGTACACCGCCACGAGTCGCCCTCGGGCTGAGAGTGGCGGTTAACAAGTGCAAATAATAAATAAATAAATAAATAAATATTGTCTGGAGGACACAGCAAATTCCTAGAGAACTCATACCCCACCTCCAAGGACAGGAAAATGAAATGAGATATGTGTGTCTTACTGTGTTAAAAAATCAATGCTAGAGATTCAACTTTCATTGTCAATGTGAAAAGCAATGCTGTTTCATCTAGGAGATCTGTTTATATCGTGATTGTATCTTGATTTTGTGAGGACTACCAAGAGCCAGGCAAAGTTTGCCCTAGGGCTGGAGGGCTGCTTGGCCTTTCAGTGTATGTGTTTGAGAGCAGAACATCCAAGCTGAAAGGCTTCTTCTTTCCTTATCTCCTCAGGAGCTCAGCACTGCCCTCTACAGCCACCTCCTTGGGTTTGGAAAGAGTGAAGCTAGCCAAGGGTGCTCAGTGCCTGAAAAGGATCTGTGCCTCCTCTGCTGCGACATTGACCCTGGGTTGATTGAAAGAGCCAAGAAATACAGCCCCTTCCCGGGTGCCATCTCCTATGCCACCCTTGATATCATGGACACCGATGCAAGGGAGGTGCTGCTGAGTTCCTATCTAAGCAGGTTTGGCCGCTTTGCCTTTGATATTTGCTTCTGTATGTCTGTGACTATGTGGATCCACCTGAACCATGGGGACAGTGGCTTGGTGAAGTTCTTGTCCTGCCTTGCCTCACAATGTACATATTTGCTCATTGAGCCTCAGCCATGGAAGTGTTACCGGGCAGCTGCTCGACGCCTGCGGAAACTGGGCAGGAATGATTTCGACCATTTCCGATCACTCACCATCAGTGGGAACATGGCAGAGGAAATCACACAGATCTTGACCAAGGGCTGTGCCATGGAACTGGTGTGTTGCTTCGGAAGCACCAGTTGGGACAGGAGCCTTCTGCTATTTAAATCAAAAGAGACCAGATCTCTGCCATGATCAAGGACTTTGCCATTCAGAGAGAAAAAGTGGTAGCGATTGGTAGAACTGCCTGTTCCCTACAGTGATAGAACTGCACTGCAAGAGTGCAGAAAAAACAGAAGGGAACAGAGTACTTAGCAGCCTTAAAATTATGCATTTTTAACTATTTATTTTTTAAATACTTTTCAGGCCATTCAGGCTGCCAAAAAAGGGCCCGAATATACATGGGAAATAACGATGCAGCCCTAAAAACTTCTAATGTGGTTTTGATTGTTATTTTTATTTATATCCCACCTTTTATCCAAGATTGGGAGTGAAGATGGCTTGAAGAGTGCTGAACAGAGGGTTCCTGCTTGATGGGAGGAAGGTTTTGGGTTCAGCCAGCAGTTTCACCCTCCTTATGAAGAGAGGAAAGGGAATAAAATATGTGGTAGATTGTCTCAGCTTACAGAACAGAGATAGATTCCCTGATCCAGCTTTTCTTACATTTGATTTACATGTGTTTGTTAAATAAAAACATGTCATTCTTTATGGTGTTATCATTTTCCTCCCTCCTACATTAAGTTCTTCATATAGTTTAGTATATAAAGTCCATGTAGTGGTTGGACCCACGTCCTGCTGCCTATAAGAACATCCAAGAGAGGGCTAGACAGAGTGTCCTCCCAACCTCCATCAAGGGGAGCTTTCAGGTTGCATAGTTGTCATCCTTTTACAGCCACCTATGTGACACAACAAAACTAAGTTGGGAATTCAACTTTTGCCATCACTGCAGTGTTTTTGGTGATAGAGGAGGGATGCTCTCAAATAGCAATAGAATGGATATGGGAAGGGCATACATATCACAATATATGCCTGCCTTCTTCTGCCCTAAATTCTAGCAGGGTTTTAAATTATGTTGAAGAGAGAGACTGAACCAACTATTAATATTTGAGGATCTTTTTGCAGAAGAGAGAAAAAGGCAGGTTCTCATCTTTTTACTGGAGAGGTACAAAGTACAGAGACCCAAGTACCATCTGAGGTATGTCTAGTTGCTTAGTAACTTGGCTAGAGACCTCTGTGCATTGCACTCAGCCTCACAAGTGTTGACAAGGCAGCAGGAGAAAAAAGATTGCAGTTGTGAAAGGTTTACCCAAAACCCAGACAAATGCCGTCAATCGAAAGTGCTTACATTGATTCACCCCATTTCTCTATATCACTTTGCCATAAAACGTTCAGTTTTAGACCTGTGAGGTAAAAATGTGCATTAATTACTCTGCATCCAAAGCTTTCCAAGTGTTGAATACCAGATTATGTACATGCACATACACACTACCAAGCACCTGTTTTGCTGACTGTTGTGAAGAGCAATATTTCTTATGGCACTTCCTTTCATCCTGATGCACATTCCTTCTTCATTCAGCTCAGTCAGACATGGGCAATTTGTGGCTCTCCTGATATCATGACCATAAACTGACTCAAGGGGTGAGGGAGGAGCAATGCATTTTTATTTTAGTACATCCTGAGTAAATAACTGCAATATTGTGGAATAGGCTGCCTTGGAGGGTGATGGAGTCACCTTCTATAGAGGTTTTTAAAAAGGATAGATGGTCATATATCAGGAGTGTTTTGGTTAAGTATTCCCGCATGACAGAATGGAGTTGGACTAGACTGCCCTTGGCAGTCTCTCCTGCCTTTGATTCTACTAGTAGCAGTGATCTGTGTGAGAAATCCTATCAAGGAAGTTGCAGCAATCCAGTTCTCCATTAGGTGGCTCTCTTGAATTACTTTTAGGTGTCTCTGTGGAGCCAAAATATGTAATTTTACTCATCCACCTAACGCCTCCTATATAGACTACATCCTCTTCTCGTCACCTCTGTTATTTGTCCTATATAAAATAACAGCTTGCTACTATCCATGGAAGGTCCAGGAACATCTCCCCTATGGATATGAGAGTCAAGCTATATTTCTACCTTTGTGGACATGCCTGCCAAGGAATCACAGAACTTACTGATAGCCCTTTTGGCCCACATTTAGGAGAGAATAAGTATCATGACCTGAGATCAGGCCTGCACATTCGGGGGGAGGGGGGGGGGAGGCTGAGTTTGATTCGGGGGGGGGGGGTGAGGATCTACCCTAGCAAACCTTTTTTTTTTCTTCCATATAACATTTTTATGTGTTCCAAGCATGTCATGGGTTATCTGGTAAGACCAAGGCAGGAATATACGTCCCCCCCCCCAATAACAATAATAAAACTTTATTTATATACCGCTCCATCTCCCTAAGGGGACCCAGGTAACATCACAAAACATACAAAGTAAAAAACAGCATAACCATAAGATTAACAAAACAAAATATAAGCATAAAAATTGTCACCATAGCACACATATATTAAAAATGGTTGGACTCTATTTCTCATAGACACCAGTTTGTGTATGTGTGCCATCAAGTTGTTTTTTTTAAATTTTATTATTATTATTGTATAATACATAGAAACATACCATCTTTGAAAATAACATTCAAAATACCAGTTTTTTCCCCAATCCCGTCACCAGCACCCCCCCCCCCCCGGGAACAAATAAATACTTTAGCTGTGTTTATTACAATTGTTCAATCATGAGAATAGTTTTGTTCAACACCGTATATTTATCTTTCCCCTTTATTCTATACTAGCTTGGGGACCCGGCGCTGCCCGGGTTATTAGAGAAAGTGGGTAATGGTGGTTCTGTATGTCAGGTTTGGTCTTTATTGGTCTTTGGATAACAGCTGCATTATTTTCAGGAAGTGAGTGAAGGTACTTCAAGTCCCATCATCCATGGGCCATCCTCCTACAAACAGCAGCAGGATATAGAGTGGGTCATGGGGGCTCTGTGTGCCAAGTTTGGTCTTTATCAGTCATTAGATGAGGGTGGCAGTGGTGTCACTGAGTGAAGGTACTGCAAGTCCCATCATCCAAAGTCCATCCTCTTTCAAACAGCAGCAGGATGTAGAGTGGATCATGGGGGCTCTATGTGCCAAGTTTGGTCTTCATTGGTCATTAGAAGAGGGTTGTAGCAATCTTTGGAAGGGAGTGGAGGTACTTGAAGTCCCATCATCCATGGTCTGTCCTCCTCCAAACTGCACCAGGATGTAGAGTGGGTCATTGGAGCTCCATGTGCCAAGTTTAGTCATGATTAATCATTGGCGAGGGTCTCAGTGGTCTCAGGAAGTGAGCAAAGGTACTGCAAGTCCCATCATCCATCTCCAAATTTTTCCAAACAACACCAGGACGTAACGTGGGTCATGACAGGTCTATGTGCCAAGTTTGGTGTTGATCTGTCATTGGATGAGGTTTGCAGAGGTCTCAGAATGTGAGTGAAGGTACTGCAAGTTCCATCATCCATGGGCCACCCTTCTCCAAAACTGCAGCAGGATGTAGAGTGGGTCATGGGGGCTCTGTGTGCCAACTTTGGTCTTGATTGGTCATTAGATGAGTTTTGCAGCAGTCTTGGGGAGTGGAGGTACTTGAAGTCCCATCATCCATGGTCTATCCTCCTCCAAACTGCACCAGGATGTAGAGTGGGTCATTGGAGCTCCATGTGCCAAGTTTAGTCTTGATTAGTCATTGGCGAGGGTCTCAGTGGTCTCAGGAAGTGAGTGAAGTGACTGCAAGTCCCATCATCCATTGTCAAATTCTTCCAAACCGCACCAGGATGTAGAGTGGGTCATGCTGGGTCTCTGTGTAAATTGTGGTCCTAATCCATCATTGTTGGCAGTTGTAATGGTCTTAGGAAGGGAGTGCAGGTATTGCAAGTCCCATCGTCCATGGTGCACCCTCCTTCAAACTGCACCTGGATGTAGAGTGCGTCATGGAGACTCAGTGTGCCAAGTTTGGTCTTTATTGGTAATTGGATGAGCGTTGCAGTGGTCTCAGGAATTGCGCAAAAGTACTGTAAGTCCCATAATCCTTGGTCTATCCCCAGCCAAACACAAACCAGGACGTAAAGTGGGTCATGAGAGGTCTATGTGGCAAGTTTGGTCCTGTTCAGACATTGGATGAGGTTAACAGTGGTCTCAGAATGTGAGTGATGGTACTGTAAGTCCCATCATCCAAAGTCGATCCTCCTTCAAACTGCAGCAGGATGCAGAGTGGGTCATGGGGGCTGTGTGTGCCAAGTTTGGTCTTTATCGGTAATTGGATGAGGGTTGCAGTGGTCTCAAGAATTGAGCAATGGTACTGCAAGTACCATAATCCATGGTCCATCCCCGACCAAACCACACCAGGACGTAAAGTGGGTCATGAGAGGCCAAGTTTGGTCCTGATCAGTCATGGGATGAGGTTAACAGCGGTCTCAGAATGTGAGTGATGGTACTGCAAGTCCCATCATCCATGGTTCATACTCCTCCAAACTGCAGTAGGATGTAGAGTGGGTGATGGGGGCTCTGTGTGCCAAGTCTGTTCTGTATTGGGAGTGTTCTGACCCAGCCCCCGGCCTTTCCTTTCCTCTCATTGTTATCTCGGAATGTTGGATTTGAGGCTGGCCAATCAGAGCCCATATGCAAATTTCCTTCTCATGTCCTCGTTTCTGCCATGAACCCTCTTCTCCACCAGGGGCTCCTTTTGAAGCTGGCCAATCAGAGACCATATGCAAATAGCACCACAGCGGCAGCCAATCAGAACGCTGGCACATACTCCTCCCGCCACACTTTTGTCCTCCGCATACAAGTTTTGACTTTTATTATATACACTAGCTTGGGGACCCGGCGCTGCCCGGGTTATTAGAGAAAGTAAGTAACGGCGGTTCTGTATGCCAAGTTTGGTCTTTATTGGTCATTGGCGAGGGTCTCAGTGGTCTCAGGAAGTGAGTGAAGTGATTGCAAGTCCCATCATCCATTGTCAAATTCTTCCAAACCGCACCAGGATGTAGAGTGGGTCATGCTGGGTCTCTGTGTAAATTGTGGTCCTGATCCATCATTGTTGGCAGTTGTAATGGTCTTAGGAAGGGAGTGCAGGTATTGCAAGTCCCATCATCCATGGTGCATCCTCCTTCAAACTGCACCAGGATGTAGAGGGTGTCATGGAGACTCAGTGTGCCAAGTTTGGTCTATCGGTAATTGGATGAGGGTTGCAGTGGTCTCAATAATTGAGCAAAGGTACTGCAAGTCCCATAATCCATGGTCCATCCCCGGCCAAACCGCACCAGGACATAAGATGGGTCATGAGAGGTCTATGTGCCAAGTTTGGTCCTGGTCAGTCATTAGATGAGGTTAACAGTGGTCTCAGAATGTGAGTGATGGTACTGCAAGTCCCAACATCCATGACTCATCCTCCTCCAAACTGCAGTAGGATGTAGAGTGGGTCATGGGGGCTCTGTGTGCCAAGTCTGGTCTGTATTGGTAATTGTCTGACTCAGCCCCCTCTGGCCTTTTCCTTTCCTCTCTTTATCATCTCGGAATCTTGGAATTGAGGCTGGCCAATCAGAGACCATATGCAAATTTCCTTCTCATGTCCCCATTTCTGTCATGAACTCTTTTCTCCACCAGGGGCTCCTATTGAAGCTGGCCAATCAGAGACCATATGCAAATAGCACCACAGCGGCAGCCAATCAGAACGCTGGCACATACTCCTCCCGCCGCACTTTTGTCCTCCGCATACAAGTTTTGACTTTTATTATATACATAGATAGATAGATAGATAGATAGATATGAGACCCTTCCATTTTGCTTTCCATGTCTTTTTGCTTTGACCCGTCATATAGTAACTTTTCCTTTTGCTAATATAATCTTGAAGAAGGAAATCTGCTAAATATTTGTACCAGGTTTTTGTATCCCATTTCTTGTGGTCTTTCCAGCCCAGAGCCACTGAGGCTTTAATTCCCTCTATCATATGTTTTATTATTTCCTCACTTTCCTTATATTCCTCTTTATTTTCGAATTTCTGAGTGAAAAATTGGGCCTTATTCCATTCTATCTATCTTGATCCCTAATAGCTCCTCCATTTCTTTCCTGATTATTTCTTGGAACTTTTGGATTTTTTCACATTCCCACCACATGTGGGCATATGTTCCTATTTTACCACAGTTGTGCCAACATAATTTTGGGCACGTTTTTGTGATATGCGCCAGTTGCACAGGAGTTCTGTACCATTTTGTAAATATTTTTCGTTGCATTTCTTTAATCTTTAGGTGTTTTATTTTATTGATTGAATTAATCCAATTGTCTATTTCTCTCTCACTGCAACTTAATTCCTCCTTCCAGACTTCTATTAGGGTAGATTTTGTGTTGTATTGTATTTCGGTGATTGTGTTATATATAAATCCCATGATTCCTTTCTCCCTCTCTACTTTCCATTTTATTATTTTGTCGAGATTTGTTTCTGAGGTTTCCTTATTCTTCAATTCTATTAGCTTTTTAGACAGCCCTCCCCATTGTAACCAATTTCCATGCCCGCATTTATCTTTTATTTCTTCCCATTGAATTACAGTCCCGTCTGGTTTTAGTAAGTCCTCAATCTTTGTTATTCCGTTTTGTTCCAGTTTCTTTAGCATGTTGCGATATAGCTGGGGTTTTCTGTTGTCTAAGGAACCTATTGGGAGCTTGTCTGTTTTATTTACTGGGAGTTTATTTTGCCATTTTCCCCAACAAGTCATTGTTAATGACAAGGGGCCTCCTTTTATGTTTTTTAGTTCTTTTCCCCCAATTTTCCCCATAATGCAAGATCCATATTCCCACCCGTTTGTTAATTTCTCTAACCTAACCCATCTTTTGGGCTCACCGATATCTAATTCAAGTAACCTAGCCAATTGACAGGCTTCGTAATAGTTCTGGAGGCAAGGTGCTCCCCAACCTCCATTTTCTTGTGGAGTATAAAAAATTGAATTTGCAATTCTGGTTTTACTAGAACCTACTACCCATGTTTTAATTGAGTTATCCCATTTCTTTATTATTTTGGGAGGAATGCTACATGGAAGGCATTGAAATAAGTACAAAAGTTTGGGCAGTATCATCATTTTATATGTCTTCACCCTTGTTGTTATATCCCAATTCCATTTTTTCCAATTGTTAATCTGTTTGCTTATTTTCTTCCATAGTTGGTTATAATTTATCTGAATTATGTTATTTAGATTTTTAGGTATATACACTCCTAAGTATTTTAACTTCTTTTCCCCCAGTTTGACCCCTAGAATAGATTGGACTTCTTTCACCTCCTTCCAGTTCATGTTTTTAGGTAGGATTTCTGATTTTTCAATATTAATTATTAAGCCTGAGATCTTTTCGAATTTTTTAATTTCTTTCGTTACTTCAATTACCGAATTCTCCATTGAACCTATGAGGACTACTGCGTCGTCTGCATACAAATTTATGTTTATTTCTTCTCTATCTTATATCCTTTTATGTTTTTGTTTGATTTGATTAGATTAGCAAAAGGTTCTATCGCTAGTGCAAAGAGAAGGGGGGAAAGAGGGCAACCTTGTTTGGTTCCGCTTTTGATTTCAATAGTTCTAGAATTGGATCCGTTTACTATCACTTCAGCTAGATTATCTTTATACAGTTCCTTAATTACTCCACATATCTTTTTTCCTAAGTTACTCTCCTTGCATAAGTTAGCCAAATAATTGTGATTTATTGTATTGAATGCTTTGTAAACATCTAATTTTATTAGAAGTAATTTTGTTTTCTCTCTAGTTGCATGGTCAATTATATTTATGATATTTCTAATTGGGTCCGCTATCTTTCTTTTTATAATAAAGCCGTATTGATCTTCCTCAATTAGAGTGGATATTACCTCTTTCAGCCTATTAGCAATTATTTTTGTGAAAATGTTGTAGTCCACGTTGCATAAAGTAATAGGCCTATATGAGTTGGGGTCAGTCCCCTCTTTGTTTGGTTTTAAAATTGTTATAATTTCGGATTTTTTCCATGTTTCTGGAATTAGTTTATTTTCCATGATTTCATTATATAGTATTAGTAAATTAGGGGTGACTTCCTTTTGAAAATTTTTATAGAAATTTGTAGTGAGCCCATCGGGGCCTGGTGAAGAGTTTATTTTTAATTACTTTATTACCTCCTCTATTTCATTGCTAGTGATGTTCCTGTCCAGTGTTGCTTGGGATAGAGGGTCTAATTTTTTTTGGAGTAGTCTTTCCGATTTCGCTGTATCCTTACTCATGTAAAGCTTTTCGTAGTAATTGGCCATTATTTCCTTTAGATCCTCCTCGCTTGTTTTTATTTGGCCCATCTCGTCTTTCAAATTAAAGATTTTTGTTTTCCCTTGTTTCTTTTTTAGGAAATTTGCTAATTTCTTTGTGTTATTTATGGAGTTTGTCTGAAAGTCGTTCTTGACCCAGATATATTTCTTTGTACTTTCAATTTCCTCCAGGTTTTCTAGTTGTTTATTTAACTCTATCCATCTCTTCCCCCCCCCCCCCCCCACTGTTTGGTCTTTTTGAAATGATTGGAACGCTTCTTCTACTTCAGACCTCAATTTCCTTAATCTTTCATTTTCTCTTTTATTTATTCCCTTCTCGATTGTTATCATAGCAAACCTTTTGTAAATTATTAAGACCATCTCATTCCAGGAACAAGAGCAATTCACCTCCTCCCTTGAAAATAATGCATTTAGGAAGCCATCTCTGGGATTAGAGAAAACGAATGGATTTTTAATTCTTATTATTCATCAGGCAGGGCCATTAGAACAAGTCATATTTTGTTATCAATATGGACACTTCTCCCAGGTACCCAAGCTTCCTATCCAGGATTCTGCAAAGGAGTAAACATAAGGAGAAAAGGCACTGCAAATCCTCCATTCAGATGTTTTGAAATTAAAATAGTATAAAATGTATTTGGATGTTACAACTGAGGTCATGCTATTTTCAAGACTGTATGAAGAGAGAACTGGGATGGTATGCACAATTGGGGCTTCAACCCTAATAGGCCCCATCCTAGGTTGATGATATTATAGTGGAGGGAAAATTGTCTGCAGAAGACAATTGCTGAACTCTCATAGGTTCCTTTCCTTCTCATTAATGGGAAGAGGGCTCAAGGTATCCAGCAAAATGCATTTCTGCCACCAGTGGAAGTCTATTATTTTATAAACCCTAAACAGAAAACTAATAGAATTGGATTGAGGCAAGTGATCCCGCCCGCGTCTCAAGCGCGCTTGGTAGGGACGCGAGACAGGGCCTTCTCCGTGGTGGCCCCCCGCCTCTGGAACGCCCTCCCGAAAGATCTCAGACAAGCCCCTACACTGGCAGTCTTCAGGAAGAATTTGAAAACCTGGCTGTTCCAATGTGCCTTTTCAGATTAGGAATTCTCCCAGTACCAAATCCCAGAAGCACTTTAGTACCAAAATCACCGCACACTGCACACCGCACTTATATCATAATCCCACACCCCTCCGACACATCAGCACTTTTAACCTTGTACCCCTACTTCGGCCGACTCAGTTTTTAATAATGTCTTGTCGTATTGCCATTGTTATTGTTTTTCTGCTTAACTGTTTTTATTTGCTAGATGTTGTATTGTTGTATTGTGTTGGGCTTCGGCCTATTGTAAGCCGCATCGAATCCTTCGGGAGATGCTAGCGGGGTACAAATAAAGTAATAATAATAATAATAATAATAATAATAATAAGTATACACTGAAACTGTCCTTACTTAAGCTAATAAATCATTGTATTGTCGAAGGCTTTCATGGCTAGAATCAC
The DNA here is from genome assembly GCF_037176765.1 of Anolis sagrei. Classification (NCBI taxonomy): domain Eukaryota; kingdom Metazoa; phylum Chordata; class Lepidosauria; order Squamata; family Anolidae; genus Anolis; species Anolis sagrei. Next base: position 136,106,153 of record NC_090022.1, read on the forward strand.
TGGGTTGTTGTAGGTTTTTTCGGGCTATATGACCATGTTCTAGAGGCATTCTCTCCTGACGTTTCACCTGCATCTATGTCAAGCATCCTCAGAGGTAGTGAGGTCTGTTGGAACTCAATCATTATTTGCCATCATGTTACTGCCTGTTGGAGAAAGTCTCAGTAAAATATTTTTAGTCCTTATTGCTAGAATTATAATTCTGTAACATTGTAACACCATTGCCACCAGCAGACACCAACAACAACTACCATAATATACAGGCAGTCCCCAAGTTATGAACAAGATAGGCTCTATAGGTTTGTTCTTAAGTTGAATTTTTATGGAAGTCATAAAAATGGAAGAATAACTCCAGCCATACACACACACATCTTTGGATAGCATAGGTGGCTTCAAGATGCAGCTGTTGTTTTCAACAGCTGACAACACACAGAGAGGCCATTACAGTTTTCTGCTACATTTTAGCTCTTAACAAGCTCCAGGGAGGGCTTGGGGAAATCCCACTTGTAAAATCCTGAAAAGCTGCTACCTGTCAAAGTCAACAGTCTTTGGCTTAGATGGCGCCAATAATCTGACTCTGCACGTGACAACACTGGTATTGGATAAAACTCAGTATTGAATCTATACGCTTGTCATCTTTTTTTTTTACTCTGTTTTCCTGATACCTAAATGACCCAGTTGGTGGCAGTAGAGTATTACAGAACAAATTCTGCTTTGAGGGTTCTCCCTATTATTATTATTTTGTCTTGCAAAACAGGTTGCTGTTACCTGCCTATTCCTACATGCTTCATCTGAGACTGAGCTTTGGCCTTCATATCAAAGAATAGGAGGAAGGCCATTTCCTTTTCTTGTGCTTCACTTTTGGAGAATTCCTAAGTGAGTTCCACAGTCAGATGGTGAATTGCTTTAGCTATTTGCCATGGCTGGATTCTGAACACAGCTGAAAGTTGTATTTTTCAGCATGGCATTGTGAATGGAGAGTTAATGTGGTATAGTTCTGGTCTAAGAAACTGGGAGGCCAGGGTTCAAATCTGTACTCTGCCATGGAAACCCTCTGGCTGACCTTGGGGAAGTTACTCTCCCTCAGCCTTAGAGGAAGGTAATAGCAAACCTCTTTTGAACCTATCTTTCCAGATAGGTTTGTTTTAGAGTCGCCATAAGTTAGAAAAAAATTAGAGGCACACAACATCACCACCAACAACGTACAATTGTTAGTGCTAGCAGCAGGGTGGAGAACCTGGGGACCAGACCCTAAGTTATTTTCAAAACAATGTTTTCCAGAATCCCCTGCCACTTGGCAGGATTCTAGGATTTCTAGTCCTAAAAGTATATATTTTTTTCAAATTCTGGCCAATGGGCAAGATATTTTCACTTAGGGATTTTTTTTTGTTTCCATGCCCAAATCCTCAATTTCTTGAGACTATATCTTGAGCCATGTCAGGAAGAACAATAGAACAGCAAGACCTGTGTATAGTTTTGCCTGTGTTCAAATGTCTCAAAGTGTTGTGAAGGAATTATTAATTGAGAAATACTTGTAGTTTGTGTGCGAAAAACCAACAAATCCAGATATTATGTGCAGCAAACCCTCTTTTCTATCTAAGAAGCACATTTCCAGTATAGAAAACATGTGGTTTGTGCACCTGACCCACAAAAATCCATGTGTATTTCACCACAGAATAATTCCTCTGCAATCCTTTGGCATATGTGATTGTGGGGATAATATTGTGAAGACACCAATTTTCTTCAACAGTAGAATGAAAAACAATAAGAATTATTCATCCTATCATGCAGGTACAAAATAATAGAGGATATGCATTACTACTCTCAGTCAGACCTTTTTGTATTTGGAAAGAGTTGAGTGTGGTGACCAAATGTGCTTTCATGCTGCCTCCTTCCCTGCCCAATTTTCTTGAATGTTGCATGAGAATTTGGTACAAAATGCTATGGAAAGGATACTCTCCTTGCTCATAGCACAGAAGAAAGGAGGAGGTGGTTTATCTTGTCCAGCTGCTTGTCCAGAGACTCTACTTCTTCAAATAGCCCTTGACAGATTAATATAAACGGAAGGAAACTGCTTTCTGTGACTGATCTAAGTTGAACAAGAGAGGGGAGGAAAGGAAGACAGTGACATATGTTTACCCATGCTGGAAGTGATGGTGGTGGATATATCACTGCATCTTCCCCAAGTAGACATATAATTCAAGATAAAAACTAGGAAAAATGCTTTATATGCTGCTGAGTTAAGAGCAAGTGAAGTACAGGCAGTCCCTGTGTTACAAACATCCCACTTAAAGATGACTCATAATTAAGAATGGGGGTGAGACAATAGGAAGTGAGAGAAATCTACCCCTAGAAATAGAAATTAACTCCTAAAAGAGTTATCATGGGAAAAATGTGTATCAACTGAAGTTTTTTCACCAAGCCTTGTTTCCACAACAAGCCACATTTATCACAGGCACAGAAAGTGAGGTAGAATCTTGTGAACAGGGGCACAGACAGCAAAATAAACATCACAGGGGTGCTAATCCTTTCTTATACTATCCAAAGCTAAAAATATATATAGTTTTGGCACTTAACAATGTACCTGTTCTGACTTACAAACAAATTCAACTTAAGAACAAACCTACAGAACCTATTTTGTTCATAATTTGGGGACTGCCTGTAGTTTGTTAGACGATAACTCCGGAGACCAGGGTTTGGCCTTGGAATACACTGGGAACTCTGGGCATGTCACACTCTTTCAGTCTCATAGAAGAGCAATGATGAGCTTACTCTGAAAAAATCTTGCTAAAAAAAACCCATGATAGGCTTATTTTAGGATTGCCGTAACTCAGAACTGATTTGAAGGCATGCGTCCTTCCTTGAATGGGTTGAATATCTGGTGCTCTTTTCCCCACTTTATCTTTGCAATGACAATCTGATGAAAGAAGTTGAGGCAGAGAGGTAGTGCATGGCCCACAAGAAAGTAAAAGGGTTTAGGGACCATCTTCTTCCCTATTCTGTGGGAGTCCTATTCTCATGTCATTGGAGGAGCCCACATTGGCCATGAGCTCTTATAGATGATGGCACCAGTGTCCCACCTGGACAGTAGATCAGGCTAAATAGGCCCTAATCCAACTGTCCAGACTCTGGAGTTTCCTGGAGCAAAGCCGCTTTAAAGCTAAAAGCATCTGGATACTCACTAGAAGTAGCTGTCCATCAAGAAGACATACAGCCTTCCACTATGGCGAGCATTTTTGGCTTTTGCAGACAATCCCTTAGTCACAAGCAAACATTTTGGCAAGTCATAGCATGTTGGTAAACTCTCAGATTATTAGCCGAAGCAGAAGGATTTGCAGTCACAAACCAACTACTTTTGCTACTCCATATATTGATGAGTTCCCATCACCCCTTACTTAAGCCATATGAGCTGACCCTGATGGGAGTTGGAGGCTCACATAATGGTCTAAATCAGGGGTTGGAACGATGTGGTCTTCCAGATGCTATTGAATGGCAACTCCCAACATTCCTCACAATTGACTATAATGCCAGGGGTAATGGGAACTATATTCCAACAACATCTGTAATATTTTCATCTCTGTCCAATAGCTAGCCCCAGTTAGAGTAGACCCACTGAATGGGATTTACATCCATTCTGACGTATCATTCAGCAAATAATACAGTGTGTTTATTCTCCTTGACAGTAGCAACTTGATTTAGGCCAACATGTGGAGGGCCACAAGTTGCCTTGCGTCTAGGCATCTTTTCAGCTGCTGTTGGACTGCATTTCCCACCAAACCTCTCCTTTTTACTGCTAGTTGGGGCTTCTGGGAATTGCTGTCCAACAATATCTTGTCAGCTACAGGATTACCACCCACCCTGGCCCTCATTAAGGCACTCCGTTTACTGCTGAATTTTCTCATGCATTTGTTTCTCTGGAATCCACTTCACAAAAGAGATCCACACTTTGTCATTCTTCCAGTTGTTCTGTGGCATCATGACAGAGGTGACCCTCCCTAGCAAGTAGGTGTAGCCTGTCTCAAGTATGCCATTGTGCAAAAGTGGCAAGCTGGGACACAAGCAACCATTCTGGGTGCCACTTTGCTATGCGTAATGACAGAGCTGTGAAACTCAGCCCTTCCACCCCACAAAATTTCCTGCAGCTAAACGGATGGACCCTAAGGAAAGTTTAATTAACTGCTAAGCAATCAGTACTTGTGGTCTCTGAGGCTAAACACTATGTGCACCTACCTTGTATTTAAGATAATTAAATGTTTTGCACCACCCACGATGCGGTAACTAATTATCCCTGATTATTTCTTTGTAGAAGAGACGCAACAACCAACGCAAAGGGTGAGGCAACCAATCACCCTTGAAGCATTCAGGATTTCCTCTTACTAGTCCCAGTTCTGCCTTGGAGTCCTTCCTCACCCATGAACATCCCAGCTGAGGTCCATCGTGAAACCTGTTTGTGAAGAATGATTTATACTTCCTGCTAAAGCATGGAGCTACAGGTTTCCAAGGAAGGATGTCAGGCAAAAGACACATGAGACGTCAGAACAAGAAGTATAGAGTTGTAATGGTTAATTCTCAAAAACTAAAAACTGGCAAGACAGCTACGTAAAAAGCCAAGGCTGGGATGATAGCATGTTGAAGGTAGCTAGTTGGATAGCAGTCCTACAAGTTTGTTGACAGAAGATAATGGTTATATATAAGGGCGGGTTCTACATAGACCACAAATTGAAGGCCACTGTCATGCACATGGACATTCCTTCATCTCCTCTTTGAAGGAATGTACCTCTTTGAGTTCCATAAATGCCAACATGTGCACTAGATTTCAGCCAGATAAAGTAATACCAGAACAATCAACTTACATACCAACAGAGCAGTTACTTCTCAATGGGGCACACAATACCATCTCAACCATAACATTAATACCACCTAAACATTGCCACTCCTTGTTTAATGCTAGACCTGGCAGCAGCTTCAGGGCAATGGATCAAATACTTAGCAGTTTTCCAAATGGACACAATGGAAACAGGAAGGCCTTTCCCAAAAACCAGCCACAGATCTGAAAGGGCTTTCTGCACATGCCACTTTGCCTGTTTGTTTTTTTTTTTTTTTCCATATCAGCACACAATCTCTTCCCTCTTATTTATCCCTACTACAAGAGGGAGGGTAAGGGGTAGTAGCTGACTGGCCTGACAAATAGAAAACTTGACTGGTGGTGGTAAACACAATGGCATATACTTTAAATGTCTCAATTAGAAAAGGATAGTCCCAATTAATTATCTATCATCCCATTTTTTCAATAATTTTTCAAATGCCCCAAGTTCTATTTCTTCTCCCACTTTCCCTCGTCATATTCAATTCTTACTTCAATGGTTGCGAATGTATTTCAAACTGAAAAAAGCAGTTTGCTTTCAATTAACTCTTCAGGAGGAAGAAGAGACGCAAGGAGAGAATGGCATCTTGCTTTTCCTTGTAGGCTCAGGCAAAAACAAGCTGCTGTAACCTCTCCTGTTTTTTTTTTCCTTCTGTCATTAGTAACCATTGCCATCTTAACCATCCTTTTATATTGCTTAAGCCACGTGTCCTAGTTTTCATCTGTGAAATGCTGTGTGTAACCAGAGTGTGTAAACATTGCTATCCATGTTCTGGAGGAGGGGGTGATGGTTAATTGCTATTATAGTCTAAGGTTTCATTTTTTTCTTTTGGTGGTATTGAAGAGTCATTGAGATAGTTGTCAGAATACTACAAGTGGCTGCTCAAAATGTTGTTACGAATGAATTATATACATCCTTCTAAGGCCATGTTCTGTATGGATGTAGCCCAAACGGCAAACCTGTTGTATCATCGCCCTTGCCATTGCCAGAACTCCTAAACTGATGAAGAAAATCAATGCTACTATATAATCTATGAAGGACTGAATGCCAGCAAAGTTAAAAAGTCCTAGAAAAACAGTGTTGGAACAAAAAGCAATTAATATCTCCAATGCAAAACCTGTAATAAACAGAACTTTGGCTTGTTTTCCCCCACTTCAATGAAAGAGACAATTTGCACATGGTTGAGGCTGAGAGAATCTACTGTCTCATGAAGCATTTCTGGGATTTCATCATTTCTAGAAACAAAATATCCTGCCTGGCACTTTTCCTTTGTTGTTCTAGCATCCACAGAGCCCCTCAGGAAGAAGAATGATCAAAATGTGGAGTGGTGGGTAGTGAGATGATGCCGCCAGCCTGTTTCTTCACTAAAGCTGTCACCTAACTTTTGCATGGAGGCAGAGCTCTTTCTGGCCCTGAAAAAGAATTGGGGGCTGTCAGCAAAGCAGACCATTGTTTTATTCTCTCCATTCCTCCTGTCAGGCAAAAGCCTTCTTTATTTCAATTGCACAGCACTGAGTTTCTTCCACTCTACCGGGTTATTTTTTGATGGAGCAATTGAATGTACAGATATATGCCTCTTTTTCACTTCAGATGACCACTGTGATTTCACAATTCATGGGGACCCTGAAAATGACTAAGCCAACTTTGACAGCCTGGGGCTTTTTGATGATACTCAATGATAACTTGTGGTGCCATTCACAGAGAAAGTAAAGTACCAATGCTGCCTTGAGGTAGCAAGGGGGGGTGGGTGGGCAAAGGCGCTCTAGTAACCTCCTCCATTTCCCTACCCTGGAATTAAAAAAACAACAGTGCCATGATGGAGAGAGCACAGCAGATATTAAGCTCTTGCCATATTAAGCTCTTGCCTTTTGCCACTCTACTCAGAGAAAGGATGGTTACTTTTTTTTTGCTAAGAGTTAAAATATGGTATTCACCTTGGCCCATGGACAAGGCAACCTAGATTTTTTGGGTTCTGCCTCTAAGGACCTCTTCACACAGGGCATTTTTGCCCCATTTTGCCACTTTTAATTGCAGCAAGAATGGGGCCTGCCATGTGCCATCACATAATGCATAGTAGGCCTCACCCACTTTCCTCATCCACTATGGGGAGGAAAGTGTAGTCCGCACTTTCCTCCCCTTTTTGGTGTGTGATGGCAGAAAGTATGCTGCCCTTTCTGCCATCTGATGAGGCGCGGAAAGGGTGCCAAAGCACTCTTTCCTGTCCCTTCCATGTGATGATGGGAAGAAGGAGGGTGCGTAGGGTGCCATGGGCCACTCTGCGCGCCTTCCCTTTTATCGGCTATTGCCAGCATAATGAGTCCCCCCTCGGGGGTTGAGAAGGGCGGGGTAGAAGTGTGAGAAATAAATAAAATAATGGCACAGCCCAAAAGGTCCATGTGAAGAGGTGGTAGGACTTGTCTCTAACTCTCAGTTACTGGGAAATATCAGCATGTTTTTATGTCCTGATTTCGGCCTTTCAAGAGGCATCTCATACCCTCCAATTTTGCAGAAGAAAATGGGGACATGTGTGACTAAGTAAAATGGGAGTGTGGTTAAGTCGACGAGTAAAGGAAAACATACAACCTAGAAAAAGCTGCAGAAGTTTGCTTTTACCTCAGCATACTGGAATGATTTTACCTCATTCTTCTCTTCCAACTTCACAGTAGGAAAGTTGGAAGAGAAGAGCGAAACTGAGACCTTTTAGAAACAGCTGAAAAAGAAGGATGATCCCTACCAAATTGGGACAGCTGGAAGGAATGGTTTATTTCAGCATGGAGTTTTATGGAGTTTTTTTGTCCACTTTAGTTACTTTTCTTCTTTACTGCATCTGAAGAAGATTGAAAAACATGAGAGTTCATGCTGAAATAAATCAGTCTTAAAAGTATTAATATATTTCACTTCCCTTACTGATTTTCCTTTTCTTTTAAATAGCATGGCCCATCTCTTTGAAAACTTTTGATGAAACAAAAACAATTTTTGAATATCTCATAATTAACAGCAACTACTTTCTGTGTTCTGGGCCCTTTAGGACTTTTTAATTTTATTTTTAATAAGCAAGAAAAGTGAAAAGAAATACTTAGCAAATGTTTGATTTAATAACATTTGCTGGTTTATTCTTTAAAAGTATTTCCATGTTCCTTTCCACACCCATATCTCAATTGCAGCTGAAGTCAGCACTTCCTGCAAACCAGTCAAAGCAAGTTTTTGCCTCTTGAAGGATGAAAACCTGTTTATGTGTGCATATACACAGCAGCAGCAGCTACCATCCAGGGTGTGGAGCCTTGGCATGCAATGAAAAACCTTTCCCAGTGACAACACGGTGCAAAAATTCCAAAGAAGAGAGAACAGGGAGGAGCCGTAAGCCTTAATCTTAAGGCAAAGCCCCCAATAGTCTCTGAGTTACTCACAAGCCCTAGAGGGGAAGCCAGCTCTTTCAGAGGGGTAGCAGCCCACAGGGTCAAATCATATTTCCAACTATTCCAATTTGGTTGGCACAATCGCAATTAATCCACTGTTATCCCACTTTTTCAGTTGCTTTCCAAATGCCCCATTTTCTCACCTCTTTCCACCTCACCCCATGTGCTAGGCATACTTCAGTGGCTGTAAAATGACAGTGGATTTCTCTTGTAGAATAAATGTAGTTGGACACTACTTGAACTGCCATGGCTCAATGATATGGGATCCGGGGATCTGTCATTTCATGAATCACCGGCACTCTGTAGGAGAAAAGACTAGAGACCTTATAAACCACACGATTCCATAACATTGAGCCATGGCTGTTAAACTGTTGTCTGTTCTGCAGTTTAGAGGCATTCTAGGTGAAGGACTGTCCTTTTACAGTAGTTTCAGGCACAAACAAACTTCTCCAGCACCTTCTGGCTTGTGTGTTTCTAATTGTTGCCACTTGATCAAACACTGATGTTGCTTGACCACATGTGTTTTGGTTTTCATATGTGAAATGTTGAATCCAATATCCAGGAGTACTTTTGTAATACTTTTTGTAATACCAAGGCAGCAGGAGACAACGGGATCCCAGCTGAACTGTTTAAAACCTTGAAAGATGATGCTGTCAAGGTGATGCATGCCATATGCCAGCAAATATGGAAAACACAAGAATGACCATCAGACTGGGAAAAATCAACTTATATCCCCATACCAAAAAAGGGAAATGCTAAAGACTGCTCAAACATCTGTCAGTCAGGGGCGGCTCAACCCATTACGCAAAGTAAGCATTTGCAGTATAGTTGATTTTGCCCAGGGGTGCTCTTGAAGCGCTCTTGGGGGAAAATAGACCTTGACATATGTGAGTTGTAGTTACTGGGATGTATAGTTCACTTACAATCAAAGAGCATTCTGAACTCCATCAATGGGGCTTGAGGAATGCAGGGCTGGGGTAAAAATTGCTGGAAGAAACATTAACAAACTTAGATATACAGATGACACCACTTTGATGGCCGAAAGCAAGGAGGAGCTGAGGAGCCTTCTAATCAAGGTGAAAGAAGAAAGTACAAAAGCTGGGTTACAGCTAAACATAAAAAAACCCAAGATTATGGCAACAAGAATGATTGACAACTGGGAAACAGAGGGGGAAAACGTGGAGGCAGTGACAGACTTTGTATTTCTAGGTGCAAAAATTACTGCAGACGCAGACTGCAGCTAGGAAATCAGGAGACGCTTACTTCTTGGGAGGAGAGCAATGTCCAATCTCGATAAAATAGTGAAGAGTAGAGACATCACACTGGCAACGAAGATCCACATAGTTAAAGCAATGGTATTCCCCTTAGTCACCTATGGATGTGAGAGCTAGACCATAGGGAAGGCTTAGCGAAGGAAGATAGATGCTTTTGAGCTGTTGTGCTAGAGGAAAGTTCTGAGAGTGCCTTGAACTGAAAATCCAACCAGTCCATATTTCAAGAAATAAAGCCCGACTGTTCATTGGAGGGAAGGAGGGTAGAGGCAAAGATGAAGGACTTTGGCCACATCATGAGAAGAAAGGAAAGCTTAGAGAAGACAATTATGCTGGGGAAAATGGAAGGTAAAAGGAAGAGGGGCCGACCAAGGGCAAGATGGATGGATGGGGACCTTGAAGTGACTGGATTGACCTTGAAGGAGCAGGGGGTGGTGATGGCCGACGGAGCTCTGGTGTGGGCTGGTCCATGAGGTCACGAAGAGTCGGAAACGTCTGAACAAATGAACAACAACAACAGGCTGAGCTGGAGGAGAAAGACTAATGAAAAAAAGGTATTACAAACTTTGCATACACAATTATTTGTAAACAAGTGTGTCAGTAAATTCTATAAACAGTAAACAGAATAGTGATGGATTCCTAAAATAACTCTCTTTATGAATAAAAAACTGTTATAGAACAAGTAATAGAGTCAGTTCTTGCTGTGGATGGAGGCAAGCAGCAGCACTATTTCTCTGTGATAAGACCAATGCTCATTCATAAATGATTTGAAGTCAGAGGTGAATAGTGAGGTGGCTGAGTTTGTTGAAGGCGCAATGTTATTTAGGGCAGTGAAAGTAATAATAGATTATGGGCAGACAGATAGGGCTCTTACTCTATGGCATAAAACAGTTGGCCTTCATTAATTGATTAGGGTATCAATGTGTGATCTAACTAACCTTTTAATGTATGAGCAGCACAAAGAAGTTTGTACTAGGTCAATAAAAATGGGGAAAAAGTTTATGGAGAAGGCATCAAGTTAGAGATGATATGCTTAAACAAGCCCTCCATCTAATTCCTACTCCCAACTAATGTAGCCAATTGTACGAATTACTGAATAGTAAGTCAACACTTATGTAATTCAGTTAGTTGTCTCTGGTTAGGAATTGGATTTAGGACAAATTTTTCTGGATCTCATTATCATTCAAGGAACAATCATATCATGGAATAATGGCCCTTGAAGTAAACATTCTGTAATGGAGACTGGCTGTAACTCTTTCACCAAAGAGGAAAGAAGTGAGACCGAACAAAAAGTGGCTAATGTCTCAACTAAAAAGCTGAAATAAGATACACCCTTTCTTCTTTTCATCCCTAAGATGAATGTGAAGCTCCGTCTTAGCCTTTTGATGAGTCACCCACAGGTTGTTCCCTCAGGCAAGGTGAGCCTGCCAGGGCTTGGTGAGTTTTCACCAAGTGCTGCTTTCCCAGCAGAATGTTTCAGTAGTTACAGCATGTTATGTTATGGCCATCACAACTTCGTGCAACTTGGAACGCTGACCACTCTGCCCTTGAAAAGAAGAGTGGAAGGAATAGAACGTTTAAACTCTTGCCCTTTCTTAAATAACTAGTTTGAGGCCAATGGACATCTCATTCATTACACGGTGATGGGGAGACATCAAGTCAATGCACTCTCCCCCACCCCCTATGTCTTTTCTAGCTGCATCTACTCTATTTGTGAAAAAGAGGAAGGCAATCCTTCCTGATTACACCATGGAGACTGAATCCTTGCAGTACCAGCCATCTTCCTATTTTTCTTCACTCTCCCCTCTCTCCACATGTATGAGGAGGTATTTCTTGAGCACTAGCCTCTCTTTAATCAATGCTATTGGTGCTGTTGGAATCACACCTTTCTTGATATGATCAAGAACCAAAAAGTACTTGGAAGGGCATTAAAGGGCAACTCACATTGTGGGAGATGATGGGGCAAGGATCTTTGCAATGCCTGTCCTATCATATTTTCCACACCCCATTCTTGGCATCACTGAAATATTTGATCCAAATTATGGCTTCCTATGCATGTATAAGAATGAGCCATAGAAAGGCTTGCAAATCATGTGTCACATATGTTTGCACATGAAGAAAGTATTTTCCCCAGGAAAGAACAACCATCAAAAAAGAAAAAAAGAACAATCAGACACTACCACCAGCATTGATTGGTGCTGGTTAGGGCTTTTGGGAGTTGAAGTAAAACTATCTCTAGGAGGCCATGTTTCCCATTCCAATGCCTTGGTGTTTGTCCTGTAAGGACCTAAGTTTCACTTTATGGAGACAGGATTCCAAGGGTGTGTCTGCTGGATTGAGGCATATTCTACAGCAGTCAGGTCAAGGAGACAGCATGGCAATTGTACTTCAGATCATTCTTTCATGAAAGCCAAAGTAATTGAGTAAGGGACTGCCATAAGCAGCTTCTATAATAAAAGTCACTGCATTCATCACTATGCCGAGGAAATGGAGCTCAGGTTCACTGCAGTCCAGCTGTACTGATTTCTAGGAATTCTGTAGAAATGCTGTTTTAAGATACTGTTCTATATACACTTGCCCAAGGAAAAAGTAGCATGTATAAAGCTATACTGTTAATCGATGATTACTGGAATGGGAATAGTTTGTGCCACTTATACATTTCCCAATGCCCCATTGTTCCAACATTCAGTTGCAAGTAGGAATTCCACAGGAAAGAGTGGGACCCTGCATTGGTCTTGAGTGGGATATTAACATCCTTATATGTCCAATGAAGACTTTACCCCCCCCCCCCCCATTTCTCCTTCCCTCACAATGCACGGGAACTTCCTGTCATCTCCACTAAACTTCGTTAGGGAAATGTCTGAAACAGTCCGAGAAAAGCGAGGGGGGAGAAGATTATTAGAGATCGACTTCTGGCCTCAGGAACTGGGATATAACTGGAGCAAAACCGAAAGTAATGTGGGATAAGCGCTGTCAAATTTGATCGAGTTGAATCACTTCTGTGATGTTGAATAAGGAGCATTCCTATGGGCAGTCTGCTACCAAGCACTGACATTTATCTTCCAAAATCCTGCTTTGTGAGCTTGGCATGGTAATTTTTTAAAGTCAGGTTTCCCCTCAAGTGGGGAATGAGAAATTGAAGGATGGCCTTTATAATGTTATGGGACATAATGCGATGGTAATTTGATGTTTTCCCACCACCACCATGGGATAGAGTCCTGAGTGGCTCTATGGTATAGTGGTCTGAGTTACAACTAGGATACTGAGCAAACACTTGAATTCCCATTCAGCCATGAAACCTTGAACAAGTCACTCTATCTCGGCCTCACAAAGGCAAAGGCAACTCCCCCTTGCACAAGTTTGCCTTAATGTCACCATAAGCAGGAAAGGACTTTAAAAGCATACAAGAAGATAATGTTTAGCGGTGATGTTCCCACCCGCTCACACATAGTACTCCCTTATTAGTAAACGGTTACCATTCTGCTGCAGCCAGAGTAGTGCCTTCATGATAAAAATAAAACCTTTGTGGGCCCATCTACTGATTTGGCCCTCAGTGACAAAGCTTTCCAGGGATGAGATTATTAATACTAACTCTCTCACATCCATAGTCTTCACCTTTCCTTACCACTGCCATTTTGTCAGGATAATGGAACAGGCAATGCATATAATTTAGAGAAATCTATGCTACAGCTGAACTAATAATCCCATTAGTCCTGGGGAGAGCGAAGCTACTGAATTGATTTAAGTAAGATGTTGACTCAGAACTCAACAATTCATGGAACCGGTTCAAATTATCCAACAGAATTGCAGCCTATGTTTGTATAGACTTTGTCTGGGTGACAAAGAACTAGTCTCCCAATCTTCCCAGTGAGACATTTCTTCATGAATTCCAAATTCTTCCAGTGTTGCAGTCCTGAATGCCGTCTGTTGGCAGACACTCTCTGGATGCCAACAGCATGTTGAAGTGTCCTGCTTAGCAAGCATTTTTGTGCAACCCCAGTGTGCTGCTCAATGTGGGTGATTGCCACCTCTGGAAAAATCACTGGATGCTCTTACCAGGTTCAGACATGCTCCTTAGTTGTTTGATGGTATTATAGAGTATGAGGCATATACTAGAAATATGCAGAGGCAGGACTTTCCAGTTACATCTTTCTCCATTGCAGAAAGAAATCCTTTCCTTTGGGTGCCCAGCAAAGTTGGAAAGCCAATAATAAAGCACTTGAGCCTTGTTGACAGTCAACATGGGGTGGAAGGATTGCCTTTTTTATAATTCTGAATAGCTTCTATTGCTATAAATAAGCATCACTTTTTTGCAATAAAGAACCATATTTGAGCAGATTGAGCCATATGTCTTGTTTCATTTTTGCATTTTACTAAGCACTCCCCATATTTTCCTTCCTTTGTTTAAAATTGCCACAATATTCTTCATCTCAAAGTCCTTGGATTATAGGCAGGGTTTGTGACACTGCTTGTGAAAAGAAGAGTGCTTAGAAAGGGACAATATCTGTGGATACATAAAACTGCAGATAATAGTGAAAACTATTTAAATGAAAGATCTTTGGCCCAATAATACCACAGTTAGGTTGGAGGACCACATTCAGATAATGTGGGATTTTCTACCTTGATATTCTGATATAGAGCTGTGTGGAAGGGCCCTTAGAGACAAGACTGATCTGTGGCTACAGGCCTCTTTTAATGAATGAACAAAAATGCACTAACTTCTTTCCTGAGTTAGTATCCTACACAGCATTTGGTATCCTACACAGCAAAGAGCCTACTTGGCTGTTTAGCTGTCTATTGCTCCTTCTACTCTATTGGCCGTTTGCGACACATATTGATGCTCTTTACTTCTAAAACCAGTAAATATTTTGTTCTTTGCTTAACCCCCCCCCCCCCCCAAGTTATCCACAGTTTATCCTCACATATGATTTGGACACTACTAAAGCCCCCTATAGCTGCTCAACTCACGTATCCAGTTACTGATCTGGCCAGCCTCCCATCATCACCAACACATGCTTCTGTGCAAATGACCTACTGGAAATTTCCACCTTTTTTGTCTGTAGCAATATTGAAGGAAAGGGGACTATTATACATCGTTTATATAATTATGTGGAGAAAATCACCCACTTATGAGTTTTATGGTTCCAAGGAGAATACAAACGGACCCTAATCACAATCCAGCCCACTGACCACTACAATGCACTTAGTAGTTGCTGGTATAATATCCTCCAAGCATCCTAATTTGGCAGGAACAGTCCCTATCAATCATCTGCCATCCTACTTCTCCAACAGCATTTGGATTGTTTCTGTTTCTCACTCCTCCTCCCACTTTCCCTCTTCATTCTCATCTTACTTCCATTGCTGAAAATTGAGTGCAAAGTTGTTTATGCTCAGTAAACTTGGAGGAGAGGAGCAAAAGAAGGTCAAAAAGTAAACTAAAAAGAAACTGTAAAGACTCTCCCAACTTTCTGCTTTAATTCACTGCACTGAAAGAATAATGGAGAATAATATGAAGTAAAATATTTGCACATTATCTGGATAAGCTCCCCCTCTCCAGGTTCCTTTCTCTGGCAGTCCTTGCAGCTGGCATCTCCCTCCCCTTCTCTGGATTTTTTAGCTCTGAGGTTGTTCCTTAAACACACACTCACCACAAGTATATACACACCTGAAAGCCCTGAATCAGAGGGTGTGCCTGCCAAACTCTCAAATGAATTCAGGCCCCAGCAGGAAGATGGGAACAAAGTTTCCAGTGCTGTTCCACTGTGCAAGCTGTGCCATGTCTGGCTTCTTGCCATTAATGTCCTTGCCAGATAAAGTAGCCAAGTTGGGAAAGTCTTTGTTCCACCCATTTTGATTGATAAAAGTTCTTCCTCTCAATCCCCTCTTAGAAGAGGGTAATTTTCCCATAACTCGATGAGAAAAGGAGGGATGAAGGGGGAAGCAAAAGAAAATGTTCAGTGTCTGCCCCCATCCCACAAGCACTCATTTGTTTTACTTGACCTTTAGTCCTGAAGGCACTCCTTCAATCTGACTCATGAAATGCTCCATCCATGGACATTCCTGCGATAAGCTGCAAATAGGACCGAGGAGAGGAAAAATAGGCATTTACCACCTCATCACATTGAGAGGGGAAAGCATGGGTGAACATCTTTTTAGTATAGAGAATCACCCCTCTTTTACCACCAACAGTCCCGTTTCAAGTTCTGTCTCTTCATCACACTCACATGTGGAAACTTAAGAGCTGATAATACATTCATATTACATTCAACATAAAGTCAGTTTTACTTTTTTAAAAAACAGGAGAAACAACAATATCCAAAAACCAAGGGATCCCTTGCTATGCCCCAAACCACTTCTTTTCATGGGATAAAATTGTTCTGCCCCAAACCCAATACGATACAAGAGACAGTGATCCAGGTTAAAACCCTTTATTTTGTTGGGATCATATTGTTCTGCAACAAACCCCATATGATAACAAGAGACTGCTGATGGTTGGGCAATGAAACAGGACAGGAAACTTGGATGGTTCCCAACCAACCTGTTTTTTAGTTGTAAACATGGGTGTAAAGTGCGATAAGAGGTGTTCTCAGGGGTGGCTTTTAGCATGCTGCCGAGATGCAGTGTGGACAGAGCCTCTCTGGAAGTAGCTCCATCCTGCGATATGCTTCAGTGGGCCCTGTTCTGGCTGTGTCTCAGCAGCATTTTAGGACAGGGCGTCTTGCCCATGTGATGACGTCTTTAATGTGAATGCACCCTAGATTAAAATAACATAGTGGTAGACCCAAATTTTGCTCCAGGATGCAGATCTTCCCTTGTGTTGGTACAGTGGGGACAGAAATCCCAGATATCCTATGTGGGATCCAGGATTAAATCTTCATAGCCATTGCACCCTCCCAAGACTCAGGCAATGTGGAGAAATGCAGTGACTGTCCATCCTACCCCCCAGCACCTTTAGTTCCCTAAACACAGACAATTATTATCACAGAAACCCCAGATCTGCAACAGTAATTCTATTTGGGCATTCTGTTTTCCTCATTCAATTAGGATTATTCATTGGTAGAAAGAAAGTATGGGTTACCTAGCCCTTTTCCTCTTCCATTTTTTGCAAGTGAATATCTGCAGAAGAAACCTACCCATGCTTAGAAAACATGAACTATTACATAGAGTTCTACTTAATCCAGCAAGACTAAATCAGAAAAGCAGGTTCTACAAATAAGCCCTTCAAGGTATGGAGGATGAAGATGGGGAGCCAATAGAATGATATATCCTCTGCCTATTGAGGAGATTCCATGCTGAAGGACCTTTTATCTATGAACATTGATCCCATATCAGATATGTGATGTTTAAGGTCCAAAATACTCTGTGGGGAACATGTATATGACCTCTTCTCTGTTGGAAGGCTCTCACATTGCACAGTTTCTCCCTCCACAACAGCTGTATTTTCTTCTTGCAAATTCAAAGTGTGTGGCACATGAAATCCATAGTTTGAGTCCAGAAATATGCAAATCAGAAAAAACACATATGCAAATCAGAAAAAAATGCTGTGCTAATTTTGCACACACATGCTGGAATTCAAACACCATTGCAATACAAACTCTGCCCAATCATTTCATTCCACAAAAGTAAAAAAATAATAACCTGTTCTCAGAATCCCTAGTCATTGGTTAAGGCCAGAGTTTGAGAAACACTGTACTAGACTGTAGTAGCTTGCTTCTGTCTTCCATTCCTATGTGAAAACTTGAAATGGCCACTTGATGGCAATGTTGCCCCAGTTCGCCCTAAGTATGTTGGCAGGAGCACTAAAACTATGTAATTAAAACACCCCACCCTTGGGAAAACAGGCTTTCTGATCCGCTTTGCTACTACACTGCCGTAAACTAAACTTTATCCACCTACACAACACCTTCATGGACAATCCTGATCCATGGCAGATCATTATCATTGTCTTAGGTGACCCAATGCAAAGAAGCGGCACAGGGCTCATGTACTTTGAACAGTCAGGTAGAGCAGCCAAATGTTACATTTTGTAAAGCCTCAATTAGACAAGTTGTATTTGTTTAAATTTCTTCCTCTATAACACTTGATGCTTCATGAGAGCAACAACTTAATCTACTGTTAACAAATTTCATTCTGGAAGAAAGTTAGGGTATAAATCCAATAATACAACAAATAAATAAATAAATAAATAAATGCCTACATACATACATAAGGGTGCACCAAGCTGGTCACAGGGCTCAGTGTCTGCTACTGTCATCTTATTTCGGCGCAGAAGTCTAACTTCCATTTCTCATCCCAACTAGATCGGAACAATTGAATCAATAAGACTTATAGAGGTATCAATCTAGCACTCAGAACAGTGTTTAGGCCATGGGTGGGGAAAGTTTGCCCCTCTAGATAGTGTTGGTTTTCAACTCTCAGATTGTCTCACTACTTGGCTACACTAGCTTAAAGCACATGGGAGCTGAAGTTCAAAATATCTGGAGGGCCACAATTTTTTCCCCAACCCTGTTTTAGGCCAAAGATATTTGGAGTCTAGTGGCAATTCCTTGTGTGTTTCTGAGATACCATTATGAAGAAGAGTGTGTATCTGAGAAGGGAAGGAGAGTGGGATGCAGTACGAATGATCCAATATGCATTAGACCAGCTTTCCCAAAACGAGTGAGCTCTTAGATGTCTTTGACTCATTATTTTTTGTGCAAACAGCCTATTGTGGTGATACGAGTTGCAGTCCAATAGAATCACAGAATTCGAAGACACCTCATGGACCATCTACTCCAACCCCCTGCCAAGAAGCAGAAAAATCACTCTCAAGGCACCCCCGACAGATGCCCATCCAGCCTCTGTTTAAAAACCTCCAATACACTAAGAGGGCATTAAGTTGGGCAAGCTGTGCTAGACATAAAACATAAGCTTCTGCCAATTAAGGTATAATCTAAAAAGCAAGCACTAGCACTTTAAAAAATACCCAATCTTCCTTCCTTCCTTCCTTCCTTCCTTCCTTCCTTCCTTCCTTCCTTCCTTCCTTCTTCAATGAGAAAGTTGTATGTGTGTGTGTGTGTGTGTGGGGGGGGGGGGGTTGAGTACCAAGAAAATCCATTATATTCTTCCAAGACAAAATGCTGACTCCTGACAGCACAACAGCACATGTTGCTGGCTCCTCTGGAATTCTTGGAGATATTTCTTCAGGACCATAACATGTACAGGCAAGTTGATTCCTTGGCACCCATCTTTCAATTGTATATATGTGTCTATGTCAGCTTAAAAACTGGAAGATGAAAGCACACACAGCGTAGTCCAGCCGAGAAGCAAGACTCTGTGATGACCAGTATGGATAGAGTCTCATGCTTGGATTTTGCAATGCCACTTCAACTATTGACTCCACATCCCCCAGCATTTCACAGGTGTGGCAAAGCAGTAAGCAGCAATGGCTTATCACATGAATCATGTGGAATGGGCTCCCTATTTTCCCCACCACACAAAACCAAAGTGACCCCCCCCCCCCTCCAACACCAGCCCACCATTGTTACTGAGTGCATTCAAGTCATTTCTGAATTATTGCAACCTTAAGGCCAATCTATCACAGGGATTTTCTTGGCAAATTTGTGCAGAGAAGGTTTACCTTTGCCTTCCTCTGAGGTTGAGAAAGTGGGACTTGCCAAAGGTCATCCCAATAGGTTTTCATGGCCAAGCATGGATTCAAACCCTTGTCTCCAGTGTTGTAGTCCAGCATTCAAATCACTACAACATACTGGCTCTTCCATACTACCATGCAGAACCAAAGATCGGAGCAGGATGGGTTAAAATGGCCTGCACTCTGTGATACTGAAAGGTTGACCATACTATATGTTGTGTCATGATTAGAGTTTGGAAAAGTGACCCTTTTTAAACATAACCTTTTAGATTTTGCAAACTGGAACAGTTTGGGCCATGTTGGCTTTAGAATCCTGGGACCTAGCTGTGGCATAGAGCATGAATTGAAGGTGTAGCTGTAATGTGGGCATCAGCTCATGCAAGAAAATATTTATGAGAGGAATCAGAAAAAGATGTCTCCTAGGTCCTACACTGTTAAGAAAGATTCCAAATTCCTGGAAAGTTTGCCCTTGGAGGATTGGAATGGGGAGTGGGCCTCATGCAGATATGTGTCTTTCTCGGAAGCCAGCAACTGAGCAAATAGGAGTGTCTTTGACTAATGCACACCGGGGCTGTGCCTGCAGATTGCTGCCAGTGCACCTGGAAAGGTAAAAACACCTGAGCAAAAAGACTTGGCAGATGTTGTAAACCGCAGTGAAGGCTGGAATGTATGCCTGCCTTCCCTGATTGGCCAGTCGCAAAGCCAGAGGAGCAAAAGATGGCCTTATAAGGCGAAGAAGAATGCTTGCCTTACCTGCCACGCCTCAGTCAGGGACTGGACTTGTCAGGCAAGATGCTAATTGTTTCCCTAGTTGGGTGGAGCTGCTCTCTTCCCTTGAACGAAGCAATCTTTCTTTCCTGTTAGTAGCAGTACAAAAGTAGCAAATGCCCAAGAAACGTTAAAAATAGGTTTGTCTCCAAACTATCATACTCTTCCAGACTCTCAGGACTGAATGCATTTCTGGGATGGTGATTTCAAAGACCCGCTAAAACTGGAAACAGTTTGATAGCATTTCCACAACTTGCGATCAAATGTCATCCAGATCAGCTTAAGCAGGTCTCTCTTTTTCTCTTGCTTCATGTAGGACACACACACACACACAATCCCAAATTCCCTCTGACAAGCATCTGAGGTGTAGAAGCAATATGCATGCAAATACCTAACAGAACAGATGTCCTAGGTCTGTTTGAAGGGGAGCGGAAAAGGCACATGTACAGACCTGGTTTCTTGCAAGGCTTTATTTAGTAAAGTTTAGGATTTGTTGTAAGAAAGGCCCATATGGGCTTTCCCACCTATTGGTAGACAACTGATAGCTGTAAACTGAATTAGCTTTGCTTGCAAGCCAAACAGACAGTGTCAAACTATATTTTACCCATTGGAAAATGATTACTTTCCATCTGCACTGAGGGATACTTAATGCTGAATGATATAGTAACAATTAGCAATGTGTGTGCATATGCGTGAGAGTGTATAGGTGCTACAAATCCTATTGGTCATCCCAACCAGAACATACAAATTGATTCAGTGAGAGTTATTTAGGGCTTGGCTTACCATTCAACACCTGATCCAACATCAGCATCAATCCACCAAGCACATAAGGTTGGTCTGTGCTTTCCTTCCCATTTTTCATATGAGAACATGAATCCTGGAAAGGCTATCTTAAACAATTTATGGTCTGAAATTTGAAACCATAGCCTTCCCACTACACGAATCACCCACCTAACTACTAAAGCATACAACTACCCTCTTCACTGATGGGAAAATATTATGGGATAAGCAACAAGCAACCTTCCCAATAGCTAGCTCCTATTTTAAAGGATTTCTGCAGCAATTTATTGTTCAGCCACCAACCTCTCCCAGCCTTTGTTCCATAGGTGTGGCTGGACTGGATTCCTGCAAAACTACCCAGCTCCCATCAAACATGTTTAGATCACTCACCCAGGCCTTTGCCAAAGCCAAAGGAGAGGAAAAGCTCATTAATTGACTCATTCATGTTGCCAGTGGAACCCGATCAAATGCTAACCGCAAAACCCTTGCTCACTGCGAGCCAGTTTATTCACCTGGCAACAAAGCTTTCCATGGAATGTACCATCTTTTCCAGCTTCAGGTGCATATGTGTATTTGAATGCTCTTCCCAACACTCATGCACACTCACACATTAATTTTTTCTTCATTTGGAACATTATCAAAAAAGGAAGGTTAGAACTTGTCTCCCTGGCAGGCTATTTATCTACAAAATATGGCTTTACTCACACACCTGGTATCTGAGGTGGGAAATTGTAGCATTCAGCAACATTTCTTAGTGTAACCCAGTGGTTCTCAACCTGTGGGTCACCAGATGTTTTGGCCTACAACTCCCAGAAATCCCAGCCAGTTTACTAGCTGTTAGGATTTCTGGGAGTTTAAGGCCAAAATATCTGGGGACCCACAGGTTGAGAACCATGTGGTGTGTCTCTTGTGCTTCTGGATTTCATTTATGAGTCCTTTCATATATTAGAGCAAGGAAGCAAGGATAAGAAACATGGGTGGCATAGGTTCCCCTTTTCCATACAATGTGGTTGTAGCAGGGCCTCAGAATCTGCTGTAGTGGGGTTTGGTTCCGGCAAAATCTGTGGATGCTACCATGTCCCAGAGGTTTCTATGAAAGGAATTATGAGAAATCAGAATAGGGATGAGATCCAGATGTGTGGGTTTTGGCAAGAAAAAGAAGAAAGGAGGCAGGCAGGCATCTGTAGTGCCCTGGCAGCAGCCCATGGTGCTAAATGCTGATACCATTCCAGGAGGAGGACTCTCTCCTCTTATCTTATGCTAGAAAAATCTGGCAAGCCATGGGGCATATTTCTGCCTGTTTGCATTTTTGAGATGATAGATAAATGTGAGATGAAACCTGGAGACAAGTGTATCCCCTCTACTGATATTAAGTGTCCGTGTGCCAAACTTGTCTACCTCTAGATGGCACCAAAAATACAGAAGGCAACTTTTAAAAATGCAGCAGAGATGGGTTACACATTTTGCCCGGGCCCACAGAATTCAGGTATAAATAGTCAAGCTGATATGTCCTCCTTTCCAAAAACATGGCTGGAATGGAAGTAATTTGACTCAGCTGTCTATAGCACTGCACCCACAGTGTTATTCTCAAAAAATAGGAATTCATAACTCCTTTCTTGCAGAGGAGTGGATACTTCAAGCACAGCTTTTTCTTACTTGTTCCCAAACATGTCTCAGGCAACTGATAAAGCACATACTAAAAGTTCCAGCTTCAGACCTTGTGTTTCTCTGTGAAAAGGATTTCACATAGATGGTATGAAATACCTTTGCTTCTAGTACCCCTGCCACTCAGGGGACATAACCTCAGGCAAGATGGACGCGTGGTTCAGTATGATCCAAGCAGTTTCCCCTTGTTTTATGATAATGGGAAAATGTGAAGAATGTCATGTATAGAGGTCCATGAGAAAAAAGAGAAGTTGTTTCCCCCAGTTGGATTTATTTCTACTTTTAGAAGTGGAATATAATCCAGGCCAACAACAATGCATTCAGAAGGAAGATAGTATGGAAAAGCTACAGCCCGGTGAGGAATGGTGAAGCTGAGGACAGGCAACTTGGGGCATTTCAAATATTGCTGGACTTCAATATTCATGGTCCCCTACCATTGCCAGTGCTGATGACAGGCCTATTCACACTGCATAATGTTTGCAAATTAGCTGCTATGGAGGCATTTATGGAATCCTGGGCTTTGTAGTTTGGTCAGAGTTGCTACAGATGCTCCCTGGCTAAGGATCTTAAAGGTCCCTCCCTAAACTGCAGAGCCTAGGATTCCACAGCATGGACCTATGACAGTTAAATGGAATTATTGTTATGTAATTCTGTAGTGTGAATGAGCCCTAGGGCTGATAGAAGTTTTGGTCAAACATTTGGAGGCTCATCTCTTGATTAAGCACATATCTTGCAACAAATCATTCCTTGAAACCAGCCTGTTTCCCAATGGAAATTTTGTTGGAAGTTGACCATAGAGCCATGCTGAAGGACCTACAGATTTCTAGAAAGGTGTTCCCTCAAGTTGAAAAAAAGTGGGGGGGGGGGTTCCTACTCATTTTCAACTTTTTTTTCCTTAGCTCCAGTGACTTTAGAGGACCAATTGCATTAATTTGTTGAAGTGCAGCTTTACATTCTCCCTTTTTTGTCTTTCTTTCACAAGCTTTGGAGCCTCATCCCTCCATTTATACAGAAGTAATTCAAAGCTTACTCACTAATTCCTTGGTGTCTTCATCCCTCCTTGCCACCCCCACACACACCCCATGTACTTCTTCACTCTTTCATTTCAGGAAGCAGCTCTTCACCAGACAAGCTCTGCATTGTTCTCAGGTTGAAAGCAGGGATTTCCCTTTCTCAGGCCTAGAGGGTGCTGTTGACACATATGTGAATGATCCCAAAGAGTGAGCCATGCAAAGGGAGAGCGCCATACCTTCTACAAGGTGTACTGTGCATTTATGCTACAGAAGAAAGAAAATAATAGCTTCGAGTCTTAGGGCCCTTCCACACAGCCATAAAATTGAGAATATCAAAGCAGATAATCCACAATATCAGCTTTGAACTGGGTTATCTGAGTCCACACTGCCATATAATCCAGTTCAATGTGGATTTTATAGAGCTGTGTGGAGGGGACCTCAGTCTTTCCCCTCCTCCCCCTCCCTCCACCTATTTGCTGGGGGCATACAGTTGCAGATAATTTTCCTAGTACTATTTGAAATTACTGGTGTGGTAGTCTTAACATATCTATCAGGCAGCAGTGCAAGGCAAGCTAAACAGAATGGGTATGAGAAAGAGGCAGTAATTGTCATTCAACCATTGCAAGTTATAGACACATAATATCTGCTGAGGTCTGCCTCTGGGGCTGATGGCCCATCCCAGTGCCATGGATTCAAAAATCCAAGGGTGATCAAGATCCATTATACAACAATATAGTAGGGCTGGGCAACCATGGAAAATTTTGTTTCTAAACTCGATTCGTTTTTAGGGGGGTTTAGCGTTTTGTTTTTTAAAAGAATTCCGATTTTTTTTAAAAAAAAGGTTCAATATTTACGAAATTTCGGAAATTACAAAACAATTTCGAAACAATAACGAATCGATTCGTTAATGGCGGACGCGATTGCGCAATACGCTAAAAAACCCTCCAAATGGGACAGGGGGAACTTCTGAAGCTTCCCTCTCCCTCTGTTGTTGACTGTTGGTGTGATAATTTATTTTTTTATCACTGATAAAACAAACAACAACTATAAAACTTGCACCAGACATACGGAAATAATAACGAAATAATAACGAAACAATTTTGAAACAATTACGAAATAAATTTTAAAAATTCGTTTCGATTTTTAGTTGCTCCTGAATGGTTCAATATCGGATCGTAAGCCACTTTAAATACGAATTACTAACGAATTACGAAATTAACGAACGAAACCGCCCAGCCCTACAATATAGTAAAATAGTGTCCTTTGTATAAAATGGCAAAATCAAGATTTTCTTTTGGGTATACACACACACACTCAACCCATGGATTGTTGAATCAGAGCATGGAAATGGCTGACTATGCAAACCAGGCAAATGAATGTGTGGTGTAGCTCTCCAGGACAGCCAGAAGCAAAGAGAAAGGTTGGAGTCTTCTTTACCAGTTCAGTTGTTTGTACTGAAGGGAACTTTTAGGAGGTGAAATATTTAATGCAGAAGTACTACTGAAGAAAATTGCCTTCTTATCTGTTGATCTTCAAAGTCTGGGTCTTGTTTCTCCTTTGCTTCCAGTTACCATTTGTAGCATTTGTCATGCTGGGTGCTTCTGAATGTCTTTATTTTTAATGAGAGTTTTCCGCTACCCCTTGCTGCTTCTTCCTTCATATCCCTGGACATGGACAAGGCAGAGCTCAGCATTTGATGTTGTGTGTATACCCACATAGGCACAGTTGGAATGTGTTGTGAGCCCCACATACAGACACATGGGACCAGGCATGTAGCCAGGGGGGGGGCTCGGGGGGCTTCAGCCCCCCCCCCCGAAATTCTCATGGTGGTTCGCGAAAAGGCCTCACTGGTGCATTATTTAAACTGTTATGTTTATTCATATCATGATCTGATCACCATACTCAATATATCCCATATGCATGGGGGTATTGGGGTAATGATACAAAAGGTTTGCTAGGCTAGACCCTCTTTCACTCAGACTCAGCCCCCCCCGAAACTCAGCCCCCCCCCAACCCCCCCCCCCCCCTGAAAATTTTTTAGCCCCCCCCCCCCCCGAAATGAAATCCTGGCTACGGGCCTGCATGGGACTCAAGCTGCAGAAATCAGGCCTTCCCAGTATGGAGAGGTAGCTTTGCTTCCAACATGAAGTATCCCCAGATGTTGAGTTTTATTTACCTTATCTTTCTGGTCCAAGTAAATGTTAGCTGTTCTATGGGAAGGATTTTGGGTGAAGGTAATTCGGAGTGTTGTAAAAAAATTTAAAAAAAAAAGTAAAATTGTCCAAGCATACTATTCTCTCTTATGAAGAGACCTTTTAAACCTGTTCATGAGGTAGACTATCTCACCTTCCCTGGGACAGAATGCAGCCTATCCAATGCAAGTTCCTTGTTGGCTCAAAGCCTTTCCCAGAAGCTCGGAAATACTGCCAAATACTTGGAAGAATGGAAAGCTGTGTTTCCAGAGCAACCTCTCTTGTTGTTTAGCCACAGTTGGAAATTCCCTAAAGAGAACACCAAAAGAGAAAAACACCACAAGTATGAAGGTGGTTCTTTGGTGAGTCAGACCTCTAAAGCCTCTTTGTATTTGCCCTTTTGGCCCTCTTGCCATTTGTCTCTAGTTGAACTTGACTACATTGTTTTTCTATCTGATACAATGATCTTCTCTTAGTAATGTCATCTGTTGTCTGCCCTCAGAGATGGCCCAAGACATTTTGCTGCTTGAGGCAAAGGACAAAATGGCACATGTCTCTTCTCCTGTTTGCGCAGAACCTGGCTGGGTGACCAATTTAATCTTATTCCAAGATTACCAATGGAATAGGGATCTACTACATATGAAGGCATAATACTAGTAAAAGAGGGTCCAAGGTAGGCTTTCTCTTTTAATAGCGGGGACTAGCCAAGGGTTCAAGGAAAACATAGGAGAGGAGGGCTGTCGTTGCTGTTACCAGGTTCTCTGGCCTGAAGCAATTGCTTCATTCTGTCTCAAGGTAGAGCTGGTTTTCTTTGCCCTTCTGAGAAATCTCCTGCATTCTGATGGCTACCCAGCTTTTCAATAACGACAACCCTACATCACAGTGCATACCTTAAAGGCAGCCCCAAAACATGTCTGTGGTATAAAATGAGATGTTGGGAGAATGACCAGCCTGGAGGAGTGGTGGGATTAATTGTCCACCCTTTTGAGAAGTTATTTAGCATTTTAAGACGAAGGTCTTCCCTTTTACAGGAACATAGGGCTGGTATACTATGCATGTCCAGATCAGAGATGTAAGCTGGGACAGGTCTGAAGATATACATCACCAATGTCCTATACATTACATATTCAGTTGGTTGTATGGCTTTCTGAACTGTGTGTCATTTCTGTTGGAGGAGACAAAGTTAAGACAGAGTTCTTAGGGCTGGAATGATTTCCCAAGGTTTAGCTGGGAAAGACCCAGTGACAAATGAGATTTGTCCCATGAAGAAATTCTTAGATAAAGTATAGCAAAGAGGAGTCAAACAAAAGGAGGCTTCCTCCATGCAGCCTTGAGTCATTGCAAGGGAAACGTTAGCTGGATACGTAATTATTTATGCCACCCAGTTTCCTGTATGAATGAACCATAGTAGGTGAAGCGGTCTACTCGCTTGGGTGTGGAGGTGGGAGGAGTTTATTTGTATGTAGTTACTGATACAGTTTAATGGGTGGAGACATATCCTTGATGTGGGAAGAGGATTTGATGAATTTGCTTCTTGTCAGTCCTCTGAAATATGGAAGTGAAAAAGAAACATACAAATCTGAAAGCCTTTGAAATAGTTACATAAATAAGGCAAAATGAACATTTTTTTAAAAAAAAACTATGTTAAATGATACAATGTAGATCACCATAAAATTCAGGTAGTCAAGTGACCTGTTTGTCTGAAAGTACAGTTGGCCCTTTGTGCCTACAGAATCTGTATTCATTTATTCGACCACCCATGACTTGAAAATACTTTTTTCAACACTGAAAATAAGCAAAGATCAATTTGGCTATTTTATATAAGGGCACTGTTTTATTATGCCATTATATATAAAGAGTGTTGAATATTCATGGACTCTGGTATCTACAGGAGGTCCTGGAACCAAAGCCCAAGGATCCAGTGTACCTCTAGAGGTGTAAGTGATATTTTGCATAATCTTGCATAGAATATATATGCTCCTTGAAACAAGAAACACCTAGCACAGAAATATATGGTATATTATAGTGGCCAACACATTTTGGTGCCTCAAATTATACTTCTGTATCTGAGAATATTTGACTGCTGATTCCAAAAATTGCACCAGTTTCCCCCTATCACTCTAGTTTTTGAGATGCAGGACATATGCCATCTACAATCACCATCTCCTCACCCATAGAAAATTATAATAACCATATCGAAAAAACTAGAGCTGAATTTTCTGAATCAGCTCCCTAAATAATTCCATGAACAGGCCTAAACATTAAGCCCCAAAGGAAAAAAATGGTTGGGCTGTGTTACAGTAGGCCATGTTGAATTACTCTGAACATAGAAATGTGTAGTTGCTTTAGATCAAGATGGGAATTTTGTGGCCCTCTAGAATTTGTTAAATGGTAAATGCCAACATTCCTCATTACACACTAGATAGGCTAGAGCTGATGGGAGTTACTGTACAACAACCTGTGGAAAAAGACTTAATTAGTGTAGATCAAAAGAGTTTTTTCAAACTTTTATGAAGAGCCATATTCCAGAATTCTCTTGATGGAGTGTAAGGGCAAATGCTTGCATCATAATCAAGAATAAATGACATTATTTTAAAATTATCAAGTATTTTATTATATATTAAGCTATGTATTGATACATTGTAGAGGAAACACGGTGGGGTGGGGGCGGGGGAGGATTTTGCCTTCAGGAGCACCAGACAAACTTACATGACAAACTTCACAGTGAATTGATAACAAGTAAGCTACATGAGAATAATGGGCCTGAAAACAATCATGGTCCAACTACTGCAGTGATTCTTAACCTTTGTTGGGATTAATACATCTTTTAAAAACTCAATCTGGTGTATTAGGTCTATAGAAAACTCAAACCTGGTTTTCTTTTCTTTGAGCAAACAGGATTGAGGACATGTCTTAGTAGGGGTGGAATCCAATATTTACATTCTTTTGACAATCCAGTGTTGGGACTAGCTTTAACAGATGGTTTTCCAGCATGCTTTAAAAACTACTAAACATGGTCATTTTACTTGTTCTATATCAACCTCTAATAGAAGGAGAGACCTATTACATATATGAAGAGCTTTTTTTAAAAAAAGATGTCTGGTTATATATGCATTCACCCATATTTACTGATCCCTTTAGCACAAAACTAATGAGAATTTCTAGTACTCTCATAAAATGGCAGCAAGGTTGCAAATAGTGCCTGCTGAATGCAAAGTCCAACCCCAAAGCAGAGAAATGCCACTTTAGTGTAGGATATAGGTTTATTAGCCAAAAAGGTGAGAAACTAAGCATTATGTCTGCAGGATTAAAATAACTTAAATATATATGCATTGTTTATTGTATTAAAACAACAAATACCAATAAATAATCCAGGAGAATAGCATCTAGCCTCACATTTCCTGCTTGTCTCTTATTATAACACCCAGTTTTTATTTGCAATGTGTACAATAGTGAGAAAATCTTCCCTTATGAAACAGATTAGCATAATGGTCTAGCAGTTGGTTGTGCATCAAAATCAGAAATGTCCCCTATATACAGTTTCTTTGAAGAACCTAACTGGGATGATTTCTTTGTTTTTGTGGCACTGGTTTCACATAACCTCTTCAAAGTCACAATTCATTTGCCTAAATATTTTTTTCTCCTGGCCCTTCTTTGTCTTGGGTGTATGTGGATCCTTTCCTTCACCCCCAGTTCCAAACAGAATGCAATCCTATGCAGGTTTGTGCATTTACTGATGAGCAGGTACCATTGAAGTCAGAAGATCTCTCTCCCAGTTAAGTATGCAGCCTTGGTTATCTTGACTTTCCAGCATTCTGTTGAACCACCCTGTGGGCAGAAGCGACACCAGGAAGAGTGTATACTATGTATCTACTCTTCCCCTATTCCCTAAAAAATCCAGGGATCTATGAGGAGCTTATTGCCTTAATAGCAGCCTTGGGAGAAACTAAAAGTATAGAAAGCCAAAAGAGCAGGTGGAAGTGGGCACAGCATGACAAAGTCTCCTTTACAAAGTTTATTTCCCCCCAGTGGACCAAAAAGAAACTAAAGAGAATTAAGTAGTTAGGTTAATAATCACATATACAGAACTACTAAGAACACAAAGGCTTCATCCAAGGGTGGTGACTTGTCACTAGAACTAAGCCGGAACAACTCACCTTTTAAGAGCAAATAGCAGTTGAAAAAAAATCTTCTCACTAATTTTTGGCACTACTTTTGAAAATGCTTACCTATTCCATTTGAAGTACCACATTGCTTTAACAATATATACTTTGCTTTAACAGTTATATATTTCAGTGACATTGCCAGATAGTCAGATTTGACTTTGTGGTAATGTCATCAGAATAGTGAAAGCAATATATATTCTACATATATATGGGCTTGACACAGTCCCATTCCTTGTGTAAGCCTTGATTGTTTTTAATAAATTCACCACCACCACTATCAACATACAGATAATTCTGATTGTCCACATAATGCTGCGGACCATGCTTGTTTACTTTGTGAATATTATAAAAAGTTTATAGGATCACCACATCCCATGACTGATGAAGGAATCCAACCAAGGATGCCCAAAGCAGCAAGAATAGACATAGCACTTTGCTTGTAACAAATTAAGCACTTTGCTTGTAACAAACTCATCCTTTGATTTGAATAGGGATTTAATATAAATAATCTTCCTGATTTAGAGCAAGTGTATCACTTTGCATTCATTCTATTTCACAGCAACTCTGAGACCCTCTTAATACTGTGCCACTGATGGAGATCAAAATGTAAGAAGCTGGCTTCTTAAAGCTTGTCCAGCCAACAGACACAAAACTGCAATAATATCATCTTCTAATCTAATCTAATCTAAGTCTTAGATCCTGAATGTTGGACTCATCAGCCTTTGAAAGTAAGAACACCTTTCACCTATGGCTATAATATTCTAGGAAAAAAGTATACATAACACCATCAGTTTTCTTAACTCAGGTAGACAGGCAAAATGATACACCTATTAACTCATACCACAAAAATAATCCTTTGTAGAGCATCACGCCACTTGCTTTCCCTAAAAAGAAAGCCTTGAATTATCTGCATATTAAAAGGCTGGATAAAAAGAAAAATATCCTTTTTATAATACTGGTCAAAAGACTATGCTGTTAGCTTATGTTTTCTTGCAATTAATCCCTGTAACATACCAATAGTTACACTATTAGTATTCACTACTATAGAGTATACTATCAGAAGGACTGAAGTTATCCTCTGTGCTTGATCCCACAAATCATGACAAAGAAGGTTCCATTGCCATATTCAAGTCTGCAAAAAGTCCTGCTTCCAACTGTTAACCTTGCTAATAGAAGGTTGAATGTGGACACCTATCTATGGTCTATGATCCTATGGATGGAGAGGGAATTCTATAAGAAGTTATTTTGATCTCATTGATGTGTACATGGGACACTCTACTCAATGGAGCTGGTCTCAACATAGTAGCATAGTTCACCAGATGGAGGATGGTGATCCTCATCTGAAGAAAACTCATAAACCATGCAGACAGGCTTTGGAGTTGCTGCCTCACCACTCTGGCTTCTCTCCACTAGATCTCCAGTTTCACCACTATGCAAAACATCTTCATCCATAGAAATGTGCAAATGTGAGACATCCTCAAATTGACAACTTCCCTCTGGTTCTCCACTGTAGCTTACATAGGGATTGTTCATGGAAGCCTCTCCACTGCTGCTGCTGCAGCTTGTTGAGAGACCAGCATCCGAAATAGTTCCCCTCTCACCACTCTGGCTTCCAGTTTCTGATGGCTTTTCACTTCCTGAGCTATAGCTTCTGCAAAAGCTACCTTCTGGAACAGCTTCAGACATATCACTTTCTGTTCTAGACATACAAGGGTGTGATTCAACTGCGCATCTATAGCTGTAGTTTCTAGAAAGTGGGCCCTCTGGAGAACTTTCATTATCCTTGCTACTGCTTCTAGAAGGACTAACCTCTGAAGCAACTCTGCTTATTTCACTGGCACTTCTAGAGACCCCAGTGGCTTTAAAGCTCTCGCTGTCTCCACTGTGGCTTCTAGAAAGGCTATGTTCCATAGTGCCTTCATTTTTTTTGTGGAGGAAAATGGGAGTAGATGTTTCCACAGGGCCTTCACTCTCATCACTCTGAGTCCTAGAAAAGTGACCTGCTGATATACCTCTACTTCTGGAAAGACAAGACTCTAGAACATCTACCTCTCTATGACTTTTTTCATCTACATATCTCCCACTTACATTGCTATCGCTTTCTTTGCTTTTATTGCTATTGCCTCTTACAAATCCTCCACTTCTGCTACTTTGGCTTCTGGAAAGACTGTCTTCTGAGATGTCTTTACTTCCAGCCCTGGGACTTCTGGACATGGCACTTTCTGAGACTCTTCTGCTTTCCTCCCTAGGAGTTGTAGAAACAGATGATTCTGCAAATCCTCCACTTCTATGACTATGACTTCTAGGAGCTGTAGCTTCTATGAAGTCATGACTGTCATCATTTGGGCTTTTAGAAAGGCGATCTTCACTTGTACCACTGTGAGCTCTAGCTAAAACACTTTCTGCAAAGTTTCTGCTTTTGTTGCTTTGACTTCTAGAAAAGCTACTCTCACTACTTTCACTTGCCGCACTGCGAATTTTTGATCTTGGTTCCTTTTGAACCTCTTGCTCAGCACTGCTTGAAGTTCTTATAAAAACACTGTCTGTTAGGTCTACACTTCTGATACTAGGTGTCCTAAAACTGCTCCCTTGTGAGGCTCCCCTACTTTCAATGCTACGATTTCTAGAAACACCTTCAATACTACTGACTCTGGAAACAACAGGCTCAGTGCCACAAAATTTATTTTCTTCTTTCTGACATCTAGAAAGGCTGCCTTCTAGTGACCTTTTACTTCTAGAAATGCCACCCACTGGAACCCCACCATCTTCGGCACTTCTGGTTTGGGAAACAACAGAATCAGTATATGATCCACTTCTACGATTGGCATGAGACTCATTTTTATCACTCTGGCTTCTAGAAAGGTGTCCCTCTGTAGACATGTCCCTGCTTATCCCAGATTGATTTCTAGAAATACTACCCACTGGGACTCCACCATCTTCAGCACTTCTGGATCTGGAAACAGTAGGCTCAGCATAATCTTCACTGCCACGAATGTCATTTTCATCACTCTGGCTTCTAGAAAGACCACCTTCTACATAGGATGTACTGCTACCGCTATTGCTTCCAAAAAAACTTCCCTCTGAGATAGCCTCACTTCCACCACTGTGAATTCTAGAAAGACTGCTGTCTGATTTGTCTTTGCCTCTGTTGCTTTGGCTCCTAGAAGCATTGCCCTGTGGAACATTGCTGCTTTCAGAGCTGAAGTCTCTAGTATGGGTAGTACCAGGAACAATATTACTTTCTCCACTTGGGCTTTTGGAAAAACTGGAGGGTGAACATCCTACACTTCTGTGGCTTTGGCTCCTTGAATAGTTGCTCTCTTGTGCACCATCACTTGTACCACTGTTGGTTCTGGTAAATACACTGTCAGTCAGACCTCCACTTCTGTTGCTTTGGCTTCTAGAAAGACAACCCTCTGAGATGCCTCTATTTCCACTATTTGGGCTTACAGAAAGTCTGTCTTCTAGATTATCCCCACTCTTGTTGCTATGAGTTTTGTAACTACCACTCCCATGGCTGTGACTTCTAGAAACACTGCTCTCTATGGTATCTTCAATATCTGCAAAATTTCCACTTTTATTGCTAGTGCTTCTGGAAGAACGACTCTCCAGGGTATCTCTGTGGCTGGCACTTCTAAATGCCTCTGAGACACTGCTACTCATACTGCTATGGCTTCTAGAAAGGCTACCATCTGCAGTACCCACACTTCTACTGCTATGGCTTCTAGACAAATCACCTCCTGAAACCACCCCAGTTCCACCACTCTGACATCTGGAAAGTCCACTTTCCAAACTGCTTCTACTGTGGCTCATCTTGTCTGTTGAATATGGGCTGGGTGTGCTGCTGAAATTTGGTGAAGCTGAAAAAGAAAAATAGAAGGAAATTAGCTGTATTTTGGTTGCAAACTTCACATCTTTTAATTTAGTGTTCCTATTTAAAAGGCATCCCATCTGAGCAGTCAATTCAAAATGGTATCCTCAATCACCCCATTAGAAAGACCTCTTGTTTCATTCACTTGTTTCATTTTTAATATGAAAGTTTTTTAGATAATCCAATGAATTTAAAAACAAAACAAAAAAACTTACAGAGCTTTGGAGTGGAATAGATTCTGCTAATAACTGCAGGTGGTGGGGACTCCATGCTGTGAGGAAAGAAAAAAACAACTTAAATAAGTTAAGTGGTACAATAAGAAGTTAGTCTTAAGAAAAATAACAGTTGTTATGATGAATAACTTGGAATCTGTAGTTCTCCCTGAGATCTTTGGTATCTTGAGAGCTTCCATTCTGAACGCTCTCCTCCCCCATTCCTTCCAGTTGTATTATTTGTAATGACAAAAGTTTTCATTAGGCCCTCCTCTTTCCCCATTTCCCAAAAAATACACTATCAGGGTTTGAATCCCTACTTAGCCATGAAATCCTACTGGGGGAAGTCAAATTCTCTTTGTTTCAAAGGAAGGCAAAGTCACGCACCCAAGGAAATCTTGCAAAGAAGCTCCAGTAATAGACTGTAGGTTCTCATAAGTCAGAAGCTACTTGAAGACAACAACAGCATGAACAACATAGGATACAACACAAGTGACAATAACCCAGCAAGAGTCCAATTGGATATTCAGAATACTGCACGAGTGCTGAGAATCCCAAGCATCCAAAAAACCTGTTCCCATGTTAATTAAAAGAAGGGGCTCCATGTGACTAAAGAGTGAATCAGAAATATCACATAGGTATTTGGCTCAGACCCTCACATCCAGCACCAATGCACATAGAATTCTGTGTAGTGGCCTCTATGTAGACCTAATGTGTCCAGGGAGACCTCCACTAACCTATTTTTTTCCTATATGAATTGACCTCTGCACATTTAGGCGAGAAGTTTCAGATCTGCCATTTGTTCATTTCAGAGAGGCTCCAAACCAGCTTACTCACCTGATCTCTTCACCTTCCATCAGCTTCCTATAGGTGAGAATCTCAATGTCCAAGGCCAGTTTGATGTTCATCAGCTCTTGATATTGTTTAACCAGCTGAGCCAAGTCCTGCTTAGCATTATGAAGGGCTTCCTCCAGTTTGGCCAGTTTTGCTTTAGCATCATTGAGGGCAGTTTCTCCTTGCAAGCCAACATCTTTGATGTTGTCCTCCAGACGCAGACACTACAGTAGACAGGGAAGCAACATGGAAGATGGGTGAGGACAATTTTTTGTTAGTCTGGTCTCTTCTTTTCCTCACTGCTTCACCTTTGACCCTGGTAAAAAGGCTGGATAAAGATATCAGAAATGGACTTGCTTTGGGAATATGAGTAGGTAGATAGGAGGGAAAAAAACTTATTTTACTGGGTCTTTTAACACCCCCCCCCCAACTCTGTCATTTCCAATATAATGGGCTAATCTGGTAGTTGTTTCCCAAGAATATTCCAATAAACATGTCACATGAAATCTGTTAATATGGAGAAGAAATGGGCTATAAAACCCCAAGCCACACTTCTGCCTGTGCCTTCCCATGGTGAAACAGAGGCTGTCAGCAATGCAAAAATACCTGAAGCAAAGCATCGGTGGAAGCATGAGCTTTGAGTGATTCCCTCTCACATCTAAATATTGACCGTAGTGACATATTACATTTTGCCCGCCATTTTCATTGTGGTAGACATGCACTGTAGCAGTCAGCTGCTCATAATGAAAATGATTCCATGATTAATTTTAACAGCTTCCGGTATGATAACCCTCATTTCAAATCCCCCATAATTCCCAGTGATGTTCTCAGAAAAAAGAAAAGTGTTCGCAATTTCATCTTTGAAGCAAGGACAGTGCATCTTCTATATGAAATTGTGCTTTGACATATGCTTTCCTGCTTTTTTTCTATTCAGGCTAACCTTCAAGTCAGCCATATCTTACCTGACTTTTTAAGGACAAAATGCAAGACCTCATTTTCTGGATCTGTATGTTTAACTCTGCAATTGCTCTCCGGTCATGAAGAAGATGGTCCCCATACTTAACTGAAAGCACCTCTCTTTCATTCAGCTGCAGAAAAGATAAAGAGCACATTACATTCTTATCAGCCAAAAACAAAAAACAAAAACCATAGTGGAATCAAGAGATGCAGGGTTCCAAATAACCACATTTCTAAGGAAAAATTGCAACCATGACTGTAGGCATTAATATAGAAGGAAATAGACATATGAGCACGAATGTGCAGCTTTTTAAGGCTTTAAGTAGTCTCCAGGATTTAGTACACGGAGAGCTAGAATAGTGGTTGGATAGACTGTGTCAGCTCTAGTTTCTTAGATATGGTTATTATGGTTGTCCATGAGTGAGCAGATAGCAACTGGTAGATAGCATGTATCTCATACATTAGAGCTGATAGGGAAAACTGGTGTCATATTTGGACCAGGCCTAACATTTAAGGCATCCAAATATGTGTTAGCTAGTGAAATCTGGACCAGCTTGTGCTAGCAGAGTCAAACTTCAAATACTAACTCAGATGATTCAGATAGTGTGAGAGGCAGAACATATAGTGCTGATTTACACATCCGTGAGATTTCACAAAAATAAAATGCCACACACATTTGTGCGTACTACCCCTTCTCTACTGTTGTAATATAATTGTGATGTCTTTTGCATCTTTCCATCAGGATGTATGTCCACCTTGCAAGAGTGTAGATTGGACAGTCCTCAGTGCCAAGTGGGTGCATACCTTGCTTCTGGTGAGCGCTTCTAATTCTTCCCAGCTCCTGATAGCCAGGGCTTCATACTGAGCTCTCACATCCTCCACAATCCTGTGTGGATCAGGGTTGTATCTGTTGTTGTCGATCCCCAGCACAACTGAAACATCCTTAACCTGTGACATCACTTCTTCAAGTTCCTAAATAAACAGGAGGGAAATACTGTGGTTGAGTTACAGCTTGCAGCTAAGAACCAGTGCCTGGAACTAATAACAATTAGCTTTTTAACATATATTGCCTCTCTAAATTATACAACAGCTCTGTAGAGTATATTGGTATTGTGCTAAACAGTGCTAAAGTTAGGTGAATCTTTAACTGATTGAGTGACTAAAGGTCAAAAGTGTTCACCAATGGTTGTACTTAAGCATGATGGGGTTCTGTCCAATAGTTATTTAGCTATGTAGACCTGCATGGTTGACAGCTGGACTAGATGGCCCTTATGGTCCCTTCTAACTCTTGAAATCCTATGATTCTATGTGGAAACCTCTGTGCAATCAAGGAACCTGAACTACATAAGGTTTTGCACTGTGTGGAGAGTTTTGAATGGAGAATTACATGTACTAGGGCTGTCTTTGTGAAGATATGTGCAGTGGAGCAGAAGCTGCATGGCAGTGTTATGTCACTGGAGGGAGGATTACTTGGAATAGTTCTTCCTTCCTCCCTGCCCTAATTCATTCAACTCAAGAGTTTGTTTTTTAACAGGAGACTTATTAATGCATCTGAATCCTTTTTCAGTTCTGTCTCTATTCTGTGGCCTACCACAAAGGGGGAAGTAAGCAAACCTGGTCTTCCTACCAACCTCTGATTCTTCTATTGCCAAATAGTAAGCAAAGCTTGCATCTGCAAAGCGGTTGCCTTGTCCTTTTTTTTCTTCCACCTCTTTTGTCTTTCATCTTAATTTTCTTTTATAACAACAAGCATCTCCCTGACCTCTGGAACATACCCATGTGGTGACTGAGCCTGTCAAGATGCAGAGGAAGGGCTCCCTGGCCAATCTAATGAATTCAGCTATAACTCAATGACTTTCAAAAGCATCATAATCCCAGTGAGTAAAACCACACACATCTGCTAGCATGACTGAGAGGCAGGCAAGACCTAACCTGAAAGATTTCAAAGCCAGATCACCTCCTTATTTTTTCCCTTAGTCTTATACTTCTTGAACCGTTGGCTTTCTACCATGCATGCCTGATTTAAGTAGAGTTATTCACCTCAAAAAAGGGGGAAATCAGTCAATTGTCTTATTTCTCTGGCCTTGTCAACCAGAGTCTTTCTGAGGTGTGCTTTTGTATCCCCTTTCAGCCTCTCCTTAGTCTCCTCCACACCTTACCTTCATGAAACAATTTAAAACTGTTTTCTTCTACTGATTCTTGCCTGACTGAGAAGGAACAAAGACCGGAGGTAGAGTACATACATAGTTTACCCATTGACAAAGAAAGATGCCTACCAACAAGTCAAGTCTGTAACTTATTACCTCTTCCATTAACATTTAATTCCTAGGTAAACAGGCAGGGCCCTTGCATTTAAACAAGCCTTCAGGGATCACTAGAGAGAGGTACAAGTGTATGCATGTGCATAAATTTGAAATATTCACAGAAACTGGGAAGTGGGATATGGTGACCCTGCAGGAACTAAGGGCAGTTCCAGACAAGGGAAAAGTCATTTTAAAAAACCAGGTCAGGCCGCACTTCTTTGTTCCATGCACTTCTTGGGGGGGGGGGGGGAGGGGGCTCCAGCATGGCACCCAGACATGAACAAAAAAAAAACCCCAGAAGAGCCTTAAAAAATACAATTAGTTATCCGGCTGGCATTTCCCTTCTGCTGGCCCTCTCCTGGCATGTAGAAATGATGTACCAGAAAAATTGGAGGTAGAAGCGATTTTCACCCCCCCCCCCCCCCTTGTTCTCCTGTTGCATCATTTCTATGTGCCACGAGAGGGCCGGCAGGTTTCTCACCTAATTGTGAGAAACCTTTGAAATTTCCACTCTTCCTTTCAACTGACCACATGACCTTATTGTGTTTTATTGAAAACTTGACCTGTGTTCTGATATATCAGTAGAGGCAAGATTTACAACTTTTGTACTGAAGAAGCACAGTTCCTCTGCCATCTCTGAATCCAAACCCAAAAAGAATATACAGTGTTCCCTAACTATTTTGTGGTTTGCTTTACGTGGACTCACTGTTTTGCTGGGTTTTTTAAAATGAATTTATTGGGGGCTGAGTCGGAGAAAGAGGAGGAGGAGGAGACCTCTCCTTGGACAGGCAGGGAGGAAGGGAAAGAGTGCGCTTGTCCAGCTGAGGCCTGCTGTTGCTACTGATGAGCTCTCCCTCTCTCCATCTCCCGGCCTGCCTCCCTGCCTGCACCACAAGGAGAACCAACTGGTCCCCAAAGAGGTGAGCAGGCCTGAGGCTGGAGGTCCAAAGGCACTGGAGGTGGAAAGGACAGCATCGGGAGGGTGAGGACCCGCACACCTCTTTGGGGACCAGCTGTTTCTCCTTGTGGTGCAGGAAGGCCAGAGGGAGAGGGAGAGGGGTTGAGAGCTCGTTAGCAGCAACAGCAGGCCTCAACTGGCAAGTGCACTCTTTCCCTTCCTCCCTGCCTGTCCAAGGGGCCACCAGAGCAGGAAGGAGGCAGGGGCATGCTTCCCATGTTCTCCTTTCCTCCCTGTCTGCCTGCCTGAGGGCCTGGTCTAGCCTTTCCTCAACAGCCTCACTTCAAAGCCCATCAAAGTCGATGAAGATTTAGGAATGAGGAAGAGGAGGATGAAAAGGAAGAGGAGTGGAGGGGGAGCCAGACATCCCTACATCACGGATTTTTACTTATTGCGGGTGTTCCTGGAACACAACACCCGCAATAAGTGAGGGAACACTGTAGTTACTTCTGCCTGCCTGCCTCCATTCTTCCATCTCTTAGTGTGATTCAACTTCCTACCTCTAGCCACATTTGCTAATCTTGTTTGAAGATCTTTTAGCAACATTCCAGGTGCAATGATTGCTATATAGTTTCCTCCATGTGCCAGAAAGCCATGGGTGCTGAAAACTCTTCATTACCCAAACTTCCTTTTATTTGATTTGATTCTATAGCAGAACAGGAGGAAGAGAAAGGAAGATCTTCCTCACTTCCTCTTTATTTCTGCCTTCTCCCACCTCTTTTCCAGGCCAACACCAACTGTAATGGGCTGAAGGGAGGTGAAGTTTGTGGCCATGTGAGTGACAGGGATGGTTGGAGTGTATTGTTTTAGAG
The DNA here is from genome assembly GCF_037176765.1 of Anolis sagrei. NCBI lineage: Eukaryota > Metazoa > Chordata > Lepidosauria > Squamata > Anolidae > Anolis > Anolis sagrei. The sequence continues at coordinate 136,145,864 of NC_090022.1, forward strand.
GTCAATAGGTTACTAGCTGAAGCACCTAAAAGCTCTCCCACTATTATTTCCCAGGAAGTGGTATTGAGAGAAATGCTGAAGGCAGCAGATGTAACCATTCTGACTAGTAGCCTTTGATAGCTTTATCCTCCCTGCATTCAATCTTCCAGAGCTACCAACGTTGGTGGTCATACCTTTGGCATTTCATTGTACCTCATGGCATTGTGTGAAGAGGTGCCTCTTTTTGTACGTTCTTAGGTTTCCATTATTCTGCTTTATTGGGCAGCCTAGAGCCCAAGCATTTGGGGAAAGGGAACTTCTCACTGTCTGCTTTTTCCAAACCATGAATAAATTTGTATAACATTATCATATTAACCCTTATTCAACCTTTCCCACCCGAAGCTATGAAGCCTCAGGGGGAAAGTGTTTGAACCATAGGATAATTTAGTTGTCCTACAACTTGTTCAGGGTAATGTCACAAATGTTTACAGCACTGAAGGCAATTGGAACTAAATTTACCAGGCTTCCTGGCACAGAGGGATGCTGCTGTGCATACCTGCAAAGCATTTGAGCCGTTTCTTTGAGATCTATGGTATTCTTGCAAGGAATCTTTACTGCTACCATTTCCAGCCTTTGGGAGCAGAATTACAAGGAAGCTTTGTGCAGCCCAAGCCAATTTTCAGGTGACAAGTGCTGCAGAGGAGACTGCGTGGGCTAGATTTTGTGGTGAATTGAGATTCAAGAACTGCTGCGACCATGAAGCTATTATCACCTTTTTTTTTTTACCTTCACATGATCACAACTCTAATCTGAGGGAAAGATAAGGTGGCAGAGAAGAGGCAGCAAATTATTACTTCTGTGAATAAAGGGTGGGTGAAAAAATGTGGTATGGTGCCAAAGTCAATAAAGCTAAGCACATCAAAACCCAGCTCAAAGTGGAGGAGTGCGTATGTGTGTGGTGAGGATGGAAGAAGGAATTTGTAGATAAGGAGGCAAGCCATATAAGGCAAGTACTGCCAATTTATAAGTTGGTACAACTTTATCCCAACAAAAGACATACCAGTTAAAGCACTCCCACACTCCTAAGGAACATTTTTTTAAAAAAAATAGCTGTCAAACTTTTTCATGCTGAATCAGAATTGAAGGTGTGCTTCATTGTTAAAATGGGAAAGTGACCCATCCCTAGAAAACCCCATTATTTGAGTTTCTTGCCAGTTCATTGTTAGTGTGCTTGCTCCTGGGTGATAGAAGCACAGAGCAGTAAATCATAGTGAGTTGGAAGTGATTCAGTGATCAACTGAAGAAAAGACAGAAAAATATTCACCAACAGTAAGCTGGAAACTAAAGGAAGTCATGGGCAGCAAATTATGCAGGGATGGAGTGAATAGCTTTCTCAAAGGAAAATAGCTCTGGTCCCCTAAGAAAATTGATTGATTTCCTTCCTATGAAAGAATATCAACTTCCTTAGAATCATAGAATCAAAGAGTTGGAAGAGACCTCATGGGCCATCCAGTCCAACCCCCTGCCAAGAAGCAGGAATATTGCATTCAAATCACCCCTGACAAATGGCCATCCAGCCTCTGCTTAAAAGCTTCCAAAGAAGGAGCCTCCACCACACTCTGGGGCAGAGAGTTCCACTGCTGAACGGCTCTCACAGTCAGGAAGTTCAGATGGAATCTCCTCTCTTGTAGTTTGAAGCCATTGTTCCGCGTCCTAGTCTCCAAGGAAGCAGAAAACAAGCTTGCTCCCTCCTCCCTGTGGCTTCCTCTCACATATTTATACATGGCTATCATATCTCCTCTCAGCCTTCTCTTCTTCAGGCTAAACATGCCCAGTTCCCTAAGCCGCTCCTCATAGGGCTTGTTCTCCAGACCCTTGATCATTTTAGTCGCCCTCCTCTGGACACATTCCAGCTTGTCAATATCTCTCTTGAATTGTGGTGCCCAGAATTGGACACAATATTCCAGATGTGGTCTAACCAAAGCAGAATAGAGGGGTAGCATTACTTCCTTAGATCTAGTCACTATGCTCCTATTGATGCAGGCCAAAATCCCATTGGCTTTTTTTGCTGCCACATCACATTGTTGGCTCATGTTTAACTTGTTGTCCACGAGGACTCCAAGATCTTTTTCACACGTACTGCTCTCGAGCCAGGCGTCACCCATTCTGTATCTTTGCATTTCATTTTTTCTGCCAAAGTGGAGTATCTTACATTTGTCACTGTTGAACTTCATTTTGTTAGTTTTGGCCCATCTCTCTAATCTGTCAAGATCCCTTCATTCACACTTCATTCCTAAGGGATAAATGCAAGGTTTCTCTGTGGCATGTTTTCATGTTTTGATTTAGAAAAATATCAGTAAGAACTTTCAACAGTTCCTTTAAAAATATTAACATTTTTGGGTAAAACAGATAGGGATTGGACCTGGGCTGTTTCTTAATTCATGTTTTTAGAAAATGAAAATTCTCAGTATACCAAAATTCATGTTGACACAAACAAACAAACAAACAAATGAATGCATTCAGACTTGGGTAAGGCAAATTTACATGCTTATTACTGACAGATTTGATTATGTATTTCTGAATTTTGAGTGTGTGGAGAAATGTTTGTGCCAAATATACTTTCCATATATTTTTGCACTATAGTTTTCATTGTCTGTTAACATTGACTATGCTGTGTGAGGCTGATGGAAATTGTAGGCCAAACAGTTGGGTGACTATGTGTTTCCCACTCTTGGCTTAGGTATAGCATGGGTGGGCTTCAGTCTCTTTGTGCCAGAGCTTTGACCTTTGTGGTCCTCTGAGTACAGCTGGAGGCAAAAAGGCATATTAGAACCTTATCACATGAAGTCACCCAATGTGAGTGACCGGGGGGGGGGGGGGGTTAAGCAGGTAGCATGACGAATCTGGCGGACACCAGGGGAATTGCCCCACATCGCCCACAGCATGTTCCCCATCACACAGGATAAAATGTCACTACCCGGCTTCCCCCTGCATTCGCCTCGTTGCTCCTTCATACAATGCTTTCACCACAATTCAGAGACGGAGTGCCATCAGAAGTAGCTCTACATTGTTTGATGGAATCTGGTGTGCTCCATCCCTGAATGGTGGTGAAAGCATTGTATGATGGGTAAATTTTCCCGTGTGATAAAGTCCTTAAAATGCTTTGCAAAATAGAAGGTGGCCTAAATGGAAAAGTAGAAGTGCAAGATACCCATCGGCAAAGGGAAGGAGAAGAGGCTATTAAAAATCATGGGTGTCCCATAGGCAACCTGACGCCATCTATTACCACAAGGAGCATCACTGTCTTTGCCGTGTAGCCCAGACATCTTGCACTAAACCTAAAGGGAGATGGCAATAAACTAATCCTGTCAGCTGCAATTAAATAGGCACATCCATTCATGTAAAAATAGGAGTGAAGTCCTTGCACTATTCATGTAGTGAGAGCAATGAAAACGAGAGACCCTAAGTAAGTGCCCAAGAAAGTACAGAACAGCACACCAATGACCAATAGTTGTAGGATCTGCTAGCGGTCTCTTCCTGCCTTTATTTGGTCTTTGATGGATTTGGGAAACTGAAGTGCTTTGAATTCAGCTTACATCCCAAGGCAGAGTTGACCCTACAGAGCTATTTTGAACATGAGGAAGGAGATGGACACTGAAGGTTAATTACAGAAGGTACTAGTTTAAAGATCAAGTCTTCAGAGGGTTCTGAGGCAAAAGATGAAAAAAGGTTGGCATAAACCTGTCCTCAACTTCCCAAAGCACCATCTCTCATGTCCCTTTGAAAGACAATGGAGTTTCAAGAGAACTGAATGAGGCTGAGCATAGTTCTTCCCATAAATTGACTGGAAGGGTGATGTCAGGTTGAGAGCTTGTGGCTGAAGCACTTCAGTAAGCCACCCTCCTTGAGGATATTTCAAACATTTTGAATTCCATGTTTTAAAGGTCACAAACTGATTATGAGTGCAGGGTAAGCATGATGAGGGTGATGATAAGGCAGAGGAGTGCTAGGGAATTCCTTCCTGAACTTCCTGGAGATAATTGTGGATTGGATCTTGTTGCTGATAAAGGGGCTCATAACTGGGGCGGAATAGAGGACCCAGTTCTCAAGAAGTGTCACAAGTTAATTTTAAACCAGAGTACACAGAGTTTATCCATTTTCTGTAGGCATTTTGTCAAGATAAATAGTTGTTTTAAAAGCACATCTATTACTGTACAATTGTAAGGAATACATGTGAACTGCCCTGAGTCCCCTTTGGGGTTGAGAAGGGTGGTATACAAATATTACAAATAATAATACAGACAATTCTCTCACACCAGAAGCGACTTGCATTTTCTGAAGCTGTTCCTGACACACACGAAATAATTAATTATATGTGGACTGTTGATTATTGGTAAATCTATTGTAAATTTAAACATTTTCTTGTGTGTTAGTTACCTAACTCTCTTTATTTGCTATTTACAAGTGGATCTAGACAAGCTCGGGGGGGGGGGGGGAGTTATTAAATGATGACCCGTATATTCACAAGAGATACATTTCTGAACATACTGTGAAAACTACAACTCTTATTGAAATGAATGGCTTCCACCACCAGAAGTTACCATAAAGTTATGCTGGAGGACTTAGAAAATTCCTGGATAAGTATTCTATTTATTTATTAGGTCTTCCAGTGTGATTTTGTGTTAACTTTTGGCAGAAGGGTATAATAGATTTGTCTGGAAAGTTAAATATTTTGTCAGAGGAAAGTAGGTTAAACTATAGATACTGGTTCTGAAGGTACAGGAGTCACATTGTAAATGTTTCAACAAAACTGAATCTTAGAAATTTCCTATAGCCTGATTCCCCGTTCCATACAGCTTCTACTTTATTTCTTTATGATGATTATTATTTACCTGTTCCTGGATGTTTTTCATTAACTCAACCCAAGCCTGAAGTCCACTCAGTTTTGCTTCCAGTTCAGTTTTGTGTAAGAAGCCATTGTCCAGATCCTGCATAGTACAATAAGAAGAAGCATTTTTCCATTTTAGTCCAAAGAATGGATACATGTTTAAGTTAAAAGATAAACGGGAAACAGTGTATTACATGGGAATGTTAATGCAAATGTTGTGCTGCTCCCTTTTTGGGACAGATCATTACTGATCAGTTCCACCAGAAAAGGTATAGGACAAAGAAAGTTGAAGAATCTTCATTCTAGGCTTGTGATTTACATTTAATTTCCCTTCCATTTTGCACAATATAGCCATGATTTCAGCAAAACTTTGTCATGGAGGATCAGGGGAAAAGTGTTTGAGCCATCCTTTAATTATAAGAAAAATCAGACTGTTGAGTAGTAGCTGCAGAGTAAACAGAAAGGCGCTTGCAAGCAGGTTTCACTAGAGGATGAGCACAGTTAAAAGGTATTTACAATTCATCAAGCAGGTCATCATAGAAAACATTTATAATGCCCAACCTGTCCCATCCTTGAAGGTCTCCATAACAATAGCCTTCAAATAACATTTTAAGGCCATCCCTTCAGAAATGGAGTGAAGCAACTCTCTAGAGGCACAAGAGTGTCATAAAGCTTAAGAGCAGGAAATTCTGGAAAATTCTCTTTGCGTATAACACACCATGACAATCTTGACAATCTTAAACAGACTGGTTATAATTATACAGTTTTGGCTCAGACGCTGTTGCCTGAGTGCCAGGTGATGTTGAACAATTACAGGGCGTCTGGCCTGTTTTTGTTTTGCTTTGCTTTAAAAACTCTTGTTTTCCAGTGAATAATCACAATAAGGTCTAAACTGAAAACTTGTTTTTTATTATTATGATTGTACTACCATTGTAGCTATTGCCTCAGATTCAACAGCTCTATGATTTATTTATTCTTTCTTCCCCCCAAAAAAATTGAGGAAAAAAATGCTGATGATTTGATATCATTATATCACAGATTTCACTTGCTTTTCGAGAAGGAACAAAGATGAGTAAACCAAGCCATTGGATTGACTTTTTCAGAAATAAAGAGGAGGAAATCCAATTATATGTTTTTAAAAGGTAAAAAAAAAAAAACCCCAAATACTAATTTCAATATTCAGTTGGTTTCACCCTCCTTGACAGGGATGGTTGGAGTTTATTGTTTTAGAGGTCAATAGGTTATTAGCTGAAGCACCTAAAAGCTCTCCTACTATTATTTCTTGTCCAAAGTTTAAGAAATGCTTTGCAGCATTTCAGTGTATTTGAAATTTTTACCTCATCTCGGTTCTGACCCTACTTACCTCTCCGAACGCATCTCCTCCTATGAACTGACTAGGACACTAAGATCATCTGGGGAGGCCCTGCTCTCGGTCCCGCCTGCATCACAGGCGCGCTTGGCGGGGACGAGAGACAGGGCCTTAGCGGGGACGAGAGACAGTGGTGGCCCCTCGGCTGTGGAATTCCCTGCCTGCAGATATCAGATTGGCCCCCCTCCCTGCTGGCGTTTCGGAGGAAAGTGAAGACCTGGCTGTTTGAACAAGCATTTGATTAAACAGTGTAATTGAACATAGGAAAAGGAATAATGGATGATGAGACTGGATTCTGATTTTACTGTTGAGGCGCTAATGATTGTTATGCTGATGTTAATGATTTATGTGATAATTGTTTTTAATTGCCCTATACTTGTTTTGTGATAATTTGTACTGATGTTGTTCACCGCTTTGAGTCACATGAGGGCTGAGAAAAGCGGTATAGAAATAAAGTAAATAATAAATAAATTAATAAATAAATAATTCTTCTCTCCTCAATTTCTGTGTATGGGTGAATTCAGGTTTAGAAGCAAATAATTGTGCATTTATTTAACTATTCTCAGTATTTTAAGTAAGGCAGAATGGGATGTCATCTCATTATTCTTTCAAGAAAGCCCTGCAATTGGTTTAGGCAAAATGGACCCCGGAACCTAATGTGACCCCAAGGCTGGGTTCAGAGGGATCATAAGGCACAATATCTCCCCAAACATTTTTTTCCCTAGGAAAAAAAGAATAAAAATATTTTCATTGGTTTTATTATATGAAGGAAACAAATCAAACTAGCAATTAAAAAAAAAGACCTGTTCCTACCATACAAGAGTTGGACTAAACCTGTTGTTGTTTATTCATTCAGTTGTTTGACTTTTCGTGACCTCATGGACCAGCCCATGCCAGAACTCCCTTTCGGCCATGGCCACCCCCAGGTCCTTCAAGGTCAAGCCAGTCACTTCAAGGATACCATCCATCCATCTTCCCCTTGGTTGGCCCCTCTTCCATTTTCCTTCCATTTTCTCCAGCATCATTATCTTCTCCAAGTTTTCCTGTCTTCTCAATATGTAGCAAAGTATTTCATCTTTGCCTTTAATATCTTTCCCTCCAGTGAGTAGTCGGACTTTATTTCCTGGAATATCGACTGGTTTGATCATCTTGAGGTCCAAGGCACTCTCAAAATTTTCCTCAAACAGCACAGTTCAGAAGCATCTATCTTCCTTCATTCAGCCTCCCTTATGGTCCACCTCTTGCATCTATAGGTTACTACAAGGACTAAACCTGCATAGAATTTAATCCCAAAACTCAGTGTGATATACTGGTTTGACCGTTGGACAATGACTCTGCAGAAGAGTTTAAGTTCTGAAGGTTTAAAAAGAAGTCTTAATTTTGCACTTTATAGGTTACAGTGCCTCAAAAAGTGATTCAGACCAACTATTTTTTTTTTTTGGGAGGGGGAATCAAAGGACCTTTCTTTTTCATATAAAATGTAACTTAAATCTGTATGTGATCAATCCCTTTGGCTAAATCGGTGCATAAATGTGACATTAAAATGTTTACACATGCCTACCTTTTTCAGAGCCGTGAAGGTGAATTCCATCCCAGTCCGCTTGTTTATTTCTTCCTCATAGCTACGAGAAGATGGGGGGGGGGGGGATAATTGGTATGAATGAAATGACAAAAGGTATAATTTAAGCAGTATATATAATTTGGGTTCTCTATATTTACTTCCTTAATCTGTTTGGGAAATAAAACCAGTGATCTTACACATCAACACATAAAAAAACCACACCTGTGCCATCTGCTCATTAGTCTGTGAATTATCACAGCTCTTAATTGGTCATATAATGGGCCCATTTTCCTAGATACAATACAACACAATAATGTGAAATATATCCACTTCCAGAGGAATTCTCGGACCTCCTGAAAAATGTGTGGGAGGATAAATAATGTCAGACATAATCGAGTTGGAAATAAGAGCGGAAGATGTCAGGTATGGGGTAAGTCTAGAAGAGCTGGACACAAACCCCAATCACTGTGGTGGGTGGTTTGTCACAAGCCTCAAATAATGCAAACTATTTCCTTCCAACATCACCACCCCATGTCCTGCCTTCAATGTTCAGGTTTTTTTTAAAGCGATCTAGTAGTTTACCAGTTCCACTGTTCATGGATTCCACTGGTAGCACCTGAAGTTCCATGTCCCTACAAAAAGTCCTATTTCCCCCTTTCTCTTCTTTGGCATTTATATTTGGGTTTGATTATTGTGCTGGTAATTGACACTCAGGACTCATTCTCTCTGCATGAGTCTCACTTTATAGTCTTGTTTCCACATCCATTCTGCCCATGGAACCTTACCTAGTCCACCCTGTTATTCAGTGTTTCTCCAAACCTAGATATCATATCTGAGTTGAATAAGAAAAATGTTTCCATACATAGTAAATTTGGATGCAAACACTGTTTCTGTGCATACACACTTCTAAATAAAGTACATAGTATGTACATACACATGATAAATTTACTTCTTATAGCACAACCTCTATATCAATGGGGATTATGTTCCTGTATCTACCATGGAAACAGAAAACCATGGATAATAGGAGAACCCTACTGAAATGAACACCTTATGGTGGAAGTTACTATAGAGCCACCCTGAAGGAGGTAGGGCTTGTCTACATTAGTTTTTTTTAAAAAAAAAAATCACGTCAGAAGCGAATTGAGAATATGCTGGAAGTAATTTCTGGTGTGAGAGAATTGGCTGTCTGCAAGAATGTTGCCCAGGGGACACCCGGATGTGTTACCATCCTGTGAGAGGCTTCTCTCACATCCCCACATGGGAAGCTGAGACTGACAGACAGAAGCTCATCCCATCTCGCAGATTCAAACTGCCGACCTTCAGGTCTTCAAGTCAGCAGTTTAGCTGGCACAAGGGTTTAAATCATTATGCCACCGTGGCTCCTGTATACGTACTCACCCTGAATCTGATGTTGGCAGTCTTCACGACTCACAGGGACTTCTAGTAAATAACCAGAGCCTGAACGTAGCCTGATTTTGCTCTGCACTAAGCAAAATTGAAATGATGGAATATCCATGGGCTTTGGGGACTAATGGACATTTGGACTGGGCTCAATCGGTTGTTCACACATACTGTCACCATCTTTCTTTCGCTGCACTGATCTATGGAATGGACCTATTTAATCAATGAATTTCTTTACTTGTTGTCTCACCATTCAATAATTTATTTTGTGGGTTGACTTCAGTTGTGACTAACCAACAGGATGCAGATCCACAACTATGTGCCAACTATAGAACGTACTATGCTATGATCTCATCACTATTTTAGAAACTTTGCATAAATAAAACCATTCTTGTTGCCCAATAAGTAAATGTATTTGAAGCCTGATTTACTAAATTGTGAACTGTAACTTGATGAACAGAGAGTCTTGTGGGATGTCAATTTGAGCAGTGCCTGAATGAAAAATTACACATTGCAGTACTTTCTTGACCACTCTTTGCATTGCATTTCCAGTGGAATCACCCCACTTCCAAATGGCATGAAATCAGGTAGAGTTGAAGGTGAAGAAAATTAATGCAGTCTGATCAAAATCATTCTTCGCTAGCATAGGGGTTGGTAATTTTCTTAGTCTATGTAATCCAGTTGTCCTTATTTAGTAAGAACTATACCCTTGTTTTTCTAATATGTACTTTACAGCACCAAATATTAGAGCAATTCCCAAACAAATCATAGATCAAGCTTTCTGTGCATCTACCCATTTCAAGAATAATCATATAAAGAGATAGCAAACTGTGCCTCACATTGCCAGCAATTCCAAGGCTGAAAGAACTGGATGGATGGGTTGGTGTCCCATTCTTCTTAAGTTCCCAGAAGAGGTTTCATTAGTGTAGGTGTTCAAAACAGGTTTGTAAAGATCTGAAGATGGGATTGGGAGCAAGGCAGCTCAGTTTTTGTGATACTGGCAGCCTGTAGTCATGAAGATGCTCATGGCCCATTTTCTTTACACTAGGAAATCATGGGGTGTAGCCTCAGGTGGCATGTATGTCCCACACTAGCCCCTGAGGCAAGCTTTGAATATAATGAATGACACTAACAGCCCTGCCAAACAACCTTTGTATCATCTAAATAACAAAGAAAAAAGCATGCTTCTGATTAATTTGAATGAGAGGAATGCTGTGTCATGTTAGATGGTACAAAAGCTATGTATTACAATAAAGTAAGAATGTTATTTTTACTGACAATGGACCTGGGTGCATCTTACTCTCCTCTTTCCTTCTCATTTTTCTGGGCAGAACCATAAAATGTTGCTTGTTCCTTTCTAACATGCCACTTGCAAGTTCTGTAACAGTCCTATACCTATTTACTGTGAAATAAGTTGCAGTAATTTCTAGTGGCTTACTCCTAGGTGAGTCGGTTCAAGAGTACAAGTCAAACACCCTCTTCCTCTCAGTGGCCAAGTTGATGCCTTGGGAAACTCACATATGGATAATAGGCTTCTCCCATATTCGTTCTGCAACAACTGGTATGAAGACACATAGCCTCTGCATCTATACTTTAATATGCGTTGTGATTAGTAGCCATGAATGTGTCAAACCAGATCCGTCTATAACTTTGATATATAGTGGTAACATACGGTACACAGAAATGTAGAATGATGCTTTACAGCAAGTTAGACCATCCATTCATGTAGCTTACCATTATAATAGCATTGACTGACAAAAAGATTTGTACAGTTTCAGACACAACTCTTCTGCTCCTCTGTCTGCAGATGCTAGAGACTCAACCAGGGACTTTATGCTCAATAAGCATGTGCTGTTTCACTGATACAAGTCATTTATTGTGGAATAGCCATCCTTTGTTATTTTTTTCAAGGCATCTGTATAATGTCATTACCAAACTATTAGCCTTATCTGTATTCCTAAAGCTTCTCCCTTCTTTGATCTAGGTAAAGGTTAAGGGATTCTCCTGACATTAAATCCAGTCGTGTCCAACTCTGGGGGTTGGTGCTAATCTCAATTTCTAAGATGAAGAGCCTGCATTGTCCATAGACACCTCCAAGGTCATGTGGCTGGCATGACTGCATGGAGTGCTGTTATCTTCCCACTGTAACAGTACCTATTGATCTTCTTTTATTTAGGACCCCATAAACAGTACCATAGCATCCACATGTGTGTATTGACTTCATTAGCATTACTCCTGATGTTTTTAAAAAGAGGCTTATTTTCAATAGATATGTATGTAATGCATGGGTAGACATGTTATTATGTAGCTGATCTCTGTTCACATCTTTCTACACAGAACCTATGTAAGACTGAAGCTGGAGCTACATAGATGATCTTGACCAATTTCAGCCTTGGAATAAGGTTCCTGGATTGGGATCAGGAATGTGAAAATCTATAAAATTCACAAATGTTAGGATTTTCTGATCTCTTCCTCAAAGTAAGTTCCAACTCACAATCAATATCAGATTGGAGGCTTTTCTCCTGCATAGACACTTCTATATATTTTCTACATTTACTTTTCTACTTTTGTTTCCATTGACTACATTGTGTCTGTGTATATTTCACCTCCACCCCCAACGTGTGCATTTTTGTGCATGTTCAACTGTATACATTCCAAATATCTTTGGTTGCTAAGTTAATATCGCTGGAGGCTAATAGATATGCAAATTCTGATGACGGTTTGCCTGCAGGGCTGCCTTTGTGTCTAGGAAGGTTGTGAACGAGGAAGCTTGAATGAATTCATGAACTTAGTCAATTTCTCCCATGTCCTTAAGTCAAGGAGGGATGGATGGACATGGAAGTTTAATGAGTAGATGTTATAGGTCTTTTATTCAGACAAGGACAAAAGCCCAGGATTTAAACATGCCTTGACCAATCCAGAGGCCATGATGCCAAGCACTGCCATGCCTTCCTTTTTTATTGAAGGAAACTCTGAGACCTCAACATGCATCAGATCTTAGGAAAATCACAGCCTTGGACTACAAGGCCCTCAATTCAAGCTCTCAAACTGCAGAACCAGCAACACAGCTGTTGAAGATTCAGTAAGTGTAAATTAAAAACAAACAAGCAATAACCAACAGAAACAGCCTATGGCTTAGGGAAGAAATAGCTCTTCCAAACAGAAGGACACTGACAGAATCTCCTCCTCACCCTGGGAGCTACCTATTTCGTAAGTCCCATTACAAGGATGCTGATGGTAGAAATGTCGGTTCTTCTGGTTTTTCCTGCCCTTTGGGCTGGAATGTTTGACACAAAGCCAGGGTACACATGCTGTGTTTAATTACAGCCTACCTCATCCTCCAAACTCAGATCTTCTTTTACACCTCATCTGGTTATCTCCTGGTTTCATCCAACTCAGTAAGAAGACATTATGTCTTGCAAGGTTCTCTGACATAATTTGACAGTTTGGGGAGCAAACATGAGGCCTGTCTCTCTGCTCAAAGCCCATAATACTCAACCATATGCTTTTGACTAGGGGTGTGTTTGCAGAGAAGTTTCTGGGATCAAGGAGGTGGTTTTAGGAGACAATTCATGTGGAAGCAAAGTGTTCCTTCCAAGTTACAACAGTTTACGTTCCTTATGGAGAACCATGTGTGTTTGCCAACTGTAAGAAACATGGGGATAGATAAACAAACCATCTTATTTATAAATAATTTTATACACATACACTCATGTAATTTACACCAGGATGTTGCCAAATGACTTGTGTTTGAGAGAGAGTGTGCTTCTTGTGCTTTTTCATTGCCAACATTATCTATATGTAACCATGTCTAATGTCCTAAAGGATGCTCAGGGTGGCCTGCCTTGTATTTCAAAAGAAAGGAATGAAGTGAATAAGAGCAATGTGCAAGACAAGAGATACACCTTTAGGATAATTTTACATATTGGCAAATATGTATTTCTAGTACTGGGAAAATTATAAATATTTCTGGCATCTCTAAATGAGGGGTATTTATTCAAAACTGGGGGAAATGTATGCCTTTACAGCACTCAGAAACATGAGCATGCTGGTAAAATTATGGTGTTAAGAAGCAGCTGCAGACATACAGTCTAACCCCCATACCTTTCGGACCAGTATCAGTGGTTTCATCTACTGCATCTGACAAAATAGATCAACTATTGGAATTGTTTAGATCCTCCAAATGATTTTATGGCATGCTTCATTTCAACAGGTTTCACTATTTTTCATGGCGTCCTGTTTCCAAAGTAAAATCAGAAATGAATCTCTCATAGATATACTATGGTTGTACTTAGACCTACATGTTGGTTTGCCTGAAGAAGATTTGACCTACTGATACCCATCCCATCTTCTCCAGCCCATAGTAATGTAGTTCTCGTTCATTCATTCATTCACTAATTAAAAAATCTCTTGAAAGCGTGCATCTGGAAAAAAGACCTCTCTTCACAACATAGGGCATTTGGACAGATCATGCAATTGATGGCTTTAAACCTTAAGGCTGTGATGAATAAGATGTGGCCCATAGTCCGCGTGTAGCCCCCAAGACTGTTTTTGAGGCCACTGGATTAAAAGAGATTTGTTAATCTGTCCAAGAACTCTGAAAGAAATTCAGAAGAGGCAGAAGGAGAAAGAAAAGAGACCTACCTATTTCGAACATTATCCATGGTATCCAACACTTCATCAAGTTCTGCATCAAGCTGTTCCTTTTCATTATCAATAGAGCGGATCTCGAGCCGTAGTCTGTTCATATACTGGTCATAGAGGAGTTTGATGTCCAAATCAGAAAGGGAGTTGTCTTGTTCTCTCAAAAAGTTCCACCTGGTGAGCAAGACTTGGTTGTGCTGCTCCAGATTCTGGACCTGTGGGTTGTTTAGAAGAATAGAAAGTTGAAGATGACCACAATGATCCCTTTGACAACTTACCTGCAACTATGTGTTAATTGTTGGAGAGGCTTTTGTGCTTTCAAGTCATTTCTGACTTATGAGGACCTTGAAATGGTCCTCAAATATTTTTTTGAAAGATTTGTTCAGAGGAATGGTGGATGTTACAATACTACAATATCTGTCTTTTCCTTCTTCTGAGACTGAGACAATGTGACTTTCCCAAGGGCATCCTGTGGATTTTCATGACTAAGCAGGGATTTGAACCCTGTCTTCAGAATCATAGCCCAATGCTCAGACCACTATACCATGTTGACTTTACTGCTCCATTAAGGAACTGCTACAGCATAATGGTGTAACATTAGAAAATGTTGACCATTTCTGCTACCTTGGCAGCCACCTTTCCACAAAAATTAACATCAGCACTGAAATTCAACACCTCCTGAGTTCTATGAATGCAGCATTTTTCTAAATGAAGCAGAGAGTGTTTGAAGTTCAGGACATCCATGAGGATATCAAGGTGCTTGTTTATAGAACTATTTTCCTTCCAACCCTGTTATATGCCCGTGAAATGTGGACCATCTATAGACATCACACACAACTTCTGAAATGATTCTATCAGTGCACGTGTGGACCATAATGACGGATTCATGGTGGAGCACCTTTACAACTTGGACTACCACCCTCCAAAACTGGCAGGAAGACACGTATCTACCCTGCTTTATGCAGACGTTGCAGTGATACTATCCAGAACTCAAGTAGGCCTGAAAAGCCTTAACAAAATATTGTAATGAAGAACAGCTTCATCTTAATTTTAAAAAAACCAAAATTATGGTATTTGCGAAACGACCCAAGCATCATATCTGGAGACTAGATGGACACAATATTGAACAGGTCTCCAGCTTTAAATACCTGGGAGTATTCTATCACTGCACTGGAAACAAGAAGGTACATGTGGATTACGTAGCAGAGGCAGCACAAAAGAGCACATATGCTATCCTGAAGTTTCTCAAAACGGGGGGGAGGCCACTACATACCAGCTGCACTTAAGCTCTTTGAGGCAAAATCCATAGCACAAATGATGTATGGAGCCCAACTCGGTCCCTTCTCAAACTATGCCCCTCTGGAGCAAGTACAATCAAAATTTCTAAGATCGGCAATGCAAGTCCCCAGATGTGTCTCAAACGCCACCCTGTGACTAGAGACAGGCCTCGTGAGAGTGGAGGAGAGAGTGTGGACAGCCACCCTCAATTATTGGCTGCATCTGTCTTTCTCAACATGTGGCCTTGCTCCGTTAACTCTGAGAGATGAATTTCAGTCTACATGGAATAAGGTAGTGGCAATCAAAATCGCAACTCTAGGCTTCTCTCAAGGACAACTGCTAGGTATGGGATGGGACCAAACCAAGGATCTTATTAGACAACGGATCCTGGATATAGAGCAACAATCAGACTTAGCCTGCTCTCCAGCATTCACCATTAGCGAAGATAACAGATATCTCATAGCTCCTATGGCTTATTTAGCAAACCTGGAGGTGCCTAAACACCGAAGAGCTTTCACTTTGGCAAGATGCCATGCCCTTCCATCAGCAGTACTGGAGGGGAGGTACCGGAAGACCCCTGCCCAGGAGAGACTATGCCCCTGTGAGTCTGACTACACTGAAACAACTGAATATGTGCTCCTCCAATGTGTATTCTATAGAGACATTAGAGCTAATTTCATCACTCCATGGCTTTTAAAACATCCAGGGTGCACTGAAAGATCTTACACCTCCCTGTTGCTCTCGGACTCTTGCCCTGTGACAACCTATAGTGTTGCCAAGTTCTGTGCTGCAGCAATTAACATTATACAGCTGATGACTGACTCCACCAGTCAACTTCCTGCCAGAAATATAGTTAGAATGATCTGTAATAACTGAAATGCTGTAAATGCTCCCCTCTCATCCCTTTTTAGAGTTTCCCAGTTGTCCGATATTTCTTATTAGCCGCCCCCCTATTTTAGATTCATACATGCACTTTAAACTGTAAGTTTAGGCTGTTTTATCTTTTCAGTTTGTCTCTTTTATAACATGCTTTTAATCTGCTTTTATACCTGACCTACTTGGGAACTGCGATTCCCTTCCTTGGGCACCGGTGCCCCATTCTATACTGTGCTGGTCAAAGACCGTAATTTTTTAAAAATCAAATCAATTCCATCAGTGTTGTCTCTGAAAGAAACTAAAAATCTCTTGGAAAGACGGGTGGACAAATGTGAGCATTATGAAAGAAACAAAGACCACCAGCACTCAAATGATGATCCTACATCATCAACTCCACTGGACTGGCCACATTGTCTGAATGCCTGATCACTGTTTCCCAAAGCAGTTACGCTACTCTCTGCTCAAGAACGGAAAATGGAATGTTGGTGGATAGGAAAAGAGATTTAAAGATGGGCTTAAAGCTAACATTAAAAACTGTGGCATAGACACCGAGAACTGGGAATCCCTGGCCCTTGTGAGCTCTAACCGGAGGTAAGCTATAACCAGCAGTGCTGTGGAACTCAAAGAGGTTCAAATGGAGGATGAAAGGGAGAAACATGCCAAGAGGAAGGTGTGTCAAGCCAACCCTGACTGGGACTGCCTTCCACATGGAAACTGATGCCCTCACTGTGGAAGAACATGTCGATCAAGAATAGGGCTCTACAGCCACCTACATATCCACTGTCAAAACACAGCACTTGGAGGGCCATCATACCCAGATGATAGATCACATAAGTAAGTAAATATATCCAAAATACACATAGCAACCTAGTGGACATATATAAATGCTTAGTGGGGGTCTTTGGGTAATAGCTATTGCTGTTATGATTTAATTGATATCACCAACTGACAGTGTCATTCCAATATCTGTTTAACCCCAGTAATTATTCTTACAAATTGCTAAGTTAATAGTACACTGGTGGGATTCAGTAGAGGCACCAGACCAAAGTCACCAGCTGAAAGTATCTGTAGAGCCCATGGTCATTACACATACCAGTACCTCAGTTAACTAGAACGCTAAAGCAACAGGCAAAAAAATAATAATCCAAAAGTAGCACTATAAATAAAAAATTAAATTATTTATTAAGTTAATTAGTCTGAAAAGTTTATTGATGCCATTTAATTAAAATTGCATAATGTATTCACAACCAAGTTTTATAATACAGTAAAATTATGTTACGTTAAGTTGGTCTTTATTTACTTTTAATTATTGTATTTCAATATTATATCAAATCAGTATATAGTTTATGGTATGGTAAAATATGGGGTGTAATATTAGCTATGCCTATTTTTAATAGTAACTCTCAAGCAACCAGAAACTAAATTTATCCCACATGTACCAATTCCCCATGGGTGCTGGTTAACTGAGAGTCTACCATACATTCTGATGGGCAGCATGCCTAAAATTTCAAATTGGGAGATACAAATTGATCTGAATGCTGAATGCTCAAAGGGAGGCAATGGAAACATCACTCTGCACAAATATTGCCAAGAAAATCTTATGCAGGTTCACCTTAGGGTTGCCATTAGTTGGAAATATCCTAAAGACAACAATACTAAAAGGGAGGTACATTCATCAGACTTACCAAAGCACATCCCTATGGATGTCATCTCGGAAGTTCACTGAGCTCAAAGTCCACTACAGGATTGCAAGCTTACTTATTCTCAATGAATCACATCATATCCAATTAGGCTTATTTAGGTTTGGATGAATTAAACTATTTATGGTCTATGTTACATTCAAATGTGTTTACTTCTAAAGGTTTTGCATCCAATTTCTACCTGGATTAACTTTTTAAAAACCCACTCATAAAACCCTAAAATGTATTTTTTAAAGGCATTTAAAAACAATTTTCACCTGTTTTGAGCTCAGAACTACATGAAAATGTTTGGGAAACATGCAGATTATTATTTTGGACCTGTGTATTAATGGAAGGTACAATCGTCTCAATCCATACTCAAGTTTGTTCTTTGATATTTATCCCCATGGGTAACCTTCATGCTTGAAATTGATTCTGTGATCATATACATCATGCTTCATCTCTCCCTGTCTTCAAACCTTTTCTCAAAACACCACTAACATCACCTCTGTGTAACCTCTGGTCCAGACACTCCATGCTATTTTATGTACTTACTCTCCTATTGGCACAAAACCCATGTGATAAAACTTAACCAAATCCATGTTCTCTACCCATTGTATCCAATGATGCCACATCAATTGCATTGATTCTGAGCCTGCAGGGGTGACCCATGATCTGCTACATAAGAAGTGAAGCTTAATGGTAATTATTCCTTCTGTCCAAAGTGCCAAAGGCCAAGATGTCAGCAACAGTGCCCATCTTAATTACTTCCACCTATTAAGAAATATGCCCCCCCCCCCCATCAATCCTCTTGCTAATACATTTCCCTAATAAATGGCACAAATATAAAACCAGTTTTAGACTCTTTGGTGAAAATGATTGATGACACACTATGTCAGATAGCATGAAAAACATATTTTCCAAGAAGGAAAAGAAAAACCAAAACATCATAACCCATCCTTAATGAAGGAGGAATAGAATAACATTTTCATCCCTTCATGTATTTGTTTAAATTTCACAGAGATAAGTGAAACCACACACCCAAATTGGGTGGGGGTTATCCAAAGACATCGGAAAAGACAACTTGAAGTAAATTGGATTCATCTGTGTCCATTGTGCTAAGAAAATGAACAATAAGGTATTATCCATTGAAACCAAAGCTGAAAATAGATGGGAGGGACCAAAAATATGTGATAGCTCAAATTATCAGGAGAGTTGAAATGCTATGATTTTTTCAAGCTTAAAATACTTGAGCTTGTTATAAAACAAATCTTTGCAGTTAAAAAACAATAACCAGCGGTTCCAGTAGTGTCAAATCTGCTGACAAACTATGGAAACCCTTAGCAGAAAATTCCATGGAGACTAAAATAGTATTATACATGGAGTCATCACAAAAATGTATGTGGATGCATGTGTGTGTGAGAAATGGATCAGAGGCAGCATTCATCAACAGCAAGGGAGGCAAACTGTTTCATTGTTGAGAAGTGGATTACTGCAGATGCAGTCTAATAATGGAGCAATAACTTTTATTCGTGTCAGGAGAAACTTGAGAAACTGCAAGTCGCTTCTGGTGTGATAGCTTTTGGGGCAATAACTGATATGATAAGATGTGACTGTAACAACTACTACCTCAACATTTCCATCTAGGCAGTCTTCTCTTCCATGTAGTGCTGAGTGAGAAAGTAGAGTGGAAAAAATAACATCAATTAATCAGGGGGAATAAAGGGAACATGGTTGGAGGAAGTCCGCTATTCTGAATTGAGTCAAGTGCATTTCTGATTAGACACTGAAGTGCAAAGCTTTTCTTGGAAGATACCAGTGTTCACAACCTATTCAATTTTCTTTCAGTACTATGCCTCAGATTGACCCTTAAAGGTGAAAGTAACACTACAGATTGTAAAACTTAATGTATTCCCCCAGTTTTTTAAAAAGTATACATTCCCCCTTTTTCCAAAATTATAGGTAGAACGTATTCATCCATGAGAGCAATGTCACTAAAAGCCACTAAATGCTCCCCAGCAATTAAAGTAGATGTCTTTTTCAAGAGGATGGTGCAAGAAACTACAGGCATACTTTCCCCAACAGGTATTGGATTTGTGCTCAGGAATTAAAAACACTCTGTTTTAAGAGTTTTGTAGATCCATCTCATTATAAGATTATAAGACCAGAAAGAAAGAAAAAAGAGCGAGAAAGCTTGATCTGGACAGATCTTTGTGGTGAGAACCCATAATCTGTGGCCTATGGACACACAGAGATTGTGAGCATTAGCACACCCTGTACTTAAATTGAAATGTATGGCAATTGTGGTATTGGAATAAAGCTTGTCTCACTGTGCATCTGGATACTACTGATGACTTTAGACAATCTGCAATGATTTTATAAATGGATGCTGTACCAGAAATGACTGCCAGAAAGCTATACTGGCATATTCCAACAAATATAAAATTATTTATTCCCCTTCATACCCCCCTTTCCTTCCACAGATTTTGTTTCTGGGTTGTTGCTTTTTTACATGTATACTAGCGAGGTAGTGTAGGGGCAAGTGTACATAATTACCTGTCCAGACCCCTCCCAATTATCCCCATCTATTTTAATCTTTTTTATATTGTATAAATGGAACTCTATGTTTGTAATCAATAAAAAGTATTTTTAAAGATAAAATCATTTCCAAAATGGCTAGCTCAACCCAGAACATGGGAGCAGGAATGGGGAATAGACTCACCTCCTGAACAGCTTACTTTTTCAAACACGTGAAACAAATAGAAAAATAACAACAAATAGTTTGAGTCACTAATAATCAATAGGCTCATAAACTGAATCATTGCTAATTTGTGGGATAAAAATTGTGGATCTATATAAATTTAAAACACCATAGCAAAAGGTAAGAACAGGAACCACGATTCTACTTTTTGGCTCACCAGAGAAGATACCCTCATCTCAGATTTCTTAACTAGTAGTGATGGTTGGTGGTTCTATTGTGTGGATTTAGTGTGAACTTTGAAGGAATTGTCCAGAGCCCTGAAATCTATCACAAAAGTAGGCTCAGCACCATGGATAGCTCATTTAATGTTCACACTAAAGCAGGTATGGGCAAACTTTGGCCCTCCAGGTGTTTTGGACATAACATCCTAACAGCCAGTCAGCTGGCTGTGATTTCTAGGAGTTGAAGTCCAAAACACGTGGAGGGCTGAAGTTTGTTTACAACATTTGGCTCTTGGAACCCATTACAAAACATTCTGGGTTTGGATTATAATTATCAGTGGCATAAAATGAGCAAACCTCAGACTGAAATTCAACATGTAACAGTGATTTCTCATCATAACTGAAAGTTACATACAGACTAGAGATATAAATCTTTACTTATCTTGTTCACACAGGGAAGAATTAAGATTTTCAAGTTCTCTCTTCTCTTAGCAAGATTACAAGAGATTACAAAAGATTAATGAAGATTTTTCTTGTGATTTTTTGCATGTCATTTCATTTGCACACACAAACAGAAGGGTGAATCCAGGCATACATCCAAACTTCAGATCTGCATCTTCAGAGAGTGTGTAATTTCATCCAGCACAGCCTGACTGTTTGTTCTCTGAGCTGTATTTTAATTGTCCAGAAGCAGCTCTGCCTTGTCTGGATTGAAATTATATTTGTCTACTTCCATCCCATCCCACCCAAATCAGGCACTAATTTAGGACTGAAATGTTTTCAATTGACTGTGGTAGAAAGGTATAACAGATGCTCCATCTTGACTGACCATTTAGGTTAGTGTGGGGATGAATCAGCCCAAAGGTGACCACAAAATATATGTGGGTTGATCTAAATTAGCTCTGGGGACCTTGTTTAATGAGATTAATATAACTCTGGGGAACATCCAAATCCTGCACCAGTTCAAATGGCAGTTCAAATATCTGCAGACAGTTCCTATGTGGAACCGGCTGCAGGGGTCCCAACAGCCGCCCCATGCTTCCTGGGCTGAAGCGACCCAGGTACTTATGACCAGGAGATTCCACCTGAATATTAGGAAGACCTTCCTGACTGTACGAGCTATTCAGCAGTTGAACTCTCTGCCTCGGAGTGTGGAGGAAGCTCCTTCCTTGGAAGGTTTTAAACAGGGGCTGGGTGGCCATCTGTTTGGGTTACTTTGATTGTGCTTTCCTACATGGCGGGGGTTGGACTAGATTGCTTGTGTAGTCATTCCAACTCTATAATTCTAAGACCACTGTTCCCTACCTCCCTTCCCCTTTTCACTGCTGGCTACAGCAGCAACAGAGTGCCTCGCAAAAACATGAGACTTGGAAAGATGATCCAAGCCACCCTGTCAGAACTGTAATAACCAGCAACAACATTGGAGGGGTGGTGGCAACAATTGATACCTTGCCTGGGGGTGATGAACCAGGTTCAACCTGGCTAGGCAGTGGAGGTGCCCAGCAGTCACTCAGGCAGCTCAAGGCCATCCTGTTGGGAAGTAGGAAGATACCAGCATCTTGAATGATGGTTATGACCCATTTTATTGGACTGTGTAGAACCATCAATAATTGATTGTATTCTGTGTACTGAAGATACCAAACCCATTAAGCTCAGATGTTCCAGTTGGGACCCAATGTAGCTTAGAATATAATTTTAAATACAATATATCTAAAACTATATATTATAAAAAAGCTTAAGAACAACAATCCAGGCCAAACATTAAAGATAGTCAAAAGCAAACATAGTTTTCTCAATACTAATAAAAATACAGCACACCCCATTAAATGTCTTTCTGTCTGTACTAATGAAAAGATGTTTCAATGGGAATATCTTTTCTTCCTGTTGAATGACAGCAGAGAGGGATATAGTCAAGTTTCCCAAGGGAGGGGATCCTATAGGTTCTGAACACCCAACAAGAATGAATTCTCTTCTGTCCATGAGTGGTGAGCCCGAGAAAAAGCCCTCCCTTTAAAATAGCAAGGCTTGGACAGATTCATATTGGGAGATATGTATTTCAGACAGTCATTGCAAGCGATCACAAAGGAGACGTAATCCAACCCCCTTCTCTGTAGTGCATCAAAACTATGGCACCCATAGAAGATGGCCATCCATCTTCTGTTTAAACGCCTCTGCAGACGCGAGTCTGCCACTCTCCAGCACAGACTATTCCATTGTGGAACAGCACTTACAGCAAGCAAGTTCTTTATAATATTTAGCTGGAATCTCTTCTTATAATTAGAACCCATTCTTTTATCAGCGCAATTAAAATGTATTATACAGTATTCGGAAATAAGATTCATTAGCAATATTTCCATTGATTTCAGCTGAAAATTGTGGTTCATGCTTAAGTTCCAAACTAAATAAAGCTGAATCCTCTAAACATTTCAATGCAAACTTCATATGCAAATTTTCATTGCATATTTAATTCTACACATTCTTCAAATATAGTCAGTTAGCTTTGATTGTTGGCTTCAGCTCAGACTGTTGTGATAACATGCCTGCAAACCTATGTTTAGTGCATTATCTTTCTAAAGAGCATCTGCTGTTCTTTATCCAAAGATTACAAATGGTAGAAGATTTGCCCTTTCTTTTGGCAACCTCTTCTTAAATTTAATTACCACCATCAGTTCTTGCTTCTAATATTTGTTTGGATTACACATTCATAACCAAGGAAAGTTTTTTGATAGGTTACTTCCTCTTAATCCTCTTATATAGCACCTAGAGCAATATTATTATCCCATTGGGCAAGGCTTTGTACAAGCATGGAAAGAACACAAGCTCAAAAACATCTCAAGCTAAGAGGCACATGCAAACTTGGAGGGATTAGAGCCAACTCCGAACTAAAACACATAGAACAAAAGAAACAGGAGTGTCCCAGATCTTACATTTTCACTGTAGCCAGTACAAATATATGTTTCACTGAAGTTATCATGCAACTAGAGTGTGAAGAGAAATAGTGTGAAGTCTTTTAAGTTCAAAGACAAAACCTTGCCTTTTTATGATAGAACAGTAATCTGCTCCTGTTTAAGGTAGTTACTCTATGCAGGTGTTACATTACCTATATTAACATTTACCCTTTCTATTTATAATAGCTCTTTTCACATGTGGAGTGAAAATCTGAAAAAAATATGTCTTTATGGATGTGGTTTCTAAACAATCTAGAAACTGTTCGTGCATGGAAGAGAATTCTCCTCTTCAGATTCTTATTGTTCCTATTGAGTAATGACAAGAGCATTCCTCCCCATACATATTTATTTAATGGAGTATGAGATAATACAATGACTATATAGGATTACTATCATTTTCTAATCCTAGCATGACCATAGTTTATCTTTGTTTCTTTAGTTCCCAGTCCAGACTCCTCTCCTCATCCCTACCTTTCTTCAGCAAACGGCAGGGGAATGTTCACTATCCTTCAGTAGTTGAATGTCTCCTTCTAATAAATCAATAAATTATTGCACTGCTGAACATTTTAAAATGTTCATTGTGAAAATGAGGAATGGACTTCTGGCCACTTCCAGTTTGAAGGGCAGAGAGAGTTGACTTTCATATACAGTTAGTCCACCAACATTGGCTATTCCATGATCTAATCCTTACTCAAGTTTCGTATATAGTTTAGGTTAATGCTTTGAGTTTTAAAACTATAACATATACTAAATCAGGGCACACAAAAGTCTTCCTGAAGACTTCTTCGAATCATCAAAGCTTCCTTGTGTGCAGTCATTATTCCGTTCTAGCCCAAAATTCATTGCTGGCCAGCAGAAGGCCTCTCTAAAGTGTGTTTGTGTTGTGGTAGTGGTGGGGATTATTATTAGATATGCCAAATGAGATCGGGAGAAAACCAGAGAGAACTAGAACTGCTAAAATGCTAGTGATCAGAAATGTTGCATGTAAAGCATGTGTTCCCATTTATATTCATAATGTAAAGTTGGGATACTGCATAAAATTATTACCATGGCCTTAAGGCCACATAAATCATGTTGCAGTTTTCATAATGAGGATGGAAGAACATTTTTCAACAAACATATCCATTGCATTTAAGAATGTGGTATGTAACAATGTTACAATGTGCCATAGCTAAAGCATGCCTTATCATTTATTAATATAGCAAGCAATGTTTGACATTAGATCATAAAGTGACTTATATTCATTCTTTGGCATTACTAGGGATTAAAGAGGGAATAATTTCTATATTATTTCCTGATAAAACAACTTTATTAAAAGTTTGGGGACAAAGACATTGGGAACTGTGTAGTCAAGTTTCTTATTTGGCAGAAATAAAACAGTTCTAGAGATGACCAGGCACATAGATGGTCATATACTATTGAACCGATAAGGTGGCAAGTCATGATCAAAATTGGAGGATAGGGACAGAATCATAGAGTTGGAAGAGACCTCGTGGGCCATGCAGTCCAACCCCTGCCAAGAAGCAGGAAAATCACATTCAAAGCAAACCCCGACAGATGGCCATCCAAGGGTACTGAAATCTTGGAAATGGCTGCTCGCTATATCAATGACTGCCTCATTCAGCTAATGTGTCTCCTTGCTCCAAAGGAATATGTGAACATGAAAAGTTATTGTGAAAACTGCCCTTCAGGGAACAAGTTGATGAAATTTCTACCTAAGTTTCTCAAATGATAGGTTAAAAGGAAGGATAAAAACCATGTTAACCAAGTTAGCCACATCGGTCAATGAGAAGAAAACAAAACTGAAACCTGCAGGCAATTGATGCTTTCATGTAATAAAGAGCACGAGGCCAAATGTAATTGAACTTAAGTGTGCAGCCTTTTGGGCATACCCAGTTTCTTTCTCCAGGCTTAACTGGAGAGCTTACAGCCAAAACAACACCTCGGCCATTTACTAAATTTCCATTCTCCTCCCTGCTCCCTGTAGAAAATTAAAACAATAACATAATTTCTTAGCCATCTAGCCAGATTGATAATGAAGAAAGAAAAAAGGCCATGAAGAAGGCAATGATTTGAGTGTTGGACTTGAAGCCCATGGTTAAGATCTTTATTTTTTCTTGGATCGTGGGAAAGGCACACTCTCTGAGCCTCTGAAGAGATAGTACCAAGAAATACTCAAGAGAGTTGCATTAAAGTCAAATTGATGTAAAAGCACATATCAGCAGCAGCAACAAAAATAAATAAATAAATAAATAAACAGATGAAGACTTCTGAAGTACTTGAATACTGCACACCTGAAGAACTTTAGATGCCCCTGATAATTGTATTGTCTGCACCTAGATTTTGGGTTGTTATGGTGAACACATGCCTTCTCTGCTTATCTCACCAGTGATTTTTTTTATTTTTTAAAAAATATCCATCTTGTGCTCCCAGTTCCTACCTTTAGTGAAACAAGAGGAAGGCAGAGACATTTCAAGTATCATTGTGAATGTTAGCACATTTTCCAAAAATTATAGCAGAGGCATGGGAGAATGACTTGTTTTGATGGTCGTTTCACAAACCTTGTTATTATGTAGTTTGACTTCCAGGCCTAAATCTAGTCCTTTATTAACTAGAACAACAAATCTTTCTGCTCATTAAACCATTTCCACAATGTTGAACTTCTCTATACTTGCTACCAAAGAACCTTATGTTGGACGTTGTAAAGGATTCTGGGAAGGTTGCTCAGAATGTACAACTTCTTTCACTGGTCAAGATCATGATTTGTGCATTTCTTGAAGCTTTCACCTATTTTGACCTTTTTTTGGGAAACATTCATTAAGTAATGTATTGTGTGGGGAAGCACATATTTTCCTGAAAATTACAGCGTTATTTCTACAAATACATTATTTTTTCATACAAAAGCAATGTGTGTGTGTTTTGCTAAAAACTATTGGGGGATTTGTGCAAAATAAATGTTAGTGAAATTTTCCCTTGAAAGGTCCCCAGATGTGAAGAAATCTTACATTGACTGACAACTGTTTCAGTGTGGAATCTCAACATGGAAAAAAAGCCTCATATATTGTTAGCAAGCCCACTCTGTACTCTAGTTCTTGCTCGTTGGCTGGTTCACCTGTGTCCTTGATTTTCTCAAAGATGCCACTGTTCCATGGAAAGCTCAGTAGTGGTAGGCAGGCTGGTCTTCAAGGAAGATCTTTCACCATTATGGTTCATATTATGGAGTTACTCCTGATTAATTTTCTATTGGGCTAGTGAGGGTCCCTCAGCACAGTTTACAAGCTTATCTGAAGAAGACCGTTTTGATTCACAGTATTCCAATATCACGCACCTCCAGACAGAAGGAGCCAACGGATGGCTGGAGGGGAGCACTTGAATCCCCCTGTGAAGGACCAGTCGGTTCTGGCTGGCATTGTTGCCAGGTGGAAGAGGAGAGGGGCCTTACAAACCTTCCTACAGGTAGCCCCCTCCCCCTGCATTCGGCCTTCCAGCAGCGCCTTCAGGTGTTTCATCCAGTGGTTGGTTTGGCAAGTGGTCCCAGAAAGATACCTGGCCTCACACCATTACTCATGTCACAGTGCTCCCCCCACAACTAGTCAATTAGTTCACTTATCCATTTCTAATTAGGTCAATAAATGGCCTGTTCATTTCTCCACATCTTGTGTCTTGTGTCTTCTTTCATGGTGGGGATTCAAATACATTTAAGATGTATGTGCTTAAATTTTAATGAGTGGCATTTGAAAAAGCTAAATTAAAATTCCTTTGCCTTGTATTTGCTATCCTACCTTTTATCGCGCAAAACAGACATGTCTACACAATTCTCCATTTACATATCATAAACATTGGGTGTAGCATTCACATAAATGAGATATAAAAACTATCTCTTAAAATTTTATGGCAGTGATACTGATAGATACCAATGTGCTCTTGCTGCCCACATTAGACATCTCTGTGAAGCAATCCTGCAGATTACCATCTGTTTACAGAACATGAGGGCTTTGCAGAAACCTGCCTTGTGTAGTCAAACTGCTGTGCTTTGAAAACAATCTTTTGTTGTCCTTATGGGTTTTCACTATACTTCATCAGACTGTGATACTGTACTACCACAGTGACATCTCCTCTTCTAAAGATTTTCACTCCAGTAAATCTAATGGCATAGTGGGTGTGTACATTTCTGACCAGTCTATGCCAATCATTCATTTCTTTTTCTCCATGTAAAATACCAGACACACTAAGAATATAACTAGATCTTTGCCCTACTTCATAAGGTCACCCATGCTATCTGCCAAAAGTCATCACTGCCAACAATGACCAAATCATTATGCAAAATGGCATGTCAATATGATAGCATTTTTAAAATTAGGGTAGCAGTCAGTCCATGTTTACCTGAAATCCAGTCTGGATTCAAATCCATAGCAGGCCTGGGAATTTGAGATATGAAGGAGCATAAATCAAACCATCAATAACTATACCTAGCTAGGTAGACAGATAGATGAAAGACAATTTTGAGTATGCCACAGACTGCAGGTGGGATGGGCATTCAATGTTTATAAATAGTTTCTTTCACATAGTAACAACAGGACCAGAATAGTTTGTGTGTTGGATCAGGACACTGGGAGAGAGGGGTTCAAATCCCTGATCTGACATCAAAACCTACCGGTTGGCTTTGGGAACATCATATTCTCTCAGCTGCAGAGAATATGACCAAATCTTGCAAAGAATATGCAATGATAGATTCACCTTAGAGTCACCATAAGTCAGAAATGAGTTGAAGGATGCAATATATCATAACTAAAGCTATGAAAAGCAACTTTATGATGAGGTCAATTCCATTGGACATACATCTGAGTGTATGGCACACTACCACAATATGGAATGGCACAGCCTACAATTCTATTATCTCAATGTACCCCCTAAACTGTTTATTTGTTTTAAACATTTCAACAATGCAGAGGGAGGAGAAATGATGAGCAAGGTCAGGGAGAAAAACTGGAAAATCCATACACTAAATTCCACTGAGAACAGTAAACTTGTTCTGCATAGTGGTTTGTGTGTGTGTGTGTTTTTAATATTGTAGCAACACTAGAAGAGGGATGGGAGAGGGAAGTGTAAATTACACTAAACCACTACTAGAGTCTCACATGTTTCTGAAATATAAATATTTCAGTAGCAAAATCATCAACAATTTAAAATAGAATAAAAAGGGTAGAAATAACACTCAGAGATGCACATGGATTACCATGCTTACGAGAGGATTTGGTTTTGGCAGGAGTTTGCACTCTGTAGCATCTTTAACATGGAAATCCAGAACAATATTTAAAAAGTATTATATGTGAAGGAGTGGTTGACTCCCAAAAACAAAATTTTACAGGATGAGTCTTCTTTATCCAAAATGCTTGGGAGGAGAAGTGTTCTGGATTTTGGAAACCACCCCCCAACCCCAAATTTTGGAATATCTTTACAAACATACATGCACTCTAAACATGAACTTTATTTTGTTTCATATATGCCTTATACAAATAGCCTGAAGATGATGTTATAAAATAATTATTAATCATTGTGTTCATGAAACAAAATTTGTTTATATTGAACCAACAGAAAGCAAAGGTATCAACATCTCAGCCACACTTGTGGACAATTTTGGCATTCTGGATAAGGAATGCTCAGCTATATTTTGTTTCCAAATAAATTGTAAGAGTGTATGTTTAACTGATATAAGAACTTTGAAACAATTATTACATCTGTCCAAAAATTCCTGAAATCCATCTGCTTGTAGAAGCAGAGGAGGCATTACCGGTTTTAAAAGTATTCTCCATGAACTACAGTCCAAAAGAGCCATGGAAACTAAACTGCTATATGAAGGATCATATAAATGTGTACTACAGTCTATAGGATGATTATTCAGTGGACTTGGAGGGAGTTTCTTCACCATTCATACTGATTTCCTTCAAGCAGATATGATGCAATTTCCCCTCTAGTTGGCCTGTCAGTTGCTTTTTGATTTCTTTGTGGGACGGGCCTCTCTGAATGACACACTCATGTTTTCAACAGTGCCTGTAACGTTATTTGTGAATAACATATGACATAATTCCTCCCCCATGGACTACAGGTTTGTATCCTCCACCCTGTGTTTTTCTTTTGCCCCATCTCGGTGTGGAAGTATTTGTGTAGTCCTTATGAGACTGTACCTGCCTGTTTTCAGAGCTGGTTGTATTTTTGAAGTTACATACTTTCCTGAACTAAACAGCCCACATAGGTTCAAACCTCTTTTAAAGTCTAGACACTGTAGTAAATGACTGCCATAGATTCCCTAGATTACATAGGGCCCTTCCACACATCCTTATGTCCCAGAATATCAAGGCATTGATATCTGAATGTGGACTCAGATAACCCAGCTCAAAACAGATATTGTGGGATTTTTCTGCCTCGATATTCTGGGATATAGGGTCACATAGAAGGGCCTATAGAGTAGTCACACTTCCCCAAAATACATATTAACTGAGGATACGACACTTTACAAATGTCATAAACCATTATGAAAAGAAAACCTTTGTTTTTGTGTCCCTGCATGGCAGGGGGTTAGACTGGATGGCCCTTGGGGTCTCCTCCAATTCTAACATTCTATGATTCTATGAATATGCACTAGAAAGAAATTCCAGATTTTTTTAAAACAGAGTATCAACTGCATTTGGGTTGTATCATGCTCGATGAGACAGCAAAAGCAATCGTGATGGTGCAAAAAAATGGTCATCCATGAAGAGTGCCCAACTAAGAGTCTGTGACTATGGCTAACACCCATCCACATGCCATACTAGGCCCAGGCCTGCACTTAGGTCTACATAAAGAGAGATGTTATCTTACCTTGCCAATTAAGGAGGCAAATTGATTATTGAGTGTCTTGATCTCCTCTTTCTCCTTGTTCCTGATTGCCTGGAAGGTGGGATCAATTTCCAGGTGTAGCGGTGTCAAGAGCCGCTGGTTGACGGTAACTTTGGGGTAAGCATGGTGGCCATACCCAGTCAAGCTCGAAGAGCTGAAGTTCCTTCTGGCAGGTTCCCCCATGGTGGGGCTGCAGCAGGCCCCATACCTTGAGGAAGGAGAACAGGAACGCCCTCTCCTCACATTATAGGATGCCCCTGGAGAAGTCAGGGACCGGCTACTGAGCCTGGTGAAGTCTCGGGAACGGCTAGTCATTGTGCCAATGAAGATCCCTTGGGAGCACTAGGCCAGCTTGCTGCGACTGAAACAGACAAGAAACACGTTGGGAAGCAGCCTCGGTGTAATTTCTGTCTGTGCTGAGCTCAGTTTAGCTAATGAATTACAAACACCTGTTCTGCTATGTTCATAAAGTCAGGAGGGTGTGACTGTTGATGTAATCCAGATCAACCTGTTGGCTCTCTCCCTCTCTCCCTTCCTCCTTCCCTCCTGTCTTTTGTAGTTTGTTTGTGATGTAAGCACACAAGCACAGGCACAGACGCTTGTAGGAAGGAGGGGAAAAAAAGAAGACCAAACCAAAAATTACTCACTTGCTTCTTTGTACAGACAGTAGAGGAAGAAATCTTTGTCCATAAACGGCAAAAGAGTGTGTTGAAAGGGGAAATGAGGGCACATATTAGTTGATCACACAGGATTGCATTCAATCTTAGAGAACATTATTTAGCTACATGTTATGCCTGTTTCTTCTGTAATGGCAAGAACTAAGGGAATCAAAAGATTTGTATAGTGTACTCATATGGGCAGGTTGACCAACACTCCATCCACGGTCCATTGTCAGCTCTTAGTTGGTGGAACCCCCTCCCCCCGAAGCCCCCAGACTCAGAAAAATATTTTCTAAATCTTTTGCACCCTCCTCCCATATGCCTCAAAGATAGAAATGTGTTTTTCCTGATGCTCCAAAGACTAGTCGCTCAAAACCTCTCAAAGACTTAAAGGAAAACTTAAAAATGCTGAAATACAGCCAAAATGGAAGCCAAACATAAGATCAGATCACTTTGGTCATTCTTATATGTACCCAATTTCTACCCCACTGGGTGAGTACAGGGTGGAAAAATAGCCCCTGCCTCAGTACAGTTGCCCATCAGCTATGAAGGAAGGAGTCTGTCCTTCTTGTTTGTTCAGTTTCAGACACTTTAAACACCAAAAGACAAAGAGATGCCTTCTGTTTATTTTTGGCTAATAGTCAACCATTGTGAATTCTTGATGAAAGCAATTAACAACAATGGGCTTCCTGCCATTAAGATTTTTTCCCTTCTCAGCTTATGGGTGAAGTGAAGCTAGATATACATCTTGCAGCACATGCAGTCAACCTGGGATAAGGGAAGTTTGAATAACTGGATAACGATTTTAGTAAGGAGATGCTGATGACTATGTTTTTATGGCTTTGTATGGTTTTATATTATATGCTAAATTTTTTAATTGTATTTATATTTATTTTTAATTGTATTTTATAACTGTGGGAGCATCAGATTGTTGCAGACTGTGAACCGCCCTGAGTCGCCTCCGGGCTGAGAAAGGTGGTATATAAATGCGGTAAATAAATAAATAAATAAATAAATAAATAAATATCTTGGGACTACAAAAATCACATCCCCTCCCTTCTCAGGAGGCTTTTAAGCAGTGGCTGGATGACAATCTGTCAGGAGGACTTTGACTGTGTTCCTACATGGCAGGGGCTTTGACTGGATGGCTTCTATAATTCTATGACTACTAGACATATGGTTCCCCCACCACACACACACACACACACACACACACACACACACACACACACGTACTTTGTTGTCACTGGAGGAAGGAGTTAGAGGTGGTCCAGGCATGTAGCCAGGGGGGGGGGCTTGGGGGGCTTCAGCCCCCCCCCCCTGAAATTTTCATGGTGGTCTGCGAAAAGGCCTTACTGGTACATTATTTAAACTGTTATGTTTATTCATATCATGATCTGATCATCATGCTCAATATATCTCATATGCATGGGGTTTTTGGGGTAACAATACAAAAGGTTTGCTAGGTTAGACCCTCTTTCACTCAGACTCAGCCCTCCCCCCAAATCAAACTCAGCCCCCCCCCCTCCCGAATCAAAATCCTGGCTACGAGCCTGAGGTGGTCAGAACTGGTTGGTGGGAGGTGAAGTTTCCTGACAAGATGAAGTTCTTTCCTAGGATCAATTTTAACCTTTTTAAAGAGAAGAAATGTCTCTGTGTGGTTATTTGCATACCACTCCTGGCACATCTCTACTTAACAAAAGCGTGCTTATTCACATGCATGATTAAAAAAACAAACAAACAAAAAGCAGAATGTCCATGACTGTGTGGTTGGAAATAATGCAAAGGACTGCATTGACAGAAAAAGGTGAGGTCACCAGGAGGAAATGTGTGGCTGGTTATGATCTCACCACGATATGTGCAGAATTTGCAGGGTCATATAAACTAGGGAAATGCAATGCCAACCCAATTTTTGTTAGTGTAGGCAAGTCCTTGTGATTTGCAAATACATACTAATATAATTGTCTTAAGACATTTATCTCTTGAGCCATGTATCTCTGGGACTATTTACACATGAGAATATAACCATCTTGTCATACTTTATTTATGCAAATCTAAGGTGCAGCTTTTTGGCTAAATGACTGTGCAAAAATTGCACTCTGCATTACATTTGTGTAATATAGCAAAGTGAAGGGGAATGGTAGGGGACCTGACCACCAACAGAAGGAGGCGGTCCTGTATCTGGCACTTGGAGTCAAAGCGGTTGGACCCCGAGAGTGGAAGAGAAGGTAAAGCCAGTCAGGGAGGGAGGCTGGCAACACTGTCACTGCCTTCCTTGTGCATGAATCTTGGGGCAGGTAGGGAGGCTGACTCCAGTAAGCTCATCCTGTACACCAGAACTTTTTCCACTCATGACAACTTTACATCTGAGAATTTTTATGTGACCCCCAGGTATATAAAATAGGTATAGAAATGAAACATTTACTGATAAAAAGTCATTAACATTATTTTAAAATAATTCCTTGGTGTATATATGTAACTACAATTTTTTAAAAAATGAAAGAAAATTTTCATAGTAATGAGATGCTTGGCTTGTTTATTTTTACATAAATAATTCAATATTGGTTGAATGTTTCATATTGAAAATGTAGTGCACCTTCAATGTTTTTCAGAGTTGATTGATATTTTGATTTTATCATCCTTGATGCTTAGAATGCCGCTTTGCACAAATAAGCAGTACGAAATTTTGGACATTGGTGAATATTAGATCTAATCCCAAGCCAAACATAATTTAATGATTTTTTTAAAGAAATTCAAGTTTTAAACCTATATTGGCAAATTATTTTTGAACTTTTAATGGCAGATGTTTTTGATTTCAATTAAGTATGGTTTCTGAACCGACTAAGTTATTTAGAATCAAAATTTTCAGAGAAGTCTTTCTGAAATTGCATCCCCAGGCACATTTGCAATCTCCCAATTCAGTTACATGACCCATATGGGGTCACAACCCACAGTTTAAAGAAATCTGTAGACAATCTTGGTGAAATGGTAGGACTGCTACAGGTAGGAGAGATCACCTTCTTTATGGGGATAGGTACCAGCAACAACTTTGGGTACATGGGTTTTTTTTAATCTTTAGGACCCTCCATCATTTCACAGAAATGTGTTGCCAACTCTTGAGTCACAGGACCTCATCACACTTACCTTTTTCTAGGACACTAAATGGAAAGTCCTGTGACAAATGGGCATGTTGCCCATCACATGACATCACTGGACTTCCAATTGAAGCTTTGTCCCCAGCCAAAGTGGAAGCATCACAGGACATTTCCCTCCTAACATGGGAAGGCTCCTATGTTGTTCTGGCTCCAATTGAACCAGCACACTTCAATCTCGCTTTGGCTATGCTTCCCCCATGTGATGGGGAAGGGTCACTGCTCAGAGGCTGGCAAAACAGAACTTGAGGGGTGTGTGTGATTAGATCAAGAGGAAGAGTTTACAGACCTCCCCATATATACCCTTTACAGATTGCTTTTCTCAAGTAAGCATGCAGAAGAATTTCACATTTTAGATTAACGCGTATACCCTTCTCTCTGTGATACATTTAATAATATCAAATTATCCCAGGAATAGGATCTCATGTTCTTGCTTGCTTATTACAACAGATAGCATGGTCAATGTATGTGAAATCCAATCAACAGGAATTATGAGGGCTGTTTACATTCAGAGGATTTGCTACTGTAAACAAGGAGTTTTAATTAACACTTATAAATCAGAGAGAGGAAAATAAAACTCCCTTTCCCACTTTCTCATTAAAATGTCACAATATAGGAGTGATCTGGGTTTGCCTACATGACCCTATCGCTTCAAAGGAGTAGAGAATTCAATGAAAATTTATTCCTTTCAATTAATATTTCAAACCACAGTTTACCTTCACACTTAGACACTATTTGATCCTGTGATTGCACACATTTTCACCAAAGGTTGACCTGACCACCTATAGAGATGGAATAAGGCATTAAAGAAAGTTAATTTTCCTTGGTGAAAATAAGCCATTTAAAGCTTGTGGATAGGCCAACTGGGGAATGTGGAAGTGAAGAGAAAAGGATTCAGAAGAGCCAAGGAGGAGATGAAAGAGGCAGAAAAGAGGCAGAAGCTAAGGATAACCTTTTTGTTAAAGGTTAGGACAATATAATTAAAAAATATGAGGTTGATGAGTCTCCTGGGTGCTGGTAGCTGCTGCTGGGCTCCTCCTGGCCACTGGACATTATATATCTTTTAAATTTAAAGGGCTTGCCACCTGTGGAACTCTCTGCTGTGATGCCAACTGTGCCAATATAATATTTTGTCCGGGGGGGGGGGGGGGGTTGTTCTGTCCATAATGACCACATGCCGATGTCTCTTGACCACATGTATCTTGGTTTGATCTGTAAAATGTTGGAGGATATGGCATGGCAGGTGTCTGGTGAAAAGTTACATACATAAATTCCTGTTGATATCAAAGGAGCTTCAGTACTAAATTGTAAAATCTAGGACTTTAAAAAATTATATCAAAAAATAGAACAAGAAATGGAGAGCACTCTGGAAGATTAGTGAGAAGAACAGTTGATACAGGAAAGGCTGAGATTTGAGGGGAGTTATTCTCATGTCTGTCTGGCCCTTTGTAATAAAGGAATATATAATTATATGTTTACCTTGACTTCAACGCTGTGGTATTTAGAGGAGAATGTCTGCCAAGCCTTATGAAGTAGCAAACAAATATTTGAAGGAAAAACATCTAACTGATAAGGAATGAGAACCAACCTCCACCACTATCTGCAGGTGGAAACCTGTAAATATTTGTGTGTTTCTTTATGAAGTACTTGAGTGTGGTATGTTCTCAATTCACCTATTGCTTTGGTGCAATCTTGTAACATTGCAAGTGTTTTCACACTACTTTTTTTTTCTTCCCCAGCAGCAGAATTAGGGATCACGCTTTCCATCTTGCCAGTTTAAACTTGCAGAGAAAACATGGAAAGGGATTATCTTGCTTTGTTTGTTTCATTTTTAAAAAATAGTATTTCCCTAAGTAGACCTGATAGTAATTAATAAACAATAGTCATTGCAAAAATCTGAATTACATTTGACTCTGACAGACTAATGGCCTTGTGGCCTTCCAAAAGTAAGACATGGTTAACCACAGTTCACTGAGGTTGGCGGATTTGTGGCTTGGCACCCTCAGAAACATTACACATAGTAGTATGACACTTTAAAAAGGAAGCCAGAAGGCCACAATGATCAGACCTCTTGCTTCATCCTGGCTCCTTCAAACTGATAACTTCAAGGCGATGTTATTGTTGGCTCCCATGCCTGTGCTGCAGTGAATCTGCTCTGGTATTCAGTCCAGATTTTAAAGGATCTCGACGAGGTGTTGTAACTTTGTAGAGAACAGGACTCAGCATATTGGATTTCTCCTTTAAGGTTCAAACTAAAACTCAGAGTACATCCAACTCTCACTGACATAGAGGTCACCAGAAATGATTGGTTGAAGTCAGGGCTGAGGGTTGTATAAAAGGTGCCTTAGAGTGCTGGATATGTTTAGCTTGGGAAAAGAAAATTAACGGGGTCATGATAGCAATGTTTAAAAGGTCAAAGAATGTCATAGTGAAGATGGAGCAATTCTGCATTGTTCTGCTAAAGAGATTAGGAAACTTCATCTCATTTAGGGAAGAAATTATCTTATTATCGTAGTGTTTTATACATTCTGTTTATAAGAAAAATGGATAATTTATTCACCCCATCACATGTGATGAGCTCTGTCCATTTCTAGACAAATCCTATGTTAACTGAGCTATCACATGAGGAAATGTAGTCCCACTTACTTTTTCTTTTTAATTAAAAAAAAAAGGAAAACTTGCAATTGCGAGAGTCTGGAATCAAAATTAAAGTCCTAAGAAATACTGGTTATTTGCTGCTTCAAGGACTCTAAAAACTTTTTTAAAAGGGAGGGGGAACAGTAACACACACTATGTCCATATTGGGAAACCTCAGGTCTACAAAAAAGGAAAAATATAGATACAGCAAAGTAGCAATATATCAACACTCTGCATTTCCTGAAAAAAAAACCCTTCAATTAAAAAAATACTGTTAAAGTTGCATGCAAGGTGATCTATGGAAACAAAGAGAACATCAAGGTACATTTCAAGAATGCCCACAAAAACATCCACACTTTCACATCACTAAAATGATCTAAATTGGAGAAATCTAACAGTTCACATCCCACCTTAATACAAGCACCTTTAGCCATTCCTATGCAAACAGGGAGCTCTGGGATCTATTGCTCTCCAACTACAAAAACCTCTGTCTCTACACATTTTGGAAACATTTTAAAGCTGTATTCCCACAGGGAACCGTCAGAAGTTGTTTGATGGGCTCCACAGGACTCAGTCTTTAAAATGACTTTAAAGTGTGTAGAAATGGGGGGGGGAGCTAGCATATAACGAGGTCCTAGGAAACAGAGGAAAGGATTCTAATTATAGTAAAAGAGTTTCACCTAAACCTGAGGAAGAACTTCCTTGTCGTAAGAGCTGTTTGATGGTGGAATACACTTCCACAGAGTGTGGCCAAGTCTCCTTCCCTGGAAGTTTTTAAACAGAGGCTAGATGGTCATCTGTTGGGGGTTCTTCGCAGAATAATGTTAGACTAAATGGCCCTTGCAGTCTCTTGCAACTTTATGATTTTATGCTGTTACGAGCTTCACATTAGATTTTGGATGGGATGTTGTAAGACTTGACAGACACAGAAGGCCAATGGCTGATTGGGCTGTTCCTTTCTAGATCCTGTGCTGGTTTCATCACACAAAGGAGACTGGGCTGGTGAGTACAAACAAGAGG
Organism: Anolis sagrei; assembly: GCF_037176765.1. NCBI lineage: Eukaryota > Metazoa > Chordata > Lepidosauria > Squamata > Anolidae > Anolis > Anolis sagrei. Next base: position 136,183,756 of record NC_090022.1, read on the forward strand.
CTCACTTCAGTGGCAACTCTAGATACAGTTTCCAATGGAATGTATTAAGACTTTACCCTGCGATCTTCAAAAGCATCAAAAGATACCATAATCTCTACAGGATTTACTTAGTTTTCAGTGTTGGTGGTTTCATTAGTTATTCCTACTTTAAAAAAATGAATTGTGCTTGCTTCATATATTCACCTTTGATGGGCTCAGTCCTTAAAGAGGCCTAGTTTTACATCCCTCCGTCCATGCAGTCATATTTTCAAGAATAAGAATATTCTGTTTCCCATACCCTTCATATGTCCCAATTTGGTAGAGACAGTCATCTGATTAATTTTCTGTCACCACACTTTTGCAGCTGATTTTAAAATATTTCAGTTTCTCCTTTTCCCATTTTCTCACTTTGTCCTCAGGTTATTTCAAATGCTATAAGTGGATTTCAAAGTACAGACATAATGTGTTCTGAATTAGCTCAGGAAGAAGAGACAGGAGCCATAATTTACTCTTTCCAATAATCTTAGGCAAAGGCAAACTGCTGCAGCCTCCCCACACTTGTATACACTTTCTCTTTGAGTTTGACCATCTTCATTACACTCTGTGGTTGTTGATGCACATGTGTCCCGGTTTTAATCTGTGAAAGTTTGGAGGCTATGAAATGATGAACACTCCATGTGATCTTAGCCCAAAGGCTAAGAGGCACTATCATCTCAGATCTATTTTGTATGTTTTTATTACCAGTTCAACTACTTAATTATGTCTGCATGTGATACTGGCTTGTTTTTGTGGTAGCATGCCAGAACCTGGTTGTCTAACACAGAAGAAACATGAAATTATGAAGATGTGGTTCTGAATTCCTTTGCATTAAGAAGTCCATAGAAGAATGTCATGATCAAGAATATCGGTCTTTGATATAAGGAAACTAAAAAGACTGTTTTTATAGATCAGGTTGGATAAATGCGGAGAAAATCCCACATTATCTGAGTGTGGACTCAGATAACCCAGTTCAAAGCAGATATTGTGGGATTTTCTGCCTTGATATTCTGGGATATAGGGCTGTGTGGAAGGGCCCTTAGTTAAGAATGGGGGTGAGACAACAGAAAGTGAGAAAAATCTACCCTTAAGAATGGAAATTTACTCCTCAAAGAGTTATCAAGGGGAAAGGTGTCTCCACTGAAGCTTTATCACCACCAATGTATTTATCACCAATCGTTACTTCCACAACAAACCATTTTTTTCAAAATCCAATTATTAAAAAGGGAGGTGAAATCTTCTGACAGCAAAACAAACACCACAGGGGTGCTAACCCTTCACTGTGCTAGCCAAAGCTTATGCTTATACATGAAAAGATAGCAGAAATTGTATTTAGTCATATGAGATGTTTTCTTTTTGTAGCAATCCAAACTGAAGATTGGGAAGAAATTGAGTACTTGATTGTACTTTGTTTTTTTAAAAAAGTATCTGGAGTTACGTTACAAAAATGTACGTGTTCCGACTTACATACAAATTCAACTTAAGAATAAACCTATAGAACCTTTCTTGTTCATAACATGGGGACAGCCTGCAACTCAAATCAATCTCCTGAAATGAGAAGCCTTACTTCTCAATTCTTTCATATGAATACCAGACTAAAGGGTGAGGAGTGGAAAGTGAGGTACTTACATATGCATTTAAAGAGCAAACTAATTAATACTTCTGGCACTAAACAGAGTCTGTCTGAAACAGCCAAAGTAAACTGCCTTTCTCAGAGATGAATTGGCTTCAGGGTTGGCTCCAGGATGGCTTTGTTTTTAGTCACATTGAAGGGAAGAGACTGAGCTGCTGCAAGCGTAAAGTGGAATTAAGATGGGCAAAGGAGAATGGTTTTATAGATCAGGTTGGATACATATAGAGCAAAATGCCAAGGGAAGATTTCAAATACAGCACACACAATCTCTTCCTCTGTTTCCTCCTTTGCTCCAGTTGTAGGTTTAACTGGGGACTTCATCAAACAGGTAAATTTACCCATTGTATGAAACTTTCACCATAATTTGGTTACCGAGCCTTCCATAACCTATCAAATAACATAGAGCTACTTCCGATGGGGCTTCGTCCCCTAATGCAGCATATAAAAGTGAAGACTCCATACACTGATGTGCTGTATCAAGGAAAGATCCATTAGAAGTGATAAACATGGATTACTAGACTCTGCAATACTTTGTCTTAATGTTGATGGGTGCGCATTTACATTCATGTATCCTAGAGACAAATCACCTATACTATATTGTTAAGATAGGAAATAGAAATCTTCAGAAATTATGTCAGGGAAAATTAAAGCAGGCATCTGTGTAATATTGCAAATAGCAAAGCAGGAATCATAGAATCAAAATTGGAAGAGACCTCGCTGGCTCTCCATCCAGAAGCAGGAAAATCACATTCCAAGCACCCCTGACAGATGGCCATACAGCCTCTGTTTAAAAGCTTCCAAAGAAGGAGCCTCCACCACAGTCCAGGAGACAGAGTTTCACTGCTGAACACCTCTCATAGTCAGGAAGTTCTTCCTAACGTTCAGGTCGAATCTCCTTTCTTATAGTTTGAAGCCATTGTTCTGTGTCCTAGTCTCCAGGGCAGCAGAAAACAAACTTGCTCCCTTTTCCCTATGACTTCCCCTCACATATTTATATATGGCCCTCATCATGTCTCCTCTCAGACTTCTCTTCTGCAAGCTAAACATGTCGAGTTCTTTAAGCTGCTCCTCATAGGGCTTGTTCTCCAGACGCTTGATCATTTTAGTTGTCCTCCTCTGGACACATTCCAGTTTGTCAACATTTCCCTTCAATTGTGGTGCCCAAAATTGGACACAGTATTTCAGGTGTGATATGGCTGAGGCAGAAGAGAGGAGTAGCATGACTTCCCTGGATCTAGGCACTAGACTCCTATTTATGCAGGCCAAAATCCTAATGGCTTTTTAAGCTGCTGCATGGCATTGTTGGCTCATTTTTACCTTCCTGTCCACAAGGACTCAAAGATATTTTTCACACGTACTGCTGTTGAGCCAGGCATCGTCCCCCATTCTGTATCCTTGCATTTCAATTTTTCTGGTTAAGTGGAGTATTTTGCATTTGTCCCTGCTAGGCATTGGGGCAATTCTGTACATTTTCAATTTCACAAAATACCGCGTGATGACAGGAAAAAAAAATTGACTCAGACCTTGAGGGTGAATGCATATAACAGCAAGGCATTGTATGGGAGGAGAAAGGTTGTGTTATTTGACTGTGACATGGAATTTCCTGCTTTTTGGCCTCCTGTAGTCTCTCATAGCGTGGGAGTGTTACATTCTTACAAGGGTGTTTCCCAACCTTTCCTGTTTACACTGCCACCGCTGTCTATCTATACCAAATATTTGGTGTAATTTGGAAAGGCATGAATCTGATAGTCTTAATTAACTATATTTGGGGGAAGGATGAAGGAGTCGTGATCCAGAAAGAAGCTGACAAACAAAGCTGACATAGAGCCACTTGATATGTGGCTTTGGGAGATAATGAGTAGTACCTACCTAATACATTATTTTATTAAAACAATATTCTACTCCTCGAGAAGGAGTAATTCTGGTGAGAGAAACATTCACTTGAATAAAATAAAGGTGTATACTGAAAACAATGCTAGCAATATGATGTAATACATTCTAAATTACTTTTAGTTAGAGAATTAGAGTGGAGAAATAATACTTTTTGCTACAGGTTTTTCAGCTTTGTGCATTTTTGTTATTACTGAGTACATTTCAGAACTAAGATGGAAAGTCTCAAACACACACACACACTTTGTTTGTGGCAAAACTTTGCTCAGCCAGATTTGTAGACAATTCAACAAGGGAATAGAAACTACATAATCTTAATTTTTTAGCACTTTATTTTAGTACGCATGGCCAGTATGGAACACATCTCACCACACTAAAACAGTGGATGTGGCTCTTAATGAGACATGCCGCATTATCACAGGGTATAGCTATACAATATCCCAGAGTACTTGTAGGGTATCAGCACAAACACAAAACAGTCTATGTAGAATGTCAAAATATAATGTCAAAAGAGCATATAGTATGCTAATTAATAAAATCCCGAGTATATAGCTCAATTCAGTGGCCCAAAACAAAATCAAAAGGAGCAACCGCTCTCAAATGTAACCTCATTACCTCATTGTATGTATCCCTGAAGCCTATATACAGTGGTACCCTTGTTTAGACCTGGAACTGTTACATTTGAGAGCGGTTGCTCCTTTTGATTTTGTTTTGGGCCACTGAATTGAGCTATATACTCGGGATTTTGTTAATTAGCATACTATATGCTCTTTTGACATTATATTTTGACATTCTACATAGACTGTTTTGTGTTTGTGAATTATCACAGGGTGTCTGCGCCCTACACCACTGGAGAAATTAAACTGCTTAGCCGGTATTGCACCACCTGACATCCGCCGGGAAAGGACCAAGGCAGAGACATCTCCAGCTCATCCCTTGTTTGGGTATCAGCGAGCACGTCAACGACTTAAATCAAGAAATAGTTTTCTTAGATCTACAGAGACACTCGCTGGAACACTTCAGCAAGCGAGAGTTCAAAAGTGGCAGGCTCAAACCCAGCACCTCAATCCGTGGGTGATACCAAATGAGAGACTCCCCCCTGGGCACACAGAAGACTGGGCAACTTGGAAGGCACTGAACAGACTGCACTCTGACACCATGAGATGCAGAGCCAATCTTAAGAAATGGGGCTACAAAGTTGAATCCACGACATGCGAGTGTGGAGAAGAGCAAACCACTGACCACCTGCTGCAATGCAACCTGAGCCCTGCCACATGCACAATGGAGGACCTCCTTGCACTCCAAGTAGCTGAGAGGCATTGTGATGTGCTCAAAGTCACTCCAAGGTTTCCATGGCTGAATGGGGATTTACCCTGGTCTCTAGGCCTGGGATAGTTTACCCTGTGCCCCCCCCCCCCCGCCCACCTTGAATGTTGTGCAAGTGGAAGGATGTCCTGACTGTCCACTGGTACCAAACTTGGTTCAACAACACCATCTTTAACATCTCCTCACATTCTGAGCATCATAGTGACCAGCAAATACAACATGGATTGTGCCGGTCACTTGTCTTCTGTAGAGACATCGACTTGGGCACTAAAAAGCAACGAAGGAGCTGGGTGCCCCAGCCAGTGCAACATCAGAGGACAAGTGACAAGCAGGAGCATTGAACTGGATTATATGGCAGCGTGGACTGAGATAATCCAGTTCAAAGCAGATACTGTGGATTAACTGCCTTGATATTTTGGGTTACGTGGCTCTGTGGAAGGTCCCTTTGTACACCCAACCACATCATTGTCCTTCTCTTCCAAAATAGAAATTTATTAGAAATATAGAAAAAACAAAAAAGAAACATCGCACCACTGAGATATATACAGTTGGTTGTTGAATGTATTTTCTTTCAGTTTAAGGAACAAGACATGCATCAAGTTAAACTTTTGTAATTGCCAGGAACAATTTTCTTCTAAAACATGAAACACAAGGAGATTATTCTTGTCAAGTGAACTGAAATACTATATGTTCTCAAAGCTGCCTCTTTATTTGTTGCCATTAGCTTTCTTCAAGTGATGAGTCACCCCCCCCCCACCCCACAGCCATTGACCAGGTCCTATTTTCTCCGACCTTGAAATAAATATTTTTATATGACTCTATTTTTAAATGTTCATGTCTACATATGTAACATTTTCAGAAGTATTGAAGCCATTAGATCAGGATGCTTTTTCCCCTGTTCCTCTCCACCCGCACCACTACCCAGCTTTATTTAGTTATATTGAAAATACAGAGAAATTACCATGCTTTATAAATTGGAAGTCATAAAAACTTTATATACAGAACATAAAGGTAAAAAAGTAAAGGTTTCCCCTTGACATTAAGTCTAGTCGTGTTCAACTCTGGGTGGTGGTGCTTATCTCCATTTCTAAGCTGAAGAGCCAGCGTTGCCCATAGGCACCTCCTATGTCATGTGGCCAGCATGATGGCATGGACCTCCATTACCTTCCCACCAAGGCGGTACCTAGTGATCTACTCACATTTCCATGTTTTCAAACTGCTCGATTGGCAGGAGCTGGGCCTAACAGTGGGAGCTCACCCTGCTCTCCAGATTCGAACCTCCATCCTTTCAGTCAGCAAGTTCAGTAGCTCAGCGGTTTAACCCACTGTATCACCAGAGGGCCCATGTACAGAACATAAAAATATACAATTTTCTTTGATAAAATTATTTTATTTGGTATAAAAAAGTGCAGTTTATTCAAATAATAATTGCAAATTAAATGTTCTTTTTTACATTTTTAGTAATGTAAAAATCTTTTTACATCAGATTGTTTAATTAGAGTTACTCTGTCACCTCAGCAAGAAAATTTGGGTCACAATCCCCCCCCCCCCCCATACCTATGCTCATTCAACATATGTGTCCGTTGGTGGATCCTGCTTGAACTCTCAGTAAACCCTATAACAATGAAACACACCCTTTGGTACTATCAGCATTTGGAAAGACAGATTCATAGTGGAGTCCTACCTACAGTTACGTTATGATTACTAGTCAGTTCAATTGAACTGTATATTGTAGAAAGGAAGTCTCATTATGTTTAATTGGCTTGGTCCCAGGTAAACCAGATAGATAGGATTCCACTTGTAATACGGTGTAATTTGCTGATTACCCTGCACCTTTAGATGTCCAGGATTCCTCATGCGATCTGTTCTACCTGTTTCTTAATGTGCGTAAATAGTTCCTCTAGTCATTCAACCTTCTTTTCAAAGGGAAGTTCAGTGGTACATCTTACAACAGTAATGAAATCTGTGTCAGATATTGTTCTATTATTTATTTATTTATTTCGAGGTTTTATATACCGACCCTCTCACCTTCAAAGAGGGATTCGGACCGGTTCACAACATGTGTTAACATACAAAAAATATACAATAACAACACAATGCCACTTAATTACACGATTAAAATATCAGCACCATACACATTAAAACATTATCATCCCAGTTAAAAGAGCCAAATCGTCCGACACCATCACAACCCCATTCATCATCCTCCATTCATGTGGGCAAAGAATTAAATCAGTTGTCAAATGCCGCATTCCACAACCAGGTCTTTGTTAGTTTCCTGAACGTCATGAGGGAGGGGGCAGTTCTGATCTCTAATGGCAGGGAGTTCCAAAGTCGAGGGGCCACCATCGAGAAGGCTCTGTCCCTCGTCCCCACCAGCCGTGCTTGTGCAGATGGAGGGACCGAGAGCAGGGCCCCTCCAGATGATCTTAGTGGTCTTGATGGTTCGTAGGGGAGAATACGTTCGGAGAGGTAAACAGGGCCGGAGTCGTTTAGGGCTTTATAGGTTAACACCAGCACTTTGAATTGTGCTCGGAAGCTAATCGGCAGCCAGTGGAGTTCGAGTAACAGCGGAGTGGTGTGCTCCCTGTACCCCGCACCCGTTAGTAATCTGGCTGCCGCGCGTTGTACTTGCTGCAGCTCCCGGGCAGTCTTCAGAGGCAACCCCACGTAGAGAGCGTTGCAGTAATCTAAGCGGGATGTAACCAAAGTGTGTACTACCGTGGCCAAGTCTGCCCTCCCAAGGTACGGACGCAGCTGGCGCACAAGTTTTAATTGTGCGAAAGCTCCCCTGACCACCGCTGAAACCTGGGGTTCCAGGCTCAGCAATGAATCCAGGAGAACTCCCAGACTGCGTACCTGTGCTTTTAGGGGGAGTGTGACCCCGTCCAGCACAGGCTGTAACCCCGTACCCTGTTCGGTCTTACGACTGACCAGGAGTACCTCTGTCTTGTCTGGATTTAGTTTCAATCTGTTGTCCCTCATCCAGTCCGAGACAGCGGCCAAGCACCGGTTCATGACCTGAACAGCCTCCTTAGTGGCAGGTGGAAAAGAGTGATAGAGTTGGACATCATCTGCGTACAGATGACATCGCACCCCAAAACTCCGGATGATCTCTCCCAACAGCTTCATGTATATGTTAAACAACATAGGGGACAGTATTGAGCCCTGCGGGACTCCACAGTTCAATGGCCGAGGAGTCGAGCAGGAGTCCCCTAGTGACACCTTCTGGGAGCGACCTACTCTATTCATTTTCTGAGACAAAAGCAGGTTGATATATATATATGCTTTTTAACATCTACATGAAACCGCTCGGAGAGGTCATCCGGAGTTTTGGAGTTGGGTGCCATCTCTATGCAGATGACACACAAATCTACTACTCTTTCCCACCTAACTCCAAGGAAGCCCCTCAGGTGCTGGACGAGTGCCTGACCGCTGTGGCTGTCTGGATGAAGACGAACAAGCTGAAGATTAATCCCGACAAGACAGAGGTGCTCCTGGTAGATCGTAAACCAGATCAGGGTATAGGGTGGCAACCTATGCTGGACGGGATTGCACTCCCCCTGAAGTCACAGTTCCGCAGTTTGGGTGTCCTCCTGGATTCATCACTTGGATTCATCACAGGAACAAGATTATTTGAAGGAAGTATGGGAAACAGACTTGGGGGGGGGGGGATGAATAATCAAGAATGGGCAAAGATATGGAATATGAGAATACTAAAAATATGTCTATCAGAATTAAAGAAAATTACTACAAAATGATATGGAGGTGGTATCTAACCCCTATTAGATTAAATCAGATTGACAAAAAATATTCAAATCAGTGTTGGAGAGGTTGTCAGGAAATAGGGACGTATCTTCATATGTGGTGGTCATGTGATATTATACAAAAATTTTGGGAAAGCATATTCAAAGAAATAAGAGCAATAATAAAAATAGAGACTGAGATTACACCAAAATTAGCTTTATTACTCATACATGATAATATAATCCCCATAAAAGAAGAAAAAGAATTGGTTTCTAATTTGATGACAGCAGCTAAATTGTTGATAGCAAAAAATTGGAAGGAAAAAAAAGAAATTCAATTAGAAGAATGGTATAGGGAAATTTGGAATATAGCAATTAATGATAAGCTAACTTGCAATATTAAAATTAAAAGCGGAATATGTAAACAAACAGACTTTTGGGAAATATGGAGAAAATTTATCGAGTATGTGTTTAATGAGGGAAAGGGGTATAAGCCAGCAAGAGAAACAATGATGTTTTGGAATGGTGAAACAACATGAGTTGGTTGGTCCTGGTGGAGGGGGCACAAACTAAGGGGAAGGGGAAGGGTGGGGGGAAAGTATCAAAGAGAAACAACAGGAATGGACCATGGTCAATATCCAAAGAGTGCTCATCATTATGTTTCCAAAACAGAATAAGATTGAATGATGGGACGTGTCCAGAATTTGCATGTTGCATATATGTTACTATCATATTGTATTTGGAGAGTGAATGAGTGACTTGATTATAAGGATAGGTCAGATTCTAATTATTATTATTTTGTTTTGTAAATTGAGAGAAGTCTGAATTGATTTATAGTTAGAATTTGTAGTAGTTATAGAGTATAGGAATAATTTAGTGATAAAGGTATTTTTACTTAATGTGTTTATGTTAAATTGAATAAATGCAATAAAAAAATAAAATTCATTGGATTCATCACTTACACTTGAGGCTCAGGCGTTGGCGGTAGCCGGGAGGGCCTTTGCACAATTAAAACTCGTGCGCCAACTGCGACTGTACCTCGTGAAGGCGGATCTGGCCAAGGTGGTCCACGCCCTTAGTCACCTCTAGACTGGATTGCTGTAATGCACTCTACGTGGGGCTGCCCTTGAAAACGGCTCAGATATTCCAGATGGTCCAACGGGCAGCAGCCAGGTTGTTAACCGGGGCTCCTTACAGGGAGCGGTCAGCCCTCCTGATTAAGGAGCTCCACTGGCTGCCATTCATTTTCCGGGCCCAATTCAAGGTGCAGGTTCTCACCTACAAAGCCCTGAATGGTTTGGGACCCACATACCTTTGTGACCACATCTCTGTATACGAACCCACATGATCTCTTCGATCATCTGGAGAGGCCCTGCTCATGCTCCCACCTGCATCGCAAGTGCGATTGGTGGGAGCCCCTCGATGGGGGTGGCCCCTCGACTCTGGAACTCACTTCCTAAGGACATCAGGAACGCCCCAACCTTGGCAGTCTTTAAGAGGAGCTTGAAGACATGGTTGTTCCAGTGTGCCTTCCCAGAATAATAATCCCATAGCACTTTGTCCTCCAAAGCACTTTATATTGTTTTAGGTCTGCTTGTACATTTCCACAAACCATCCCATCACTTTTTTGCCCATGTCCAGCATTATTTTTAATTTTAATTACACTTGGCCTACCCACAGATTTTAAAGTGTGTTGTCCTATTTTGATAATGTTTATGTTATTGTTTTATTGTTTGTTGTTTTAAATTGCTTGTATTGTTGTTTTTATAGCTTGTATTATATTTTGGGCTCAGCCTCATGTAAGCCGCACCGAGTCCCTTGGGGAGATGGTAGCAGGGTATAAATAAAATGTTATTATAGATATAGATATAGATATAGATATAGATATAGATATAGATATAGATATAGATATAGATATAGATATATTTAAGGCAATTGGTTGGAGTAAGAATGATCATGGACTTTGTGTGTCAGGATAGTAGTCAATTTGTGTGTGTGTGTGTCTGTGTGTGTCTGTGTGGAGACTGAATATGCATTTACTTGTAGACTGAAATCTGGGCCTGGGCTGGAGTATTTCTGCTTTGGACTTGCCCCAGATTTAGTGGAACTGTTCACCCTTCCACTAACATCAGCAAAGGCTCCTGTGTGACCGGGGTAAAGGAGAAGACTCTTTGTCAGCTGCTGTTTGTTGACTGCTGAAGTGATAAGAATGATGTGGTCCTGATTCATCTACTTTTCCTGAGCAGTGAAGCACACAGAAAGGGTCATGAAGTGCCTTGATATATGGACAGTGGACAAGTTTGAACTAGAATTGAAATAGTCCCCCATCTCTACTGAGTGTGACCAACTGGATGTCCCTGGACATCATCTGGATGTCAAGGAGCAACTTCTGATAGAAATTGAGGCATGCCACTACTGTAGATAAAGATAAGCCCAGTAGCAACAGTAAGAACTGACCATGGAACAACAGACTAGTTCAAGATTGGGAAAGGCATACGGCAGGGTTGTATACTCTCACCCAACCTATTCAACTTGTATGCAGAACACATCATGCGATATGCGGGGCTTGAGTAATGCAAGGCTGGGGTGAAAATTGCTGCAAGAAACATTAATAACATTAGATATGCAGATGATACCACTTTGATGGCCAAAAACAAGGAGAAGCTGAGGAGTCTTCTAATCAAGGTGAAAGAAGAAAGTGCAAAAGCTGGGTTGCAGCTAAACATTAAAAAAAAAACCAAGATTCTGGCAACCGGACTGATTGCTGGCACATAGAGGAAGAAAACATGGAGGCCGTGACAGACTTTGTATTTCTAGGTGCAAAGATTACTGCAGATGAAGACTGCAGCCAGGAAAACAGAAGATGTTTACTTCTTGGGATGAGAGCAATGACCAATCTCAATAAAATAGTGAAGAATAGAGACATCACACTGGCAACGAAGATCTGCATAGTAAAAACAATGGTATTCCCCGTGGTAACCTACGGATGTGAGTCACTTCAAGGATGCCATCCATCCATCTTGCCCTTGGTCGGCCCCTCTTCCTTTTGCCTTCCACTTTCCCCAGCATAATTGTCTTCTCTAGGCTTTCCTGTCTCCTCATGATGTGGCCAAAGTACTTCAACTTTGTCTCTAGTATCTTTCCCTCCAGTGAGCAGTCGGGCTTTATTTCCTGGAGGAAATGTTGGAGGAAAGTGCTGAGAGTGCCTTGGACTGCGAGAAGATCCAACCAGTCCATCCTCCAGGAAATAAAGCCCGACTGCTCACTGGAGGGAAAGATACTAGAGACAAAGTTGAAGTACTTTGGCCACATCATGAGGAGACAGGAAAGCCTAGAGAAGACAATTATGCTGGGGAAAGTGGAAGGCAAAAGGAAGAGGGGCCGACCAAGGGCAAGATGGATGGATGGCATCCTTGAAGTGACTGGAATGACCTTGAGGGAGCTGGGGGTGGTAACGGCCGACAGGGAGCTCTGGCGTGGGCTGGTCCATGAGGTCACGAAGAGTCGGAGACGACTGAACGAATGAACAACAACAAACCTACGGATGTGAGAGCTGGACCATAAGAAAGACTGAGCGAAGGAAGATGGATGCTTTTGAACTATGGTGTTGGAGAAAATTCTGAGCGTGCCTTGGATCACAAGAAGATCCAACCAGTCCATACTTCAGGAAATAAAGCCCGACTGCTCATTGGAGGGAAGGATATTAGAGGCAGAGATGAAGTACTTTGGCCACATAATAAGATAAGAAAGCTCAGAGAAGACAATTATGCTGGGGAAAATGGAAGGAAAAATGAAGAGGGGCCAACCAAAGGCGAAATGGGGGGATGGTATCCTTGAAGTGACTGGCTTGACTCTGAAGGAGCTGGGGGTGGTGACGGTCAACAGGGAGCTCTGGTGTGGGCTGGTCCATGAGGTCATGAAGAGTTGGAAGCAACTGAAAGAATAAACAGAAACAGAGCCTCTGAATTTAAATTGGATTGTTTTCCCCCTTTGGGTATATAACACTAGACTTCCAACTCTTGTGTTTAATTAAGGTGCTGGTAAGGGTAAGCAATAAGCAGTAATTAATTCAGGAAGAAATACTTAATCTCATCTTTCTATTTGGTGGCTTATTTTTCTTTCATAGACAAGTTTGATTCCACATAAAGGGCTTATATCCATTACACAATACTATTTCAAAACATGCCATTTCTTCAGAATACAATGGTTACACCTTATTCTCAAGGACCTTATCTAATTCAATCTACAGTTTTTGTTTCACAGTTTTTGTGAAACATGCCTCATTGGATTCAGTAGGATTTAGCAGGGTTCAGTAGGATAATGTGTTATGTATGTATGTATGTATGTATGTATTATGTATTATGTATTTTAACAATAACTACAAGGTACCATCATGCCTACAGCTGGCTTTTGTCCCATAGAATTCCTCAGAACATTCCTCTAAGACAGTGGTTCCCAACCTTTGGTCCTCTAAGTGTTTTGGACTTCAGCTCCCACAGTTCCTAACAGCTGGCAGGCTGGCTGGGATTTCTGGGAGTTGAAGTCCAAAACACCTGGAGGACCAAAGGTTGGGAAGCACTGTAAGGTGAAATGCTTTGGCCACATTTTTTTTTCATGTCAGGAGTGATTTGAGAAACTGCAAGTCGCTTCTGGTGTGAGAGAATTGGCTGTCTGTAAGGACATTGTCCAACAGACACCCGGATGTTTCTGATGCTTTGCCATCCTTGTGGGAGGCTTTTCTCATGTACCCGCATAGGGAGCTGGAGCTGACAGAGGGAGCTCATTCACGCTCTCCTCAGATTCGAACCTCAGACCTATTGGTCTCCAGTCTTTTAACCCATTATACCACTGGGAGCTCCTGGCCACATAATGAGATGACAGGATGACAAGATAATGATGCTGGGGGGGGGGGGGGGGAAGGAAGGAAAAAGGAAGAGGAGCAAATCAAGAGCAAGATGGATGGATGTTGTCCTTGCAGTGACTGGCTTGTCCTTGAAATAGCTGGGGGTGGCAAGGGCAGGCCACTCTGGTGTGGACTGGTCCATAAGGTCATGAAGAGTCCAAAAGGACTGAACACATAAACAACAAATTCTTCTAAGGAAAAAATGAATGGCATCAAGCTACATTGCTTTTTTTAAAAAAATGTTTAGCTTCTATTTTACTTCCTATGCTCCAATTGCTTAAGCATCCAGTTGAACACACCTTCTCACATACAACTAATTAATCATGTCTACACTTTCCAGTTCTGCCTGGTTTCGCATGCTGCAACTGCGCTTAGGTTTCACCTTGCCAACATTACATCACCACCTTGACTAATGACATACTCTAATATGGTCTTTACTGTCATTGTCTCACAGTTTATGGCAGGGAAAATGAAAGGTTGCCTACAGCACGATGGACAAGATTCTGAAAAAGTTACTGGTTTACAAGAATATATGGATATTTATGTGGCCCTGCCTGAAGATCACACAAGTAGCTGGCATGAATGTGCTCACACTGCATCTGAATACTTACTGAATTGCCCTCAAAACAAAAATGGTAACTTGTAATTTCTGCATTCTGGTGATCTATCAAAGCCCACCCCGTATATACTTTCATGAACAGTTGGCCAGTGTGAGTACGGTAGGCTCTCAATATCTACTGTGGTTTGGTTCCAGAACCTCCTGGTTACCAAAGTCTATGGATGCTTAAGTCCCATTATATGTACAATGTCAAAGTAAAATGGTGGCCCATATATACAATTGCTTTTTGGAATTGTTACGGTCTGTTGTTTTTGTTAGCCTTTTAATCAAGCTGTGGATGGTTGAAGCTGTGGATGTAAAATCCACGGATATGGAAGGGCAATTGTACTTAATATTTAATATTTTACTGTAATTTGCAAAAGGTTTCCTGCGTGTGTTACTTTGCAAGTGAAAGGGACCCAGCATTATCCTACCTAGGAAAGGTGCTCATTTCATATTGTTTTATTATGTTAGTCTTCCGTTACTCATTATGTTATCATTGTGTCACTTTTCAATTGTTACTGTTATTGGTCAGAATGCCATTAATCTTACTCTAGCTAGTATACAGGGAGCCCCTGGTGGCGCAGTGGGTTAAAGCACTGAGCTGCTGAGCTTGTTGACCAAAAGGTTGCAGGTTCAAATCCAGGGAGAAGCCCCAGCTTCTGCCAACCTAGCAGTTTGAAAACATGCAAATCATCAATACATCAATAGGTACCGCTCTGGCGGGAAGGTAACGGCACTCCATAAAGTCATGCTGGCCACATGACCTTGGAGGTGTCTATGGACAACGTCGGCTCTTTGGCTTAGAAATGGAGATGAGCACCACACCCCAGAGTTGGACACGACTGGACTTAATGTCAGGGAAAAACCTTTACCTACTAGTACACAAGTGATGGGATTTTAAGACAAGAGGTCTCTGTGACCTCCACAGACAAGTTTTCCCACACAATCCAATTGCGCTGAGACTGCATCCCATTCCATGATGTCACACTATATCTGGCAGGTCTCCATGGCACAAGTAGAGTAGAACTGTCATACGCCGCCTCTGTGGTAACTTGGGAGGCTCCCCATGTTGCAGATGGAGTAAAGGGGAAGCTGGGCAATGTTGGGTGTGGGGCAACAGGTTCCTCACACTCCATGCTGGGCCTCAATTGAATTGCCATGATGTGTGGTGAATCCCATAGATAATTTGATGAGGTCATAAAACCTTATTATTCAGGCAGGCTTTTAAATAATTTTTTTAAAAGCAAGTCAGAGGTTTTAGCTATGAATAGGTTTTTAAATCAGTTTTTTAATTTATTTTATTAAATTTTATTTTATTTAAGTAGACATACATTTGCAAGTGTTTGTTGCAGTCCAATACTTTCTATCTATTAATGTTCCATAATCATTTATTTGATATATTTCCATTAAGGGGTCACAGTCTACTATCTAAATAATACATATAAAAATATCATAGACACTTACTTTACATCCGCTTCTTCCTTGTCTACAATCTTATAGGATCCTCTATATACATTTTTAGTTTAATTTTACATTAAGGTGTTGAATCATTGGTTGCCATTCATTGACAAAGTTATCTAATAGTTCTCCTCTTAATAATACAGTTATTTTGTCCATTATCAGAATATCTATAATATGTTCTTCCCATTCTTCTAAAGGAGGTATCTCTGGGGTTTTCCAATATCTAGCATATACTATTGGAGCTGCCACTGTTGTGTAAAACAATTTTTTTCCCAAATTTTCTTTCTAATACTTCCTCGGGGATATTCAAAAGGTACATTAAATCAGTTTAAAGGGGTTTTAAGTTTTTATTTTAATACCATTAATAGTTAATTCTATTTGGGAGGGGGGTTAAATTGTATTGTATCAGTTCTACTATAAGCTTCTTTGAGTCTCTTTTTTGGAATGAGAAAGACTCTGGCACAAGCCAGTAAAGATGGTCCCAATGGTGATCGACACACTGGGTGCAGTGCCTAAAGACCTTGACCCACACTTAAACACAATCGGTGCTGACAAAATTACTACCTGCCAGCCATCTGCATGCATTATTTTCCAATACATCACACAGTCCTAGATACTTAGGAAATGTCCGACGTGTGACCCAATATAACAGCCAGCATAGTGACCTTGTTTGCTGCGTACTAATCTTATGTTTCTGATGATGATGATGATGATGATGATGATGATGATGCAAGGTTTGTCTATCTCTGACTGCCCCCCTCCCCCTTTTTTTAAAACAAATTTGAGGTTCTGGAAAGTGGATATATGATCTATGTCTAGTGCAGAAAGGCAGCTTGTTTTAATAGCCCTCTATAATCCTTGTAGCCACATCTAGTGCCACCTGCTGTCCTAGTGTGTCACCAGCACCACATGGGCTCTCTTTTAAATGTTTGCTTAACTAAAAAATGCATAGACTGCAGATTCTTTACAGGCAATGCTTGAAGTCAATGAGCAAAATCATTGCCCCTGTCAATCTGATACAAAATATTGCAAAAAACTAAATGAGGGGATTGTTAGGAAGCATTAGCAGAGAGATTTCTTTTGCCAAACCCTAAAGAACACATCAAAACAATTCAACTTTTGGTCAGAATAGAAGTCCTGCTAACCCAGCACTTTGTGCCATCTTTCCCACTTTATTCTCCTGAAAAAAAAACCCTCAAATAATTTGGGAATGTAAGGCATGAAGGGGTATATATAACTTTGCAATCCAGAGGCCAGAAAAACTGCTAGATTTGATGTGGCCTCTCCTATTGGATTCCTCCAGTGATTGAGCAGATATGAGCCATCTTGCTTTTGTTGAAGATGAAGAAGTGACATGGCCGCAGGCTGCAAATAGCCCTAATCAGCATCTCCTAGCAAAAATTTATTTTCCCACCATTGCTGAAAAGCAACCAGCTCTATCCAGTCAAGTAGAGCAAATCATTTATTTCCACACACACGGGTAAGCACGCCACACCCTGATCTTATAGGTATGGGTGATAACCTTTCCCCTCTAATGTATACACTGGTGTGTTCTCAGTAGCAGGAATGTTCCAGCAGACATCCAAGCCTAAAGGGACATGGAACCAGCAGCCTTTTCTCTGCATCTACCCACTCTCTGAGCTGAATGTGTTGCGGTGCTAGTCTGGTTGTTCCTACTAATTCCCATTATAACTGTTTTTGGGAGAGTTAAAGAGCAACCAGTGAGGAATACTGAATAGGAACAAGAGATTGTCATTTTGTATCTGATAATTAGGAAAATATCAAGTCATTCAAGTTGCAATAGACAATACAGCTAGCTGCACATGTATTGAACTACTTAGAATTAACCAAGCCAAAAATAGTCGACCTACATTGTGGTCTACCAAGATTATGATTTCTTCTTTCAGTGGTCTTGTATACTACAAGTATCCCACTTTTTTCAGGTACAGCCAGAATGTATCCTTCATTGGCACATTTCTCTAGCTGCTTTAAAAATGCCCCCATTGCTTTTTGCTCCTCACACTTTCCCCTTTTGTCCTCAGCTTACTCCAGTTGCTACAGACCATTTAAAACTGCAGAAGTGGTTTGCATTCACTGGGTTGCTGTGAGTCTTCTGGGCTGTATGGTCATCTGCCAGAAGCATTCTCTCCTGACATTTTGCCCACATCTATGGCAGGCATCCTCTGAGGTTGTGAGGTCTGTTGGAAACTAGGCAAATGGGGTTAATATATCTGTGGAATATATTAAAAACTCTAAAATCAGATAATAAAGAACAACACTCGGAAAACAAGAATTCCAGACAGGAAATAAACAGGAAATAAACACCTCCCAATAAAGGATTCCCCCAGGCAGGAAGCAGCCAGGCTTTGAAACTGCAAGGCCATTCAATGCTAATTCAGCTGGCCATTTACAACATTTACACTTGTCTCCAACAGACAAGACTTCTTTCTCCCACCCTGAACATTGCACAGATATATAAACTGCACTTGCCTAGTTTCCAACAGAACTCACAACCTCTGAGAATGCCTGCCATAGATGTGAGTCAAACGGCAGAAAATGCTTCTGGAAGAGGGCTATACAGCCCTGAAGACTCACAGTAACCCAGCGATTCTGGCCATGAACGCCTTCAACAACAGTTTGCATTCAGCTAACTTGGCAGGTGAAGTGGAGAGGTGACAGTGGAATTGTGCCCTTCCCAGGAGACACAGGCAAAGCACATTGCTGCAGCTTCTTCTAGCTTATGTGTTCTTCACTAAATGTGTGATCTTGACACTAGCCATGTAATGCCTGCTAGCCACAAGCTTTAACAAGAACAGGAGGGGGACAGTAAGGCTGACTGAAGAAAGCACTGAACCAGGTTCAGTGTTGCTGACGTGTTAGGATTCAGTATTGCCTCCTCTACAATGGGGCTGATAGTCAAAACCATACTGGGGCTAATGCACAATTTGACACACTGGATTGGCCTCACAATAAAGAGTCAGTGTTATCGTGATCCCTCTTGGGACACTGGATGCAGCCCTTTGGCCTCTTCACTCAGGCCCCCGTCTGTCTCGGCCCTCCTCTGAGCATGCGGATGCAGTGGTCTGTCGTGTTACCATGCTGAGAAGAGGGCTGAGGTGGAGACACAACACTGATGAGTGCTCTCCAGAGAGCTATCTCCAGTGCTGTGTTTCTCCTTCTCCTCTGAGCCTTGGGAAGGTGGATCGCCTTCCCCAGACTCACACGAGAAGAAAGGGGAGAAACACAGGGCTGGCAAAAATAATCTTGCGAGTGCCACATGTCTTCTCCCACCTTACTCACCCCAACCCCACCCCTCCCACCCCAACCCCACCCTCGCCCCAGCCCTTCCGGCACCTGCCCCACCCCTTCTGGCCACAACTCCACCCCTTCCAGCTTCGCCCACACTCCCTCCTGCCCCAGCCCTTGCAGCCAGGACCACAAGATGGCCCCAGGGTAAAAAGATTTGCCCATGCCTGTTGTAGAGTCTCCAGTCCACCAAATTAACATCATCATCCAGCCATTTAACAAAGTTTTTGGTGCAAAAACAAAGTTCCCAGAATAGAATGATTACTTTCAAAATAAGACTACACAATTAAACAGGAAATGACACTTTCAAACTAGGAACGTATTTTCTCCTTTTTTAGATTTATAGGTAAATTGTTTGTAATCAACACTGGAGTTAATAGGGAGATAGGTGGTATTAATTTTTCTTCATACTTAGACCATATTTCCAATATATTTTTAAAAGGTTTATCTATTTTGTTACACCATTTATTCCCCAAATTCCTAATTTTCCCTATGAAGAAAATATACTCAAGTTTTATATCTATGTCTTCACTCTCTTCTTCTAACCATTCTAAATCATTTTGACCCATAATCCCATCAACAATATACCTTAACTGGATTGCTATATGGTATAATTTTAAGTTTGGTATTCCCAGACCTCCTTTCTTTTGTGTTTTATACAATTTTTCTTTATTAATTCTAGCTCTTTTATTTCCATTACACAGGATGTTCATCATATTCTTCCAGTTTGAAATTTTTCCTGCTTACCTGTTTAGGTGTTAGCATCCTAAACAAAAAATTTTAGGTAACATTTTCATTTTTATTAAATCTATTCTGCCCAACCATGATAATTTAAACTTGGCAAATTTAGCCAGAACACCTTTAACATTTTTCTTTAATTGGATTAAATTCTCCTCTTCTAGATTCTCTATTTTTTTAGATATATTAATTCCTAAATATTTTATTGAGTTCCTTATTTTTATTCTGCCCAATTTCTCTTCTCTTAATTTATCTTTTGTGTGGTTGAATAATAAGATTTCCAATTTATTCCAATTAACTTTAAGGTCTGTAATTTCCCCAAACTCTGTTAGATGTGCCTCTTTTCTTTTTATCTATTCTAATGGCTTTTTGAAGGTTAGTAGTGTATCATCTGTAAATAAACATATCGTATATCTTCCCTCCTTCCCTATCCCTGTATTTTATTATTAAAAATGTTGTTTACAGAAATTTTGAAAATTACTCAAACAACTGTGGATAAGTGAAATGTTCTGAAATTTGGTGGGCTAAGAGTACTTAATGTGTTATACCATTGTAGTGAGTTTCACCTCAATAGCTGTAAAAATGAGGGATAAAGGAGCCCCTGAAGGTATAGTAATTATGCACAATTACTATTACAAAACAGTAATGAAATTTCAATATTTTCCTTATAGTAACAATTTTTTCACGAACTATACTTTAGAAACACTTTAGAAACTAAATTCCAGCACCCTCCAGTTTTATAATGATTTTTGAACCATTTTTATGGATTGCACATGCCTTCTACCTACTATTACACTGAGAAGGACTGCAGAAGAAAATTTGAGGTATAGTACATTTTATGCCTGATTGGGGCACTTCCTGAAAAATATACTGAAAGATGTGTTGTTGTTGCTTTTTAAAAAAAATGGGGGAGGGGAGATGGTGGAGGGGCTTCAGGAGATACAACAGTGAGGTCCAGGGCCTTCATGTAGACCATGCACTCTGACCACATGAAATTAAAAACAGTGCACTTGTTTGCACTGTTATGAAGGGGGACTCTATGAACATAATAAAAGTGAAAAATGTATATGTGTATATGTGGCAGAGAAATCCACTTACACAGACAGACTCCCGCCTCCACAAACAGGCTATAATTCCAAGTGCTGAGAAGCCTCCAAAGGCATTCCCTCATCTGACATAGCGAACACCATTAACATGTAGCACAAACACTGTCAATGTCTTCCCCAAACACTACAGCCCACCACCCGAGTAATGCTTTCATTCGGGAAGGATTTCATCCCAGATTTGATATGTTTCCTCCACCACAGGCAGGCATCCCAGGGTTCCTTCTGTGGAATTTGCATGACACCGCCCACTGCCTTTCCCTTAACCCTTTCCTACAGAGGAATGGAGGAGCAACTGAACAGACTGGAGGGCTTTGGTGGCCTGACTCAACATGGTGGAAGCTGTAGTTCTGCATCAAGGCAGAGCACTGTGACCCTCTTCGATAATGAACCTGGAACACATTTGGCAAGCAAAACCCCCATGACCAGGTTTGGAGGAATTGACCCAGATTTATAGGAGCTGTAGTTCACCTACAACCAGAGAGCACTGTGAACCCAGTCAACAATGGATGTAGACCTAGTTTGCCGTGAATGATGGGACTTGTAGTACCTTTACTCACTTCCAGAGACCACTGCAACCATTACACATTACCAAACTGATATTACCAAACTTCTCAAAACAAACAATGCCTTTTTCAAACAACCCAGGCACCACTGTCCCTAAGCTAGTATGGATATAAAATTCAGTGGTTATTTCCAAGCAGAAGGTATCACATAGTCTTTTATCAGTGACAACCATAGAGGTTCTGCTTCAGATGGAATATCCAAATGAGCTTTTTTCAAAATTATAATAATTGATGTGGTACTGAGCTGGTTCCGTATATCAAAGTTCCATCAAACAACAACAAAAGCCTTTGAGAGATAGATAGTTAGTGATACCTATCAGGAATTCAGCAAGAATTCTGCTTAGTCACTTTTTGCTTGCTGTGCACACATGAATGTGTGCGTCACTGAGTAGAACTAAAGAAAAAGCTTGGTAAGATTATCTAAATCAATTTGATTCATTTCCATAACCTTATTCATAATCTCTTTGCCATTTTTCAAGCCTCGAGGCAAAATTAGTCCTGTATTAGGAATGCATGCCATGAGCACTTCTGCAGAACACAAAGGCCTGATCTTCTCCCAAAGGCACTATTTCAGATTTCTTTAACAGATTGGAAATCAAAGACATTTCAGTAAAGATTTTATTGTTGTTCTGTGCACCTTCAAGCTATTTCCAGTGTATAGTGGATCTAAGGTGAACCTCTCACAAGCAAGTTTTGTTTGGAGAGAGTTTTGCCATTGTTTCTCTCTGACAATGAGAAAGTGTGATTTGCCCAAGTCACCCAAAGGGTTTCCATGGCTGAACAGGGATTGGAACCCTGGTCTCTACAGACCCAATCCAATGTTCAAACCATTACATCTCACTGGCTGTGGATAGTGGATACCTATTCCAAATCAAAACTTAAAAAGTAGTGACATCATGCCAGATAAAACTTCTACCCTTTAAAAAGAAATATGGGGATAGAAACAGAATCTGTTCTTATATGATAAGAATAGAAATTACTGACCCTTTAGCAGCCCAAAACAGTATAGCAAACAGTGAAAAATACTAGGCATTGTACACACTTCAGCTTTTTATCAAAAACAGTCCTGATTAGTCCTACATTTTCCTCCTTTCTCTTCTGCTTTAAAATATACCAGTTTTTGTCTTCTCTCACTTTCTCCTTTGGTCTCCAGCTAACCTCAATCGCTGCAAACCAACTCCACATTGCTAATGTGGTCTACACTCATTTAAGTCAGAAGAAGAGGAGCCATCAGAGACTAAGGACCTCATTAGAAGAGGCTGGTTTCAGCAGCATATGCCAGTTCCTCTCTAGTTTTGTGACAAAGTCCGCAAGCTCCCATTCCTTGATGTTGAACTACTTCTGGTGGGGCTCTGGCTCTTTTAGACTTATGAAGGGAATTGGTTCAATTTCACAGGTCCTCAAGGTTAGTAGAGAAAGAAGCTATCAATAGGCAACATTTGAGAAGTTAGCATAAAAGGTGCTCACAAATGCCACCTTGTTGTTAGCAGCAATTTCAATGTCTGGAGCTGTGTCCTCGGGCTGTTGGTGATCTCTGGTTTTGTGATCTTTGTGCTATTTCTTAGATTCTGGCATTCAACTTTTTGACTTAGGCTTGAACTCTAGACTCTGTCAGAATCGACTTGGATCTTGGAATGGACTATCGGCTTCCCTGGTGTTGTTCCCTACAGTTGGTGCCTCTAGGCTGAATTCTGTAGTTAGGACTTGGACTGGGCTGTTGTAGGTTTTTTCGGGCTATATGGCCATGTTCTAGAGGCATTCTCTCCTGACGTTTCGCCTGCATCTATGGCAAGCATCCTCAGAGGTAGTGAGGTCAGGACTTGGACTGTTGGCTAACCTCCTTTGGAAAAGGGGTCTTGGTTTTATGACAGCCATGCAGGAACAAAGGATCAAAGAATCCCAACAGATGCTCCTGGCTTGTCTGCTCTTCTAACTTAATAACTTGCCATCTTGGCTATACTCTGATGCCGCTTGTTGACATGTATCCTGGTTTTCCTCTGTGAAGTGTTGGAGGGTATAGAATTTTATACATGATTTCAATCCCTGCTTGTACAGATTTGTATCACGAGACATATCTAGGACACAGTCCATTTAAATGTGTTCCATCCAATGCTACACAAGTGGATTTTCTCTTTCCGTATTATACATGCCTCATGTCTCTGGAGGTCTCCACAGCAAATTTGTGGGATTTATAAGGGTGAAGAAAATACTGTTTCAAGAGACCCTATTGATTCATTTCACTTGCATTTGTGTTTTTCCCAAGGTCGCACAGTAGTTTCAAAGGAAGACAGAACAAACCTGCTGGTTGTGGACAAACTATTTGTCTAATATTGTTGTTGTTTATTCGTTCAGTTGCTTCCAACTTTTCGTGACCTCATGGACCAACCCATGCCAGAGCTCCCTGTCAGCCGTGACCACCCCCAGCTCCTTCAGAGTCAAGCCAGTCACTTCAAGGATGCCGTCCATCTATCTTGCCCTTGGTCGGCCCCTCTTTCTTTTTCCTTCCATTTTCCCCAGCATCATTGTCAAATATTACCATTCCCTTTTAATCATTTTACTTCTGTTTTATTTTTTGTAAAAAAAAAAAAAACCCAAGGACTTGAGCATGCTGTCTTCAGAGCAGTATTAAGACAACACTGTTTCTTAAGCAACCATGTTGCTCCAAGAGGTAATTGAAACAAAAGTCTTGGAGGCAGTCTGGAGCAGAACATTCCAGATAGTAGCATGCAAGCCATGGTTATCTGACATAATTAGATTTTGCATCCCGTATGCCTTCTGTACTAATTGGATTAATAGGAGTTGCTCTCACCCAAAAATGCAAAGCATGGGAATTGAGGATCTATGCAGCTGTCTAAGTCACCACACCAGTTCGTCTACTCAAAGGGCAATCTAAAGTGGTTGGTGGAAAGCCTTAGCAGGAAATAAGCTCCACTTCTGAAGCTTCCCATCTCCAAAGAAGTAATTAAGAGATGCTGACATGCCCACTTGACTTGGGGCATCCCTACCCATTAATTTCTGCCTACAGCAAGACCACTTGTGAACAAAGATCTCAGAAAATGAAATACCTTCAGGCTGATAGTTGCTCTTTTTGTTTTAGGGCATTTCTACCCATTACAAAGTGGAATTATTAAAAGTTTTTTTCTCCAGATGACCATTTTGCTCAGTTTCCTTCTTTCAATACAGCTTGCCCAATGTTTGTTGTTTTCTTTATATTTATTAGACTCTCAAGCAAACTTTTGCTTTATGCTACCTTACAATAAGTTGAAATGACACTATGTCATTGATTCTGAAGTTCCTAATCACATCCTAACCTTCCCTTGGTCTTTTATGGTAATCTTTTAATATCTTTTTTCAATATTTTTTTCATCAAGGAGTACTCCATTGTCTATAAGACTGCCTTGGTTATCTCACAATTAATTTATAACCACAAACTTGTAGGAACCATTGTTCCTCGTTATCCTTTCAATAACAGTGACTGTCCCTGAAGTAAAGTGGGGTACATGGAAAAGTAATTTTCTTCTAATATCACTGATATTTTTCTGATCTGGATGCTTTGCATTGCCAGAGCTGTGCTATGAAAATGTTTTCCACATTGTGAACAGGAATCCATGGTAGACCTTGGGAAGCTACTTTTAATGTAACAGTGAAATTAGAAGAACATCCCACTCCTATAACTACCTTTGTTTATAAGTATGTTTCACTTTTACTTTCCAGTTTTTGGCAACCTCTTCACATGGGCCACTGGAATTGCCACGTGTCATGGTGTATCTGGCAACTGCCACTGGGGTGTGTGGGGAACCCATTGCCCCATGCCTTGCATTAATAGCTAGCCTTTAAGCTGATTCCACGGGGGAAGCGTTGACAGCAGGGCTTCCCCCCATTCCTTCTGATGCAACATGGGAAACCTCCTATGTTGCTGCGATGGCAGCATAGGCTGATTCCATGCTAGTTGACCCACATAGCACCACGGGAAGTTCCTTTGCATTGTGAGATAGTAGCCAGTGGGCTCCATGAGTCAACTAGGGCTGAACCAGTGTATGTCACTGAAGTAATTTTTTCTGATGAAAATGGTCCATAGAGAACCATTAAATGCAGACTAGATCTAATGGGCCTTACTTGTTTTGTCAGCAAGCATGCTTTCACTCTCAAAGCAATCTCAAAGCAGACTTGCAGATGAAGGCCACCAGGTACTGGTAGACTGTTGAAGACAACCATATGCTACAAGAGATATATTTCATTATTTGAAAAAGGGCCCTTCCACACAGCCATATAATCCAGCATATCAAGACAGATAATCCATATTTGCTTTAAACTGGGTTATCTGAGTCTACACAGCTGTATGGAAGCGGCCCAAGATCCTCTAAATACATACTCTCTATATTATACAATTTGATGACTAATGTATACCTTCATTATTTGAAAAAAACCTCATGATAAGTACATTCTAATTTGTAACAATATTTTTCCTCGGTGTGCTCTGAGAGATGTACATGCTTTTCTGTTTTGTTTCTGCATGCAGTAAGGGCTATGTTACCTCACAAATCCTTTTTCATTCTGCTTTGGGTAATATAAATATGTTTTTATTATTAAGATATGTCCAAACCTTTGAGGATCCCTCTTCCATTTTAGTCTACCATAATCCTTGCCTGTTCTCATTGTCCAATTACATGTGTTATGGTAATGCTTCCCTGGACTTCAGTAATGTAGAGAAAATCTGTAGCGGAGAAATACTGAAGACTGTTTCTAATGTTGAGCACAGGCGACACTGACAAGAAAACCCTGTGATAGTTTCACCTTATGATCACCATGAGTCAGAAACAACTTAAAGGCAAACAACAACTTTGTAGATGTAGGGGAATGCATAACTCTAAACACACCTTGTTGTTATGTGTCTTCAAGTTGTTCCCAATTTATGGCAACCTTAAGGTCAACCTATTACATGGTTTTCTGGGGCTGAGAGTATATGATTTCCAGACTCTGGTTGAGCATGATTCAAATCCTGGTCTCCAAGGCATAAGCCCTTTTCACACCGCTGAATAAAATCCCATATTATCTGCTTTGAACTGGAATATATGGCAGTGTGGACTCAGATAGCCCAGTTCAAATCAGATTTTCTGGGTTATATGGCTGTGTGGTTGGGTCCATAGCCCAACACTCAAACCACTAAAGCATACTGGTTCTCAGACTTACTTCTGCTAAATAGAATGTAATTTATATCTGAACAAAAATATGTCACACTAGTTCACACATCTTCTACCCATTTTATACAGTGAAATTCATATCTCAACAAACATGAGCACCAAAATACAACCTAATGTTGTTGTACTACTGTGAGTAACTTGCATTGAAGATCTTAGTTGAAATGAACAAATATTACTTTTCATAATATGAAAGAAACAGCAGTGGAAATGTCTAACTAAAATCTGAATGTACAGGTGAACTGCCAAATGAAACTTACCAGGACTAAGGAAGAAAAATGTGAAAAATGAATTACTCCCAAAGCTGGTATGTGTAACTTGTGATCCAACAAGCCAAACAAAGCCTCCAGCAGCAAACTGCAGCTTCTGAGTGCTTCAGCTTAAGTAGTCTCCCTGCCTCAAGCAGGCAACAAAACATTTGATCATACTCCTTGTCGCAATGATGTCCATATAGCATTCAGTTTGCTGAGCCCTATATTGTGCAGGTACATCTGGCAGGCTTTACACAGCATACTTATGCCATATGTTTAGGATGCGGATGCGAATGTATTCTCCACAGGGTACAAAATTGTTTGTACCCTGTGGTTGTACAAAATGGCAGCTGGAGACTCCAGTGTTGATAGAGCAGTGAACTGAGTCTTCTACAATACCCTTCAAGATGATGTCTGTGTTGTAATACTATTTAGTTCAGGTTTGTCTAGCCTGTGGCCCACTGCCCATATGTGGCCCAGAATTGCTATTAATGCAGCCCAACACAAAGTTGTAAACTTATTTAAAACATTAGGAGAATTTTGGTGAATTTTCTTGGTGACCTGATTGCACAGTGCTTAAGTGCAAACTTCATAGATGCCAAGGGAATGGAATGAAATAATAAGAGTATGTTACATCCACAAATATCAGAGTATTATCCATAATTCACATTATAATTGCAATAATTTTGGACAGAAGATTGATTTGACAATTATAAAAGACTTTCCAAACTGGGCAGAGAATTTTTTTTTTGCTCAACTGTGATGGTGGGCGTTACCAAAATTATGTGCAAATCTTTTTTTTAAAAAAAAAATTGCTCATCAGCTATTGTTAGTATTTGTGTGTTGTATTTATGGCCCAAGACAAGTATTCTTTCAATATGGCTCAAGGAAGCTAAAACTTATATATCCTTGATTCGGCATAGGTTCAGCACCCTGAACAACTCCGACAGCATTCAGACTAACATCCAAGGCAGATCAGAGCCATCAGCTGCCACTTTTCATTCATGTTTGTATGCATCAAGCAGAGCTATTTCCTTCCATTTCTCTTCAGTTGCTTTGAAGACAAAATCTGAGAAGGACCGGTCAGGTGGGAATGCAGGAAGGGAGGTTGCTGCCTTTCCTGTTTTTCGGTTTATCCCCTCTTTTGTATCTAGAAACAGATCTTCCAGAAGGTGGAAATTGGTGTTGCTCTGCTCATTTGCCAGTTGCATGAGCAAGTCTAAAAGGAGTGGGTTTTAACATAAAATAATAAAGTTGCAGTCTTAATTCACATTTTCCTCCAATGTGTTTGGGGGACAATATAAACAAACATTAGTCTGGGCGGATCCAGACAGCCTTTTATCCCACAAGCATCCACATTAAAAAATGTGAATGTTTGCAAGAGGCTGTCGACACCCATCCCAGAAAGCACGGGTGTCCAGGACTGACCTGGCAGACCATCTGGGGAGCCTACCTCCTTCCCCCTAAGCTCCCAAACTGCTTTAAAAAGTGAAATAAACTTACCCAGCCTTCGTTAGAGTCTTTCTGGAGCTCTCCCAGCGCATAAAAATGATGCACCAGAAGAGGGGGGGGGGGAGTGATCATTTTTATGCTCCGGGACAGTGAGACACCTTTCAGGGTTTTCCTGGTTTGTGCCAAATTAATTGTGAGTTGGCCAGAACGTTGTCTGGACAGGCCCCTTTCCACAATAAAGGGGCTGTCTGAATGGTTCCTCAATATGAAGATAACTTAAAACACATTCATAGGAATATGCACATTTTTATGCAGGAGGAAAAACAAAATACCTTATAACCTCATATGGTCTGACAGAATGAGAATAGTGATGCAATTCTAATTAAATGCAAAGAAAAGCAAATTGCCAGATTTGTTTAGATCCCTAACTATTAACATGTGTTTTGTATGTCTTTAATACCAGGAGATAAGTAGTGAATTAATTAATGAAGGTACGTATCAGCTCATGCATAGTTTCTAGTGCTATTATTTATTTATTTATTTATTTATTTATTTATTTATTTATTTATTTGTGATATTTGTATATCACCCTTCTTAACCCCCAAGGGACTCAAAGTAGATCACAGTGCCATTGATAAAAACTGTATAAAATATTAAAATTGACCCCCCCCCACTAATAAAACATTAAACATTATTAAACATATCACATATGATCAGACTCAGTAACTTGCCTGATTAATGCCAGTGATAACCCCACATTTAGTCAGTGATCTGATTTATTATAATGCAATTGAATTATCTTCTTGAACTTTCAGGAAGTCAGGACATACTTCAGATAAGAATGATTTAGGCTGAAAGAAATGTATGATGTGACTCACTTAGTAGGCAGCAGAATTTAACAGAAGAAAAAGCAATTTAAAGAGCTGGATTTGGGGAGTGGTCAGAGAAGACTGGACTTGACTTCCCCTCTAGCTCTTCTACCCCAGTCGGTCATTTATCCACCATCCAATTCAGTGGGTCATCATCAGCTACAGAAATGATAGGAAAACATTGCACTGTGGTAACATTTGGTTGGATGCTGACAAGCAGAAAGACTGATAGAGAGAACAGTAAGGTAACACAAAGAGAATAGGATCCAGTGCTGCTTCTTTGCTTATTAAAAACATTTATCTGATATTTATTGTCTGTTGCTCCCAGCAGAAGACATAAACAGCTATGAAGAGCAATATTGATTTGCAGTGAGAGCTAACTGGCTTTGTGGTTTGAGCATTGGACTAGGGCTCTGGAGACCAGGGTTAGAAACCTTGCTCAGCTTTGGAATCCCACTGGATGCCTTTGGCAAGTCATACTCTCTCAGCCTCAGAGAAAACAAAATGCATGGCACAAATAGCCCCTGAGATGGCATTGGAACTTTTCCTCCTCTGTGGAATGATCCTTGGAATCCAGAGATCATTTCAAAATGCATAATTTTGATCCTCAGTTCTTCTCTCGACTAATACATGAGGCCAACACATATGTAAGTATATATAAATCACCTATGACTTCCAAGATAGCAAAAGGTGACTCAAACTTGTGGCTTCTTTGTCCTTGAAATGGAGATGGTGACCTGCGACAGGAAAAATGCTCCATGTGATGAGGTCATAAGATGTTTCTATTCAAATAATCCTGTTTCTTGACACTTTCCAACAGTGATTGGGAGGAGAACCCTTTGAACCCGATACTAATAACTGATAAATTCAATGCAGGAGTTTTATTCTAATATGTAGATACATTTCAATCAACAACTCCTTGGCACCCATGGAGGATTGTCAACAAAATACAGGAGACACACAAAAGTCCCCATATTCCCAAAATTCTGTTGACATTAGGAAGTACATTGATGAAATGTGGACTTTAGCAATCCGATGGAAGTAAGAATTGAACACCCGCAGTCTTATATATTAGTAAATGGCAAATTCCAAAAGACACATCTTTTCCCTTGTTAATTAATTTTTGTAAATTTTTGTAAATTTGGTTCAAATCAGAACTAAAAACATTCTTATCCTATCGTATCCTAGTCAAAAAGGTCCCAGACAATTCCAAAACTAGTGACAACTGAACTTAGGTTGGTATGGAACAACGTCTAAGGATACTGCTCTACTGACCAAACCAGAGTGCAAGCAGATGATCCTAGTACTTATCCTGCCAATTAGAGGGCCGGATATTGGAAATCACAAGACCTGTTGAAGTTCTCTCCCTTGATGCTGATCAGGCAACTTTTAAAGTAAAAGACCTGAGATCAGGTTGTCCATAAAAACAACAAAATAACTCCAGAAAACCAAAAAGATCACATCAATCTGTTGTTTACTATCATTGTATTTGTCATCTACTGCAATGTTTGACAGATAAATATAGAAAAGTGTGTACTATATTTGTAATATGGGTCAGGCCTCATTGTTTAGTTGCAAGAGTGCATGCCCTCTGTAGTAAATGGCATGTCGTAGCAGGCTAAGCAAGTATGTGTTCACATTTCATGTTGTGGGTTCCAACAGAATAATCAGAAAAATAGCACAAGACAGAAAGGGTCTATGGGTTCATCTACAACATAGAATGAATGCAGTTTGACACCATGCTATGGCCCAATGCTATGAAATCATTTAGAGTTACAGTTTAAAAGTATTTAGCCCAATTTTCCAAAGAGTGCTGGTGTCTTACAAAACCACAAATCCCAAGATTGTACAGCACTGAGTCATGGCAGTTAAAATGGTGTCAAACTTCATTCATCCTACAATGCAGATGCACTCAATAGTTGACCTTTTGTAGTACCTGTTTCTGTGTAATGAAGGAGATAAGTTCTCTTTTCCTTATCATTGCTTCTTCCAAACTCCCACCTCTCTGTTGCATTTTCCATCTTAAATGTTGCTTTAGGTTGCCTCTCAGTGTCCCCTCAGACACACAGCGGTACATAATTCCAATGACTGCAAGAACAATACCAGCTCTGAGGATTATCATGCTAATGCAGTTTACTATTATCAAGGGAGAAGCTCTACAAAAACTGCAAATTATAAACTGATTTACAGTAACTGGTACCACTACATTTAGGACAAAGTTGAGAGAAGCCTTCCACAAGGACGGTAAAACATCAAAAAACATCCAGGTGTCCCCTGCACAATGTCCTTGCAGATGGCCAATTCTCTCACACCAGAAGTGACATGCAGTTTCTTACGTCGCTCCTCACATGAAAAAAAGGACAAACTTTACTTGAAAGGAAGCCGATTCATCACCTGCAAAATATTAATGAACATAAATTCTGCTCTCGACCTATAGTGAAGGAAAGCAATTGATCTCAGGTCATTTGGTAAGAAATGGAAGAAAGGATGTAAACAGAACCCAGATCTTCTGGTTTATCACATTCCAGAGCCTCTCCCTCTGGACCACACACTGAGCTTGCTGTCATTACAAGGCTCAGGAAAATAACTTGAGGTCCAAACATCCCTGCATCCACCCATTTGCACAGGCAAATCAAAATACAAACTTGCCGCAACCAAGAGCATGTGTTTCTAGAGCCAAGGAAAAGCATACTGTGGGACATGGATCAAGCATACTCCCTCAACACAACGTCAAAGCTAACATTGGGTCAAAAAGAGCAGTACAGGGGGAAAGGCTGGGTTGCAATATTCTCATATGCAGAATAAAAGAGCACTGAACATTTTTATATTGGCTGGGGATCTGGAAGGGAAGCATTAGCTCTGTTTTCCAGGTCACTGGGTACTTCTTTGGCATCCTTCCCCAACCAGGTAATATTACATTTTGTCCAGACAGAAGGTACACTGCAATATAATCAATTTGCATGATGTACCAGTAACCTGTAAGGAAGAGAAAATTTAAACTGCAGTTTAAACAATGAAAATAATTTTTAAAATTGTAAATAAGGTAGCATGGATCTCAAACCTATGAAAAAAAATGAAACAAGGTGCATCTTTCCACCTTTGGGTTTCTGGGCTTGGTTTTATTTGCATGGATTTCCTTTTTACATGAGCTGATTTTAATGCACTTGTCATGTTTGTTATTTTAAAGCTTTTCTTGCTACTTTTATGTTCAGCTGAGAGAAGTAAGTCAGCCCTCCACATTTGCTAGGGTTAGGGACACAAGATCCCTGTGAAAGTGAAAAAAATCTAAATAAAGAAAATCCAAACAGAGTAGGAGGTATCTGCAGACTCAGAGCTAAATCAAAGTTTCCAGTAGAACAAAAAACTTAAAAACAATGATCACCTATAATGCGCCACATGACTTTGGAGGTGTCTATGGACAATGCCAGCTCTCCGGGAGATGAGCACCACCTCCAAGAGTCGGGCACAACTCAAGGTAGGGTGGGTAACCTGAAACAGTCATCTGCACTGCAGCATTTTTGGTGCATTTCTTAAAAGATTTAGCTCCCCTCACATGAATTGTTTTTGTATGCTTTTGTATTCTAATGATCATCTGATCATTTTTTACAGGTGAAGATTAATCATGCTATTGACATTAGAGACTATTATTTCCTTCTCCTGCATTAGAGATGGAGAAATGTGTTTGTCGATGTCAAAAACAAAATGACGACACATATTCTTGTCTAACCAGATTCCTCCTTGATCCAATTCATGTGGTCTGCTTCCAGCAAGGAAGACTCCATTTTGCTGTTTATTGTAAATCAACATTGCTGGGAGGGGAGTTTCTTCTGAGGGTGTCATTAGCTCTGGTTTTCATGAAGGCTTCTGTATTGTTAGGATATCTAAAAGGCCTCAGGCCTGGGTGTCCATATAATAAAATCAATTATCTGCTATTATTGCCTTTCAGATGATCATTAGAATACAAAAGCATACAAAAACAATTTTATACCCTGTCATCCCACACCCACTTTCCTGGGATTAAATGACATTGCCATAAAGGGATGAAAGGATCTTCCCGTGGGCACTCACAAATTGCCTAAGATGATACCAGACCAGATTGACCGCATGGCACCTAATTTAACTTGTATAATTTATGGCAACTCAGCTATGGTGGTAACTATAATCTTGGGCTTCATCTATGTGGGCTGCTTAAAATGGAGACAATCTGAAGAAGAAATTCTTTGGACTGGCCCTGCAGAGTCCAGCCAGGGCAACATTACTTTGACTCCCATGGACCCTCACCTTACTGTCCATGAGAGTTCCTGACTATCTTGAATGTCTCATGTTAACACCATCAGGGGCTCCCATGCAACCAGGGATCATCCCTTGACTTTTCTTATAGCAGGGCTAAACTGGGGCCCCTTCCACACAACTAAATAATATCCCACATTATCTGCTTTGAACTGGAATATATGGCAGTGTGGACTCAGATAACCCAGTTCAAAGGAGATGCTGAGGGATTTTCTGCCTTGATATTCTGGGTGATATGGCTGTGTGGAAGGGCCCTGGGATAAGCACCAGAACATGAAGAGAGCCAGGAGTGACTACAGATCTAGGACCTCATCACATTGAAGTCCAATTTGCGGGCAACAGCGGGGATTCACCGTGCGGCATGGTGAATCTGGTGAGTAGTGTGGGAACCTGTTGCCCAGCATTGCCCCCTTGCCATCCCACAGGTGGAAGTGTTGCTGCCTGGCTTCCCCTTGTGTTTACTTTGTTATTTCCTATGAAAACACAGAGATCCTCCTGTGTTCTCTGGGAAGTGTCCTAGGACACTTGGAGGACACTGGAAGGATGGATCCCTGCCAGAAGTAGCTGTGTGTCATCTGATGGCATCCAGGAGTCTCCATTCTTCCAGCATCCTCCAAGCATCCTAGGACTCTGACATTATCTAATGTGTTGAGGTCCTGAGTGTGGGCAATTCAACCTATGCCGTGGAACTCTCTGCCCCGGAGTGTGGTGGAGGCTCCTTCTTTGGAAGCTTTTAAATAGAGGCTGAATGGCCATCTGTCAGGGGTGATTTGAATGCAATATTCCTGCTTCTTGGCAGGGGGTTGGACTGGATGGCCCATGAGGTCTCTTCCAACTCTTTGATTCTATGATTCTATGATTCTATGCAGACAACCCTCAAATGGATAGGGTTATCTGCATAGGCCTTTCCAGATTAATTTGACTAACCACTAGGATAATCAAATTTTCATCTAAAGGAATTGAACATGATAATCTTGATATCTGCTAATTTGGGAAAGGAAAATAGGAGGGGGGGGAGATGTTGTTGGACTGATATTCTCAGCAGCCCTAGTTATTGTAGACACTGGGAAGATATTATGGAGGTTCCAGTTCAACAGCCTCTATCAGGCGACATATTTCTCCTTTCTGTTGCCATTTATTCCTATGCTATATATCCCAGCCCATCAGCACTTTTGACTTCTACTTTAAGGAAGAAAAGCATCATTGTTAAACTATTAAAGAAAAAAAATCTTCATTTTTCTAATGATGTGGGGGAAGTTTGTAATTAATTAGTTAGCTAAATGGTTAAACCTTTTTTTATTAAAATTATTTAAAAATCAGTAGATATGGCATGTAATGAAACAAATCGTAAATAGACTAGAATAATAAAGAAATAATGTGATATAATGCTTTTAAATGGATTTTTAAATAGATAACAACAACAACAACAACAACAACAACAACAACTTTATTTATAACCTGCCCTATCTCCCCAAGGGGACTCAGGGTGGTTTCCAAAACATGGCAAACATTCAATGCCATAAAACAATCCAAAATGAACAAATAGCCCCATGATTAAAACATCTATAACAAATTATAACAACTACTCACAAAGTTTTAATAATTAAATAAAACATATAAATCCATTAAACCTACAAAGTAACAAAACTAATAAGTTTGAAAATAATTAAAACTGTTAAAATAACATTTTTATATGATTTATTTGCTGCCAACAAGCCAGAGTAAGGTTCCATGTTCCAGTCAAGGTTGTAAAACATAATATTAATTGGCTATTTTATCAAATTAGTGGTAACAAATATAAATTTAAATGTATTATTTTCAATCATTTAATAAAATTTCTCTCACGATTTCGATTAGCAAACTGACTGAATGTAGATGGGAACACTGTCAGATGGATCAATAACTGTTCAGAAAACCCTGCTCAAAGAATCATCAATGGCTATGCTTTGAACTAGAAAGAAATTGCAAGTGGAATGCCTTGGGGTTTTGCCTTAGGGCCATTACTCCTCAACATCTTTAACAATAACTTAGATGGGATGAAGGGAATCCTTATCAGGTTTGCAGATAACTCCCAAACTGATAGGGGTGGCGAACACATTGGAAGATAGGAATAGGATTCAAAAGAATCTTGATTAACTGGAAAATTGAGCAGAAATTAATGAACCAGAGGTAAATGCATAATTCTACATTTAGACCACACAAAAAAACCCCAAATATAGGTAAAGGAATTGGGTACTTACTTCAGCGTGACAGCATGAAAAACAAACCTTTTGATTATTGTTGATCATAAATTAAACATAAGGCAGTGGCGTGAAAATGCCACAAAGAAGGTGAATGCTATTTTTTCATGCTTTGATAGAAATATATTTTCCAAGTTGATGGAAGCAATATCACATTATATTCTTAACTGTTCAGGCTGTATATGGAGTACAGTGATCAGTTCTGAATGCCTCATTTTAAGAAGGATAATAATATAGGTAAATTGGAGTAGATTCAGAAATGGGCAATGAGGACAAGAAGAGATATGGAGAACTAAAGAAATGAGGAAAGGTTGAAAGAGCTGAATCTTTTTTTTTCCTTCAGAAAGAGGCTGGGAAGCTTTAGCTGGAGGTCCTGGATTAAACAGGGGGTTGGACTTGATGATCCATGAGGCCCCGTCCAGCTCTATGATTCTATGGATATGACAAAGAGAAACCTCACTCATGGCCATAATAGGCGATGTGATGTGTCCTTGAGACCTTATTGTTATGTAAGGATTAAAATGATTAAGTATTTATTAAAATTATCAACAGGTTATGAATAACAAATTAATGATATGCTAATTATGTCTAGGCCGTGGTCCTGGTAATGGAAAGACCTTACTGAGACTCATAACTAAATAGTGTGACACTACTTTTGTATGATTTAAAATCTGCAAATTGATAAATATGCAAAATAGAAAAGATTGTTCCTTAAATATAAAATACGACTCTTTTCGTCCTTCAACATAAAGATCTCAAAGTGCATCTCACAATGGTTGAGATGTTTCTTACACAAAGTATAAATCAGGAGTTAGAACCACGGGGCCCTCTATGTGTTGCTTGACTGCAGCTTCCATCATTTGTTACCATTTGCTGTGCTGTGCTAGGGCCTGCAATTCAACATTTGGTGAACTGCACGTTTTCCCTCCCTGACCAGGATGAAGTCTCTCTTCATTTCCACTTTCGTCCTCTGACCCTTTCTCTTTAATGCCTATTTTCAAAACTCCTATTTTTTAAAAAAAGAAAATTATGTTGGAAATGATTGCAAGCATGATTAATCACAGCAAGAAAATAAATTATTGGACTTTTTTCAAATGTACTTATCCAACATTTACTTATGTTTCCACCTGCCTTCCAAAGAGCTGTGGGGTCACATATCAATTGGTTGTCTTTGGCGTTTCCATTCATGGCAGAATCTCAACATTTTTGGCTTTCATTTCAAAGGCAAGCATTTGTTTTTACTGGTGTGTAGAAAAGATTGAAAACAAAGATGTGGCTTGTTTTAGCACTTCTAGACATGTCTTTCTTGACCATTTCCAGTGTATCTTTTTCACTTTTTGTTCTTGGGTTTGAATAGATATTCAGCAGGGATATTTTTAAAGACTTTTTTTGTTTCTATTTTGAGCTGTTCCAGAGACTTGTACACAAACCTATAGGCTAAAAGTGCAAAGACAGTACGAAACATTAGGAAAAACTTCTCAACTGTAAGAGCTATCCAACAGTAGAACAGATTGCCTCAGAACATTATTATTATTATTATTATTATTATTATTATTATTATTATTATTTATACCCTGCCACCATCTCCCTGAATGGACTTGGGGCAACTCACAAAAAGCACACCTAGTGCCATGACAAACAGAATACATTTGCATAAACAATATACGTTTGTATAAAAACAACATGCATTTACGTAAAACAGCATGGTAATATAACCCTAGCAAGCTATAGATAAAAATAGTTCCTATGAAGATCTCGGTCAGGAAATCCAACAGTGTCTACCACCAATGCTGAATCAGTTGTACAAAGAAACTTGAGACACATTGCTTTTTTCATGCTGGGTGATGACCATATTTGTTGGACTTTACAAGACCCCAAATAGCATCCAGCCTGTCCTAATAAATCTCCACATTGTAGATGGAGATGAGTCATTTTGGTACACAAGAGTTGTTTGTCCAAAGAAACTTATATGCTATTACTGACCAAGAAACCCAGATAAGCTTTCAAGGCAAGGTGTGGCCTGGCAGGTTGGTGGAATTTCAGTAACAGGAGTGCCTCAGTGTTTACTCTTTTATGGTCAATTACAAGCCTTCAGTGACATTTTTTCTACAGGCAGCAACCATGTTGTAGGTTTGGTTTTACAAGCCTGTTCATTTTTAGCACTTTGAATGTTCATATCTAATTATTTAATTTTTATTTGACACTTTTTTCTTTGCTTTTCTCTGTTTCAATCTTTCTCTTCTTCCACTTTTTTTTAAAAAAATAAAGCCATACAAAAACAATACACAATGCAGGTGTGCAAAGGACCTTAAGATTTTGCACATGCCAGATGGTTGCACCTACCCAGATAATGCTGCCAGATACATTTCTTTTTGCAGCGAAGCATAGAAAACTTTGAGTTGTCTTGTGCTTACTAGATTCTTTATAAAGCTCTGCATGCATAAGGTATGCCTCAGTGTTTGCTTTACTACATTGCCTTGTTTGCTTCCATCCCCACCCCAAAAGCCCTTGTGTGCCAGAAAGAAACACAGCTACTACTCTTTAGTTAAGCATATCCTCATGTGCAAGAATGAACAACTTTGGCTGTTGCCTTACTTCTGCAGGAAAAAATGAACATTCCCCTGCAATATTCTCCATATGTTTAAATGTCCTGAATCGTGGAGAAATTTATCTCAAATTAAAACAAAAAAAGGGTTTGGGAGTGCAAAAATGAATTAGTAGTCAGTGGAGACAATAGATTTCATGCATATAAAAAGTATTTGTGTATGTACAAGAAACCCAGTATCTGTACTGAAAACAAATTTCCTCCCACACAAAAATGTATTGTTCTCCACAGAATAACTGCAAAATTCTCCCTGCACTGTTATCCTATCAAAGAAGTCTTGCAACTCTTGAGAAATCTGTTTTTGATTGGGGAACTTTTTTCTGTTCCTTCTGTTCTTAAGTACCAATTCACCTTATCAAAGTTACCTTTTTTGGATGATAACTCTCAGAATTCCCAGACAATCTCATTAGAAGGGGGATACTGGGGATTATAGTTGAAAACCTGGCTATATGTATGAGCACTCCATACATTTGGGAAAAGATAAGCTTTACAAAAGGTATCCAAGAAGCTCAGTGTCTGTGATGTCTTATCACAGGAAGTATTGTTTTAACTTCTTGCAGGAGGCAGGGCTGCCAAGGGTCAAATCTGTGGGCTTCAAGGTTGTCCGGTAATTGCTCAACTACACAACTGTTACCATGGCATCCAGAAAAACAGAGAACAACTTTGTTTCAGATAACGTACTTGACCGGAGACATCTCAGGGCAAATTCCTGTCTCTGAGAAATTCCTTTTCTCTACCTGACTAACATCACAGTACAATCGTGCTGTAAAGGTAGTAAAGCAAACACTGAGGCAAGCTCTGCATGCATAAGGTATGCCTCAGATTGCCTTTTTCTAAAGCTCGTATAGTGTGACTTGTTCAAGGTTAACTAGTGGGTTACCATGACTGAGTAGTTATTCAAATCCTGGTCTCCAGAGTCGTAGTACAAGTTCAATGCCCAAATCACTACACCACACTGGGTTTATGATGATTTCATTGGTTGTACTACTAGCTGTCGAAAGATTGGAAAACAAACTCACACAACACATGACTTTAACCCATTTGTTAGTCCAAACTTGAGTAAACCCATTGAACAAACTGTTGAATGAAGAATAAACAAGAATGTAGATCCCATTGATTCTACTCTATTTGAGACTAAGTATCCAGATCCAGGGGTACTTCCAGACAGTACCAAAATCCATGTCAAAGTGGGTTTTAAAAACCTGCTTTAGTGTGGATTCCCATCCTCACTCCCCCCAAAAACCCAGGCTTTCCCGGGGGGGAGCCCCCCAAATTTACCCCTAAAAATAAAGTAAAACTTAGCTGGCCACCATAAATTTGTTCCTCATGCCCTCCTGGCATGTCAGCAGATGGGGGAGAGGGCAAGGAAGAAAATCCCCCCTTCCCCAGTTTCCTGGCATGTCATGTCCTTACAAAGAGAAATGTTATAGCAGACAGGTAAGTTTTATCTTATTTTTAGGTGTAAATAGGAAAAAGCATGGCTCAAAAATTCAAAAGTTGGCAGTTGCTTTGAGTCTCTTTCAGGAGAGATAGGCATTGAACATTTGCCCTTTTTGTGTGTAAATCGCCCTGATTCCATTCGGGGAGATAGGGCAGTCTAAAAATAAAGCATTATATCATTTATAGATAAAACAGAGTATAAATGAATATAATGAATAATGAATAATGAATACATGCATGGCAATTGTCTTGAAACTTGTTCTATCATGGCCCCCCCATGGAGGTTACTTGTACGGTTGGTGGGGCCAGTGGTCTTGATGGGTCAAATTTCTGTTCAGCCTTGAACTGATAAAACAACGTAATCAGAAGTTTTCTTTCATCTAAAACATATGAAAGAGTTTTGTGAGATATCCAGGATATTTACTAAAATTTCAGAGCAGGAAAGTGTGTGGCAGGTACATTTCTGCCCTCTTAGTATATCAGGAGAAAAAGAAAACTGCTGCAGCCTCTCCTAGCTTGTCTGTTCTTCATTAATACGTTTTGCCATATTGCCAACACTCTACCATTGATTGGCCCCATATACCATGAGTTTCATCCACGAAATATTAGTGGATATGAGATGGCCCTCTGTATGTGTACAGAGAGAGGGGGGATTTCCAGAAGAGAACTGATAGGAGAGATAAAGACCAGCATTATCTCACTGCAAGTTATCTTATGTCCTACCCAAGTCATTAGCATTATAATGAAAGTCCCATATTTTCCTGATAACACATGCTTCTACCATAGTTATTTAACTGTGGCAGGTGATTATTAGGATCTTTATTTGCTTTTACTGGATTTTAAAAGGGCGCAGATTGAGATCTCCAATGCTTTTGCTCTCATAAGGATCCTCTGTTTAAAAATATAGCACACAAAATAGCATGTGTTAGTATTCTTATTTATAATGTGCAAATGGGGGGGGGGGTGGAATATCCCTCTGGGGATACTGAAAGCTCTGACAGGAAAAGAATCTTTGACTTTGAGTAGCTTGTCTAATGCTTTTGCTAATCTGAATCAAATACAAAGAATACCATTGTTCAACTTGGTTATGCCTGTCAACCAATGCTATTAGAGCTGGGAAAGCATTGCTATTGGAACCCCAGGTTCAAATTCTTTACAATGTAAGGGATAAAAAGAATGGTAAAAATATTCAAAAAATGATCAAAAGTGTGTCCTAAAGGTTGGAAAATCATGTCGAGGAGAAACCTGGACTGATAAGAATTTTTACAGTTTGGTATATATTCTAGGGAAAAACCACACAATTGCTCTCCTTTTTTGCATTCCTTTTTTAAAAATGAAAATTGTTTGCTGCATTCCTTAATGATATAGTCCATAATCTTATCATTTTTGTTTTATTTCCATCTTTTATATGAAGAGCACTAACATGAACTTTGCAAGGTAGATGAATCTGTCTTTTGGGGGTGACGGGAAAGAAAAACAGCAAATGGCAAGTCATTTGTGTGTGATGGCTGAGGGCCCTTCCAGAGAGTCATATAACCCAGAATATCAAGGCAGGAAAACCCACAATATCTACTTTGAATGGGATCATCTTAGTACAGTACACACTGTCATATATTCCAGTTCAAAGCAGATATTGTGGGATTTCCTGCCTTGATATTCTGGGTTATATGGCTGTGTGGAAGGACCCTGAGATTCAGTGTCCTTCCACCACATTCCTGCACTCTTTTCTCTCTTCCTTCTTCCTGAATCTTTTTTTAATACACCTGCTTTTTATTTGTTTTTTTTCTTCCTTTCCAAGAATTGGGGGAAAATGCCTTTTTGAATGCCAAAGCTCCAAAAGCCCCCAACCATCACGCTAATATTCAAAACAAGGTTTTCCAAACTCTGCACTATTCTTTTTTGTGTGCTCTCCATGGAAACCTGAAAGGTATGTGGTTGACTGATACCTTTTCTTAATTTAGCCAATATGTGCAAATGGAGAAATAAAAGGAGGGAAGGCTCTTAAATGCTCCAGGTGAGAGATGCCCAATTCAAAACTACAGAGGAAGAGTACAAGGTGCAGGGAGTGGAGCTGATAATATTCCCTTGTCTGTTTTTCTTTGCCGCTCCAGGCTCAGCAGGTTGAAGGCAAGTGGGAGGGCTGTTAGACACACCCATGTCCTTCCAGGCAGTAAAACGATCCTTTCGCTGCCCCCAACTCTTTCTAACGGATAAAAGGAGAGGAAGTGCCAGCTCGGAGGTTCAGAGGGACTCTTCTCTCTTTCATTCTACTGAAAGCCTCCCTTGCCATTTTTTTTAAAAGATCTCACTGCTTTTCTCTATAACTTTCTGAATATCCCAGCCTTGATCCTAAACTAGCCATGTCACAATTAAGTTACAGTTCTCGCTCATCTGCTGGGCCTGGTGGGTTTAGCCAGGTTCGAGTCAGCAGTGTATCTTCAACCCGTGGAGTTGGAGGGGGCAGCAGTTTTAGGAAACCAGGAGGCTTCGGCAGCAGCAGCCTCTACAACATGGGCTCTAGCAAGAGGATTTCCATGGGAGGTGGTGTTGGTGGTGGAGCCGGCTCCTTCAGTGTCCGGTCCTCATACGGATATGGTGGAGGCCTTGGAAGTGCCTACGGTGGAGGGTATGGTGGTCCGCTCCCATCACCAGGGATCCAAGAGGTTACCATCAATACGCAGCTCTTGTCCCCTCTCAACCTGGCAATTGACCCTACTATCCAGAGAGTACGCAAGGAGGAGAAGGAGCAGATCAAGACCCTCAACAACAAATTTGCATCCTTCATTGACAAGGTAGGATGTGCCACCTATTAACATCTTTAACATGAGTTTTTTTCCCTCTTTACTGGTCTCCACTTACACACATACAATTGCTATGAAGTTAGAGAGACATGGGGTGGGGGTAGGGGGAGACAGTGGTCTTTGCAGATCTTTCTTCTGAGGTTTTATATGAGTCAGCAGCTTTCCATTTCTGAATCCACCAACTCAAAGTTAGAACGCAGTGACTAAACCAAGCTGGCTATTTCCTGGTTACTTACCTCATTTATTGTGGGTATTGTGAGCATTTGCAGGTTCAGTACTTTTAAAAATTCAACTTTTGGATCAGTTTTACTTTTGGAGAAATGGAAGCTGTTTTCTTTCACATTACCAAAATGGTGTTCAGAGTCACAGGTGTATATATGTGTGTGCACACATGTTTGTGGCTGTGTTTTTGAAAATGGTACAGAATTACAGTAAGTTGTAATTTCTGAGCCCACATCTCTAAAAACAAGAAAGCCAAGGAAACAGATTTTGTAACATTAACATTTTTGTTCAACCCACTGTTTGGGCAAGGTTCCTGCTATAAAATCAATCAACTGTAATAGCACTTGTTTCACGTATTAATTCATCAGTTAATACAGCAACATTATGGCGCACAATGCCTTACAAGGTAAAAGGATACAGGTTCATAACCTAAGGCGATATAATCTGTTAAACCTGCTTCCTCTCCCTGAGTCATCTGT
The DNA here is from genome assembly GCF_037176765.1 of Anolis sagrei. Classification (NCBI taxonomy): domain Eukaryota; kingdom Metazoa; phylum Chordata; class Lepidosauria; order Squamata; family Anolidae; genus Anolis; species Anolis sagrei. Next base: position 136,226,891 of record NC_090022.1, read on the forward strand.
TTAAGTGTCTAAGATTACTATCCTATGCACATTTAACCCTATGCATATGCATATAACAAGCATGCATATAACTTGAGAGAGGGATACTTGAGAATAAGCCTATTTTTAAAAACTCATTTGTGTGTCACCTGCTATACCCTATTAAAGTTAGTCTGCATCTGCACTGAATAATGAATGTAATTTGACACCACTAACTGCAATAACTAAATGCAATAGAATTTGGGGATTTGTAGTTTGGTGAGGTACCATTGCATTGCACTATGGCAATTAAAGTGATTCTGAACTACATTAATTCTACAGTGCAGATGCACCTTTAGCGGGACATACTTCCAAGCAGACATACCTAGAATTGCATTGTCAGATATCCAGAGGTATCTCCCTTATAGTTCTGTATTATCACATAAGCATACTTGGCTCCTTCTACACTGCCATATAAAATGCAGATTATCTACTTTGAACTGGATTAAATGGCAGTGTAGATTTATATAATCCAGTTCAAATCAGATATTGTGGATTTTCTGCTTTGATAATCTGGATTATATGGCAGTGTAGAAGGGGTCTTTACTAGCCTTCTCCATGGTTTGATGTAATTAGATTTATCTGTACTTTCTCTATGATGTGCTAGGTTTCATAATAGTCCTCTGTGAGCATCTGAATTCAATATATATTCTCTAAAATGCTATACTCCAGCAAATCATTAACCATTCACATTCCCACTCATCTAATGAGGTCAATAGGCCACTAGTTTGGACAATGAGAGATCTGCTGAGGGGTGGGGTGTGCATGGCCATGGTCAGCCAGGAAGTTAGCTAGATGCTCTATGCTATTATCTTCCCACCTAACTCACTTCTTTATGGTGTTATGTGGTGGGTAGATGGGACACTGTCAATTTGAATGTAAGTCATCTTGACAATTTAGGATGTTAGTTAGGATGTTAGGATGTTACTCAGCTCAAATTTCTATCGATAGCAAAGGCCAAAAATTGTGCAAACATGAGCCTCAGCTCCCTACTACACAGCTGTATAAAATCCACAGTATCTGCTTTGAACTGGATTATATGACAGTTTACATTAGGGCCCCTTCCACCCAGTTGTAAAAGATCAACATTGAACTGGATTATATGGCAGTATGGATTCAGATACCCCAGTTTTAAGCAGATACTGTGGATTATCTGCCTTGATAGTCTGTGGAAGGGCCCTAAACTAATCCAGTTCCAATCAGATAATGTGGATTTTCTGCTTTGATAACCTGGATTATCTGAAGTGTAGACGGGGCCTCAATTTGAACTTGAGGACATTTCACAATTAGTTCTCTTTTTTGGGGCCCTTCCACACAGCCATATAACCCAGACTCTCAAGACAGATAATCCACAATATCTGCTTTGAAGTGGAATATCTGAATCCATATATTCCAGTTCAATGTGGATTTTATAAAGCTTGTGTGCAAGGGCTCTTGGAGACTCCAATTCCAGAATGTGACTTTCATGTGGACAAGATGATTCTGGAAAATATAATCCAAAATAAGTAATGTTTTCAAGCTCTGTCCTTATCCATTTGACAAATGAAAAACTTTTATAAAATCTAGTTTCTTTTTTGCATAATTTATTTAACCAGAAGGTTCCAGTTTGGCCTTTTCCCCTCTTCTGAGCAGTCAGTCTCCCTTCCTCCCACACCTTCATCTGACCAACATTCCTCAAGTGATTTATTATCATCCATCTAGCTAAGGGCCATACAGGCTCCTATTTTTCTCTTGCTTTTGTGGCATTTTAAGTCCTTGCCAGAAGAATGACAAACGTTTTGATATTCTGCCTGTGGCATCTTTCCAGGTCCGGTTCCTTGAGCAGCAAAACAAGATGCTGGAGACCAAATGGAGCCTCATGCAGGAGCAGAAGACCACAAGGAGCAACATGGTACCTCTCTTTGAGGGCTACATCAATAACCTGAGGAGACAGCTTGATGGCCTGATGAATGACAAGGGACGTCTGGAGGGGGAGCTGAGGAACATGCAGGATCTGGTTGAGGATTTCAAGAGCAAGTAATGTATCTTTGTAACAGTTTTGATGAGTGCCTGGGAGGCTCAAACAGCACCTCAAATTCTCCTTTAAGAGAAATATACACATAAAACAATTAAGTCTTTTGAACATCAACCCCATTAATGTTAAGGAAGCTGGGTGCATCTACAGTGCAGAATTGCTGCAGCTTGACATCAGCTTAATTTTCTTGGCTCAATGCTATGGAATCATAGGAATTGTAGTTTGGTGAGGTGCCAACACTCTTTTGCAGAGAATGCTGAAGATCTTATCAGATTACAACTCCAATGGATTCCTGAATAAGAGTACTGAAAATTACCAAGGCACAGTATCAGCTTACAAACAGGGGGCCTATGTTTTGCACAAACATTTGTGAAATTTTCACAAAACGTCCACTGACTGAGACAAAGTCATAAAAATTCATCAACCTTCTCATAAAATAGATTCAGTACTTATTCTGTGAAATGCTACACTTGTGAAAAGACTCTGTGGCACAATTCACTCACATTCCCACCCAACCACATCCAGTTCTCATAAGTGGGGGAATCTCCCACCCCATATCTTTCATCCCTGCATGCAAGAACAAAATAAATGGTGATTGCTGTCCTTGCTTGGCTTCACCCTTAGATTATTTGCATGATATGGAGGTATGATGGTTTGATCCCTCTTCCAGAACAGCATGGGGTAGCTTAGGCTGGATCTGCACTTTCATATAATCCAGTTTCAGAATGTAGATTAACTTCTTAATATGTGCCCCCTTCTACTCTGCCATATAAAATCCAGATTATCTGATTTGAATTGGATTATATGGAAGTGTGGACTCATATAATCCAGTTCAAAGCAGATAATGTGGATTATCTGATTTTATAAACTGGATTATATAGTGGTGTAGAAAGGTCATGAGTCTACACTACCATATAATCCAGTTCAATGCATTCAATCTGCATTCAGAAACTGGATTATATGGCAGTGTAGTTGGGACTTTAGCGTGGTAAATGAGGAACTCTACTGAAGGTTTTGGAGGATGATAGTAGACTTAAAATTCACAAATGCAACTATAATCTTACTTCAGGAGTGTTTTCTGCTGAGTGATTTTTCAAGGGTCTGGGGAGATTCATATAGTGTATACTGTCACAATATATGAATATCCCTATGTTGAACTCTTACCTGTTCCCATGAACATCTAAAGTCTGTCTGCATGCATGGCAGGGATCATTCAGAATAATGCATTGGATGGACTACTTTTATTCAATATTTTGGTAAGAAATCCCAAGAAAAGTAGTCTGTGCTGATGTGAAGTTATTGTAGCACCAGATTAAGAGAGAGGAATAAAGGGGCAAGGTTTTAGAAAAGAGGAAATGCTCTTATTGAACTATTACTAGACCATGGATGATGTCAATTTGTCATCTATGTGTGCTTGATTCCATCTTTAATTATTTCAAGGAGTTCTGAGCAGTGAACAAAGAGTAACATATCTATACAAACCCCCTTGGTTTGTCCTTTCAACAATCCTACAAGGCAGGGTTGTTGAAAGGGAAAAAAGTTGGCACAAAATCATCTTTTTGTAGCCTAATGAAGATCTGAACAAAAACCACCTCAGTTCAAATCCCATGCATTGTCAACTGAGCACTAATTGGAAACATTCCTATTTAGTGTAGAACTCCCAGAATCTCCAGCTGACATGACTAGGGGGAACTAGTATTCTGGAAGCTGCTGTTTAAAAAGAAGGAGTGTTCCCGATCTCTGCTGCTACTACCTCACCCCACTGATTCCAGATACCTTGAACTTGGGCTTGCAATTTTACATCTGTGTCATATAAAGCCATTGGTAATTATCCTTTTACTGCACACCCATATGTCGTTTTAATGTGTGCACTCAAAAAGGAAAGTTTACACATGCAGACCTCGACAACTGAGATCAGTTTCTTTGTGCAATCTGTTTAAAGAAATTGCATTCAGTCAGTGAAAGGTTATTATTTCCCTCTTTTTTCTTGGCAAAGGATTACTAAGGGTTACAGGATGGCAGTGGTGGAGAAATTAAACACTGTATCCATTGACAGCAGTGCATTAAACAAAGGACCCACCTGCTGTTATGAAAAAGAGCTCTATGGAGACAAGGGGAGGAAAGGTTGGCAGTTGCTCTGGATTAAGAGTTCCTTCTGCCTCCTGGGGGGAGTCCAACACGGGCCCGCTCTTCACTCATTCCCCTCCCCGCCACACCTGTAATTGTTTTAAAAAAATATAGCAGTTGGCTGGCAGGCAGGAACGAAAAGCAAACAACCTTGATAAACCCTCGGGGTGGGTCTCTATAGAGGAGAAAAGTCAATAACTAGTAATCCTTTTCCAGGTGCAGCCACAGTATTATAGCTGGTGTGACTTAGAGTGAATGGAAGTGGGGGGAATGTTGGGAAAGGCTTTGTTAATCGTTTTAATAAAAGTCCCACAACTTTCTAATCAAAGAGGCCTTTTATGTGTTACTAAATACACCTCTTTGTAGCACATTGAAACTACTCCTTCTTTGCTATCACCTTCTCAGAAAAACCTGGGATTAGGTTTGTGAGCATTCTCACCAAATGACTGTGTGTCCTATAACTCTATGGACTAAGCCTTACTCACATCATCACTATCATCATCATTTTATGTAGACCAGACATGTGGAAGGGCTCAGGCAGCCAAGGGCTGAACATAGCTGGGTCAAGCCTTAAGTATATCAAAACCATATAGGGTAGGGGGATCTGGAGTAGTAAAGCAAAAATAATAACTTCCCCAAACCCTACCTATATGTGAAGCAACAATCTCTGTATCAAGAGGATGCTGTTCTAGTGTGCAAGTGGCTCTCTGAATGAAGTAGCTATAAAGTGTGTTGTTTGCACTGTGTCCCAGGTCCTTTCCACACAACTGAATAAAATTCCACATTGTCTGCTTTGAACTGGGGTATATGGCAGTGTGGACTCAGATAACCCAGTTCAAAGCAGATATTATGGGATTTTCTGCCTTGATATTCTGTGATATATGGCTGTGTGGAAGGGCCCTCAGTCTAAGCTATGCTGTAGTTGTTAAGAGGTGACAATAAAACATCACACTGGAAATATTTGTAGGCCTTTCAGCATGAGAAACAAATGTGCATTTTTCAGATGCAACTTTCAGTTTGGATTTGGTCAGCATTTCTCCAGTCTGCAAAACATGAATGTGAAAGGCAGCAAAGGGGACCGATTTCCCTATTGTTAACGATGAATGAAAATTTCATTTGAGTTGGATTTTGATCACAATCAGCAAAAACTCTCAACAATTTATGTGAGGATATGTGTAACTGACTGGTATGATCAGTATAATGCAGGCTTCAGATCCTGGAATCTAGAATAGATAGAATAGCCTCCACTTCCTGCTCCTACAATTATAGGTTGAGTCTTCCTTATCAGGAAATCCAAAATCTGAAATACTCCAAAACATAACACTTTTATGCCACCAGCCAGTCATGTCCTCTTTTGTGGAAAGGGAGCTGATCACACATCCAGCATTCACTGAATTTTTTCTTCAGAAGCCTTATCGAGGGAACAAAAAGGAAGGGGGTGGGGTTATACAAGGCCCAGTAAATGGGCATGAAGGAAAAACTGCCCTGGAAGTGGACTGTATTGTGATCCCCTTGACTTCATCCTGTGTGCAGTCCAAACAAAATGAAACAGTCTTTTGGGGGGACAAGGTGAAGGAGTTTCCATTTCTTCCTGATTACTTTGCTAAAAGGATAGAAAGTTTGCTGACAATGTAGGAGGCATTTGGGATATGGGCTATTTATAAACCTTGAGTGAACGGGATTGCAGAAACTGGGGGACACACCCGTGTGTCCTGTCCCCCCCCCCCCCTGCCCAATCAGATTTCTGGTAGAATTAGAGCAGGGGCTCCTTATGGGAAAACCCAGTGAACACTTGATGTGTGAGTAGCCCTCCTTTCCTACTATCCATGCACAAATAAATATTCCAAAATCATAAGTATAAAATAAAATCCAAAATCTGAAAGGCATTGGCTCCCAAGCATTTTGGGTGAGGACTACTACTACCAGTAGTGTAGTAGTAGTAGTAGTAGTATTTGCTGCTTCTGGTACTTTCACCATTTAAAAAAAACCCAGAAGTATAATCATAAAATGCCTGTCTCACCTCTCAATGAATGAAGTGGGGCAAAGTCCATAAAAAGAACTTGTGTCAGTGGCATAGAGGAACCTTGGTTTCCAGGGTGTGGCACTGGCCACAGCCTTTTGAACACTTCTTTTCTTTAACCTCCTCCTCTCCCTCCCTGCTAACGTCCTTTTAGCAGGATGAGAGAAAAGCAGGAACAACCTAGCAAACACGGTTTGGGCAGCAGCAAAGCAAGAGATTGCTCTGTATTTTGTCTTTCGAGTTTATGCAACAGTATTTGTATTGGTAAATATTGAAACTGAACTCCACTACAGCCCCCAGGCCTGTAGACTTAAGATTGTTGCCTAACCAGTTAACCAGAGTAAGAATTAAGTAAGAGCTGGTGAGAGGTGAGGAGAAAGAATACTTTCTTCTTTTTATATGAAACAATATCACATTCTTAGTACTTTTCTATTTGTGAACTTTACATCTGATCTTTGGATCCTTTTGAGCAACTGGAGTTGCCTAATTAGTTGCCTTCCATTTTGCCTGCAGTAAGCTTGTCTATGTTTTTTGTTTCACTAATTAGGGTTACTACACATGGTAACATTAGTTCTGCAGCTATTTTATCTCAAAAAGGTAGGTAGGTAGGCAGGCAAGTGTTATCCAGGAAACCAGTGTATATCTCTTTCATTACATTAGAGCTCCTGGTGCGCAGTGGGTTAAACCCCTGTGCCGGCAGGACTGAAGACTGACAGGTCGCAGGTTCGAATCCGGGGAGAGGCGGATGAGCTCCCTCTATCAGCTCCAGCTCCTCGTGTGGGGATATGAGAGAAGCCTCCCACAAGGATGATAAAACATCCAATGATCCAGGCGTCCAATGGGCAACATCCTTGCAGATGGCCAATTCTCTCACACCAGAAACAACTTGCAATTTCTCAGGTCGCTCCTGACACAACCCAAAAAAAATTACAGTAGAGTTTTCCAACATTTCACATACTATTCTTACTAGCCTTAAAAAGAGAAAATTATATTGCTTGGTCTTGGTTTATAGGTTTATTTTGCTATGAATTGAAAAACAGTTTGCAAAAAAACAGTATCTGATATCATATTTCTGCCCCCCCCCCCAAAAAAAAATCTACAGTAGTTGCTTAGAAATCATTATTGTATGTGGGAGGCTCATCTGCAAGTTTGAAATCGTCTCCCAAATGAAGAAAATATCTGCTTCATTCCTGTTTGACAAGGTTGCTTAACATGGGCAAACAAAACATTTTACGATCCATCATCTAGAGAAATACATTTCATAACCTTTGCTGTCAGTATCAACCAATGCCAATAGCTAGCTCAGAATTAAGACATAGATTAAGACCTCTTCTGCACTGCCATATAATTCAGATTCTAAAATCAGATAATTTGCATTATCTACTTTGAACTGGAATATGTGTGTCCACACTGCCATATAATGCAGTTCAAAATAGATCATCTGGCTTTTATATGACAGTGTAGAAGGGGCCTCAGAATTAAAAATGAGGACCCATCTAACTGCATTACATGGTCAGTGTAGACCCATATAAAACAATTCAATGCAGTTAAATAACATTATATGAGCCTGCACTTATATATGTGTATATATATGAAACACTGACAACTCCAATGATGTTATAGGCCACATCTACACTAGCATATAATGCAGTTTCATGTAGACTCATACATGGTCAGAGTAGACTCATACATCAGACTGCAATACAAACCATATATATGGCTTGTATTGCAATCTGATGTATCAAACCTGCCCTAAAAACCCCCTTATATGTATTATCCTTAGCCAATGGCCATTTCAGCTGAGAATGATGTAGGCCAATGTACCTGGAGTATCCCAAGCTGAGGAACATTGTTTTATGCTCTTACCTGGAAAGAGCTCCCTTTGAACTCAATGGGATATAATTCAGCATGTGCTTGTACTGACAGCTTTTAAAAGCTGTAGTCACTGCTTTATTATTCTTAGACTCCAAATCTTAAGAACCTAAGAACAAGAATTATTTTTAAAGGTACAGTATTTTTATTTTTAAAAAGTTGGGATATGTGAATATGGGAGGAGTTCTTTTGTATTGAACGCAGAGGAGAATCCCACCATTCATATTATTGAACTCTTAAGGAATAAATTTTCACTCCAAGCTTGTATGTTGTTACTTTTTGGCTTGTTCTGCCAGTAAACTTAAACCATCTATTTCATTCTGCCTTCCCAACAGGTATGAAGATGAAATCAACAAGCGCACAACTGCAGAGAATGACTTTGTTGTGCTCAAAAAGGTGGGCGAAAAGCACTGTTTTCTTTCAGCCAATTTATTCACACAATCCCTGGCAATTTACTATGTGCAGGGATTTTCTTCCATACCCACCCACATTATAAAGTGGTACAATCCTCAAGAGCTGGAAAGAACATTTTCCTTGTGCAGCCAGGAGCCTTTTCTTCCCATATTTACATACCAAACAGACAAGGAAGAAAAGAAGGATAAAAGACACAAAGAAAGGACAGGTGGTTTCCTAAGGTCAAAGAGGTCAATAGTAACACGGGGATGGACAAAGGACATTCCATCAAGGTTAGGAAACCCTGTGGCCCATTAAATGTTGAGAACCTATTTCTCCCGGTCCCTTTTTGCTAGACAGGCAGCAGGGACTGATTTCCAAAGTGGATAAACAGGTTCCTAGATGGCTCTTATACTCAGGAAGCTATGGTACTGTTTGTCTGCCAACCCCCGAAGTAAAGACTCACAAATAAAGACACAACAACCAAGTCAATGGGTTCAAATTGGGCAACTTTTATTTAACGTTACCTATTTAAGTGCTTAACCTAACTCAAAGGGGTGTCGGGAACTGGTATAACAAACCCAGGTAGAATCACTACCCAATTTTAAGACAACAATTTTCGGGCGAAGCACCTGGGTTTCCTGGTAATAACCCCGGACCACCAAGCAAGGGAAATGAGTGAGGAGTCTCTTCTAAAGATCTTGCAGCCTGACTCCTCTCATTTCACGGCCATTTGACTTCACTTCACCTTTTAACTAAACAGTAGGTGAGTGTTTAATTTAATGGCCTATCACCCCTTAAGGGGGTGCCTTAGGTGCACACCGACTAAAGGATTTCCCTAACTATTTTACGCTAGCCTATTTAGCGATAGTCCACCATTCTATCTAGCCCCTAAACAGTATAGGGTAGGCAAAAAACCCTCCCCTTGAAACAAGAAGGGAAAAAATTCCTACCCGGTTCCATAGGCAACCTAAATTATACTGTTGATGGGCGGGAGTGGTGGGCAGCTTCCAGGCTCAGAATGAGCCTGGGTGGGGGCTGGCTTGTACAAACAGGCCATGCCCCCTAGTCCTCTGGAAGGTTCCATTGGAACCCATCCCTGCCTCGTGGGAGGCAGACAAATCATTTTCTCTCTCCCCATTTCACGGGGAGAGGAAATTTATTTAATTTAATGTATTGTGCATCCCTGATCCTACCCTGCAAACAGGAGAGGAACTTAATCTTTCTCCTTCCATCCCCAACTTTATTTTTTCTCTCATCCCATATTTGGGTAACACCCACAGTTGCATCACTATGGTTGGCACCAGTCAGTGTAGTAAATCAGCCCCCCCCCCCCCAAGTATGAACCTTCTCCTGTATCAAGCCATACCAAAAAGTCTAGCTAAAATATCAGATAATCTGACAGAAATGTGACTATAAAATGCTTCTTGGCAGGGATTTGGACTGGATGGCCCCACGAGATCTCTTCCAACTCTGATTCTATGATTCTTTGGACAGCTCCAGACAGGCCTTTATCCCAGAACCATCCATGTTTAAAAAAACGCGGATGTTCTAGGGGGGGCTGTCTACACACACCCCAGAAAGCACACACTTTCTGAGGTGGGTGTCCAGATGCTCTTGTGGGACTGATGTAATTCAATTCACTAGTACAATTTAATATTGCTAATAGGTGGCAATGGCATAATCCAATGGTTAACCATCAACCAGACTAGTCCCATTGATGCAATGGGGGGAAATGATGAGTCAATACTTAGGTCAGTTCCTTTAATTCATTGGGGACCAACCACTAGTCTTAAGCCAATTACGTTTATTGTGAATATGATGAATTGTTAGAACATGAAGGTTGTGTTTTTCATCAGGCCCCATAGTGGCAGCTGTCAACTTATTCCTGACCATTCCTGTCGAAATTTCATTTAGCTTTCTTGTGACATTTTCTCTTTTAGGATGTTGATGCTTCCTACATGAACAAAGTGGAACTGGAGTCCAAGGTGGATGGGCTCACTGATGAGATTAACTTTATGAGAGAACTCTATGAAGCAGTAAGTAAAACTCTCCATGCCAGAATCTCTCTTTTATGATACAAACAGAGGCCCTGAATCAGATTAAGTGAGTTTGTACTTGGATCATTCCTATTGTAACTGTAGTCTAATTTGGGTTCTGATTCATAGTGTTCATTGAACATTCTTTAATTAATCCTTTGGTTTGATACACAAGTGTGTCATTTGCAGGGGGCTGCAGGATTAAGATATAAAGGTTTTTGTGAGAAGCACCAATTTGTACCAGTTTGATGGAAGAGCAGAATATGTTCCACTGGAAGATCCAATTCCCCTTTTATAAGTTATTTGAAACCTGGAAAGTCACTAAATACAAATGAGGATGGGTTTCTCTGCTTATTTCTCCACTATGACGATGAAACTGTTGAAGATATTATAAAATTATAATCAAACAGTTTACTTTTCACTATGCTTACATCCCTTTGACTCATAGACTCCAGGCTGTTTGCCAAACTCAACCTTGACTTTGTCTCTAGCCAGCTAAGAGTTTGTTGCAAAGAAGCCACTAAGCCTTTGTTAAACGTATCCAGTTGGTTTCATGTGATTTTATATGTAATAGGTAAGAATCGTAAGGAGCTTAGCAAAGATGCTGTTTTAATATTGATTTCCTTGTGATGGGATGAACGCAGTACTGGCCCATTGCAGCAAGAAGTGAAGGAATGAAAACTTCTTCACTACCTCTGAGGATACTTGCCATAGATGCAGGTGAAACGTCAGGAGAGAATGCCTCTAGAACATGGCCATATAGCCCCTCCCCCCCAAAAAAAGCCTACAACAACCCAGTGATTCCGGTTATGAAAGCCTTCAACCATACAAAGAAAACTTCCATGCCTGTATCAATTTCTTGCAAAAACGTCTGGCAAGTTTCAGTGGGACATTTCTCCCCATTATTGTCTGTATATGATTAATCACATTCAGAAGAAAAGACAATGAGAGGTAGGAAAGAAATGAGTTGGATTTGCCTTTTTTGTGCAGCAGGGGTAGACCAAGTGGAACCCTCCATGTGCTGTTGGATTGTAAGCCCCATGAGCCCTACTTAGCATAGCCAATAGTGAGTAATGTTAGGAATTGCAATCCAGCACCTGGAAAGATGCATGATTCCCACCCCTATTTTAAGGGGCACCCTGCTAACACAATGTGATACATCATGTATTATTTGCAAGGTCTGTGGTACATTTGAGGGAAGCACATATGGATATGTATCCATTTCCAAAGTATGATCTTATACTTCTTTTTTGTTAAGTTCCATAAACATGTTCTAGTCATGGCAAAAATTCGTACAAAAATATGTAAATTAGAAAATAAATATAAAAATCTGTTTTTTTGGGGGGGGTGTGCATAAACGGAGCAGGAGAAGTTGAGTTTCATTCCACAAATTGGCATAAATGTCGAAAGAATAAGACTAGGATGTGGGTATATATCCAAAGATATAGGTTGCCTGGTCTGTAACAGAATGGATTAATTCCTGGCTTTGGGGCAGAATCTGTCGGGTTCTATTCACTCCTAACAATATCATTCCACTCATTTCCATTTCCAGTAAATTCACTAAGGTGTAACCTATATAAAAAAGAAAGTAGTATTGACTCTTGGTGGAGATAGCAGTTCAGCTTTTTAAAAAGGCAGGGCAATCTTCCCTCCCAAGTAGAGAGTGTTAGTTCAGGATAAATAATTCTTTGGCATTTAGCCAGAAGGAAGGAAGGAAGGAAGGAAGGAAGGAAGGAGACATAACTTCTGGATTTATGCTGAGCGCTTGTCCCAGAGAACAGAATTCCCTCTATCCAATTCAGGCTAAAATAACATCTGTTATTCACTCGCCCCTTTTCCAATATCATGTTCTCATTTACATCAAAGCTCTTACCAAGGAGATGGTTGGTAGAGAGTTTCTTGCTCTTTACTCTCTACTTTTATTATACCTTCTTAGACCCTATTGGGAGGTAGGGCAGGAGCTGTGTGCTTGTACCTTTAGTGTCATGGACCATATCCAATGTGGGAGGAAGAATATGGAATAAAGTTCTTCCCTGTACTTGTAGATTCCTCATCTGAGTTTCAGGAAAAAAACATTAGGTGAACAGGTGTACACACAGGTGTACACACATGATTATAGAAAAGACTGGCCCATGACAGTTTGCTTCCTGAGTCAAAGAATGAGGTGGTGCCCTCTTCATGCTTCCTGTTCTATGTACTAAAGCCTATTTGACTGCCAGTTGAAACAGATTTCTGCACTGATGATAGGAGCGAGGTCTCCTTTGCAACCTAAGTTTCCAGATGAACTTATGACACAGAGTAGGTAGTATATGCATTTATTTAATTTTCCAGGAACTGCGTGAACTGCATAACCAAATCTCCGATACTTCTGTTGTCCTTCAAATGGACAACAACCGAAACCTTGACCTGGATAGCATCATTGCTGAAGTCAAAGCTCAATACGAGGATATTGCTAACAAGAGCAGAGCGGAGGCTGAGGCTTTCTATCAAACCAAGGTGAGTTGTGCTGGAAAAGTGAGAAAAACTAGCTCAGTATATTACTTGTGTGCCTTGATGATGATTGGGTGGCACAATTACACCCCCAAACATTTCAGGTTTGCACATTTTCCTATTTCTGTGTTTTAGTTAAAAACAATGTTACCTACAAATGAATCTCCAAGGATGATTGCAACCTTATCCTTTGTTGTCTCTGATAGAGTCCTATAAAGCTTGTAGCTCTTCGATGTACCCTGAGTAGAAAACATGTTAGGGTTGTCATCAGTCCAAGCATTCACCCTTCTTCCTCTATTGCTTTATTGGGTGATCCTTATTGTACGCAGTCCTCCAGGAGTCTTGAAACAGTAAACAAAGAGATCAACACAAACATATATAATAAGTTAGACGGCACTGTGGCAACCTTGCTGACACTAGGTTTTTGTATCATAACCTCATACTTGTCTACTCATACTTTCAGCAAATATCCATTACACTTTCATGTACTGTATGCCCACCTCTCGACACCTCTCATCTTGTACTTACTCACATGTGTACTATTTTGCTCAGCTAGTAACACACACTGCATCTTACACCTAAGTGACTCTGTACAATTCCCTCCAATCCTAAGAATAGGAAATAAGTACCAAAATTCTATGATTGGAGCAGGAAGGAGGGATTTCACTTTAGAATGGTGGGATAGGAAATACTGTTCTCTGAATATGTGGATAGCTGGCCACTCCTATTGGCTTCAAGTGGGTGTGAACCCACTTGAGGAATAACCACAAGGCTTATGGCAAGTCTTCAATCTCTTAAGACTCCTCATGCCATCTTTTTTTCTCCTGAACAAATCAAACACATACTCCCTTTCCAGGAGCAGTGATTTGCCATTTTAATGATGCTTTGATTCTCAAAGCCAGAGGTGGACTTATAGTCATTTCTACAATATTTTGTAGTTTTTGGCATTCACTGCAGTCCTCAAAGGAGCCCAGAGATTGAAAATGGCAATTGAGTCTATCAAGCTTACCCTACTTGATACTGGGAATTACAGGAACAGGGGCAAAAACATGAAGTAACCATTTATGAAACAAACTAACACATTTTTTGGTTAGTTCATTTCCCAAGCTCTTTCAGATGTCATTTAAATCCTATCTTTCCAAGCAATGGTTGAAACAGTCTGTTTCTTAAAAGAAACATTTTATCTCACAGTTCAGTAAGACTATTGCCATCTCAAATCACTCTCCAACACAACTGAAGGTCCACCTGCACTTCCATTTGTAGCCACTTTAACTTTCATAACTTAATGCTATGCAGTCATGGGAGCCTTAGTTTTACAAAGTCTTTAGCTTCTCTGTCAAAAAGTGCTGGTACCTCATCAAATCACAGATCCCAGGATTCTATAGCATTGAACCATGGCAATCAAAGTGGCATTAAATTGCATTGATTCTACAGTATAGAGGCAACCTAAGACCCCATCTACACTACCATATTGTGCATTTTGAAACTGAATTATATAGTCAGTGTGAACTAATATAATGCCATTTAACTGGACTGAACTGCATTATATGAATCTACACTGACCATCCAATGTAATTTCAAACTGCATTATATGGTAGTGTAGATGGGACCTAAGAAACCAGCAAGGAGCTAATGCAGATGAACTGTTTATTATGCATTAGTGCCTCATGTTTCCCATCTTTTATTCCAATACATCCAGAGCCATGTACATGGCTCCACTCCACTTTAACTTCACAACATCCTGTGAAGTGAGTCTGGCAGATAGCAGATTAGACCCTAGGACCACTCATTGGTCTGATTGCTCTTGACAGTTGCACTGAATCAATGGAATCTCTGTGTGTGGGTTCAAGAATCAGTTCATAGAATCTACTCTAGTTGGATTTAACCTCAGCTTATGTCTGAAAGCTCACTTCTTATTTTCTATCAAGTCACTGAATGGTTGCTACTCACATCTTTGAGGAAAAAGCATGACTGGCTACCATTCATTCTTCTAATGGAAAGGAGAGCATGGTTGGTATTCACAGCAGAGGAGAAGTAGTAAAATGCTGAATGGAGTAAAAAACCTGCATGTTATTTTAGGGATATGGTCTTGATTTTGGAGGGAGGAGTTTGTGAGAGGAAATGATAGGAAGGTGTATTATGTCTGATATCAAGTACAAGGTTCCTCCAAACCATTCAACTCTTAGATCTTCAACAATATTCTCTAAGCAAGAATACAAAGGAGGCAAATGATGTGTGGAAAGAAAAAGCCCATAACCCTTGTACTGCAAGAGTTTGCCTTCCTCAATTCTTCTGACATTTAATCACTTTAGTATACTCAGGAATTGAAGTTTTGTGTCTTTTGTAGGAAATACTTTTTTGCATTCTCTTATTTCAATTCTTATCTTCAGTATGAGGCCCTGCAACTCACTGCTGGGAAGCATGGGGATGACCTGAGGTCCACCAAGACTGAGATTTCAGAGCTTAACCGTACAATCCAGAGGCTGCAGGCTGAGATTGAAAATGTGAAAAATCAGGTAAGAAAGCAGAAGGAACTCAAACATATATTTTAAAATGGAATACATATTCTGAATTCACAAATTATAAATAGGATTGTGGAGGATTTTGTTAAAACACATTTTGGTGAACATTTATAAGATGTGCACTTCCTGAATTTAAATAGGAACTAAAATGCTGGCAGTTTCCTATCTCTGTGGAATAACCTTTGGTTTAGACAATACTCATATCGAAATATACAATTTTTGTCTCCAATTCTTCTCTTTACTAATGCATGAGGTTGACTTATACACAAGTATGTATGGTAATCAGTAAAAAGAATTTAGAGATGTGATCCAAAGATCTACCACTTTATATTTGTTTTAACCCTCTCAAATTATTATGCTGATGCCATGACAATTTCCCCCAGGAAGTTTTCCCCTCCAAGGTCTGTCTGTCCTCTTGCAAGTGTTGTCAAAAAGAAAAGAAAAGAAAAGAAAAGAAAAGAAAAGAAAAGAAAAGAAAAGAAAAGAAGTAATTCTGTTGATTGATGGCTGCCCGCAAGGACTGGATATTTCATGATGAATGAACTAGGGAGCTTTCACAAAAGCAGAAAGATAAGCCATTGTGAATCACTCCCCATCATGTTTGTTTGCCTTCAAGGCAGGGTGGCTTCAGCAAACATCCACATGGAAGCAATGCAAACAGTGTATCAGTGATTAAAGTATGGGAGCCTTGAAACCCAGGTGTCCAGCAATACACCCTTCCTCTCTGGTGTTTGCATGGCACCCTTGGCATTGCGCCACATGAGAGTATAGAACTGATAATAAGCAATGGTAATGCAAGAACTGCATTAGTCATTGACATCTGTGCCAAATAACTAATAATCTTTGACTCTTGTGATCATTTATTGGCCATAAGCTGTTGCAGACTCAGCAAAGATAGGGTACAAAGGACAAATGAGTTTAAGACTGTCTTTAAAAAAACACTTGTAATGTATTGGTCCCTCATTATTGGAAGCTGTCTTGTACTAAGTCATATCATTGATCTAACTGGGCATAGCAACATAATCTCAGGATGAGAGGTCTCCACCCTGAGCTAGTACCTCTTGCCTACAGATGCCAGAGTGTGGATTTGTGGACGTTTTACATCCAAAGCAAGAGTACTGCCACTCAGATATGTTCCCTCCTCTGATTCAGGAAGCTACCTTTCACTGAGTGATATGATTGGTTCACAGTATTGTCTATTTAGAAGTAAAGATCATGTCTCTTTCTAGCCCAAAATCCAACAGCCCAAGATACCTAACCATTGGTGAGGGATCCTTGCAAGGTGTACAATGGTCTCGTAAAATCTGAAAGGCTGTGTGGTCCCCAACTTTGGCCCAGTCTCTCTGGCTAGAGGCTCCTTAGGACCTCAGGTGGACACTTTCTCTAGTCTTTTAACCTGAGAGTCTTTCAAATGAAGATGCAAAGGACTGAAACTTTGACTTTCTAAATGCAGTTTCTCCCACCAAGACATCACCTTCGCCTTCCTTTAAAAGAGAAACCATCTAATTTTTGTCTGGTTGGGGCTGGGAGGTGAAGAGGATACAGCTCTGTTGTGACTTCTACAGAGAGATTGACTAATTCCTAGCATGTGCACATGTTGATGCTAAAGCTCCCCTAGGACCAAATTCAGTTACTACTCTTAATTAGAATACAGTGATTGAATCAATGACATTTACATGAATGTTGATTTACCAATAAATTCATTTGGCCTTCTTCAGTTGGGATTTATAATTGGATTTATACCTTTGGTACCTTATACATAGAAAATGTGAAAAAAGTGGTAGACAGCCTTCCTCTCTGATGTGCTACTTTTCTATTTTCAGGGAGGCTATTTTTAAAAAAGATGATACCTCTCCTATTTAGAATTAGGTGTCACAGTGCATTATACAGTCTTTACATTACACATCCTGGTGCAGACCTGGAGCCCTTGTGGTTTAAATCAGTTGTTCTAATTTAGCAATATTGGCTCACCAAAAGTGCATTCAGCTTAGCATGGAGTCAATTGTAGTAACGATACAGTCTTCCTTCATATTTATCAAAGGCCTCATAACAAAGAGCTCATGATCTTGGTGAAATCATTTCTGTGCACCATATCAGATTGTATGGAGGTTATCACAGGACTGATTTTTTTCATCATTTGAAGAAGGTCTCATGACTGATAGAAAAATAGATTGCAGAGTTCTACCCAGATGCATGCATTTTCTATGTGACCTTTTCTGCACACTTCCCCACTGTCCAACTCACGAGGACAGAAAAAGAATAGGGTGAACATTTGAATGATCCTATGTCTTGTTTTCTTAGCGTGGCAAACTGGAAACAGCCATTGCTGAGGCAGAGGAACGTGGAGAGCTGGCTGTCAAAGATGCCAGGGCCAAACTACAAGAGCTGGAGAATGCCCTCAATAAGGCAAAGCAAGAGATGGCCCGCCAACTGCGAGAGTACCAGGAGCTCATGAATGTCAAGATGTCTCTAGATATTGAGATTGCCACCTACAGGAAGCTGCTGGAAGGAGAAGAGAGCCGGTTAGTGTCAGGATGCAATGCTTCAAGCATTATACCCATTTAACAACATTGCAACATTTATTAACTAGTTGGCTTGCTGATTGGTTTGGTAATGAATCAGTTAGTCCAGTGCACCAATATTTATATCTTGATTAAATGTCTACTTCCCAATTAATCCAAAATATCTATATCTGTTTAATGTAAATGTGGACACACACAGGTAAAGACACCTGCACATATCCAATTGCTTGCTCCAACAAGAACAAACCTATTGGATCAATTGCCCAATGGCAAATGTATTAAATCCAATTGATTCAATTGATCTACTCTTGTTGGATATAAATCACAGGTCCAAGTATAGTAATCTCACCTTCACCTTTTCAAATATATACTCTCACTATATTGCTGCAAGTAAAGTAGTGAATGATTTCTTAACATAGACTTTATGCAGAGGAAGCATTTCTTTGCACATACAACTCTGATTTCTACCCATATGAAGATTTAACCAATCACTTATATGTTAAATTGACTGAGATGTCTTTAATCAGGAGGCAACCAATTGATATTGGCGTTAGTAATAGGAGTTGGAAAGCTGTAATAATCATAGCCAAGTAGCTCTATCCTTCTTTTAAATACTCCCCCCCCCCCCATTTTGGCACCATCCCTTCACATTTATAGATGTGACCTAATTTGATGGTAAAAGATAACAGTAACATTATATACATTATTATGAAAATTGCACAACATAACTTTCCCTCATTGCTATTTCCATATACACTCAAAATGAAGGTCTTTCATCCAGTGCAATTGGCAAGATTCTCAGTAGGGCATGAGCACTGGTTTCTCCTTTCTTAAACATTAAGTGCTACCTATGGGACAAACCTGGGGTAAGGGCGGACCCTTACCACTCCAATTACACTAACAGCAAATAACAGACATTTGATATGTTTGACAACTGTCCTCCTTAAATCAAACCAAAACAATTACCCCAGTTTGGCTCATATGACCTTTTGTCATGAAATGCTTCCTTCATTCCCAGATAGTGTGCTAAAATTCTGGATTTATTTGTAATAGCCTGTGGGTGGGTGTATGAGAAAGATAACAGTCATCATTTGCACAAAAGCCCAATTCATCCCCATGTATAAACATCACATTTTAAAAAAAGCAATTATCAGGTTTCATTTCACCAGTAAAAATTGCTTCCTTCAGCCCTTTCTGGAGGTTTCACCCATGTGTTATCAAGGAAACATGTATGTTAGCTGTTTTACTGTCACATTTTTCTGTCACATTTAGAGACCACAATCTAGCATATATTTTATTACATTGAATACATTGCCAATTGAAGTTCTAGACTTAGAAATGTCCAAGCAACTCATTTCCGTAGGACAGTTTTACTACTGAAATGGAGCTCTATGGGCTACTGAATATCAGAGATAGCAAACTGATGGACTAAATGAACGCATAGCACGATCTGGCTTGATGTTTCTTGGTATCTTCTAGAGCTTGAATAGGTGCATTAAATATTAGCAACTACCAAATGGAACACAGATGTGCCCTCTGAATATTTCATATCATACACAGTTTCTTTTGTATTTCTGTTAGTATCCTTTGGGCATGATTCGAAAGGTGAGAACAAATCCCCATTTAGCTTAATCATTTCCTCTCTCCACAGGTTGGCTGGTGATGGAGCTGGTTCTGTGAGCATGAGTAAGTTTCCTTTGTATTACTTAACTTCCCTTGAGTTCTACTGTAAATATCAGAGAACACATTGAAACCCAACATATAAGCTACTGAAAGGTAGGGTGTGTCTGGAAGAGTGAAGTCATATCTCTGGATATCCATGGATGGATGGATAGATAGAAGAGAGGAAAAGAAGAGTGGGGGGGGGGGGATGATCATGGATTCCAAGGATATTTAAGTTTTAAATTTTTGAGATCATTCTGTGTTTCAGCCAGTGTTCCAGAGAGTAAATTTTGCCACACTCAAGAATTGTCAATTCCTAGAATAAAAACTATGTTTTAATTTGATTTCATCCAGAAGCTAGGCATTGGTAACAACATTTACAAATAAAAGAAGCTTAAAACCAACAGCAACCAAACAACCAATTAAACTAAAATGGGAATGACGTAACTGTTGCTTTCTAGATATAATGGACCAAATAATAATAATAATAATAATAATAATAATAATAATAATAATAGCAGCTTATATTAAATATACGAAATCCAGCAATATATATCTTGTTTGCTGTGGCATACTGTGTTTTTTGTGTCAGTAAAAAAAAAGCTTTATTCTCATATCCCGCCACCATGATCCCAAAGGGACATGGGGCGGTTTACACATGGCATGAAAGTGCCTAAAACAGAACATAAAATAAAACACAATATAAAATACAATTCAATAAAACACTAAGCATATAAAACAACAATATAAAACCCAATTAAAACATCAATCAGACCCTGTCAGCATGGCTGGTAATAAGGAATGATAGCAATCATAGTTCAGCCAACTCAAGAAAGATTATGTCCTCCCCATTTTTTATTAAACATACCCTGTGTGCTCTGAACCAGACACCTAAATGCAGACAAAAAATGGTAGTTTTACAATAATAATAATAATAATAATCATCATCATCATCATCATCATCATCATACATTTCTAACCCGCACTGCTCTCCCCGAAGGGACTCAGGGCGGCTAGCACTCTGGGCAGCTAGGTTAAATCTAGCACAGGTTTAGAGTAGGCAGCCATTATCGCAGCCTTGCAAAGGTGTCCATTACATATTTTGTTGTGATTGACACCAATGGTATATGATCCATTATAATTAGGCTGCCCACAGTTACTTTGGCTGCAGCTTCTCCCTAGGCAATAGTGGTGGACCACACTGGGTGATACCATCAAAGGGGTGACACCCAAAGTCTGCCTTTAAAAATAATTGAAGTGTTTCAACAGAAATTTATGATTGTTTATAAAAAAAATAAACCCGTGGTTATAACCACAGAAGCATTTTTCATAAGCCCAACTTACAGGTAAATTATATCAATATAACTATAAAGCTAAAACTCTGTGCTAATGTACTCTTTTAACCTTATAATTATGCACATGTGCTCTAGTCTGAGCAGGCATGTAGCCAGGGGGGGGGGCTCGGGGGGCTTCAGCCCCCCCCAAAATTCTCATGGTGGTTCGCAAAAAGGCCTTACTGGTGCATTATTTAAACTTATGTTTATTAATATCATGATTTGATCACCATTCTCAATATATCCCATATGTATGGGGGTATTGGGGTAATGATACAAAAGGTTTGCTAAGCTAGACCCTCTTTCACTCAGACTCAGCCCCCCCCGAAACTCAGCCCCCCCCCCCCCCCCGAAACCCCCTCTGAAAATTTTTTAGCCCCCCCCGAAACGAAATCCTGGCTACGGGCCTGAGTCTGAGCTGTCATTATGACCCAGTTACAATGACTCTTAGTTTAGTCTGCAAGTGCTACAAACACACACTCTTCTTTTCATTGCTGCTGGTCTTTATGGTCACTGATTTTTGTCATTACATTCAGATATATATTACAAATTATGATTTATGAGTAACAAAAATATTACTAAGGATTCTGTATGGTCTGGTACAGGAAAAGATCCATGGGACAGAGACCATGAGTCACCACAATGGGTGACAACAACCTATAGATTAATTTATTTGCAGTATTTCTAGTCCGCCTTTCTCAGCCCTAAGGCGACTCAAGGCACGTGGAACTTTCTTGGAGTAGTCATTGAATCGATCCTAGCTAATTAGGCATCCTGCCATGAATGGGGATACAGTAGTGGTCTGAAACATAAAAAAATGTTTCTGAAGACAACATAATGATGTCTCTGAGGACAAGTGAAGTCAATTGCATTTTTGAACAAAGCCAATTTTTTCTTATGTCTCATGTAAACACATAATTTTCTTCTGTCTGGCAGCTGTCCTCAACACCACTGGTAGTTCTGCATATGGCAGTGGAGGTGGCGGCTATGGCTATGGAATTGGCCTTGGGAGTGGAATGGGCAGTCGAAACATCGGCTTCTCCTCTGGTGGTGGCCAGGGCAACATTAAAACGTCATACACCATGTCCTCAAGCACAAGCCAGCGAAGTGTCAGAAACTAAGCTCCAGACAGCCAAGGGCATCAAAGCCTGAAACAAAGAAGATACCAGTCTCCCCCATACTATGATATCTACCCACATCAATAGCAGAAAATGAAAGAAAATACTAGGAAATAAAGGGTGTTTTGTTGTCCCCCAACTACCAAATTGCATTCACAGTCCAGCAACAAAGCTTGAAATGTCAGTGCTATATTCTGTGTGAACACAGCTCGAGAAGCCTAAATTTTGGTGCTGATTCCATTCAGATCAAGGGGAGCCCTACGGTTGGTTTCACTGACCAAAGGGCTATCCTGGATAGTGAAATTCAAAGTCAGTGTTCCCTCATCCTTTGCTTTTGAGATGTCTTAGACTACAATTCCCATTTTCCACAGCACCGTAGAGGTTGTGAACATTGACTGGTGGGCATTGTAGTCTGACCTATCTGGAAAGCACCAAATTGCAAAAACCTGTTCTAAAATATCCAGGTAAATTTCATACTGTGTATTTTTGATGCAGAAATAGCCTCTCCTTTATCTCATTTTCTCCTTTCTTTGTCTCATGAGCCATCTCATTTTCCCTGGAAGAAAAACAAATGTAGACAATAATAAAACTGGAGTTTTCCTCTCTCCAAAAATACATATTCTGTTTTGCAGTGTTTTACTTCCCATTCCACTTTGTAATCAGACAAGGACATATGAATCAGACCAGTCTATCTAGCCTAGTATTCTGTTCCCACAGTGTTCAACCAGATATATAATTGGGAGACCTATTTGGAATGGAATTGTTTCCTCCGTCTTTCAATTCCCAAAAACTGCTACATGAAGGCGCTTCAGACACTGAATGTGACATATGCATCTCTATAAGCATGCAAAAATTATACAGTTCTTGCATCATTGCACACTGCTGTCTTCGTATTAAAGGATGTTTTTGAACTTTAGAAAAAACATCAGAAGTACTCCTTTAAGGCTGCCAGTGGGGAAGAGGTGAGCAATCCATTAACCATCAGTTTATGAGAGCTGGAGCTTTGATGTCATCAAGAAAACAATACGAAGACCTATTTTTTGAAATCACCAAGACTCTAATTCACATAGCAGCTTTCAGTCATATTTCCATAGAGACAGAAGCCTTTGGATATCTGAGGTAGTGATTAGTTTTCTTTTCACAGCTACAGTTTGAGTATTCTTTAACCAGAAATAAAAATCCCAAATGTTTCAAAACTTGAAATTATCTAAATGAGCGGCTGAAACCATGACACCTTTGAGTGTACACAGATTATTTCATGCACATTTATTTAAATAGAAATGTATAAATATAGCCTCTGGCTATGTGTAGAAGGTATATTTGAAATATGAAATAATTTTCAAGATATCACATTATGTACATATATGCAAATACATGTATAGAATTTTTTAAAAATCCAAAAACTTTCTGATCCCAAGTATTTGGATAAGAGATATTCAATCAGTGCTCAAAAAAATATCCGTGTAGGCCCACCACTCCAATATATCACTCCAATGCCAGTGATACAGCTTAATGGTGTAACATTAGAAAATGTTGATCATTTCCGCTACCTTGGCAGCCACCTCTCCACCAAAGTCAACATCGACACCGAAATACAACACTGCCTGAGCTCTGCAAGCGCAGCATTTTTCCGAATGAAGCAGAGAGTGTTTGAGGACCGGGACATCCGTAGGGATACCAAGGTGCTTGTTTATAAAGCTATTGTCCTCCCAACCCTGCTATATGCCTGTGAGACGTAGACTGTCTACAGACGTCACATGCAACTCCTGGAACGATTCCATCAGCGCTGCCTCCGGAAAATCCTGCAAATCTCTTGAGAAGACAAGCAGACAAACGTCAGCGTGCTGGAAGAAGCAAAGACCACCAGCATTGAAGCGATGGTCCTCCGCCACCAACTCCGCTGGACTGGCCATGTTGTCCAGATGCCTGACCACTGTCTCCCAAAGCAGTTGCTCTACTCCGAACTCAAGAACGGAAAACGGAATGTTGGAGGACAGGAAAAGAGATTTAAAGATGGGCTCAAAGCCAACCTTAAAAACTCTGGCATAGACACTGAGAACTGGGAAGCCCTGGCCCTTGACCACTCCAGCTGGAGGTCAGCTGTGACCAGCAGTGCTGCAGAATTTGAGGAGGCACGAGTGGAGGGTGAAAAAGAGAAACGTGCCAAGAGGAAGGCGCGTCAAGCCAACCCTGGCTGAGACCGCCTTCCACCTGGAAACCAATGCCCTCACTGCGGAAGAAGATGCAGAGCAAGAATAGGGCTCCACAGCCACATACGGACTCACAAGAATATTGGAAGACAATCATCCTCGGAAAGCGAGGGATCGCCTAAGTAAGTAAAGTACTTTCAAGGCCATAAATGTTGCTTTCTAAGTTGGAGTGTGGCACCACCCAGCTTCTTTTAGCATAAGAACAGGAAAAAAACAATAAAAGAGAGTCACAGCTACCTCCTTCCTTCCCTCTATATAAAAATAATTGGTACAGGAATCAGCAAGAAAAAAAGTCAAAGGGCTGGAGAGGAGTCAGTTTCAGTAATTATTTATCTATTTATGACATTTCTATCCCGCTCTTCTCACCCCGAAGGGGGCTCAGGGTGGCTTACATAATTGGAATTATTCCAAGCCCCAACAGCAATAACAATTTGAAGCAATTAAACCACAATTTAAAACAACGTATGTAAACAATTAGACGACTATTGTACAAAGATCCAAAGTCAGATAGTCAAATAATCATATCATCAATCCAGGGTCAATTTCAACTGAATTGCAGTCACAATCAAAAGCTGATAAAGATATTACCTTTTCTCATAAAACTATAAATCCCAGCATTCCATAGCATTGATCCATGGCAGTTATTGCAGTGTCAAACTGTTGTAATTCTGCAATGTGTATACAGCAAGCCTGAAAAAATGTTTCAGTACTCATTACAAAATTAGGGGGCACTTTTAAAGTGTTTCTAAAATATTGTAAGTGTCCATTTTATCACTATAATGAAAGTAACAAATTATTTGCTATTATTTCATTAAGTAATTGCACAAGGAGGGCTTACGGGGCTTATTTCTCACTCATTTTTAGAGCTATTGAAGTGAAACTTGCTACAATGGTAGAACATATCTACCACTGCTAGCCTCCCCTGCCCCTCCCCCAAAAAATCAGACCATTTAACTCATCTATTGATCTTTTTTTAAAAAAAAGTATAAGAGATATGCCTTTGATTTTCTCTACAATTACATCACATAACTAGGGCACTATTCCTCCCAAGTTTCAGAAAGATTAGCAAATCTCCTGATTTTTGGGGAATTTTTCAATATTTCTAAAAAAAAACCTTTTTAGCTGCTATGGCTGGCTAGAATGTGCTTTGGCAATGCACACAGATAGCATGGCAGTAACCCTAGAAGATGTGGCAAAAAAGACTTGTGCCTGACTGAAACATCTACTTGGGTGCTCTTTGGTTCAATGCAAACAGATAGTATGGCAGTAGCACAAGAAAATGTAATAAAAAGGCTTGTGCCTGACTGAAACAACTTCCTGTATTTTTTTTTTTGGCTCAATGCACACAGATAGCAGAGAAGTAGCACTAGAAAATATCACAAAAGGCTTGTATCTGATTGAAACAATTTGTGTGACGAGTGTTGGCTACCAATGTACAAAAATAGGTCAGTAGTGCACTCAGTAACCCTCAAAGATTTTCTAAAATTCAGCTAAAAGACAAAATTGTCATAAGGCAAAAGGCACCCACCCAGCCCAAAAAAGAATAAGCAAAGCATAGCAAGTGCCTTCCAGTGCCTAGTGCACAGCGTGCAAAGCTTTCTCTGGTGCGGACTTGAGTCGGCCTCAGCTAAAGAAGCTAAAACTTAGAAAGCTAGTCTCCTTCCTTCTCCCTCTCTCCAGCGTGGTGGCCGCTTGCCTGCTTATAATACTACCCTGCTTGCCTGCAAAGCTAAAGTGAACCCGGCACAGAGCTCTTTAAACTTTCCCTGCCCAATCACAAATGGAGGCTGTGGCATGGCCATTGGGAATTTAAAGAACAATGGCCATGGCACTACCTCCTCCCCCCCCCCCCGCCTAGTCCTGATTGGCTGAGAGGCATGGCAATCAGTTTGGCTTCACTTCCCAGTAGTGCTTGGTTGCTCTGTGAAATAAAAGTGCATCACAGAGAGTTACAACATTTATGTAACTTACAAAAAAATACCAGGTGAAAGATTAAATTCTTACATTTTTTAACATGTGCGACGTCCGCCTGTTGGATATTGTGTCATATGTACAAATCTAATGAATTAGATCCAACTTAGGACAGGCAATCAAATTGCATAGCCCTAGTATACAGCCTGAAACTGCTTGAAAGAATTCCTGGTTTACATTCTCAATTACTTTAAAGATGACAGGAGTCCTGAAACATTTTAAGCTGATGATCGGTTCACAGTCCTCCAGACTGTTGGGGGGGGGGGGGGGGAGGACTATCATTTGAAAAAACATGAATGAATTCTTATGCACAACACACATATCTTATTTGTAGTTTAAACATGAAAGAACAATACAATACAATATTTAAATTGAAGAACAATTTTAACCAACATAAACTTACCAGTATTTCAATGGGAAGTGTTGGCGTGCTGATGAGATAGTCAAGTTAATTAGGATTGTTGTTGTTGGCTTGCGGGCCTTAGTTTAGGAACCCCTGCTTTAGGAATTTACTCTTTTTATAGTAGTCATTGCAAGAGCCCTGCAAAGTAGGAGAGAAAAAGAAGGGCTGTTTCTTCAGAAGGGAAAATGATAACACAAACAAATCTTGGCTTACTAATAGCCACCTAGTTAATCTGAGTCTGGCAGAAGATTTTTGCCAAACAGTCTCCCTTCCCTATTCACAGTCTTAACCATAGTTGAAACATCAGGCCTCTAGCTCAAACTTACCAAGATACAAAAAACTAATAAGCTGTGAAATGTTTAGTAATATCTGTGGGGAAACATTTGTTTGCCAAGTTGGAAGGCAGTTACTAGTAATAAAAATATCAGTCTATTTTCCTTCACTGACAGAGGCTGGGGAACATCAGCTATTAGAAGTTCTGACCCTGTTACATGAGAACGTCTTTTTCTGCAGGTTCTTACATGCAAACATGACTTCACCATCCTCAACTGATGTGGTTTTTCATGTCCCAGGATGCACAAGCATTCCAGATCCAATAATGATATAATTCCTAGTTTTAAAACAAGTGGGAAAGCTGTGATTGGCAAAAGAGAGCAGGGCTGTCATCTTGTTTCTCCTTATCCACCCTGCCCTGATCCTCCATAATGTAGACATTAAATGGCCAGTGGGAAGCACTCCCCTGAAAAAAATAGATGAATTCTATCCAACTATGACATCAAGACCACAAACATCCTTTGATCATATGGCAACATCCATGGAACAATACAACTGACAGGAATGAATAGCCCAGGGTCTAAAGTCAATGCTTCAAACAGTAATTCCTTTGAACTAGCATTCAAATTGACAACTGCATTACTCTGCTTTGCCATTAAAAGGCATAAAGGAATCCCATAGCACCTTTAAGACGAATGGAGAAGATATTTCTAGCATAAGCTTTTGCAGACACAGCCTGTTTCCCCAGAGCACCTCCCTTCTTGCATTACTGCTGTGATCCAATTCAGAGTACAACATTGTTATATATTTTCATGTGTATTCATGTATGTACAGGAAGAACCACCCATCAACCTTCTATATTCCATTTAGTTTGACCCAAGACTGTATGATATAGCTGTACTTCATGTTCAGAGTTTTGGAAAAGTTACTTTTTTGAACAGAGTCTGCATGCCCAGAATCTTAGTTATTGTCTAAAGAAGTAACTTTTTAAGCTTCCTTTTCATACCATCTATGAAAACTAGAAATCTTTTATTGCTGAGTTTGCTAATACAGCAACTGTCTCCAGTAGTAGGCAGTTATCAAGTATGAAAGACCTCTAAAGAAAGTCATCAACATGTAGGGGAAACATAGAACCAGATCAATGGGGCCACTTCTAGTACTTTTCATCTATATCACAAGCAGGGAGAAATCACAACAATTTATTGTGTCTCTTCCCCAATTTACTGTGAGGATTGCATCTAAGCTCAGAGGGAAGAGTGGCAGGTTATAATCAGCCTCTGCCAAACTTTTGAAGTATATTGCAAATCTCCAAGGTCTCTCCCTCTCCTTGTCTCTCATGTGATTGCTGGAATACCAAGACTGTGTGTGGGATTTTGCTGTGAGATCTTCATAATTGTTAGATAAGCCTACTTAGTTATCTACTTGGCATCGAGCCTCTGCCATTACTTGTTTCTTCTACATTCCCACCAAGAAAGCTAGTAAAGTGTGAAGTTAAAGGAGAACAAGAAATCCCCCAGGAAAAAAGAAAAGGGAAAAAGAAAAACCACTGCCTCAACCAAATACCTCCCCTCCCTCAACCAGTCTCATTCCCAGGGTTGATGATTAGAAGTCTTTTTTTACAAAGTTGCATACAACTACTTCATTAGATGAGCACAGCAGTTGCTTATCCACCAGTTAGACAGGCAGTTATTGTTCAAATTGCCTCCTAAAGAATACTGGGATTTGAAGAGTAGTGAGGTCCATGACCTCTTTGACTGAGCATTTTAAAGACCCCTCCTTAAACTACAAACTCCCAACTTCTGCAGGAGGCAGGCACAAGATTGCAAGTGGAATTCACACTCCTTACCTACCCATTAAGCTCTAGATGTCCCTGGCTTTATGATTTGATGGAATACTGACAAATGATGTCCTTAGATCAGGGATGGAGACCGTGGTTCCTTGATCTGCTAGGGTTCCCCAATAGGCCATTAGAAGTTCCATGAGAGATCGTGATTTTAAAAATCCTTTTTTTCGGACTGTGATATAATAATTCTCATGAAAGGGTTCCCTGAGAGCTGAAAATTATTTCAAAGGTTCCTACATGGAAAAAAGATTGAGAAAAGCTGCATTCAGCTAAGTCAAAGCATTGATTCTTTTAGCCCCATATTGCTAATATTCTGAACAAAGCTCTTTCCTAATTCTACACAGTCAGATGCAAAGGAGGAGAGGGCTACATCTCAAATTGTTGTATAGCAAAAGGATTGCAGCAGATGTAGGTAGTATGACATAAATGAGCTACAACTCCTATTCTTCCATATATCTTTTTAAGACATAGCAGAGTCGTGGGCAACATGTGGCCTGCAGGCCATATGGTCTTCTGAGGACATATTTGTGGGGTCAACCCTATCCACAAACAATTATGCTGAATTCAGAAGCAATGAAACACCTTCAATTTGCATATGTTGTCTGATTTTAAACATATTTATCCCAAACCAGCAGCCTGATTTGCTTCCAAATGTCAGTGTAGTTGGGAGCACATGGCTATTTCAAGGAATAACTGGCCCCCGGATCCCACTGAAGTTGCTTAACTTTGTTGTTACTCACAGATAGGCAAACATGTTATTTTCAAGGCCATTTTTGTGTCTCCCAGGGGTTAAAAATCCTCAAAAATATGCCCAGATGTATCTACGGTAATGAAGGACATTTTGATCACATTTGGCATACCCTCCCCTCCCAGCTCAGAGCTCAAAATGTTATCAGCATTTTCCTAATAATTTCATTTGTTCCAAAATACTTCCAAAGGGCCCAGAGAAATCTCAAAACATAGTGAAAATTCCCCTCAAGATCCTAGGGGGTATTTAGGAGATTTGGGGGGGGGGGTTCAGGAATGGCTGCTGTGAAGGATGAGGTTTTGGGGAGCTGCTGTGAAGGATGAGGTTTTGGGGAGCTAATGTGCCCCCTAGCTTTTCAGCTACCCAGAAATCTTGTAGCTGGAGCTCTTGGCTCTTCTCCATTTGCACTTCCCTAAACTGGAGTCTTGATGGATTTTCTTACATGCAAAAGTATCCTGTTCCATCCACATATATTTCTGCTAAGATTATACTTTGATGTAGATTTTTTTACCTGTTCATGCCACCAGGATCTCTATTTGCCTACAGAATGTGTGTGCCCTGCCATCCAACCATTTCACTCTAGACATAAGCCACTAGAGGTCACACACTTCCACTTTTCAGGCTTTTCAACCCAATTCAAGTGTTCAGTTACTTGTCTGTATGTTTCTTGATATTCTTAACTAGAGGTTGCATGCTGTCCTGTGATCCAGTTCCAGCAATGTGGGTGGCTGTAATGGCGCTGTTGGTAGCTGGGAATCTGATATTTCATCTCCATGCTTTGATTGGCAATATGTTTCCCAAGCAAGTTGTTCAGGAGCTAACTCCTGAAGACAGAAACTGTGTGTGATATATAGCAATGAAAATCAGTATTTAGTTCAAATCTCTATCTCTTTTTCATTCCAAATGCTCTAATCTTAGGGTGAGTCAGCATGAACATGAAAAAGTAGTCTCACTTTGACTTCAGTACTGTCCTCATGCTGTGTGCTGACCTCCTGTTAGCATCTTGGGGTTTCTTGTCATAAAGCCCTTCCACACAGCCATATAACTCAGAAGATCAAGGCAAAAAATCCCACAATGTCTGCTTTGAACTGGGTTATCTGAGTTCACATTGACATTAAGCCCAGTTCAAAACATCAAATGTGGGATTTTATTCAGCTGTTTGGAAGGGGCCTTAGTCCAACTTTGTCCTACTTTAGGCAAAGTTGGGTTAAAACAAGAAAGACATTGGGCGAGGAAGGAGATGGCTCATCCCCATGTCTCTTCTGCCACTTCCTACTAGCTGTGGAACTCTGTGGAAATGGCTAGCCAGTATGAAGACATCTGTGGCCCCATCTACACTGACCATTTAATGCAGTTTAAATCTAGCTTCAAAATGCAGCCTCCAGACAGCAAACTACCACAGAAGTTGATGAAAGAAAGCTCATTATTGCTGTAATCGTCATCTGGGCCTCAAATTGGTCACAGGATTTTAACGTAATTATCTGTATAGCAAAACTGCTTTCTTCAATACAATTTTGAAAATGCATTAAATGGTTAACATAGATGACCCTTGCGATGTCGCTCTGCCCCCTCCTTCCTGATCATGTGGACATCCCATTATGACATCACAGACATTATAGACAAAAGGAAACTGCTGCAGCCTCTCCTAGCTAATAATTTTTGCCATCTTGACAATAGTGATGTTGCTTGGCCACACATGTCCATTTTCATCTGTGAAATGTCAAAGGGTATGATGCATACCTATATGTATATATGTGTGTGGTCCTTAACTTGCCACCTTGCACTTCATGTGGTCCTCAAATTGCTTTGCCCTTGTTTTATAAGGAACATCCCATCCCTGCCTTACTTTGGCAGAAAGGATAATGATAAAACTGGAATCTTTTGTTCTGTTTTGTTTGCTTAGTGCAGTGGATTTATTAGGATTAGCAAATTAACAAACAGGATGGAAAATATAAGGCAAGCAGAAATTTATTGCATACAAAAGTGTTGAAGTATGAAATGAAATCAGCTGGAGTCTGAGTATCAAAATGGCATGTTTTCCACATATTCCCATGCACAGAGGTAAATTCCATTTTGTTCAAGGGGTCTAATTTCAAATTTTCACAGGATTACAGCCTCAAGTTGCCCATTACATGGATTGATGAAAAACCCATTATTCTTGCCCCTTAATGCCAATTCAAATATTATGAAAGGAATATATTAATGTTCAGTTGTAATGGAATTTCTAACTGTTTGGGATTAAAGGTTTTATTTACAACTATTCTGAATGAGCAACAAGCTCATTCACTATATTTGCTTTTCACACTGTTGTATTGGCTGACAAGAATGCTTTTGAATGTCTTAAACAACAGAACGACAGAAATTACAAATGACTTTCAGTATCCATTGTTGGTGTAGTTGAAGTCAATGGAGATAAGTCAATCTACTACAATGCCTAAGGAGTAGTATTTGACTGCAGCAAGTAGCAAGTAAACTTGAGATTTCATATCGTTAGGCAAATGAATGATGGGACAGAGGGATCAACTTAGTATTCTGGACACATCTCTGATTGACAATAAAGCAAATCCCAAAGTGCTAAGGTTTAAGTTTGTTTGCTCATCAGCAAATCCACTGTTTCAAGGAAATATTGCTCTTAGTAGACAGCATTATTCAGTTACTGCCTTTCCACAGTGGCAGATTCCTAGTATCTTTGCCCATAGGGTCCAACAGATGTTACACATTTGATGTTAGAGAACTTTCCACTTTCACAGCTGAACCCCCTTGGAAGAGAACATGGGTCTCCACATGGTGAGCAAGTGTTCATACAGTGAGCAGCAAAAGGTGGCATAGCATCTGTGCACCCCTCTCTGCTTGGACCACAGGTTGTCACAATTCTTTTGTTGGGTCCACATAACACATGGGGTCCACAAGGAGGCCGTGGGTCCGAGATACCTACAACTGCTCCCTGGCTCCTTCGTACAGCTGCAAAGGCAGGAAAAGTGATGGAGGGAAAATAAACATATGACAATTAAGTCCTGCCTGCCCTGGATACAAATTTTAACTCAGAGCGTTTGTCTACACTAGCAAAAACCTTGGGTCACTCATAATGAAAACCTGGATATCTTCAGGACACACACTTATTTTGGTGAGGACCCTGTTTTGTTTTTTTTAAAAAAACCATTTTTGTTCTGCTTTGGGCATTGTAGGGGATACTCCAGAGTTTGCTGGAAATTCGAGAGTGGGTTTAGGGCAGTCTGGACAGTTAAGAGAAAGAATGCTGGTGTCCAGACTAAACACCAACATCATCACCCTTTCTCTGCTCTCATTTCTTTCTCTGTGTCAATGCCATCACCACTCCTAGCTGGTCATGGACTTCCATGTGAGTTCTTGACCATTACAGACATCTCTACTGGCTTCAGACAAGAGTGTCTCTATGACCCAAAGGAAGGAAGGGGAGCCCCCTCATTCTTCCTGGTTGTGCAGTCTCACCATTCTGACCCTAGCAGTGCCACTCTTGCAACCAGCCAATATTTCTAGTTATGCAGGTGCCCGGCTCTGATATCAACAGAAGCACCTGTGATATCCAGGAACTGGTATGTATTTTCATGGTTGGTTAGGCATAGCAGTGGAAACATGGAAGAGATGAGATGTGTGATGCCTTGGCAGAGCAGGTATACTGCCCAGAGTCAGGTTGGGCACAAAACAAATGAGACATTGGGATAGCCAAGGGTCAGATTTGGAGTGACGAAAACAACTTTCTTCTCATTTGCATAAAAGCCTCCACATTAATGTGACTTTATTTCAT
Source organism: Anolis sagrei (assembly GCF_037176765.1). NCBI lineage: Eukaryota > Metazoa > Chordata > Lepidosauria > Squamata > Anolidae > Anolis > Anolis sagrei. The sequence continues at coordinate 136,260,254 of NC_090022.1, forward strand.
GTCTCAGTTGAGCCTTCTCTTACAGTCCTTAGTCACCTTCATTTCCTGCCTCCAGAGCTCTGGCCCTCAGCCTTTGGATCTCACAAAATTCCTCTTCTCCCAGCTTGGGCCTCTTCTACACTGCTATATAATCCAGATTTTCAAATCACACAATCCACATTATCTGATTTGAACTGGATTATATGAGTCTACACTGCCATATCATCCAGGTCACAGCAGATAATTTGGATTTTATATGGCAGTGTAGAAGGGGCTTTGGCTCCTGGTCCCCCCCCCCCCCAATGGCCTATTCAACAGTGTTACAGTCACTAGGTTATACACAGTTCTGTAAGTAATAATAAACAATGGGCAGAGAAGGGTAGAAGGTCACCAAGATACTTACAGATGTTCACAGCACAGTCTCCATCACCCATCCTAATGAGAAAGAAGTGAAAAGCAGGTTACTAAACATATTTGCTTACTTTTATATCCTTCGCTTGCATAAAAATAATCAAACTGGTCTATAACAAGCTCACAAAATATTAGAATCAACCAAAATTATTAAAACATTTATTCAGAACCCCATGAAACAACAATGAAACAGATGAAAGAGGCTAAAGTAAAAAATGTGTGTCTTGACACCATTTATCTGGTTAAACGGGGGAGCTTGCATGCAGTGAATGTGGGGCTATTTTTGGATCTCAAGATCATTCCAATATGTTGTAGGTTAAGGTTATGGCTACAATTAGCAGAAAAGTTAACTTTAACCAGATTCATTGTAATCAACACAAAACTCAGGTTCAACCGCTATTCCAGTTTGGTTCTGTACATGAAAAGGCAGATACGATTTTGTCCTTTCCCTCAGAGATTGTCTTCTGCCAGGAATAAAAGTGATGATTGAAAAGGTCTCAAGTGGTGTCTGTAACACCTGACAAGTGTGATTCATTTGGCAGACTATGCTAATTAACCCAAGGATCCTCACCTTAGTTCCTCTCCATCCAGCAGCTTCCTGTATGTAGTGATCTCTATATCCAAGCCCATCTTCATGTTCATTAGATCCTGATACTCCCGTAGTTGGCAAGCCATATCCTGCTTAGCCTTATGTAGGGCATCTTCCAGCTCAACTAGCTTGCACCTGGCATCTTTCACAGCAGTGCCCCCACGTTCCTCGGCAGCAGCCACCTCTTCTTCTAGCTTGGCACGCTGTGAATGAAAGGTGCAAGATCTTAACAGACAACACATGAACTGAACTTAGTTCATCTTCTTACCTGAGCATTGGGTAGTGTTTGCAATGTTTTCTCTGTTTCAGTTCAGTTCAGATTCCAATTAAAAGAAAGGAGATTCCAACAGAACATCAAGAAAATGTTTCTGATGGTACAAGTTGTTTGCCTGCTTATGAAAATGTTGGGACTTTCCATTGGAGATTTTTAAACAGAGGGTGAATATGCACTTCTTAGGGATACTACTTAGTGGCTAATATCTGTAATGAAAGGAGATTGGACAAAATGGCCTTTCAGGTCCCTTTTAGCAATTATAATTCTGATTCCTTTTAATACAGTGGTTCTCAACCGGTGGGTCCCCAAGTGTTTTGGCCTACAACTCCCAGAAATCCCAGCCAGTGTACCAGCTGTTAGATTTCTGGGAGTTGAAGACCAAAACATCTGGGGACCCACAGGTTGAGAGCCACTGCTTTGATAGGAATTCTTGCTTTTCTTGCTGTAAACTTTATAAGTCACACATGCCTTTCAGAGTATTTTCTGAACTGAGAGTTGTCAAGGAAGTTCTTCTTATATCTTCCCATGCAAACATCCCTACATATACTTTCTTGCCATTATCTTCAAATGAAAATTGTTTTCAAATACATCTGTTCAGCATCAAGAACAATACATGTGGACATAGCTGTTTTAGAAAATAAATGAGAGATTAAAATGTACTAAAGTTGTGAACCAGCATTGTCATGGCATTGTGGAATATAGAAGGCCTGTGCCAGTTATTTATTTCAAAGACAGAAGTCAACTGGTTTCTTTATTACATGCAATAGCCATAATTGTTCCAATATACAATTTCAATACATTATGACAACTTTACAACCATAGTCCCAAGGGCAATTATGTTCCTTCTCACCTGGGCTTTGACATTTGAAACTTCTGACTCCAACCTGTGAACAGCTCTTGTTATCTCACTAAGTTCTTCTTTGACATGACGTAGGTTGTCACAGTGTTTGGCAGCAGTAGTTTTCAACTCCTGATACTGAAGCACAAGAGAAAATAACAGCTGGGAAATGCTAGAGACTGTGTGAATAATTCTTCTGCTCCCTATCAAAGCTCCCATGCAGCTATAGCTATCAGAATAGAGACAGTATCCAGCCTCCACCAACAAAAGTTACAAGAAATGATTAACAACTCTCCAGGCTATTTTATTGGGCATCAATTGCACATGAGATTAGGAAATCCCTTCTGCTGTGGTGGTCTGCTCAGAGCATGCATTATTAGAGCATGGCTGAAGCAATGAGAGATGCTAAAGCCCCTTCGAACTGTCCTTACATCCCAGGATCTGATCTTAGGTTATCTGATTTGAACCGGATTTTATGAATCTCCACTGCCAGATAACCTGGGATAATCAAATAATCTAGGATCAGATCCTGGGATATAGAGCAGTGTAAAATGGGCATTAGTAAAAGGTACAGATTTTCCCCTGACATTAAGTCCAGTCGTGTCTGACTCTGGGGTGTGGTTCTCATCTCCATTTCTAAGCCGAAGAGCCGGCATTGTCCGTAGACACCTCCAAGGTCATGTGGCTGGCATGACTGCATGGAGCACCATTACCTTCCCTTCAGAGCTATACCTATTGATCTACTCACATTTGCATGTTTTTGTTTTGCTAGGTTGGCAGAAGGTGGGGCTGACAGCAGAAGCACACACCGCTCCCCGGATTCGAACCTGTGACCTTTTGGTCAACAAGCTCAGCAGCTCAGTGCTTTAACCCACTGCGCCACTGGGGGCTCCCAAAAGGGGCCTTAGTTAAGTATAATTATCTTAGTATACTTAGTACATTGGTATATTTTAGTAAATAATTCATTTAGAGTAATGCCAATGTTTAAAGGTTAGAGCATCACCCAATACAGACACTCCAAGCTTCACTTCTACTCTGAAAATCTCTTCTACTGGGGTGGACAAAATGTGGCCTTGCATGTGGGTCCCCAAAGCTGTTTGTCTAGTCCCTAATCTACTGACTACCTTTTTCTTGAACAAATAAGGGTGAATTGAGACTTCTGGGAGTCTCTAGAAGCAGGCATGTAGCGGGGGGGGGGGGGGGGCTTGAGGGGCTTCAGCCCTCCCCTCCCCAAATTCTCATGGTGGTTCGCGAAAAAGGCCTTACTGGTGCATTATTTAAACTGTTATGTTTATTCATATCATGATCTGATCACCATACTCAATATATCCCATATGCATGGGGGTATTGGGGTAATGATACAAAAGGTTTGCTAGAGTAGACCCTCTTTCACTCAGACTCAGCCCCCCCGAAACTCAGCCCCCCCGAAAAAATCTCACCCCCCCCCCCTCCCTGGAATCAAAATCCTGGCTACGGGCCTGTCTAGACGTAGCATTTCTCAATTTTAAAAAATCCCATTGTCCCAAAATACTTGGGGCAGAATATCAAGCCTCTCAGATTTCTGGCTACCTACTGAAAAAGCCTTTAAAAAACTTAACCACCCAGCATTTCCCTGCTACTAGAAAATTGCTCCTGCCCCGCCCACTTCTTCCTGGTGCATCATTTCTTTGTGCCACGAGAGGGCCAGCAGCAGGGAAATGCCAGCCGAGTAAGTTATTTTCTCTTTTTAAGGCTTTTCTGAAGAGTTCTTTTTGTCTGAGTACCCTGCCGGAAGATCTAGCAGTGCATCTGGAAACACCCTTTCCTCATAAAAGCATGACCTTTCTGGGGCCTTTGTGAACTCTAATGTGAGCACAATCACGTTTTTTAAACCTGTGTGGATGCAAATTAAAGTCCTGGGTGGAACTGCCCTTACTTAAACAAGTAAGCAAGGAGAGGGGCTGGACGGATTGCCAAATACCCACCCATGGCAATTTGCTATGAACATGAGTGGGTATGGTCATCATCCCCTTCCCCCATCCCCGTTTAGTCCTTAAAAATAGAGACAAAACTTTCATATAGAGACATGACACTTGCCTTAGTTTCCTGGGGAATGGAAATGAAACTATGGAGCTTTGGAGGGGGGGGGGGATCACCCCATCCTATCTCCAAAGCTCTGCAGTTTCATTTTCAAGCCTTGGGAAGTAAGATAAACCTTTTGCCTCCATACAAAGGCTTATCTTACTTACTTCCACAAGGCTTAGGGAGCATCCTACGACACTTTTTCACCAATGATGTATGGGCATGTTGCCCATCCCATGATGTCACTTGACTTTCAGCAGAGGCCCTGCCCACAACTGGAATGAAAGCATCGTACAACACTTCTGCCCTATCACAGGAGCCTGTTTGTGTTGTGTTGGCTCCAATGGAGCCAGCACAGATCCTCACCACTCAGGGAACAAGTGGAAGGGTTGACTCTGGCTTTGTTTGCTGCTTCCCATCAACAAAGGACTCTGCTCCCACCACAGTGCCCCCTTGAGTTCTACTCAAAGTGCCCACCCTTTTCTTGAAGTTTGCAATGTGACATGTCAGTCATCTCCCTTTACCCACTTTTCCAACATACTGGCACCGCTATATTTTAAACATGGGACCTACCTGACAACGGCACCATGCTTCAGCCTCAGCCCGGCTCCTTGAGGAGATTTCTTCAAATTGACGCCGATATAGCTCCATAACACAGTCCATATTCAGACCTCGGCTGTTGTCCATCTGTACTGTGACACAGGTGTCTGAGATACAAGACTGAAGCTCATGGATTTCCTACAAGACAAATTGGACAGAAGCAGGGAGTCACTGTTAGTGGTATGGATGTCTATTTTCATTAATACAAAAATGACTTGAGGTTTGATCTCTCGGCTTTCTGAGAAAATAGAAAATACATTTGATCTCTCTCCCATTCCCCTGCCCATATATAAATAATAAATAAATACATTTTATTGATTAGCCCTTAGGCTATATCACCCATACTAAACCAAACAACAAAGCTTTATATGACTTAATAAAACTCTATGTAGTAAGTTAAGTAAGACACTTATAATAATACAGTAAATAAGAGTTATAAAACTTAATATATACATCATAGTTCCTACCCCTCTGCCCATATATGATGTTCAATCAATGGGAAATTGGGTTGTTCTTGATAGACTTTGAAACTTTGGCTTTCAACCTCACATTCTGGGTAATTTTTCTCAAACATGTGGCAGCTTATCAGGTGAAGTGTTGTGGGAATCCATTTGTGCCAAAGACCCACCAAGCATTCTTGATTTCTATTTTTCTTCAAATATGTCCTAAGGTGGTGGGAATTTGACCCATAAAGTTCTTGACTGAAAAAGATTTAAAGCTCAACTTGGTTTAGACCATGGGTTCCCAGACTTGGTTCCCCAGATGGGTTTGCACTATAGATAGCATTGCCAACAGGAAAGGATTTGGAGAATTGTAACCCAAATACTATAGGGAGTATCTAAACTTGAAAATCACTAGCCTAGATAATACTTTATTCCTTCCTCTTATTCTCTTCTGGTGGATTTATAATCCCTAGGAATTCATAGCTATGGTTCTTTCATTCTCAGGTGCAAGGATTTAAAAAAAATCAAGTGTTTTCTCACCATTGAGAATGTTTTAAAAGCATGTTTAAAATATTTATTATTTTTCTGGGATTATTTTGTGTGAAAATCAATGTTTTGTGCAAAATTCACTTTTTTTGCTATATGCACAGAAATCACATATCATTTTACCCTTGTATTGCAATGCCAGATTTTGCAGCAGCTGAAAACTTTCCAATGAGGTGTATTTCCTGCTCTATTTTGTATAGTCTTACTAGTCAATTGTATTTTATCCCACTGTCCTTCCTGAAAGCTCAAGATGGAATATGTGACCTAGTATTATACTATGCCATGTGGTCCTTTTTGCTTCATTGGGGAAAGTTAATTTTTGCCCTATCTGAGATTTTCCAGATATATTTTTACTAATGTCTCATTATGCTTTATCACTCAGCATAGTACCTGGGAAGGGAAGAATAGTCTATAAGCTAATTCACCCATACTTTCTATGCTATAGGTGTGGTCAGGTGATATTTTCTGAGTAGGAGATCCATAGTATTTTCATTGGTTTTAGTTGGCTAGACTGTGAGTTCAGTGCCGGAAGTAGCACCACCTCACTCTTATGGCCAATAGCATGGGAGGGATACCTATCATACAAAAACCTATTCAAATGTTCTCTAAGCCACTCATGGATCTTTCTTCTTCAGCCAAAGTACCCATCTCAATTCTTTCTAAGCTTCTATAATCCTTTTTCAGAATGCACATTTTAGGCCATAGCATTCCCAGCACCCATAAGGAAAACATCTTACCTGATAAAAAGTGGGTTTGTAAAAGAAAAGGTCTTTTATCAAAGCCTGCACTTTAGCTTCCTTTTCTGATTTGTCCATGAAAACACAATCCACTTCCTGTAGGAATATAGAATTTAAAGGGGAAAATGTTGAACAACTTTAGGAAGAAATTTTAATGTTTGCCATTATCACTAGTCAAGGCTTGGGGAGTTTAAAAACACCAAAAATACAGCAAGGTACAGAAACATAAATGGCTTTTCAGAAATGTTTTTTGCCACTTGCCTTTTTAATGGACACATACTCATTCTCAGTACATGTTCGTTTGTGGCACTCCTCTTCAAACCTGGTGAGGGAAGTTAAACATTTTATTAACATTTTCACATTTTATTGTGGTGCTCATGAAATCACCCATTTTTCCTGAGTTTAGTATCAGTCTACTCTAGAATATAATCTGTAAACTGTTAATGTATTAAACATCATTTCTGTTTCAATAAATTACTTCCTCTTGCAGAGAGCTTGATGCTAACAACTATGCCAGCAACTTTCTCTTGGAATAAAGGTGAGATGTAAATTTAATAACTAAAGTAAGTAATTATATAGACAAAACAGGACTTCTTAGGTATTTCACATCAAAGGATTATTTGCTAGTGTTTTATAGAGGATAGTCTTCACTTTGAAGAGCTCTCTTAGTAGACCAGTGGTTCTGAACCTCTGGGTCCCCAGGTGTTTTGGCCTACAACTCCCAGAAATCCCAGCCAGTTTACCGGCTGTTAGGATTTCCAGAAGTTGAAGGCCAAAATGTCTAGGGACCCACTGAAGTAGACAGTGTCATGCTTGGGAGTGCTCTCCATTGGAAGGGCTGCCTCATCCAAGACCTGAGTCCCGTTTCTAGTATCAGATTAGATTCCCTAAAACCATGGAGCCCATTGAAGTGTTAACCAACTACTAATCTTGCATTTACTCAATGGGTCTACTCTAGTTGAGGCTAAACTACATTTAGGCTGAAGTCTGGTTTAAAGATGGAGATCAAAATTCAGAAGAGAGACCAATTGCCCATCAACATTTAGCATCTTGACATCATTTAGCATCTTGACATCATTAGTAGACTAAGCAGCCAAAAACATAAGTCATTATGTACGAGGGGTATTTTTTAAGTAAGGTCCGTTTGAACATAAGTACACAATGAAAGTTTATTTCAAAAAAGTAAATTTATTTTCAGAAAGTACATACTTCACTCTATTTTTTGACATAGTTGCCAAGTTTGTTCAAACACTTATCATACCTCTGAACCAATTTTAAAATACCCTCTTCATAAAAACTTGCCACTTGCTCCGATAACCAAGAGTTCACTGTAATTAAAGAAGGGCGACCAGAGTGGTCCTCATCGTGGACGTTGTCACGGCCATCTTTGAACTGTCGTACCCACTTACGCACTTTGCTTTCACTCATAACAGTATCATCGTACACTTCACAAATCTGTTGATGAATTTCTGCAGCAGGCAGGTTCCTTGCTGACAAAAACCATATCACTGAGCAAACCTCACATGCGGAGGATGAGTTGATAGTCTTAAACATTTTTAAAGCACAGAACAGAACCGTACAGGTTAGCTACAGAGCGGAAACTGAGCACAGTTGTTTCCGAGGCATGCTGGTACACGACGCACGTGCTCGTTGCAGTATGCGTGCGAACTATTAGTGTCTACAACAAAACGGACCTTACTTAAAAAATACCCCTCGTACTTGCCACTATGATGAGATACACTGAGTTTTCTATTTAAATTGTAGTAATTGTTTCCAAATGTATATCTAAATATCTGAATTGGCATGTATGTATTTTCTTCTAATCCATGTGCTTCTTTACCCTCCTTTTGCAATGCTTAGGATGCCACCTGACATGCATACAAGGGAAGTGTTTATTACTTTGATAATCTCCTTGAAAAGATTATCTATAATCAGCTCAATATTCATCAGGCTCTGAACTTCCTAAACTTCATAAGCTTCACCCTGCTTGGATAGCAATGCTTGTAATAAGCTATATTTCATAGAAGAGGCAGAGTTCACAATTACTTTTTTTGGGCTTTGGCTTTCAAAATTCCATGGATGCTTTAAGATATGATTTAAAAATACCATTTTTTGAGAAGAGATATTCTCTCTTGTACATTCTTTCATCCATGCATGCCAGAGCCATAACAATGGATGGCAGGAATGGTTGGAGGCAAACCGCCCAATTTAGTAAATGCTGCTTATTAACTGGGCATTGTGGGCTTTGGAAGGCTTCATCTCATCCTCCAATTCTTTTGATCCTGTGCAAGCATTAAAACCAGGAAGTTTATTAAATACCTAGTGAGCCGCCATCCATGAGTGATGCCTGTATTGGGTGATTACATCTGTCTAGTGCTGTGCATTCAAAATGTCATTTTGATCACAGGCTGTGATGATAAATCACACTCACTTTTTTTTGTTGACTTCCAGAGCCCCTCTCCAGTTTTTCATTTCTGCCTGCAGCTGTGCTCTCTCACATTCCATGCACTCCTGTTCTTTCTTCAGGCTGGCTATATACTCCTTAAATATGGGCTCCATGTTGCTTTTGCAGCACTTCCTCTCTCGCAGGAAATCCCACTTTGTCTTCAACATCAAATTTTGCTGCTCCAAAAATTGGACCTGTCACCCAAAGCATGGATAGCATAGATATTCTGGTTAGAACTAGATGTCAGGTCACTAATCAGAGAGCTGTTTTATAGATAGAGTCAGAACTTTACAAACCAGAATACGCTAAGATGGTTCACTAGAAAACACAGAGACAATGCAGACATTGCTAGAGGCCTTTTCCCCCCAGTTCTATTTCACATAACAGAGTAATTTATGCAACTGACTGATTCAGGAATCCATTTTAAAATTTAGTCATCTAGCCTTGGGTTTAGAACATTTCTATATGCCTCTAACTTACTTTGTCAATGAAAGAAGCAAACTTGCTGTTGAGACTCTGTAATTCCTTCTTCTCTTGGCATTTTGTCGCTTGGGCTGTGGCATCAATCCCCAGGTTGAGCGGTTCCAGCAAATCCTGATTGCATGTTACCCTGGTGATGTTTGGAGAGCAAGGCATACACATTCCAGAATGCCCATAACCACAGCCATATCCAGCACCACAACAACCATATCCACTCTTGTAGCCATATCCACACCTTGGAGGTGGACAGTTCCCAACAGCAATTCTGGGACTGCAAGATCCAATGCCTCCCAGACTTCTGGTACTGAAGCAACCTGCTCCTCCACAACTGATCCCAGCGATTCGGGATGAGCAGGAATCACTGATCCGAGATGCATTCCCTGGGTGTTGTAGTACAGCTGAACAAGAGCTAAAATTTCTAGGGCCACAGGCAGGGATTGAATGGCAAGACATAGTTGGTGGAAGAAAAGGAGGTGCAAGAAGGGGAAAGCACAGCTGCAGAGTGGAAAGTGCAAAGATGTTGTGGTTCCTTATGGAAAAGATATGTCCTTTATAACTGTTTGGGCCATCTGGGTTTGGCTGGCATAAAAATAGGAGTACAAGTGATGTCCCAGAATTTATTAGCTTGGGAAATTGAAGGGAACTACAACCTGGGATGCTATACGCGCACCACCCCACCCCATGGCTGCTCACCTGGCACATGAAAAGGTTTCAGGGATTTCACAAAGTTATTGTTTACTGCATTTGCAATGCCATATTAAAGAGTTTATTCCACTCTCCCCCTTTTTTTTCACACAGAGGGAACAAGACTTATAATTAACACAAAGATGTATCAAGAAGTGAGGATTTGCATCACCTGTGTTTTCTGATTGTGCTGACAACTGGCTATATGGCCTTTCTATGTTTCAGTTTATAGGCCAATTAGTGAGGCTACTCATACACTCCCATTTCTTGGTGTCCTTCATTCCTCCTCTCTCCCCCTCTTTCTATCGCAAAAATTGCCAAGGGAAATGCTTCCTCAAGCTCTTGTTCTTGAATTTCTCCATAGGAATCTATCTAAGACAACCTAACTATGGTACAATCCATACCCATTGAAGATTGGTTCTTGGACTTATTGCAGAAATTAGAAACCTGTGGTTTAACAGATAATAGCATCCTTGAAATGAATGACTTCTGGTGCAAGCAACCAGAGTATCATGTTGGAGGACTCAGAAAATACCTAGAGAGAACACCTCTCTAGTATTCCTAGCTTTACCAGCATAATGCTATACTCAGGTTTTGGTTATGCATGCTATAAAATTGCACTGGAGGACCTAGATAATGCTTAGAGTCAACACTGATTTTGGACACAGATAAGTGAAATTGTGGGTATCAGTCCTGCAGATGTGGGGGTTGTTTTGTGTATAGGTAAGGTATGAGTGACTGGTCAAGAAAAGCTTTACTCAAATTCCCTAATATTCGCTTATTGAGTAAGGGGCTGCATAACTTCATTCAATGACATCTTCATTAAATGAATGAATGAGAGTTGGATAAGGGTAAAACTATGCAGTCCCACATTCTATCACCACCTTATTCTTTGTCCACAACTCCTGAAATTCCTTGGCCAGCATGGCCCAGTGAAAGACACTGTTTTGATACAAACCATTACATCAGATTCTCCTGGAACTGAGGGGACTACTTTGCCTTTCATCTCAGGCAGCAAAACATCTCCCCAAGGCTATCAGAAATCGGAAAACTCTCAAAAGCAGGACCTGGGCACAGCTCTACTTTCCTCAATTCATGTCCTCTTGGTGGTTTTAATGTAGGGAAGCTCCTAGATCTGCATGTGAATTTCAAGAAAGAGGCAAATATGAGCTTATAACAAGAAGATGGAACATAACTTTATATTACTGTTGTGCAGCACCTTCTTGTTAGTGAATTGCTCCACTGCACAGCTGTGTGGCAATGAAATGCACAATGATACATGCACACATGTGCACCCATGTATATCCATGCACAATGCACACCACTGATAAGTATGCATATACCATGCATATCCATGTGCAAAAGCAAAACAGGTATACCTTTGCTTCTGCTGTCTTGAACTGAATATTATCCTTTTGAGTAAGATGAAAGAATCCAACTTGTTCCTCAGGGGAATGATTGTAATGCCCCCGTTCATTTTTTCCATTGTACAGAAAAGAATAATAAAACTGCATCTCTTTGAAATCCTCATATGCAGCAACAACTCTGATATTTAGGAGTTAGGAAGCAAGTTACTAATCATAACCTTAATTAATACATGTTGCAAAGTGAATTGCATCACATAATGTTTTGCAATTACAATCACACAGTTTTATGGCATTACTTTATCTCACCTCACCACAGTTGCAATTGCACCATGCCAGTGTGATCATAAAATCTCCATAGTCTATAATTTTATTTCTAGAACAGTCTATGAAATTGGATTTTCAGAGCATATCTATCTCAAAATGTATGTTCAGTAAACATGTTCTGGCCTAAATATTGATAGTAAAGGGCAACATTGCACCCTAAGTTACACTATCAACATGATAACACTGACCTCAATGCATTCCTTTTCTATCATACTTTATCTAAAACGGAGAGGTATTTGTGATATTGCAAGTAGCATTGGGAAAATATATTCTCTAGAACATCTTTTTTTTCCTTACAAGGGAACAGCCAGGGAATCTAGGAGGATTACTGCATCCCTTAGTCAGATTTATGGACCTCTTCACACTTACCTCAGGCATGCTCCGTTTCACAATTGGTGGAGGGTCAAAGGGGATGAGGTCTGCCGAGTGTCATGTGATTGTGCTTGGCAGGCCCCATCCCCAAAGTGCTGCAAAGGGGCAATTTGCCCCAATGTGATGAGGTGGTATATGTGACAAAATTACCTCACTTTTCCTTGTAGGTGGCCCAGCTCTTCAACACACAAGATATAACGTCTGGATGAGTTCTGATGTTAAACAACCATATTTACTCAAGTATAATACACCATTGATGTGCACCTCAATTTTAAAGGTATGTATTGGGGAAAAAGATTTGTTGCCAAATGTAGTGTGCAGCTTCTCCTTGCCTGCCAGCAATTCTGTGGCCCACCTCAAAATGGCCAACAGGCAAAGGGAAGCTGTGTCCCTCCATCAGGTTGGGACTGGTGAGTTTGGGTGATGGACAGGAGGCAGCTTCCAAACTAAGGTCTTATTCAAGAGGCCTTCAATACTGAGGCAACGGTTTTGAAGGCCTTGTGAATGAGGCCATTTGAGAGGCCATGCTCTCCATCCAGCTTAGGCTGGTGAGTTCAGCAGTCTCAACTTGATGGAGGAGCACAGAAGGGTTTACACATGTGATTCTAGCAAGCTATCAAATCTAATGTGAACAACAATTTTGGCTATGCAATTTTGCCAAAAAGAGATAAGCATTAGATCCAAGTGAATATTGTACTTCCATAGAAATAACTCACCACACAAATTCCCCTTTTTTCCATTTGTGAATATTGTTTCTGTCCCTAGCAGCACACAGCTGATGTGATCACAGTTCTCCCCACTTTGGTGAGAACATTGCATTTCCGTTTAAATCTAATTACCAGTAGTAATATTTCTAAATGTCTTATCTTTTAGGGAAAGTTAGGTACAGTGTCACCTGTTGTTTTTTTTTTAACAGCAAATGCATCCAATGTTTTGCCCTGTCACACAGATGCTTTTGTATGTAAGTTTCAAGCTTGTCTTCACTTGTATAGAAGACAGAATGTGCATCCACTTGTGAAATATTGATCCTATTTGTTGCTGTATACTTTCAAGTTGTTCTTAGACATACCCACCACAGGATTTTCCTGGCAAGATTTGTTATAGTGAGGATCTTAGTGCTGTGGAAAACTTCCACATCTCATAATCAGTACCAAAGCCCTCTTCTGTCACTGAGTAAATAGACAGAATCAGTTAGCCAAAACTAGTGGGAAACAAGTGCCAGGACGTTTCAACAAACAGGGAAGTTTTAAGGCAGAAATAGACCTCTCAAGAACCAGTATGTAAGCTATCACTATTGTAATTGAAAATCTATGTGTGTGTGTGTGCACATGTGTGTGTGTGTGTGTGTGTGTCGATGGAAGGAGCCATTTGTCTCCATTTTGGGGAGGGATATGTGGTTCTTCAGCTGTTACAAGGATAGCCTGTCAATGAAAATGTACCTCTACCATATTGAACAGAGAACATCAATGCTGTGGATTGAATATGGAGACTAATGTCATCCCAGATTTGGTTATGACATGGTTTATTTTAGTGAATGGAAACCAGTATTATAAATATTTGGTGTGGTGCCTTGAGAACTGAACTAATCATGTTGGCTCAGAAAAAAACTTGTGTTGTGCATGAGTTTATGGGAATAGATAGAAAATCTCCATCTATTATAATCTCTTCTCCTTTGTGTCCCATCACTTGATGCTGAAGCCCTCAGAAAATGGATATTCTAGTTGAAGCCAACTCTGAGATCTTCCACAGATTGAGGGATGCTTGGCAATGCTTGGGAAATCAAACTTACCATGGTAAATTGGTTACTAGGGGTTTAGCCAATATCTAATCACTGTTCCAGTTTAGTGGGATTCAGCTGATTTGGCAGCTGACTCTCTGGAAATGAGGTGGGCAGGGGCAGACAGAGAGCAGGAGGAGGCCAATTTTTGACTGTATCAACTGCATTCGGCTGCCATGAGAGAAAAGCAGCCATGAATGAGTTTGTTCTCTCAACCCCCACCCAACCCCTTTAGCCTTGCCAGAGTCAATCAAGAAAGAAAGAAAGAAAGAAAGAAAGCATATCGTTTTTCAAAGCTGGCATCTGTTTAGTGCTTAGGATAGGGATCTTTTTTAAGAATTCTCCTTTCTTCTGCATTAAATATTCTTAGTTAAATATCTTTCAGTCCTTTTTTATTTTACTAGTAATTTCACTAGCGAAGGACTGAAAGGTATTAAACTAAGGCTCTTCCACACAGCCCTATATCCCAGAATATCAGTGTAGAAAATCCCACAATATCTTCTTTGAATTGGGTATTTGAGTCCACACTCAGATAATGTGGGATTTTCTGTCTTGATATTCTGCGATATAGGGCTGCATGGAAGGCCCTAAGTTCCTTCCTCCCTTTCACCTCTTTGACTCTCAGTCTCTGCTATACCCTTCCCAGCCCTACTTTCTGGCTTGTGTGTACTGTACCAGTCTAGCAGCAATCCAACACCCTGCCCCCCGCCCCAGCCCAACTTGTTAGTCCCCATCTTTGAATCTCTGTTTCCTTTTTAAAAATCCTAAAAATATGTGGATAATCCAAATGTTCTGAAACTTAGTGGGCTTTCAGTGGTAAGTGTGTCCTCCAAGTGTAGCCATTTTCATCCCAATAGCCATAAATGAGAGAAAGCAGAGCCTCTCCATTTCCCCCATTGAAACCAATGGCTGGATCTTCCAAAGTGAAAATAGAGCTTCTGGCTGCCAGATCCAAGAAATAGCATTTCTCCCCTCCCAATTTCAGAAACTTCCTGAAAAACAGAACAGAAGCCCAGCCGAAAATGGGACTGAAACGGGATGGGTTTTCCCGAATTGCACACCCCTACTGTTTCCACTATAATGTGTGCTGGTTAGGCCTTCTCTGATGCTATGGAAGCTTCATTTTATGGAGGATACTGAAAATTAGAGCATGCTCCGAGAAGGGCAACAAGCATAAGTATGGAGAACAATACAGAATCATAGAGCTGTAAGAGACCACATGGACTACAAGTTGAAGGATGTAGACACTTTTAATTTGGTGAAGAGAAGACTAAGGGATGACATGAATACATTCTTAAAATACCTCAAGGATGCCAAAATAGAAGAAGAAGGATTTGTTCTCTGCTGTCCCAGAGGATAGGACCAGGAATGCATCTACACCATAGAATTAATGCACTGACGTGTCTCAGTGCTATGTAATCCTGGTATTCATAGTTTGATGAAGTGCCAGCCCTCTTTAGCAGAGGTTAAAAACCTTGTAAAACTGTAACTTCTGTAATTCCAAAACAATGAGCCATGACAGATAAAGTGATGTCACAGTGCATTAATTCTACAGTGTACTGTAGATGCATTTGGTTTTAATGGTTTGAAAAAAGAGGAGAGTAAATCTCAACTGACTGTTAGAAGGAACCTCTTGACAGTAAGACTGGCTCGGCAGAGGAACCATTTACCTAGAGTGGTGATGGGGTCTCTTTATCTGGATGTCTTCAGAAAGAGATATAAAAGCTCTACACAGGGTAGGATCTTGGACTCAATGTCCCATGAGGCCCCTTCCAACTCTATATTCAATGCTTGGGGTGGGGGGGGAGAAGTGTGGAATGGAATTTTAGATCATACAGTATTCTCATTTGCTATTCTTTACTAACTAACATGCAAAAGGCAGAGTTGTTTTCTTGAAATGCAAGTTGTCAGATTCATAAGTCGCCACCTAGCTTCTGTATCCATTCACCACAAAAGACTTCTTTCTTCATTTGCTTTTGTGGCAGGTAAAACTGTCTAATTCCTTTCTGTCTATCACAGAGCCTGCTTTGTCTCTTTTTTACTATATATTCTGTGCTTGAGTAAAAAAAAAAAAAACGACAACAGTGTGTAGCTTAAACCAGACATTAAAAAGGCATGGGGCCACATCACATGTTCCTTTATGCTGCATTATTCAGTTTGTTTGGTTTTTTAGCCAGTCTCATGGGGGTAGCTGATTGTGGACACACTCTATTGCATCCTTACTACATTTGCACTTGAAGAACATCATTTGCACTATTTTTTCATCTTAATTAATGGCAACATTTCTAATTCCTGTAGCCTGTGCCTTGCTTCGTGGTTGTTTGTTTTTGGGTTTTTTTGCTAAAAATGTAGTTGTAATAATGCAATGATGGTATGAGAAGAGGATGTGCTATAACAGACACCCTAAATAGTTACTGAATTGTTATGAAAAAGGGAGATTAGCAATGTTTTATTTCCAGTGGCGGCGGGGGGGGGGGGGGGGGACGGACACATTTCAATAACCCTACAATGCAACAACATCTAGAAAGCAACAAGATCATGTTATAAGGCTGAGACAAATGTGACCTAACACTCCAATTGTATAAAATAGCATGCTGTGATATTGCCCAAAGACAAATTCTTTGTTGTATATTTTATTAATAGATAATATAAAACTACATATAAGGTAGACTACATATAATAAAAAGAAGTAATAAATCATACAACATACATATATACCTAGAAAACCATTTACTAACTACAATGACACTACTACATAAACAAACTAACATTTACATAAACCAACACAGAGATACAGATAATTTCTAACATGCTAGTTAAAACGTATCCTCTACACCTTTCTCCTCTATGCTATTTGGAAAACACAAATATTTAAGCTCTATCAGTATTGGTTCTACTTATGTATGCATTTTACAGGGTGAGGCAGCATAACTTCCTTTTTAAAAATGTGTGCCATTCAGTCGGTTGAAGACTTAGCGAAGAGCTCGTTTGAGAGGCGAGAGTATAAGGTTTTGTCCTGACACAGTTCAGTTGCCATCATGCATTGGAACAGTGAGGAGAGTGCTTTTGCCGTTGAGGCCTACTTTTCGAGTGGATTTGGAGTGGCCGGCCCGCTCTCCAGATTAGGCCCCTTGTGATTTTTTTCTATGGGGTTTTTTGAAATCCCATGTTTATGTGAATCGTCCAAGGACCCTACAAGATTTGAAGACCAACATCCAGGAAGAAATTGCCAACATAACGCCTGCTATGCTGGGAAGAGTCATGACAAATGCCAGAAATCGGTTTACTCAGTGTATGGAGAATGGGAGACGTCACCTACCTAATTTGATCTTCAAAACTACGTAAAACAAAACTTTAGGTATGCGTCCACATTATTAAAAAAAATCTGATTCATACAATGGATTTTTATTAAGTTTTGAAAAAAGGAAGTTATGCTGCCTCACCCTGTATTATCCATCAAAATTACTTTTGTTCTCCATATTATCCTCATCTATTCACTCACTAATCCCTGTTCTTCTTTAAACTTTTCCAGTGTCTTTCAAATTACATTTGCTAATTTGTTCATTTGCACAAAATTGTATAACTTTGTCAGTCAGTCGATTTTTGTAGGTGCAGCTATATCTTCCATCTTTCAGAATGTAACTGGAATTGCCATATAATGAAAAAATTCTTCTCATTGTGCTCATTTCATAGTCCAACAACAAAATATCACATTTCAATTGTATCTTAATTTTTTGAATCTTTCCCATGTCATCATGAATCTGAATTTAGGGTTTGTTTTTTTACTTGTTCACATGTCTATCACATATGATAAACAGTTCCTTCTTTTTGCTTACAATTCCAACATATAAAGTTTTTCTTTAATATCATAACATAAATTTCAAACCTTCTTTCCATATCTTTTCCGTTGTTTCTTTTTTATTTTATATATGTTTTGAGCCATTTTATAGTACAATATTTAACTTGTACATCTTTCATTTCTACTTTTAATAGTAAATTATTCATTTCTGCAATTAAAGGATCATATTTAGTACACAGTAGCAATTCAAACTTCAATTTTGTTATCTCAAAACCATGTAATTCCTCATCTATTTTAAAGCATTCTGTTAATCATGTACAGAAGTACCAGGGAAAAGATATTTCAAACTCATTTATTGTTTTCATTCCAAGTTGTCCTCCTTCCAGAATCAGGAGATCCTTATATATTACATATTTGTCCTTTCATTTTTGTTTCTCACACAAGCTTCATGTAATTAGGCTCATAAGGGCATCCTATATTTATTCCATATTATTTAAATAGGTCTTCTAATAAAATAAAAACATGATTAAGATCAGCATGTGCCTTGATCTTATCATACCATAAATAACCATACCAACCAAATCTCAAATCAAAACCTTCTAGTTGTAATGGTTTCTTATTTTTTTTTAAATGTTATCCAGTCTTTTATCCAAACTAAACTACAAACAGTAAGTTATTTTCAGGCCAGAGAGTTCCAAGGTCACATCTAAGTCTTGGCTTTTTGCCTTGTCAAATAAATTGTTTCATGGCCTCCTGTCATTGCTTAAATGGAAGCCCATAGCCAAATCCTAGAACAATGAACCAGGCCCAGCTATTAATTAAAACAGTAAAATGGGACATGCAAATTTAAAGGCTATATACTTTAAAATCAGAGACCCTTCTGATTTCAGATTTAAATTGGCCACCAACATTTCACCATCTGAGCTGCAATGGTTTTGGAGAAA
Organism: Anolis sagrei; assembly: GCF_037176765.1. Lineage (NCBI taxonomy): Eukaryota > Metazoa > Chordata > Lepidosauria > Squamata > Anolidae > Anolis > Anolis sagrei. The sequence continues at coordinate 136,278,925 of NC_090022.1, forward strand.
TCCCTCCACCAAGCTGCACTCCTGCCACTAAAATTTTTCAAGTGGAAGGGGAAGATTCCCAGCGCAGAGAGCCAAAGTGTAGGGGATAATTTTTGTCTTATTGCTGATCCCCTTCCATGTGTGTACTGCCAGCCCTTCCAATAAAGTTGGCACTAGATCACATATTGATAACAACAGTTGCATTTCCCCATCCCATCCCAGCCCCTACTCCTCACTACAATTAAAACAGTAGACATGATTTTTTTAAAAAACAATCTAATTGTTCTCATCAGTCAGCTGAAATGGAAAGCTCCAAAGAAGGTACTTTTGCTAGTGCTTGGATGAGCACAACTCGGAGAAAATGGGGAAGGGTTAAGCTTGCCTTCATTTGATGTCTCCAAGATCATAGTAAAAAAATAGTTCCCCGTCTAAACGTTAGATGATCTAGACCAGTGGTTCCCACCCTCTCATCCCCGGATGTTTTTGGCCTACAAGTCCCAGAAATCCTAACAGCTGGTAAACTGGCTGGGATTTCTGGGAGTTGTAGGCCAAAAACATCTGGGGACCCCAGGTTGAGAACCACTGATCTAGACGGACATCAACAGGTAGAAATATTGAAGTCAGACTTCAGGCAATTATTACATCATTACTAAGTTATAAGATAAATCTTCATTTTAACTAACACAGTAAACCCTCAATTTTTACATGTTTAATTTGCATTTAAGTTACATTTGTGTATATCACTGCCTCTTAAATTGTGGGTCCTGGCCCCAAATGGGATCCCCTTAGCTCAATACTGGGGTCACAAAAAAGTGGCAGGAGTAAAAAGTTTCTGGAAATCACCCATTTACATACATCTGTTAGCAATAACATGCAGTGTTTCCAAGCAAGCCTTGGAAACATTTATTTTCAGTAAATGTTTGATTTTTATATCTATTTTATATACCTATATACTTCTGGTCACATAAAAAATTTCTCAGGCAGAAACGTTTCATGAATGAAAAGAAACTCAGAAGGATGAAACACAGAATGCTTTTAGATGAAAAATAACCCCTTGACACATTTCTCCCCCGAATGAACGAATTTCCTTTTTTAATCAGGCAGACTCAGAGGAAGAAAAAGAACTTCGAGTGATCTTCGACATCAATAGTATTACTTAAAAAAAAAGAAGAAAAAAGAAACTGTCAGTACATTGCAGTCGTAGCTGTCATAGCTTGACTTTTCTAATCAGTCAACCTGAGACAAACAACATCTACTCTATTAAAGGTTTAGGAAAGTCCCTGTTTCACCATTACCTTCTTTGCCTTAAAATATACAAGAGTATGGAAAAACCTGGTGACATTTAGAATGCACTGAAGGCATTCTCTGAACTGAAATGGACTTGATTTCACTTTAGATAGCAAGATATAAGAGGAACTCACTAGGATTATCAAGAAATGGAGAAAGATTGTTAACCCAGGTTGAGAATGCTGACACAATTGTAGTGAGTTGATAAAGTGGACTTCCTTTCATTTAATTTCTTAAAAAGATATAAAGTGTATTTACATCTTTTTAGGCGGCAGCAAACTAACGTGGCTATGTTTTGGAATGCCACTACAACTGTATAAGCAGTGACTTCAGGCCTCCCTGTGCAAGGAAACCCCTGAGGTAGCTTTATCCTCTTGAGGCACAAGGAGCAGGTGCAGCTCCAACTATCACATTGGGACCCTTCCCACTTTTGATTCCATGTGGCTGCGGTGGTGGAGGAGGGTTACACATGTCTCCACCTGGGGGACTTTGAGCTGCACAAGGGGCAACACATGGTGATAGGCTTTGCTTGAATCCTGCAGGGTTGCAAGTGTCTCTTCCGTTCATCAGCATGCTTCCACCTCTCTTTGGCCCACTGATGAGGTCACTGTTGCACACAACGGCCCCTTGGCTCCTTTGCACAGCTGGCAAAAGAAGGAGAAAGAAGGGGGCACATGATAACAGTTACAGGAAGGTTCCACCAGAAATAATGAAATAGCAAGACTAGTTTGGGAAAAGGGGGTCTCTCTGAGTTACTTACAGATATTCACTGCACATTCTCCATCACTGATCCTGGAGGGATTTTAAGAAAGATTGAAAGATCTCAGTAGCTATATATGAAGACCCAAAACACATAGCACTACAAAGTGGATTTACAACTTATCAGAAGTGGTGAGTTGTGTGGCACTTTAGAAGATGGATATGTTTTATAATGGCATACGCTCTTCTGGATAATATCAATATCACTGTATACTTGTAGAAAGCTTTGTTTGTACAGAATGAGTAAGCGTGAAATTTGCTGCAGCAGTATAGATTAAATCCAGGGAGAAAATGCCTATACTTTGCAGTTTTCAATACTGAGTTTTTGTTCAGACTTCAGCACTGCATCAACTTATTGCAAGTCTTCAAGATATTTCTGACTTATTAGTCACTCTAAGGCAAACCTCAGCTAGATTTCTTCAAAGAGGGCTAGCCTTTGCTCTGAGGGTGAAACAATATGACTCTTCCAAGGTCACTCAGTAGATATCCATGGCTGCCCAGAGATGTACATTTCCAAACAAGCCTAACATTTCTATCTGTTGATTGTTAATACACAGCCAAAAACATTACTTTAGTTTTCCAGCAGTTTCAGAAATAGCCCTCCTATTATGCGTATATATCAGAAACCTTTCTGTATTTTACCTGCATTCTTCTCCTTCTAACAGTTTCCTGTAGGTTGCAATCTCAATATCTAGGGCCAACTTGAGATGCATTAATTCCTGATATTCTCGTAACTGGCAAGCCATGTCTTGCTTGGCCTTGTGCAGGGCATCCTCCAGATCAAACAGCTTGCATTTGGCATCCTTCACAGCCATCTCCCCACGCTCCTCTGCACCAGCCACCTCCTCTTCCAATTTGCAGCGCTGTAAGGTATGGGAGACATAAGAGAGATGAGAAACAAAGGGAGAAATACGCACGTTCAAGGTGGCATAGCATTAACAAAGGGAAATAAATATACTTATATTGCACTCTGGTCCTTATCACATGGCAATTATTTAGAAAATTTCTGCAATAAATTGTGAACATGTTAATATTTGAATTGTTGTTGTGTTACTTCAAGTTGTTTCTGACCCCTGGCAACCCTAGCACAGGGGTTTCTTGTTCACAAGAGACTTGCCATTCCCTTTCTCTGTATCTTCAAGAGTGTGACTTCCCAAGTGGGTTTTATTCAAACATTCATAGTCTAATGATCAAAGCACTACTTCCTCTTGTTTCTTGTGTGGTTTTCTTAAACCACTTTCTCTGTCTATTCTGATTAAACTTGGTAGAGACTTGTCACAGTACCTCTGCGAACTCACTACAACAACACAGCCATAGGTCCACATATAAGGGCTCACCTAGAGATACAATATCCAACCCTGGAAGGGAGTAGTGGTAAACAAGGGTAGGGTAACAGGATTTCAAGGGTTGGAACTGCTAGGCTATCCTAGAAAGGTGATCTGTCACAGTCACTTTTGTACTTCATGCAGAAATGACTGTCTCTTTCCATGCAGATTTTCAGATATTGATCTATTCTTGTGTATTTTCTTTTAAATGGACAATTTTTTTCAAACGTATTATATTTATTTCGTGAAGTTTTTTCAGTTCTAAAATATACAGATTGTGCTTATTTTGTGTTCATTCCATAAGATATATATTTGCATTAAATGTGAAACCAGCTCATTTTTCACTCCTGGGAACGTGACCTCAACTGATATGCCCATTTTCCAATACAGGCCCAGCAGTTCTCCAGGAATGCATTCCTTTGCTAGCTTGGCAGCACTTAATTAGGAATATAATAGTAAAAAAACCATTTTATATTATCACCATAGGTATGACAATCCGTATAGCACTGTTGATCCTTACCTGAGTTTTAACATTGGAGATTTCTGCTTGCAATCTGTTAACTGTCCTGGTCAGTTCTTCAAGTTCATCTTTGAAATTGCGGAGATTATCACAGTGTTTGGCAGCTGTTGTTTTCAATTCCTGATACTGAAGTGGATATACAGATGAGCAATGTGTCACTGTATCAGAAATCTACACAGATATATGAAGGCTTGCCCCCGCAGCTGAAATATTTGGCAGTCCCATAAAGTAGACCCATTGATTTAATGGAATTTAAGTAAATGTTGATTCATATGTGAACAATTAATCCAACTGGTTTTACTCTCTTTGGGACCCACCAACTTACTTCTGGCTGATATGTGTATTCCTATTGATTGGAGGTGGAAAATTAGAGATGGTAACCAGGTTGCCTTAGAGGTGGTCAATCACAGTTCAAGATGGTTGAAAGGGGTGCAGATGTATCAAAAGATAGAAGCTTGCCTCTGTGATTTTTCAGAGAGTGTTTTGAAATGGCACTGAGAGATGTTACACTGACAAAGAAAAGATTTGAGATAGAACAGAGAACTGCCTGTGCTTTTGGGGAACTTAAGGGGTCAGAGATTCCTGGGAAGGTCGGAGTGGCAGCAGCAGTGACATGAGTATGATCTATCCCCTTTTCCTGCACCAATGAATACAGGGAAAGGCTACTGGTTCTAGTTTCTAATCTGGATAGTGGATCAGGCCAATACAGCTGTCCAAACTTCTCTGAAGCCATGGGATATACCAAAGTTTCTAGTAAAATAAAATACTAAAAAAAAACCCCCTCACTGGTAGTTTCTGGATGTTATGGGAACAGCTATGTTGTTCAACCCTTATAAATGCTGATAGCTGGGTTTATATCTCATCAAAATTCAGATGGAGCATTTTCATCTTCAAAGATCTACATATTATTTGCTCCCTGAATTCCATTAATTCCACCATCCATATATTGAATATATATATATATATATATATATATATATATATATATATAGAGAGAGAGAGAGAGAGAGAGAGAGAGAGAGAACATTGATTTTGCCATTTTATATAGGCAAAATCAATGCCTTTTTATGTAACGGGACTTGAGCATCCACAGATTTTGGTATCCATTGCTTTGGGGGAAGGGGAGGGAAGAGTTGTCCAGGAACCAAATTGTAGTGAATACCACAAGGGCACACTGCACTAAGGATGGTGAAATCAACATACCTGGCACTGACACCAAGCCTCAGCTTCTGCTCGACTTCGGGACGCAATGTCTTCATACCGACAACGGAACTCTTCAATGATGCAGGCCACATCTAAGTCTCTACTGTTGTCCATTTTCACGGTGACACAAGTGTCTGAAATGCTGGACTGCATTTCACAGATTTCCTGTAAAGAACACCAACTATTTCACATGATGCTGTTGGACTTGTTTTCATGCCATAGTTCATTTGTTGTTGCTAAATGCCTTCAAACCAATACTGACCTATGGCCAAAAAAAATCAGGGGTAGTTTGTCATTGCCTTCCTCTGTGTCCTCTTAGAGTGTGTGATTTGCCCAAGGTCACCCAATGAATTTTCCTCACTGAGCCAATACAGCTCAGTCTTCCAGAGTCTTTTACACTGCAAGAGGAGGTGGAATTTTGCTCTTTCTAGCACACATAGTTAAAAGCAAGCAGCTGCAGCCTCTCCTAGCTTGTCCCCCCCCCCTTCATTAATGATTTTGCCATCTTGACCACATTCTGATGTGACCTGGTTTTTAATGTTGGAGGGTATGCATATGGGGCCAAAGAAAGCCATGTCTTTGCTTTGAGTCCCCAACTACCATATGTAATCATGTATAAATCATCCTCATGTAAAAATTACAGGGAGATTTTGGGACCATAATTATGAATTTTGATACGATCCATGGATAAGTTAATGTCACCACAGGGCACCAGCCACCTCACCATTTCCCCATTCAGGCTTTCAGAAAGACCAGAAGTTTCACAGCAGAGGAAGTCTACTCCTTCTTCTAGGTTCTTCCAGTGATGTCTTTCACCACTCCACAAAGAGAAGGAATAGTTTCTTTTTAAAATATGAGTTAAGATACAGTATTTGTGTTGATCCATTGATATTTCATTGATTTTTTGAATAAAATTTCTAGACTTATACATGTTATGTAAGGCACTCTAATTTGTTTTTGTCAACTCAGAGTTTAGTTACAATAACTTTGTAGTACATTCTACTTATTCCATGAACACTAATCTCACTATTTAATACAGGATGGGACACTGAGATGGGTCGGGGGAATCAATTTTCTTAAAGCCTTTGAGGTTGAAGAGCATGACAAACAATGCCACTCCTGTCCCCACCTGGGAGAGGCTAGAAATCTACATCTGGTTTTGAAAAACTGTCTTGCAGTTAAACAGTGCAAGGGCGTGCAATCTGTTTATAGTTTAAATTGCCATTTCTATTGACTCCCCCTTCATACAATTGTAGCATTGGATGTCTCCTGTGGAATCCCAGAATTGGTAGTTTGGTCAGAGGCAACAGAGTAATTCTTGAATTTTAATACCTCATAAAACTATGCTCTGTAGAAGACATTCATCCTTTTTTCCAGGGAGGAAAGGAGAAACTGGGGTGTTTGGGACATATCAGGAGCATTGTTGATGGAACTAACAAATTGTTATTACCTCCTCAAAGGTAGATTTATAAAATAAAATGTCTTGCATCAATGTCTCCACCTTGGCTTCTTTTTCTGATTTCTCCATGAAAATGTAATCCACTTCCTAGAGGAAAACAGAAATGTCAAATGAAAGCAAAATGTAATTGACATCCAACATTCAGTAAGTCCCCAAATGAGAAAATGTCAAATTTATAGTCAAAAGCCAATATGTTATGTTCAGGATATAATGAGAAAGAAAAACAACTGCTATAACAAATCATTCTTTGCCCACAGATCTTGTCTCATCTACACTTCAAAATCTGAAATATATATATATATGACAAATCAAATGCCAGCTTTGGTCTGGAATCCTGCTGATGATTTATACTTGTGTAAATATCTTATAGCTAACTGATCTTTTCTAAACCCAGGACTTTTTCATTTTTAAACTAAAATCTGGCTGCCCAGAATAAAGTGAATCTTTCAAGGTGGCTAATAATGATATATTTTTGTCACTACTCACCTTTTTAAGTGTAACATATTCATTTTCAGCACTGGCCCTCCTGTTGTATTCTTCTTCATATCTGGAATAATTAGCAAGACAAAGTTTATATATTAATAAGGAACTAGTATCAATTAGTCAATAATCTTATATCCAAATCATCATCATCATCATCATCATCTCCCTATGCCTCGAGGTGGCGTACAACATCATATAAACAAGAGATAAAACACTATTAAAAGACATAGAACAAGATGCACCAAGGTTAAAATCCATTGATAAAATGCATATTGAAATTCACAACTTAAAATTAACCGGGTAGGCCTGTAAAAAGGGATGGTTTCTCACTTGCATCTTAAATTCTTACAGCTGATCTAACTGTCAAATCTTCCAGCAAGTAATTTCATAGTCTTGGGGAAGCTGATGAAAAAGTCCTCTGGCTGACAGCTGCTAGTCAGGTCTGGCAGGCTGGAGTAGCCATTCTCCAGAGGACCTAATAGTGTGGGGCAGATTGTACAAGAGAAGACAAAGGCAGTGTTGCCCTAAGTCCTGGATGCAAACCATGTAGGGCTTTAAAGGTCAAAAACTAACTGACAACCAGTTGAGTGACTTTAATATAGGTGTAATATACTCACTCCTGGATGTTCCTGTGACCAATCTGGCTGCTGTATTTCAAACTAATTGGAATTTCTGAACTTGGTACAGAGGTAGCCTAATGTAAAGTGCATTACAGAAGTCCAACCTTGAGGTTACCAGAGCGTTGCACTACTGATAAGCACTTCTGACCATCACATCTACCTGGGCTGACATTTGGAGAGACATTCAGGAGCATTCCCAAGCTGTGAATATAGTCTTTCAGGGGGAGTGTAATCCCATCCGGAACTGGTTGACACACCCTCACCCCCAGATTAGGACCCTTGATGGCAAGCACCTCTGTTTGGCCTGGATTCAGTTTCAATTTGTTTGTCCTATTACCTTCTTCAGGTATTCATTCAAAGGAGACATACTAAACTTACAGGAATGTTGTTTCTAAGCATGTGTTAGATTGCATTGTCAAGCTATTATGCTGCAGCCTATTAAGAGCAAGGCCTTCAGAAATATAAAATAAGCATGTAGCTGAATACATGGATGTGGTAAAATGGTCTTCTTTGTGGATTGAACTAGGGGAACTGTGGTCTCATTATGCCTATCAAGCATAGCCACTAGACATTCTAATATAAGATGTGATCTACTCCAGTGGTTCTCAACTTTTGGTCCTCCAGATGTTTTGGGCTCCAGTTCCCACAATTCCTAAAAGCTGTTACACTGCCTGGAACTTCTGGGATATTGGAAGACACCTGGAGGACCAAAGTCTGAGAAACACTGATGTAACCATTCAAGGGGAGCAGTTAGGAGACCTTGTTAATTCCAGATCTTAGAAACATTAGTTTTTTGGATCACAGCTAACACTGTCTCTGGATATGTTCATAGAGGTGAAGTGATCTAATACTGCTGATCCAAAAAAAATAACTTTTCCTCCAATCTCTGCCTGTCTCCTAGAGTACTACCATACAAAGGGCTTCTATGGCTACTGATGAGAAGACCAGATAGATAGATAGATAGATAGATAGATAGATAGATAGATATAAATGAATTTTGCATTTCCTCTTTAAATAATGTCCTCCCTGATATGAACAAGAAGCAGTGGAAATCATTGGAGGATCATAAATGGAAAACAGCAGTGTCAGAGTACTATCCTCCCTAAAATTCCATTTTGGAGGCAGGATAGAAATAGGACAAAAAAATTGGAAAGCACTTACCTAGCTGTCAATTTACAATACACCTACTTTTTCTCCCATTATTGTGTTGTTTCTGAAATGCAGAGTTGTTTTTCAGACAGCCCAGTTCCCTGCCCCCCCCAAGCAATTCGAATTAATTTCAGAGTTCCCAATATTTTTAATGTTTAACCACTCTCTCCATTCCTTCCTCCCCTTTTCTTTCCTTTCAAGTGCTTGCCTTTAGCCATTTCATTTTAATTTCCTGGGTGAAACTCACCCCCAGTATCCTTTACCAATCTGTCCTTTCACATTTCTTTTGTAGGTTCTAGTTTGTTCCCTACACTTTCTCCTGCCGTCTGAGCAATTCTGTCAATAATACACTTAGACCTTTTGGTTTACCCTGTCCTTCCATGATAACTGGCCAACTGGGAAATGTATTTGTACAATATGTTGACCATAGTAGACCTCCAGATAAATGAAGTGAAGTGATTAGTGTTGCACTGGAACACTAGTGTTCAGAGTAGTTAATATGATACTTAATCCATCCCCACTGCTCACTTCTTCTTGTTCCCTTCCATTGTATCTCTCCAGTTGTTCATTTCCACCTGCAGCTGATTCCTCTCCCATTGTAGGCGCTCCAGTTCCTTCCTTAGTCTACTGACATATTCATGAAACATGGGGTCCATGTTGCTTTTCTGGCGCTTTTTTTCTTTCAAGAAATCCCATTTAGTCTTCAGCATCAAGTTGTGCTGCTCCAGGAATCTCACCTAAAAAGGACAGGGGCACCAATGATTGGTGGGAAAATTTACAAGAAAAGCTGGCACATTCATTTTCTTTCTTTAGTTTCTTACATTTTACCATACAGGTTTACCTTATCTAAAATGCTAGAGACCAGAAGTGTCTTGGATTGTGGATTTTTCCCCAGATTTTGGAATACTGTATTTGTACATACTGATATATCTTGAAAATGGGAACCTAGTCCAAATATGAAATTCATTTATGTTTCATATGTGCCTCATACATATAGCTTGAAAGTTTTTTTATATACAGTATTTTAATACTTTTTTGCATGAAACAAAATTTGTGTACATTAAATCATCAGAAAACAAAGGTGCCACTATCTCAGCCACCCATGTTCACAGTTTGGGGATACTTCAAATTTTGGGATTTTGGATAATGAATGTTCAATGAGGATAAACAAGGGAAAACAATGCTTTGCTGATACATAAAATAATCCAAGTGCCAAGCACATTGACTATCGGTTAGGGCATCTTCTTTCCACCACTTGTAGAGAGGCTAAGTGGGCTTTGGCAGTTAACAGAATAGTTTCTCCCACCAGAATGTAACCAGTGGGATCATTTAGGGATGTATGGGCAAGACAATTCACGAAGACTCTATTGTTCTGTCTCACAACAAATGAGATGGTTGAGAACATCTGTCAGTTGCTTCACTAAAACTTCCCGGACCAATCAGGAGCTAACACAGGAGTCTTGAATGGCTGTCAAAATGCAATAGATATGCTCTGAATTAGCAACTGCAGTATTGCAGTTCTTCTCTATTGACATTCTCTTTGACCAGTGAGAAAAAATCTCTGATTTTGCCTTCAATCTGTCTGTGTCTCATTCAACCTTCTGAGAAGCTAGACTTTGCTGGGCCCCCAAACCCATGGTTCTTGAAGTAGCTAAAATCACAAAATAGTTTGACATCATTTTAATTGCCATCGCTCACTGTTATGGAATCATGGGAATTGTTGTTTTGCCAAAGAAGGATAGTGTTCATCAAACTACAATTCCCAGGATTCCATAGCATAGAGCCAGGGCAGTTAAAGTGATATTAAACTGCATTAATTCTACAGTGCGGCTGCAGCCTCAGAATCCGTAATAGTAGTGTTGGCCCTATAATGATCTAGCTATTGTTCTGTGGTCTCAGTCCCATGTTACTCTCAACTAAAGTAGAACCCTGGATCAATTACAATTTAATAGAAGTCCACACATCTATTAAATTGATGAGTTGGCTTCTAATTAGGTCTAAAGATAAAATTCTGTGTTGTGCATGTGAAAGTATTGTCCCTGTGTCCTTCCTTGTGCTTTTCAACAAAGGAAGAAGAGCTCTATGGGAAGTGATGCTTTCACTGGGCTTCCTGCACTTGAAATGCTCCTGTACGTCCACTCTACCTCTATCATGCAACCATTGGCCATGATAAGTAAATGGTCCAGAGTAGCATGACCTTGAATACCAGATGCTATCTACCAGGGATGTAGTTCTTCATACATGACATTCTCACAGGCAAGATTGAAACATTTTACCATTTTTGTCCTTGCTTCAAGACAGTCATTGAAAATGGCAATCTTTGAAGACTTTGGGAAAATAGCTTATTAAATGCATCTTTTGTGTAGTTATTTTTAGTGCAGAAGATTAGTTTCCTTCACAAAGAAGAGCTTTTCCTAGGCAGAAAATCCATGTGCCTTTGTTGATTAAAATAAATAAAACTGCAAAAAAATTGCAACACTCAAGAAAGCCATTGCTCATGTGAAATGAAATGAATGTTTATGCGGCCTTCAGACTGATGTTGAAACTGGGTGGAATGGAGTTATGACTGATTATATACAACGGAAAAAATATTGTTTTGCTAATTGTTACCTCCATGTCCTCTGCTAGTTCTCCCAGGCATTCCAGCAGAATACTGGACTAGACTTGCCCAAGACCACAAAAAACCCATACACAGCAGACGTGAGGTCTGATCCTTAAAGACCAATTCATTCCATGTTTATTTTTTCAGCATCCTTTTTACAAGATCCAAATGAAATGAGTGACTTGACTAAAATCACACAATTCTAATCCTATGACACCAAACCACAAGTGTATTTAACTGTCAAAACACTGGTATTAATTTCTAAAACCTAAGGCTCTAAATCGGGATCAGAAATCTTTAATTTTTACAAATATTTTGGATTTGAAGTCCCAGAAGTTCCAGGCAGTATAGCCAGTGGTAAATAATTAATTTGATTAGATACTACATTTAAAGTGATAAAGCAGTTCCAGTTTTAGTGCCATTAAAAAAATCCAAGGGTGCAGCTACACTACAGAATTAGTGTAGTTTAAACCACCTTGCCTGCCAGGGTTCAATGCTATGGAATGCTGGGAGTGGTAATTTTACAAGTTCTTTGGCCTTTTCTGGCAAATAGTGCTCTCCAAACTACAAATCCTAGGACTGACCCATGGTAGTTAAATGGTGTTAAACTGGTGCTGATTCTACAGTATAGGTGCACCCTTGGATGTCTTCCATAAAGTTTAGACTAAAACCCAGAGGAATTCGCACAACCACTGGAGGTATTGGCTGGTATTGATGACTTTCCCCCTGATAAGCTGAAGATGTCCTCATCATCATGTGAGTCTACACTACCATATAATCCAGTTCAAAGCAAATTATTTGGGTTTTATATAGCAGTGTAGAAGGGACCTGACTGGTCCAAGATCACTCTGTGAATGTATGGCTCAGAACCCTTCTGCACTGCCATATAAAAACTAGATTATCGGCTTTTAACTGGATTATGTGGCAGTGTAAAATGGACCTCAGTGGTCACTTGAATAGAAGCTCCATAGTCTTACTACACTGCTCTGGGGCCTTTTCACACTACACAATTAAATCACCATAATTCCACTTTAATCACCATGGTTCCACTCTATGAAATTCTGGCATTTGCAATACAGCAAGGGGTACTTAGAATTCATAACCAATGTTCTAATACCTCGCCAAACTATAAACCACAGCATCATATGGGATGGGGCCATGAAGTAATAATGTTACATAGTGTGATTCAAAAGAGACTGGCTCTTTTTCAATGTGTTTTTTCATTATTTTATATACAAGTGCAATTTGTTTGAAGGATTTGAGACAAATGTGATACACATGTTGGGTTTCAAAGATCTGAGGTTTATGCAACCACTATACAATAAGGATGAAGAGATCTGTTCGGTCTACACTTATCCTTTTTCCAATATTAAGTGGGATTCTTCCCCAATGTTACTTCTGATTCAACCACAACTTTTTCAAAATGGATGTTGTTATTTCTGCAATTGGACACATTTTTGTATGCATTTGTTAACAGTAACAGGATAACCAAATGGTGAAATGTGGAGAGTCTATGTGTTGCTGAACAAATCACATTTGATTCATATATTAGTTCAAATGGGTCAAAATGGTGAATTTATTATGGATACATAAATAAAATGAATTTATCCTTTAATCTGTCTTATTTACTTACCTTGTCAATGAAACAGGCAAACTTGCTGTTCAGGCACTGAAGTTGGTTCTTCTCTTGGCATTTCACTGCTTGGGCTGCTGAGTTGATCTCTAGGTTGAGTGGTTGCAATAGAGTCATGTTACAAATTACTGGTGTAATAGCAGGAGTACCAGATGTACCAACTCCAGCTTGATTTAACCCATAGGGGCTATATAAACTGTAGCCATATCCTGCACCAATTCCTCGATGCCCATATCCATATATTGCAGGACGGCAGCTACTCCCTGTGATCTTAGGACCGTGAGAACTGGAACCACTCAGACTTTGGCTACTAAAGTAACCAGCTCCTTTGAATCCAGAGCTGCATCCTTTGGAAGTGGAAGGAAAACCAAAGTGACTTCTGCTCTCAGTTGATGGGAGCAGAGCTGAGCAAGAAGTAAAGTTACTGGGTCTTTTTGCAGGACTTGGTGGAGAAGACATGGTTTCTTCAAAGAGAGTTGTTGCAAAATGAAGAAGTTAAAATTGCAGGAAGAGCCAGCAAGAAACAGTCTGATTCCATCCGATAAGTGTGTGGCCTTTATATTTCTTTGTGGATATGGGCTTGGTTGCTTCATTATAGGGAGATCAGAAAAAAATTCTAGCATTTATGAGCTTGAAGGGTTTTACTTTTGCTTCATAAAAGAAAGAAGAGTGTGGCTCATGAAGTCTATAAATGATACTCAGGGTGCTACCAATCGTGGGAGAAAATGCCAAGCTTTAAAAAAAATCTACACTTTTCCTACCGGTTACTCTTTTTCCCATGATTGATTAAAGCATTAATGATTCAATTCAGTAGCTTTGGAGACTGATAATGCAACATCAGGAAAGGAGGTGTATTTTTAAGCCAGCATTCTCATTTTACTACAACAAAATATGGACAAATCACATTTTTGGAATACGATGAAGTAGAGACACTCTGCTCACACAAATATTATTTCTGCAAGCAATTGTATCTTTTTGAACAAGAAGACATCCACTGATGCATTACTCAAAAAGTTACCTTGGTAAGTTGTTACTCCCACCCCCAAAACCAAGGAAGTTGGCACAACCATTGACTCTGTTGCCTGGATCATTCTGGTAATATAGTGCCCTAAAAGGATCTTTTCCAAGCTCCAAAGGTTTCCATCGAGAAGGTTGCTAGTACATTGACACTACTATAAAGTTTGAAGGTGGATTTAAATGAATCAGTTTCACTGTGCACTGCAAGACCTACCACCTCATCACATTGGGGGGGGGGGGGGGGGGGTTAGGATGCTATCTCCTCTTCAAGATGGGGCCTGTAATAAGAAATTCCATGTGCTGATTTGATTAATGTGAATTTAATATGATATATGGTATGAATGGAAGAATGAAAGGATGTATGGGTGGAGTTAATAATTTTGGAAGCACCAGTAAAATGTTAAGGCCTGCAATGACTAACTATTTATATTTATTATTGATTTCATGCATTTCTACCCTGCCCTTCTCCCCCCAAAGGGGGGGTACCTGCTTGCTGGACCGTAATTAAAAGTTGCTAATAAGAACTGAAAAGTAAACTCCGATAAGAATTGGAACAGTGATAAGAGAAATGTTTACAACATTCCTTATATTAAGAAGGAAGTCAACACAAGCCTTCTGTTTGTCAACACCAATCAAGAAGAGTCAACATCTGGACAGGAAACTGAGATGGATCCAGGATGGAAGAAGTCTATCATTAATTTACATCTTTGGGACTACATCAGCAGAATATTCATATAAAACCTCAATGTGACAATTCTCAAACTGTGACAGACCTGAGGAGTCTGGTTCACCCACCATGCTCTGCTCCATGGGAAGGAGAGAGGTGGTGTATTTGGAAAGTGGCAGATTTGCAAGGAAGCAGTCTGATCACTTTGGGGCTTCTTTCTCAAGGAAAGAGGAAGAAGTGAGCTTTTGGGGTCTTAGATTTTGTGCAGAGAGTCAGGTTCTGCTTTATGGAAAACCAAGATCTGGTCCTTGGCACTGTTCTTAGGGAAATAAGTTTTGGCATTTCAGCATTTTGAAATTTTGGTGTTATGTGAGTTTTGGAACTATGCGTTGGTAGGCTGCAGTAAAGCAGGGTCTGACCTAACAGGTGCTTCTCTGAGGAGGGAGAAAATATTTGGATGCATGACGATGAATGCATGTACATGTGTGTGAATGGTGATTGAAAATGTATCTCCCCTTTGTTGTTTGTTAACCAATATAATTGTAAATCCAATGTAGTTGCATAGAATCTGTATGTCTAATATCATTCTTAGTGTAAAAGTTCTGTCAAAATTCTGCTATACCCTCTCACACTGGAAATTGCAATAAAAAAACCTATGCTTTAGAATTATTGAAAAGTCATTCATGACAGGGCCAGCCGAGTGCTATCAGACAACACTAGCTTGGCCCAGCCCACATTCAACCCTGAAGTTGAAAAGAAGTGTAGCAAGATGCTTCCTTGACAATGATGAAGAGGTAAGTGGGTTTGGGGTAGTTCTGACATTGCTAAACAAATTTTTGTGCCCTTTCCCCATCTGATGGGAACAGGGCTCCAACTCATCCCATTCTCCCATCTGATGGGGGAAGGAGGGAGGGTGCTGCTGAAATAGCACAAAATGGAGTGTGAAGAGGCCCCTTAACAAATATCCCAAGACCATATTTGAGTCTGGGACGGTGACCAGAATATCTGCTGATTGAGGATCAGAATTTAAAACCATTTCCCCCATGTAAATAGTCCACTTAAATGTGTTGATGTACATCAATATGTCCATTTGGGATCAGTGCAAGGCACAGCAAACCATAGCAAGGCAGAGAAAATGAGAACAAAGTTGAGGAAAGATGTGCTTCCCCTCTCTGGGAAGAACTTACAGGCAGTTCCCAAGTTACAAACATCCAACTTACAAATTATGCATGGTTAAGAACTGAGGTGAGACAAGAGGAAGTGTAAGAAATCTACTCCTCAGAAGGGAAATTCACTCCTGAAAGAGTTCTTATGGGGGAAAGGAGCTTTATGACCAATCCTTGTTTCCACTACAAGCCATTTTATTTCATAATCATGTTATCACAGGGACAGACAGTGAGGTGAAATCTTTTGAACAAGGGTACAGACAACAAAACAAATACCACAGGAGGGTTAACACTTCCCTGTGATATTCAAAGCATACATACACCCACACACATGCATACATATATGGAGTTATACTTAAAATGTACCTGTTTTGACTTACAAACAAATTCAATTTAAGAACAAACCTACAGAACCTATCTTGTTCCTAACTTGGGGACTGTCTGTATTTACTTTCTGGCCAGCTGGCAAGCACTCTCTGCATTCTCCCATCTCAGGATATACTCTGCATGGGATATACTCTAATAAGTTGCAGTGCATTATCTGATTCATTTTGGACTTTCTAGTGATGTTTTTAAACTCACTGTTTCAGACTGAATGTACACTACAGCATGCATTGGATGTGTACTGTTTGTCCTTCAGCCAGCTTTTAACTGGGTTATACTGTCTGAGTCTCTCCGAGTCAACTCTCTCTCCATAGTTTCATGGTTATGGATCAGGCACCCTCCAAAGGCTGCAGGAATCAGAAAAATCAGAAAGGCTGACACACTTTTTTGGTTGTGATAACTTGTTTCTTTTAATTGTTGCACAGTATGAGTGCATATATAAAGAGGCAGTAACTTACTTTAAAATTAAGTTGCTATTCTTGGTGGCTACTAGGACAACTGATTCACCCTGCCTAATTAGTTTTTTAAAAAGAGTAGGCAGTCCAATCAAACTGGAGGGTGGAGAGATGGAAAACCAGCCTTGGAGTAGGGTAACATCTTGCCCCGAGGCCACCCTTTACCTACTAAGGATGTTCAATTTGGTTAAACCCCAATCTGCTTTCAGTATCTGGATTTTGGTGGACCCCTGATCCATTTTTCAGGAACATCCCAAATTTGGTCAAGAAAAGTCAATTTTTTGATCCGGCAACTAAAAAATCTGGGAAGATCTGGCCCACTGGATCTCCCTCCATTCTCCCTTCTTTCCTTAGCCTTGGTTTCACCTTGCCAGAGGCAGCACCGTTCTGGCTTCCCCTTCATCACATGGGTGGAAATCTCTTTAAGCCGACGTAAGGAGCACCCGACGTAAGGAGCCACCCTTTCTGGGGTCCTTTGCCCTCAACAATGAAGTGGAGTTAAGGGAGGCACTCTTTTTAAACATTTATTTCGGGGGGGGGGGGGTTACATCACATAAAGGAGCATTAGCCATTCTTTAAAAAAAGATATAAATCATCTCTTTACATTTCTGTCCCCCTCACTATTACCAAGGGAAAGAGAAAACATATAAAGATGAGTAAAGAGAAGATGACCTCGATTCTCTTCTGCCTTCAGGAAGCTGGATTGACTTGGATAAGGAGACACCAGGTATCCAGATAGACATTTAGGATAGCTTAGCAAAGAAGACGAGGAGAAAGAAAAATTTGAAAAGTAACTTTTATGTTAAGCCGCTTTGAGTTTCTTTCAGGAGAATTGAGTATAAAGAAATATAATAATACAAATTCATTGCAGGTATAGTTGTAAAGCATTCACAAAGCACAGGCTTTGCACTTGTGATAGAATTACAGCCCAACTTGTGTTTATTTGCTCTGTGGTAACCTGTTTAAAGTTTAAAAATAACACAGAGTCCCATGACCTTTAAATATTGATTGATTGATTTATTTTAAATCCTGCTTTTCTGCCAAAAATAAAACTAGAGGCCATTTACAGTACAACTAAAAAAAAACATTTTAAGCAAAAACCAAAATCTAAATCACAATCATAAAAACACCACAAACCTAGGAAATCAAGGAAATTTTCCAACAGTCTCCTGAAATAAAAAGTTCAGTGAAAACTTATGCTCCAGCAAAATCTGATAATGTTTGAAATGCTAAAAGACTCTGCTGTTTCTGATCGTACAACACACTAAGGAGCTTAACACTTCTGAAAACTGATACCTCTTTGAATATATATATATATATATATATATATATATATATATATATATATCTGAACCCACGATTCAAAGATGCATCCATTTTATGTGGAGGGGGAAGTGTGTCTTAGAATCAGGGATTTGGGTATGTGAAAGAACACGAAATGCTATAATTCTGACAGATGTCTTATTATAACTAAAGGGCCCACATGACGGAGGCAGAATTTTTGAAAAAGCAGAAATTTGACTAATTAGGCTCCCTCTGTTCTTTTATGTAATTTGTTTTTTTGGAGGGAAATAGTATATTCTAACACACCGATTAAATACATTATGCATTTGCCTTCCAACCCCCAAAATAATGAGACCACACAACATTATTTTGGATCAAATTTTTGGGCAACTTTCTTAATAGTTACCTATTTAACTTTCAACTGGTCTAACTTGTGTGTATAGAATTGGTGTAACAAAGTTGAGGTAGCGTCCGTATCCGTCCTACCCCTCAACTATTTGGGCGGAACACTTGGGTAGCCTGTAACATAAACCCAGGCAACCACAAAGGAAATATGCAGAGAGGGTTTGCCCCCAGGTTATTGAGGCTCAACTCTCCCTATTTAAGGCCATTAAAACTTGTCTCAGCCCAAGCTGTTATCATAGTAGGCAAGTGTCTTAGTTGTTGGCCTTCACTCCAAAGTCCACCCACTTTGTGTTTTTCTAAACTATTTAAACCAAGTCCTATTTAAAAACACACCATCCCAGATAGCCCCTAAAAAACAGTATAGGGTAGGCGAAAAAACCGTTCTAGAATATAGGATGGAAAAATTCCTACCCCCATTGGCAACCAAGAATTATACTGTTCAATGGGCGGGCGTGGTGGGTCAGTGGCTGGAACCGACTGAAAAGGAGAGGCCGGCCAAAACCACTTGTTGGCTATGCCCTCCTTCAACCGGTTCCAGTGGACAATAATCCACTCCTTCTTTGGATGAGGAGACAAATAGCTCCCCCGCCCCCAGCGTTCCTAGGGTGGGGAGAGGTCCTTTCCTCTCCACATTGGCCCTGCAGTCTCCCAATAAATGCTATACATCATATTAACACATTGTATTAACATAACCAACCACACATTTTCCCCTTGCAAATTTTCCTTGCTGTTAGGGATTGGCCTACATTTCCAATCCCTCACATTATTTTCAGCCACACAGCCACGAATTAACATTTCATTTCTTTCCCCCGCTCCCATTATGCATGCAAATAAACATATTTTCTGTTAAGCGGAGATGCACTTATGCTGACATGCTCGTATCCACACAACTTTTTTTTTTTTTTTAAAAAAAATCAAACTGGGAAAGATCAATTTATTGGCAGGAAGGCTCGCCTCCCAATGATCAGTTCCACCCACCATTAACTCCTTCTTTAAACTCTGTTGCTAAGTCTGAATTTTCTTTAAAACTTCAGGATGAACAACAAAGTTTTTCAAAATTGATAGAGGCCCAGAGAAACACATTGCAAATGAATAGCCACAGATATTGTGTGTATGCTAGGATCAGAGCACCTACAAGGCAATGCGAGACAGATATTTACATCCAATATTATCCAACTGTAGGTCCCCCAACAGAAATGATATTCTGACATCCCTCTTGCAAGGGCAGGAAAGATCCAGCATAATCAGAGTAAGCCTTTTTATTCTGAAAGCTATTAAGAAAAGAGCAGATTTCCTGAAAGAAGAACCAGGAAAATAAGACTCTGACTTATCACCTTGTTGCCTTGTTTTTTTACTCGTGTTCTATTTTGAAATGGTCATATGACTGATCAAATAAATAATAATAATAATAATAATAATAATTATTATTATTATTATTATATTATTATTATTATTATTATTATTACAAGGCAATTAAGGTTTTTTTCATTCATGTAGAAAAGCTGAGTGCATAATTTTTGGAGTGTGAAACTCACTAGAAGATTTAAAAGCTTCATCTAGTTGGCCAATCAGATCCATAACTCTGTTGCCTACAACCATTAAAATGCAGAATTCTGGGACATTGAAAATGTTGAGTACCCATTTGATGGATGCTTGGAGGTAACCCAGTAATTTTTTTCCCCATCACCCTCCAAAACACCACCAGCCATTCTTCCTGCCCTATCTAAAACTCTCCATCTCTCTATTTGACAATGTGAAAAAATGTTTCAAAAAACTATTTTTCTTTGTCTTTCCTCATGCTTCAGCACTATAACTGCTTTTCTGGGACAAGGACCCATTACACAGAATGACAAGAGACATTTGAATAATTCGTTTACATGGGATTATATTGACATGCTCTCTGGGTCCCTATTTTCTTAGTTTCTCTTCTTCTCACTGAATTTGTCAGCAGCTTCATAAGGTTTTCATTCTTCCAGTGATTTGTGTACCAAGGGAACCTCAGGTCAGAAGTGTAATGGAAAAGCTGGGGCATGCTCTTGATCTAGGGAGTGGAATAGCAATACAGTTCCAGGCATCATCCTTCCACTTCCATAGATGCCCCTTACACACACACACACACACACACACCCTAGAGTCTCAAAACAAAAACAACAGTACATTAGCTAGTCACCATAGAGCAACTGGTGAGCATACCTGAAATAATTGTTCTTTATTAGCTTTGCTTTTTATTTTCCTGAGACCATTAATAACAGTGAAGCAGGGCTTCCAAAGGGCGTCAGCAGCACCAGCAACAGACGCTGTCATCATAGTTTTTATTAGTAAATGAAACTAGGATGGTGTTAAAAATACAAAGTTAATTATTACATCTGCCGCATCCTCCATCATGAGGGCTGGCCATTTGACTTGAGCATCATAATGGTCATCAACATGCAACCAGTTCTGCAAGAATCACATGGCATTGCTCACTTCAGAAGTTGTTTTTGATGTAGCCATTGCAACAACTATGAACATGTTTCCAGCCAGGACCAAGAGGCTGTCTCCATAGTTGTCTTTTCTGCTTACGGAATTTGTTAGCCAGGATGACCTTTTTTTTAAAAAAAGGCACATGAGTAGAGGAAAGCAGACTGGCAATCACAGTGGATTTTGTCTTGCTCCAGATATCATATCCTCCAGGATGCATTTGACCCAGTAATTTTATAGGAGTTTCTTCATGTGCACACTCAGAAGGGGAACTATATTTGGCCAGTTTATTAAGCCCCACATATGAGAAGCATTTCTGAAAGCTCATAAACGCCATGAAATTGCTGTTCCCTCACAAACAGGCAACCAAACCCAGCTTCCCAAAATGCATATAAAGGACAACTTGCCTTTCTTAAACCCACAAAGGCTTAAACCCTTTCCTTCTTCATCTCCTCCCTTTCCTTCCCCCAGCATGCCTCTTTTATAGTTCCTTTCATCTGCTTTCATCTCTCTCCACTGACAAGCCATGCCTTACCACATCAATCCTGGATGTGGTCCAAGAAACTACAACTTCTATAATGGAGGTCAGGTACCTGCCAGCCATGGCTTTTGCCCTCCTATGGATACTGGAATGTGTAATGGAGGAACAGGTGGCTTCAGCAGTCAAAGTGTCGGCTCCTGTGGACCTTGGCCTGCCTTCAGTAACAACTTTCCTGGAAATGGACATCCTGGCAATGTTGGGGCTGGATACAACTATTGTGGCACTAGGCCCAACCATTTCTTCATGAACACTGGAGGAGCAGGTGCTCCTGGGGAATCATGTATCACCTCTGTAACATGCAACGAGTCCCTGCTGAAACCGCTCGACCTGGGATTAGACACCGAAGCCCTAGCTGAGAAGCGTGAGACCAAGAATGAACTTCAGAGCCTCAACAGCAAATTGGCCAGTTTCATTAACAAGGTGAGTTGAGGGTGGAAAGAAAGAACATAGGTTTCACTTAGAATCAAACAGAGGAACATGCGTGAGTAGTGATTTTCTTGAAAAGGGGTTCTGAATGAGATTGTTATATTAATTATGAGTCCCACTGCAAAAATCCAAGGAATCTCTTTATACAGTTTAACTTGATTAATCTAGAATTACAGCATGTTGTTAAGTTTATAATTGCAAAGAGACTCATGACCTCATCAGACAAGGCTGTTTTCTGCAGCATATGCTGGTTCTGTTGAAGTTTAGCCATGGACCTCCCATCCCATGATGTACAGCTACTTCCAGTGGGACTCCATGGCTAAGCTACAGTGGAACTGGTGTATGCCACTGCCACAACAACACACGAGACTTCCCGTGTTGACTAGCAACAATGGGCAGCGGAACTCCCCCCCCCCCCGCCGGTGGGTTGGAGTTTCAGGTAATTCAGGCGATATGGGGTGATGGGTTCCCCCACCCCACCTCTACCCCACTCCTCTGATGTGCACAGCTGGTGATTCCAGCATCCAATATGATGAGGTCCATAATTATAGGATGCTGGTTTTGTCTCCTAGTTATATGGACTTTTGTAAGCTCAATGCCATTAACAGACCTGTTTTGCAGAGCAAGTGGTTTTATTCCTCACTTATCTTGTATCTGATTCATGAGAAGCCCTACAGAGACACCCCCCCCCCCCGAATCTATGGGCCAAAGACCATAGATTAAGAATCCCTTTCTGAGACCTAAAATATTCTTATTTCCTAGTAGGAAAAAAGCTTGTCAGGTATGACTTGAACCTATTTCAAAAATGTCAGTTTGCTAGATGAATTAGGACATCCATATGTAACACTGAGGTAAGGAAGTTGGTAGCATACATTTTCAAGGTTGCATTTACACTACCTAAATAATCCAAAACATAGGAGTTACCAGGATCACTCTGGAGCTTCCTGGAAGCTATCGAGTAAGTTGCAGTTCCCCTTGTACTAGATTAACATCTGGAAGCAGCAGCACTGCTCCAAAGCAAGCCATATATCATCTGAATTCTTTGTAGCAATTGCAAGAAGACACAGCATAGGTTTACTTCAGATGAATTTAAGTCTATAAAAACTAAAATTACTTAGGCCATGTCTACACAGGCATAATAAAATGGATTCACCATTCAGCAGCTGCATTTAATCATTAATGCCAATCAAGAGTACATGGGATTTACGCTAGAGCTCCCAGGAAACTTCAGAATTATCATTGAGCTTAAGGGCCCTTCCACATAGCCGTATAATCCAGAATATCAAGGCAGATATCTACTTTGAAATTGATTATCTGAGTCCACACTGCCATATAATCCAGTCCAGTGTGGATTTTATACAGCTGTATGGCCTTGAGGTGTGAGCAGGAGAATATTGCTTTTGGCATATTGCTTTTGGTGAGTAGCATGGCATCTTTGTGTGATCCTTCAGTGAAGTTCAACTTCTTGCACAATAGCATTTTTGCCTGTGCATCTCCAGCAATCATTGATGTACTGTATATAAATTATATCACCCTAAGTTAGGCATGAAACCATTTCCCAGGCTACCACAAGCTTTGGCTAAAATGAGAAGCTATGTTTATACAGAGAGCTAAGTAGAAATACGTTAGTATTATAAATGTTTCTTTTCTAATAAATTGTAGAGAAGAAAGAGTTAATATAATTGCAATCTGACAAATCAGAAGTGACATATAACCCATTTTCGTTTAGTGCAGTTATTGGAGATGTAGCATGTTGGTTGTAGAGTAGGTATAGCAATGTGATGTTTTGTGATTGTGATATCTGTTGGGATTTGTCTATTTGACATTTTTTGTATAAT
This sequence comes from Anolis sagrei, assembly GCF_037176765.1. Classification (NCBI taxonomy): domain Eukaryota; kingdom Metazoa; phylum Chordata; class Lepidosauria; order Squamata; family Anolidae; genus Anolis; species Anolis sagrei. Next base: position 136,302,587 of record NC_090022.1, read on the forward strand.
AATAATAATAATAATTTTATAACCTGCCATATCTCCCCGAGTATATGATTCGTGTGGTACTCCTTTAACTCTCAAAGACCCAGCAGCATGTAAACTTATAGGCATAAGATACAAGCCCTTTCAACCTGAGCATCAACCTCCATCACAGCTAGAAAAAGTTAATATCAAAGCTCACTCATGTGGTGAGCTCAAGCATTAAAAGGTCATTGTAAGGCCATGGGATGAAACCATGGGGAAATTACTCCCATTGCCTTGAAGTGTTTCATCCCTTTAATAAGAGAGTCTGCCCTGACATTATTTCTACAAAAATTGTTTTGTTTGTTCATTTGTTTCTTTTTGGGATTCAGGTCCAATTGCTGGAACAACATAATCTGATGCTAAAGACAAAATGGGACTTTGTGCAAGAAAAGAAACAGCACAGAAGTGACATGGAGCCCCTCTTTGATGACCATACTAGCAGACTTAAGAAGGAGTTGGAGTGCCTTGATCGTGAGAAGAAAGAGCTACAGATCGAGCATGATAGTTCAGCACAGACAATGGAGAAAAACAAAAGCAGGTGAACCAAAGTATATTTGCTCTGTACTCATGTATAAGTCTACAAATTTTAGTTAAAAAAATCAACCCAAAAAAACTGAGTTGACTTATCCATGAGTCAAGATAGAGTAGCAAAATATAAGAGAGTTTATCCCATTCCAGAAGAGCCTAAAGGAAGCACCGTCCCCTCTCCCCACATTGGCACTGCTTCTGGCCTTTTTGAATGCCTGGTCAGGGAAATACTGCTGCTCCCATAAGGCAGCATTGATGCTCTCACCTCTCTGTGGAATGGCCCTCGACTTATCCACAGGTCATTTCAAAATCCATCATTTTGGCCTCCAGACCTGCCCTTGGAGTATACATAAGATTGACATATATGAGTATATGTGAGACATTTTAAACACTATATTCTATAAATAAGGGCCTCATCACATGGATGAGGTTCAGCATTGTGATTTGCCAGCCTCCACAGCAAATCATGGAGGCAGTGGAGAGGCAGGGGCAATCCTGGTGCCCCAGCTGCCAGCTGATGTTTCTCCATTCCACGAGGGAACGCATCACCGCTGTGCCAAAGCCCTGTTGTTCCTTGTGGAACATGGAGTGGGCTCCATATCGGTGGTGGTAGTGTCCCAATATGCTCCTGCTCCAGTTCACCCATGGATCCCCACTGGAATTCTCCATACATTGTTTGGTGGCTGGAGTAGGGACAGAAGCATCCTAGAATACTTCAATTGCTCCCATGTTATGAGGCTATAAGTGTCAGAATAAGATGCATCTATTCTATTTATGCTAGAAAGCATATTTTTTAAAAAAAATGAGTTGGGGAGATTCAAAAGCTGAATTTTATACAAAAATCACAACACAGTTAAGCTGGAACGGTGTTTGTTTTCTATTGGGTGTGTGTGTGTGTGTTTTGCTCACCAGTTCATAGCATGGAGAAAAACTAATTTTCTAACCTTTGAGCTATAAGTAAATAGATATATATGCCACAGATCTATATATCTAAACCTTTCTTGATTTAAAACAATGTTACTCAAAATGTTGCTCCATGGACTGGTGCTAGTTTGTAAGCTATTGACTGCCAGTTTCCAGATAGTTTCAAGGAAAGAAGGAAACAACTGTAGTCAATGAACACAAATACTTCACTAAATTTTGTCACATTAGTGGGGGAAACTACCATTTTCTGAGATCAAAGAGCTTCAAAAGCACTGATTTACAACTTTTAAAATTGCAAAACATAAAGCGCCCAGTTTACAGTTTTGGATATCCTCTGTTGTTTGTTATTTTCTACTGATGCAAGAATCTTTTCTCTAACTGGGTTAGGTATGAGGAAGAATTAAATAAGCGAGCAACTGCTGAGAATGGGTTTGTTTTACTTAAAAAGGTGAGTATATTTATATCTTTTATGGTATTTGCTCCCTTTATCGTCTCAACTATATAATTATTTTCATCACAATGAAGTCAACCCAAGTTGGCTACTTCTCAGAAGATTCTGACATCTCGTGAACACTTTTGCATATATCCGAGCAGTGGGCCTCTTCACACAACTGTTTGGATGTGTAGTATGATGTCCTGACATCCCAGAATGCCTGACTTATTGCCATTTTGGATTTTTATGTTCCCTTAGTCTCAGTCTATTTGCCTTTAGTTCTGCCTGGGATCCTGCTAGAAAATGAGTCTTTATTTTGTACCTTCTTCAGAATTGCTCTAAGATTTTGCTAACAGAAAAACAGGTCTATGGTAATCATGTATCTGTTTACTCATGAGTAAATCACATTGAACTCAAGTTAGATTCATATGTGGTGGGATCACATGATAGAGATTTAATTCTAAGGGTTCATCCAAACATGCCCAAAATACAGGACTTGTCTCGGTTTACCAGAGGTATCCAAACGACACCTCTGGTAAAAATAAATTAATGCAGAATAAACCAAGGTTTTCTTGGTTTACTCCATATTAATTAAATACCTCATTAGATCTGGGCCTTATTGAAAGGCCTGGCTCTAATGAGGTATTGGGTCTGTGAGGACTGGCCTCTGGGGTTACGTTCTACAACACTAGGGGTAAGTTCCCACAGCCATCTGCAAGAGGGTGCCCACCTACTCCCCTCCAACCTCCCATTTGGGTCCCAAAACTTACTAAAAAGACCTGTCAGCAGCACAGACCTCTCCCTACAGTCGTCCTGGCATAAGACAATGATGTGTCCGGGATTTACCTTCTCCCTCCTCCTGATGCATCATTTTCTCATGCCAGGAGGGCTTGGGGTGGGGAGCTTTATGCCACCCTGATTTGACTCAGGATGGCACATAGCCGCCGCCACCCCTTGACAAAGCCCGGGTTTAGGTTAAAGGGTGGGGACTAGAACCTGCATGAATTTCTAAAGTTCTCCGAAGAACTCAACAATTTTATAGTAGTGTTTTTGACTTTTCTTCAGATTTGTCTGATATGTTGTTTCATGAGAAGGACAAAAATATACCACAAATTTTATCTTACATGATACTTCTGTGGTACTTCGCAAATACACACAAAGATGTGAAAAGCTTTTTCTAGTGACATTTGCCTTCTCTTCCCCTTCTTGTTTTATATAGCTTTGATTCTAGACTTTGTGTTTGATTCCCACACTTAAATTCACTCATTTCCCTGAATGTGTGTGTTTACTTTTTCACTTTATTTTTTTGGAACCTTCAAAATTGTTTCTCCTTAGTTTTTTTCCCCATTCATTTTAACTTTTATATTTTCAAAATGTCCTCATTGGTCCATGCAAAGTTTATTTCTTAAATCTTGATTCTGTGCAAAAAGTTCAGGAAATATATACTTTTTCTCATATGTCTCCTGCAGAGTAAAATGGCTCCTTCCTTAAGTCTGACAAATTTTCTGTTTTCTATGTATGTACTTTATGCCCAGACCCACATTTGTGTTCATTCTTTCCCAACTTAACCTTGACAAAGAGATCTACTCTGGTAAAACTCCCTGGTTTGCTTCTCTTGCAGGATTTGGACTTTGCCTTTGCAGACAAGGCAGAATTGGAGGCCAAGGTAGAAAAATTGGCCAAACATATCAGCTTCTTGAAACATATATATGCACAGGTGATTTTCTTATTTCTATATTAACTTTTCCAGTCAGTTTCCATAAAAAGATGTTTAAAACAATAAACTAGGAAGTCTTTTGCATTGGATTGTGTGGTGTTTGTGTGTGTATATATGTGTTTTGCTTGTCTTTCTGGCCTTGGGCCTTCCTGAGTGGACTTAGTCATGACCAAGGACCTCATCACATTGATGAGGGGCAGTGGGTGAATTCGCCACCCTCCATGTTGACACAGCAAGGCAATCCTGTTGCCCCTGCACCTGGCATTGCCTGCAGCAACACTTCCCCATCATGTGGCCCCATTGCTTCCTATAAAAGCAACAGGAAGCCTCCCGTATTTTGGGCAGAGCATGATAGGACCCTTGTAACACAGTTCATCTATGGAGCCATGTCAAGAGTGACTTGAGAAACTGCAAGTCGCTTCTGGTGTGAGAGAATTGGCCATCTGCAAGGATGTTGCCCAGGGGATACCCAGATGAATTGATGTTTTTATCATCCTTGTGGGAGGCTTCTCTCATGTTCCCGCATGAGGATCTGGAGCTGATAGAGGGAACTCATCTGCCTCTCCCCGGATTCGAACCTGCGACCTGTTGGTCTTCAGTCCTGCCAGCAGGGGTTTAACCCACTGCGCCACTGGGGGCTCCGCACCAGAAGTGACTGTACATCATGTGATGGGCAGCATGGGGCTCTGTAGATTAATTGTGCTGCATGCATCCTATGACATTTGAGAAGACCAGGGTGATGACGTGGATAATTTCTCATAAATGTACATTGAGCGGATTAACATGGACATACTCAATAGTGAACAGAATATGGAAAGTGTCACTCTCCAGATGATGGTGGACTGGAACATTCTTTATCCTGCATTATTGATTAGGTTGAGGGAGTCACAGTCCAGCATCATTGGGGAAATAGGTTGTCATCCAAGCAAAAGTAAAAGCAAAGCCACTCATGAAGAGTTGTGCAAATAGGCTCCTGAGTGCCCTGCAGTGAGAGCCCTTTCAACTAGTTATAGTACTGTGATTTTGCTTTAACAGTAATTATTCCATTCAAATAAAATCCTGGGACTGGCAGTGGAGAAAGGGGCCTTTAGAATCCTCTAGGCCCTTCCACACAGCCATATAACGCAAAATATCAATGCAGATAATCCACAATATCTGCCTTGAACTGGATTATCTGAGTCCACACAACCATATAATCCAGTTCAGTTTGGATTTTATACAGCTGTGTGGATGGGGCCTCTCTAATGTCTTGGACCAAACCACACGGACACACCATGGAAATTAAAGTGGTATCACGTTGCTACTATTGTGTAGAGTGCAAAGGCCTTGAGATATGTAGGCATTTCTTGTGGGATGAGGAGAATTACATTCCCTACTAATGATCTTTTGGGAACTGTTAGTAGCACTGGATTAGTAGCACTGGAGTCAGCAGGAGGAAGACATTTCCTCTAATATGTACATACCTCCTGAATGCAATTTCTCCAATATAGATACCTTTTTTTACATGATTTTCCTCTATTTTCGTATCATTATAAACACATTTCCATAATGTAAATATTTCCACGCACATCTTTAACTGGAAAAATTAAAATACTGTTGGATACTTGTAATAATCTGGCAAGTGTACACTAGATCATGTTAAAAGTGGTTTTTTCCCTTTTCTTATTCATGATTCAAAATGTGGGCTAAAGACAATGCCCAGGGTTAAGTGGGTGTTTTCCTCTTATCCAAGAGTCCATTGTGATAGTAGATACAGTTTTACTAAGGTTGTGTTGCAGCCACCAAAGAAGGGAAGAGAAGGCTACCAGCGACTTACTTTGGGATGGATGTCAGGAAATCGTGGAGAGAGTCTGGCTTGAAAATAACAAAAGCAATCTGTGTCATTGCAGGAAATCTCTGAGCTGCAGAACTCCATTTCTGAGACCTGTGTCATGGTTCAAGTAGACAACAGAAGAGCCTTAGATATGAACCGCACCATTGAGGAATTTCGGCGTCAGCATGAATACATTGCATCCCGAACTCGAGCTGAGGCTGAAGCTTGGCTCCAGCATCAGGTAAGCAACTGAAGGGAAGATCGGCCATTGCACGACTTAGCCTTCTCCTCCAGAAACATCTTGGAACTGTGACCCATTCCACTTCTTAACAAATTCTTTTGTATTTCACAATAGTATCAAGAGCTCAAGACTACAGCAGCAAAGAACAATGACAACCTGAATAATATCAAGGAAGAAATTCAGGCTCTAACTCGCACTGCTCACCAACTGGAATCACAAATCACAAGTATCAAGACTCAGGTGAGTTGAAGGGATTTCCTATGAAATCACCAGGTGCATGATCATAAAATCCTAATGTCAAATATTAAAAGAGGAGACGATGTGAGAAACTTCTTCAACATATTTGAAAACTACAGAATGACAGATTCAGATGGAACACACATTCTTTCCTTATAGGCGCCATTCCTGTCCATTCTCATTATATGTGCCTCCAATAACCAAAAGCTTTGGCCTACATATCACTCACCACAGCGTGGAACTGGGTGTCATGCTCGCCTTCCTCCTCAGTTGGATATTTAAGTGCTTGTCTTAGAATACATACTCTACTTGAATTCACTTTGTTTCAATATATACCCAAAGTTGGCCATGATATTAAGGTGGATGAGACAAGATATTCCTAAAATCCTTCTCCTAATTGACAGTAAAATGTCAATATAAGCAAATTAAATAACTGAACAGTTGCTGACCTTTCTGGTGGCTGCTGCACTCTGCTCAATGATGGGGCCTGCCCTGTGTAAAGGATGATGTGTCATCTTACATCTGCATCACATGTAATCTGGTCCTGACTGATTGATTGATTGATTGATTGATTGATTGATTAAAAGCTAATAGTAATGCTAAAGGAAAAAAATTACTTGGGATTGGTTCCTCAGTATTCCCTTCCAGGATCCATGGGAAAATAACCTGTATGCTCTGTGTCCACAGCGTTGCAGGTTGGAAGATGAGGTGGTTGAAGCTAAAGAACACGGAGAGACGGCTGTGAAGGATGCCATGTGCAAATTGAGTGATGTGGAGGAGGCCCTGCACAAAGCAAAACAGGACATGGCCTGCCAGTTACGGGAATATCAGAGCCTGATGAATGTCAAGATGGCTCTGAACATTGAGATTGCTACTTATAGGTAAGGATGAATGAAAATTTATTTTGTTTACTTTTGCTGAGAATTTAATTTGCAATCTTTTTTTTATTCACATTAGAAATAAAAAATATAGCATAGAAGTAACTGTCCAGACTGAGGACTTTGGGTATTTAAAACCTAAATAGCATTAAATTTTACAATGCTTTTCAACCTTTTAGAACAATAAAAAATATGAAAGAAATGGGAAGTAACCCAATAATACTGTTATGAGGAAAGATGCATGCCAGCTGTGAAATGCAAGAATACAGAAGCATGGTCGCAGTAGGGTTGGATTCATCTATAGAGACCAAAACTTCCACTCAACTCTATATCATCACTGAGTTCAGGGGTATTATTCAACTGTGCTAATTCTGTTTAGGGTTGCCACGTTTCAGTTCTCAGATGGTAGTTGCATTTAACAAGTACTTGGCTGGCAAGTATGACATGTTTCAATGCTGGGAAACAGTGCATTATTGGGGAAATATATTGTTTCAGACCTTTGTCAGAAGGATTTTCTAAAAGTCAGATTTCTTCATATTTAAGATAGAAAGAATTCTTGTTTTTTAAAACTGGATGTAGGAAAGGCAAGACTGATGTTTTCTATCTTTATTTACAGAAAGCTAATAGAAGGAGAGGAATGTTGGTAAGTGTAATTTTAGGCCTCCTATGAAATTAATTTGAAATCTGTTGTTCATAGGGTTTTTTTTGGGGGGGGGGAGGGGGTAAGTCCTTTAAATCTCAGACTAAAACCCAGAGCAGATTTATAGACCCACTGACATGGGAGCCCTCTGCTACCACTGATTTGAATTGAGGTGAGGTGAATTATTTTCAAAAAAAAATATATGTAACCAACTAGTTTTCTTAATGCTTGCTTTTTCATTTGACTTAACCCAGACATCTGGGCATTGAAACAATATCTTTATGTAAATAAAGAATTTAGTACTGCCATTGGAGGGTTGTTCTCTCCTGCCAGATATTTTAGATTTCAGTTGAAATCCAGCCTTTAAAATTGGTGAGATTTAAAATGTCAGTTTTACAGACTATCTCCCAAAAAACCCAGTATTCAAATGCAGAACAAACATGGATTTCAAATCTTTGTTTCATCCATGTTTTCACTTTTAGAACTTCAGAATCTTCTTTTCTTCTGTGTATCCCATGCTTGAATGCAACTCTTTTTAGAAGTCCTTGAAGACTGCAAACCTTTGCCTGTACTTATTCGCGGGCAAATCCCATTGAATAGAATAGAACTTACTGCTAAGCAGCTATGCCTTAGCTTGAGTTTTTTGTATATGAGATCTTTGAAAGTGAACTTTATACATATCACTCAGACACCATCAAGCTGTGTTTTTATGTGCAGAAAAGCCATCACAGATAGAATATCATTTCTAAGACCTGTATAGGGCTCAATCCAACTTTGGGTAGTTGGGAGGGGGTCACTGGGGGTGATATCCATTGTCAGCTTCCCTTTCCTTACTCACCACTTTCAATGTTTCTTTTTCTGTTTTTCCACAGCAGTGGTGAGCCATGGAACTTTGGTCAGGACTTTACTTTTCTAGTTATTCTACTTTTAAAAACTAGGAAAAATCCCACCAGGTAGCCTAAACTAGGAAGTGGTAGGGATCATTATGGCAGTAGGAAAAAGGGTAAAGGGAATCTTACCCAGGACTCCCTCAAACTAGGTTGTAACCCAAACACGTTGCTGTTCATTAGATATGTTTCACTTATTAGACTGAGTGTCATCCAGCTTCAGGAAATTAGGGAAGAATATCCATATTTGTATGTGTGCTAGAAACAACCTGAAGCAACCAATGATCTTCTCCTGCACTCTTCTATTTTTCCCCCCATCTCTCATTAGGTTGAAGAGAGGAGACTGTGCAGTGAACATATGTAAGTTGCTTATGGACTAATGTGCTATCTAACACATGATTGGGTAGAATGTACTACTGCACAGCCTGTTGGTGATTTGAACAGACATGGGGGTGTGTGTGATCAATCTTTTCCTAGTGCACTTTCAAATGTCCTCATACATTACACATATTTACAATTCCATCTCAAATAATATCATTCACAGTTCTGCCATATTTAACTGTAGAGTTGTGATTGTCTGGTGACTTCTATGTGTTTTGACTATAATTCATGTGGCATGTGCTGATTTTATTCCAGGTCACCCACGAAGCTGGCAAGGCATCATGTGATGGGAGCCAGACAGCTCTGTTGGTGACCTGGGCTAAAATCAGTGCATGCCGTCTATTTTAGCTCAGTGTGATGAGGTTGTAACTCAAACACTTGCAAGTTGGGGCTTGGAAAAAGACTCCTCTCACTCTTTTCACAAATGTCAGAATGTTCCATCTAAAATGGTACCGAATAGGCTGTATCAGAATATCATCTGAAATTACCATAGTATACCTATTTCCTTCAAAAATAGGTATACTGCCATTTTCTTCTAAGCCACATCAAAGTGTTGCATCAAAGGTTTAAATTCTAAGGCTCATTTGATTTACCTGAAATTTCTTTATTGGATAAAGAAGAAGTAAGTGGGAGAAGCACAAACTGATCACCTGTTCGCTGGCTTGGGGATGTAAGAACTTTCTTGCTAGATGATATCAAATCTGTGTCTGGTCAAGCGTATTTTTGTCTAGCATTAGCCTAGCATAAATCCTAAATAGGCATCCTCTATTGATTCTTCCCAACACTTATGATTGTGGTGTGTGTGTGTGTGCATGCCTTCCTTCAATCAGTTGATCTATGGCAATACCATTAATTTCATTGGATTTTCTTAGGTAAGAAATATCAGAGACAGTTTTGTCATTGCCTTGACTCCAAATAAGGAGATCCCAAGCATTCTATTATGCGTTGTTAAAATTATAACTAGCAATTACATATAATTTGGGGTTTACTAGCTTATAATAATAATAATAATAATAATAATAATAATAATTATTATTATTATTATTATTATTATTATTATCTGAAACACCACAAGATGAGTCCACAGCAGACACTCTGTGGCTGTTGTATTGGATCACACGTCGGACACTTCCCAAGTGTCTAGGACTGTGTGATGTATCAGCGAATAATGCATTCAGATCCCAGTAAGGTGGCCTTCTGCAGCTGGCAGATGATAATATTGTCAGGATTGATTGTGTTTAAGTGCAGGCCAAGGTCTTTAGGCACTGCACCCAGTGTGCCGATCACCACTGGGACTACCTTTACTGGTTTGTGCCAGAGTCTTTGCAGTTCAATCTTTAAGTCCTCATATCGTGTCATCTTTTCCAGTTGTTTCTCTACAATCCTGCTGTCACCCGGGACATCGACAATCTATACTTTGTTTTTTAACACGATCATGAGGTCAGGAGTATTGTGCTCCAAAACTCTGTCTGAATTCAAAAGTCCCAGAGAGGGTTGACATGTTCATTTTCTGTAACCTTTTCAGGCTTGTGATCCCACCAGTTCTTTGTCTTCTTCTTCTTCTTCTTCTTCTCCTCCTCCTTATTGCTGCTATCTTAATATAACTAATAGTTATGTTGAATCAGTGATGTATTGGCTTTGAACATGGAAATTCAAGACTTAGCTGTTAATTATGATTCCCAAACCTCAGTAGGTCTTTCTCCTACATAAATCTACATATTTAGCTCAGTGGACTATCATCAAATAGAACCCTTTGGAGGTTTCAATTAGAGTGTGTATTTTATCCCAATCTGTAGTTTGCAAGAACTAAATTATGGTCCACGGCCTCGCCATTGCTACACTGTTGCAATGAGAGTGACTGTCTCGCAAAACCCTCTAATAGTGCAGAGGCTTATTAAATATGGTTTTCTGTGGGCCAGCAGATGGCAACTATTGGATGGCATGTGTTCTGAATCAGAAACTAGAGCTGATGTGATCTATCCAATGCAATTTTCTGAATCAGCACCCCAAATACCCAAACTAAATCTAAAGTTGACCAAAACTGATTTGTAACTCTTTTGGTACTAATGTTGGGAAGTGCTCCCTTCAAGTAGTCCCCGGTCAAGTGATTCCTGGTCAAGTGGTCTCTGGTTAAAAAAAAGGTTGGGAGCCATTGTTCTAACAGGAAATCAAGTCTGGATTCTCTACAGAATGAAAATGTATGGCAAACTTTTTCCTCAGGTGTCCAAAGAAGTGAGGGTGCAATTGTCGGTGATGGCAATTTCCATCATGGATCAGGGCGCAAACTTCCATGTGAAACCAAGCCCAGCAGCAAAGATGTTTGCGACAGTGATAAAGCCACCCCTGGAAGCAGTGTCACCGCAAAAAGTGGCCCTGGAGATGCGGGAGATGCGGGAGATGCGGGAGATGCGGGAGATGCGGGAGGCTCTTCGTGTTCCTCTTCACCTGTCCCTCATTAAAGCTTCATATCATGAAATGACTAAGAACACCACAATATGCTCTGTGTCCCCAGCTTACTTTATCTGTGGCTCCATGTAGAAAATAAAGAGTATATGATAGAAAACTAAAAAACAAGGACTTCTGAAACTGCCAACAGAAGTGTCCCTCAAGTTGTTGCCAAGAGTGAGACAAAAAGATGAATATTTTGTGTACTGAGAAAGAGAGAGAGAAAGAATTCTGGTCCTCAGATAAAATATATTTTCTGATGAAAAAACTTTCTGAACAAAAGTGCCATGTTAGCTTTCTGCTGTTCAGTTGAATCATACCTAGGTTGTTTCAGCCTGTCTAAATCCAAACCCTCAAGGGAATTGTAAATGGACATTAAATAGATTATTATTGCCTGGACCTAGCTTTGTGTTGGCATTATAGCTGTGTGCCTTGGAAAGATGATATCTTGTGTTCAATTCTTCCATCTCCTTTTCAGCCCCACCTCCCCCCCCCACCCCATTTTTCTCCTTTTTGCTCTTTTACTGAAATCTAGTGGAGGGATCCTGCTGGCAGGACACCCCTGAGTCTGGTACCAGCATCAGATTTGTGCCAGCAAAAGAGTCACCAAATTTATGTCAATGCATCTAGAGCACTTTCTGACATTCCCTAAGCAAGGTAGTGACTGCAGCAGTTTATCTCACTCTTGAGCTGTGTTGGTAAAACAAAAGGTTCAGGGTCATGTAGGGAAAACCTGCAATATATCCCCTTGCTACAACAGCATTGTTTTAGCTGCATACTGATGCTGCATTTGTACAATATTACAGGTTGTGTATCCCTTGTCCATAATGTTTAGGATCATAAGTGTTCCATATATCAGGATTGGTTTGTGTGGGGGTTTTTTTTAGCTTTTAGAATACTTACATATACATTATCTTGGAGATAAGATCCAAATCTAAACAGGAATATTGTTTCTATTTCAAATATATCTTATGCATATAGACTGAAGGACTATACACAATCATTTTAGAATTTTGTGCATAAAACAAAGTTTCTGTACAATTCGCAAAGGTGCCATTATCTCAATCACCCATTCAGATATTTTTGGAATTTGGAGTTCTTTGGATTTTGGAATTCTATATAAGGAATGTTAAACTTGTTAAACTTCTATTATTACATTCACTTAGTTCACTGGGAATCAACAGGAAATGGCTTATGGATGTCATTAGTCTATAGACCACCAGTTTAAGTAGCACAGGTCTAATGGAACCAGCACTGTTAGTCATATTCGAAGGAATATTAGCATAACTTTACTAACGGTTTTATGGCTACATGTACACCAGCCTGGATGGATATGCCAGTCAACCTTTACAGTAAAAGGCTATTGGTATATGCAATCAAATTTGGGCAAATGTAGGTTACAAAGAGTTTTTAGGACCAACAAAAACACTACAAAATAGTAAACATGGCTTTTCGCTTGTTTTCCAAAATTATAATAGTAATTGATATGTGTGCCTGATTGAGCATTTGCTGATATTTTTTTCAAGTTTTCTTTCTGTCCTTCTGTCCAAATCTCATGATCAGATAATTTCTTGTTTCCAATACAGGTATAGCATTCCTTATGCAGAATTCTGAAATCCAAAATATTCCAAAAGTCCAAAATTATCCACAAGGGTTGGCTTGTGGATAATTTTGGACTTTTGGAATATTTGGACTAACAGAAAATACTGGAATGGTTTTGCTGGGCATTGACCTTGACTTTTGGAGTTCACCTCCATCCAGAGAGTGTTGTGGACTCAACCAATGATGGATCTGAACCAAACTTGGTACGAATACTCAACATGCTCAAATGTCAACACTGGTGGAGTTTGAGAAAAATAGACTTTGGCATTTGGGAGTTGTAGTTGCTTGAATGTATAGTTCAAAGAGAATTCTGAAACATGCCAATGACAGAATTGAGCTAAACTTCCTACACAGAACCCCCATGACCAACAGAAAATATTGTGTTTTCCGATGGTCTGTGGTGACCCCTCTGGCATCCCCTCATGACCTCTCCCAGGGGTCCTGACCTCCAGGTTGAGAAATAGCAACACCTTTGCTTTCTGATGGTTTAATGTACACATAATTTGTCTCATGTTCAGTCCTTATTGAGCTGTCTGGGATCCATTTCTGTAAACCCCCACTTTCCTGAATTATTTGTTATACTTCTGTGGTGCCATCTCTTTCTTAAAAATGAATGGTGTCATTTTGAATACATAGAGATCCACAACCGCAGAATGAGGTCAGTATTATCTGCTTGGAATATAACTCTGAAGACTAGGGTTTGAATCCCTGCTCAGCCATAGAAAACCATTGTCTGACTTGAATCAGGTCATACTCTCAGCCTCAAAGGAAGACAAAAGACACATGCCCCTGAACATATTTTACCAAAATAAAAAACATGATAGGTTCCCCTTAGGGTTACTATAAATCAGAAAAGACTTGAAGGCATACAGAAACAACAAAGTCGCATTAGGTCCCAGGCAAATCTGATCTAACAGTAGCAATGTAGCAGTGGTATCCATTCATCTTTTCACAAAGCTAAGATTTCACTGCATTGGAAGCAGTATGCTGAACGTGTTTATTAGAAATATAGAACTTAAACCAAAGAGAAATACAAACCACAGAGATAGTGGTAGGACTTCATCCATGAGAGAGCCCCATTTCTACTCAAAAAATGAGGAAGAATTGCAATTGCTAAGCAGTGGTGCTAACTGACTAAATGGTGCATATACTGGGGAAAAGACAGATTTCCACATGTATATTCACTCCGTGATATCTGCACAATGATTTCAGGATATTACTTGCAATTTGAGACTCAATGGGCCAAGCAGTCCACATTCAGCCACAGCCTGCCTTATAACAAACAGCAGCAGGGTTCCTTATTTTAGGGAAAACCTAGGGACTTGAAGGGATGCTTCTTTGCGAACAGCTCAGGAGAAACCAAAATAAGTCTCCGATGCCCCCCTCCTTATACTCCCTTGCCAGGGTTCAGGCTTCCAGTCTCCATTGGGTTTGGCAGAAAGAGAAGCCCTGGCAAAAAGCATTGGCAAACAAATACATGTGCATTACATTAATTGGACAAAATCTACTCATTTTTGTAGCCAGCTGTTTATGACTGGCAACAGAAAGAAACAGGCAAATAGCCCTCCCCCCTGCACTTTTTGGAAGGCTGCAGCTATCCCCACTGAAGCACAAAGTTCCCCTTTCAGAATGAGCTGCCTTTACAGTATTTCATTTTTAATATTTTGTTCTAAAGGATGTGGAAGTCGACACAAACTTGACATTAGAGCTTTTAGCACTCCCAGTGCTGTATCCTCCAGTGGGCAGCCCAGGGCCCCCCAGATCAATGCAACTGGCTGCTGAGAGATTTCGCCCAAGGCCAGGGCTGCACATTCCCTGTCCTCCACTGCTCACAATGCCTCCACTTCTGACAAAGTTTCTGCTGCTTGAAGCATATCCTCCTCCGATGCTAGGATCAGGATCACACACCAGTCCACCCTGGGTTCGACAGACAGCTGCAGGAAGAAGAAAACCAAATAATGTCTAACCCATTTCCAAAAATGAATATTCTGTGTGAGTTTGATAATAAAGATCAGGTTGAGGTGGAGAATGGAGAAAGTAACCAAAAGACTACTTACATATATTCACTGGACAGGAATCCGCATACAATCTGTTAAAAAAATAGAAACATTTCACATGTCTATTTCACAACGCATATTGCATTTCTTTTGGCCAGGTAGCATTCATGTGACTCACCAGATGGGGCCAGTCTCCAGAGCTTGTCCCTGCTCTAGATTTCCAGGTTATTTTTGCCTGAATTGTTTTTGGATGAATCCAGAGTCTTTAGGGACAGATCAGAGAAGACTTGGTTGCTTCAGAAAAGAGGCTTAAAGCCAAGAGTTATATTTATTTTGGTTTACAACTTGTGAGGTCAGATTCATTAATTCCCATTTCTGCACTGAGAATTTCTGGTAACAGCCCAAATTAAAAATAATGGAGTCATAGTGTTGGAAAAAACAATATACCATCAAAGTATTTTTTTTAAAAATAGTAACCAAAGCGTTGTTTCCAGACCTCCAAAAAAGAGTTCACCACATTTTGAGGCAGCTTCTTTAGCTATGGAACAGTTCTGTCAGGAAATTCTTCCTAAAATTCTAGCAATTTGAATCTTCCATCTTCAACATGACATTCTTTCGCAGCTTTAAAAATGGCTATAGTATCACCTCCCAATCCTCTTTTTCTTCACCTCCCAGTTCCCTAAGTCATTCCTTATAGAACCTGGTTTCCAGATCCTGTGCCATCTTGGTTGCCCTCCTCTGAACATTTTCCAGCTTTTCAACATTCTTTTTTAACTGTGGTGTACAGAACTTGACAAAACACTCCAGATGAGGTCCCTAAAACTGGGTAGAATGATGTTATTACATCTCTTGATCTGAAAACTATATTCCTATTGTTGCAGACCAGAGATGCATTAACCTTTGTGACAGTAGCATCATATTATTGACTCATGTTAGGATTGCCTTCCATAAGATCCCTAGATCCTTTTCACATGTCTTATCATCAAGCATCCTATATTTGTGCATTTCATTTTTACTGTCTAATTGTAGTTCCCATCATTTATCCTTTTGGAAATTCATTCTGTTAATTTTTCCCTAGCTCTGCATTCTGTAATGGCCATTTTGAATCCTGATCCTGTTCTCTAGGATAATGCTCACCTATCTAATTTCATTACAATTTTTTTTGTAAATGGTTCGCTCGATACATGCATTTTAGCATGCATATTAAGCAAGGTGGATTTTTGATACACATGACCCAGGGTATGCATTAAAATGCATGCATACCATAATTCATATGTTAAGGTATAACATTTGTGCATACCATTTTCTCTAATATACACATTTTGCATGCATTTTTTTCTAACCATGGAATTCAAAAAAGTGTGCAGTGAAGAAGAAATCCATATTCTGCATCATATATTTGTTCTGAGAGTATAAATTAGCTTGGTATATATCAAAATGCAAATCAAACAAGCATATGTAAAGAAAATGAATGCAGTTAAAGTTGCAATAGTTTTTAGCCCTAACTTAGCCAAGTCACTTTGAGTCCTAAGTTAGGAGAAAGATGCAAGACAATTACATACCTGTTTTCCTCTCCTTCCAGCATCTTCCTATAAGTGGCAATCTCAATGTCCAAGGCCAGCTTGACATTCATCAGTTCCTGGTACTCCCTCAGCTGGCGAGCCATGTCTGCCTTGGCTTTTATGAGGGCATCTTCCAGCTCAGTCAGCTTGCACTTGGCATCTTTGAGAGCCATCTCTCCTCGCTCCTCAGCTTCTGCAATGGCAGCCTCCAGCTTGCTACGCTACAGAGAGAACAGTCATTTTCAGCTATTGGGCCCTACAATACCACCATCATGGATAAATGTGACATTCTGGTTGCAGAATGAATGGTCCACAGCTGGGATAGGGCAAGAGCAAAAAAAATACCTATCAAAAAGTACTATACAATGACATCTTGAATAAACTCTGTTAAGCAAGTGTGCTGCACAAGCCAAAATCCCAGTGTATAGCTTAAACCATCCTATTTAGGAGGTTTAAGATTGAGACAATATAGTTGATTATTGCAGAAGATTAATTGAGAGTATGTTATTATAAATGTCCTTTTACTATTTCTGACTCACTACTTCCCCAAAGTCTTCTGTGCTGATGAGCAAAAATCATAATTCTGAGGCCATTAATAACACAGAAAGCAAAACTAGAATTACCTGGCCTTTGGCAGTGTCAATTTCGGCCTTCAGTCTTTGAATCACACGGTTCAACTCCATGATCTCATTCTTGGTGTCACGTAGGTGGTCATTATGTTTGCCAGCGGTTGCCCTCATCTCTTCATACTTGGAAAAACAAAGATGCAGTGTGAAAAATCTCATTGCAATCATTTCTGAGTGAGTCAGAGTCTTTAACGGTCTATGGTATGGTCCTAATCCTCTGATTTTCTATTTTGTTTGTTTTTTTGGTACAATCATTTTCGGATTTGCTAAAGTTTTCTAAAGTTACAGTTATAGGATCAAGGGATGAGGTGATCATACAAGTTCCATCTTGATATGAGCTATTTTTCTGTGTTCTCTCCTCCAGTAATCTTTTGCATGCAGCTCCCCCCCCCCCCCCCCCCAATTTCTTCCTTTCTTTTGCTCAGCCAAACTGCTGCAATGAGACATGGAGATGTTATATTGTTTGTTTGCTCTCCAGTGTCCAGAGCTGTTACTATTGAGACAGAGCATACTTTCCACTGTTTGGTGTGCATCACCTATGGACATTGAGGGACAAACTCCTTGGTGGCACTGCTGCCACATCTAAAGCCCTGGTGAATTGCAACAGTCAACATGGCAAATGAACTTGTTTAAGTTATCCCATCTTTTCAATATGCCTCTCACCTATCGACTCATATGGGAGGAAATTCATTACATGTTTAATTTTACACCATTAATTTTACATATTCACACTATTAATTTATTTGTGTTTAAAATTCCATCATTTCACTAAGTACAAACAGACCCCTTCTCAGAAACTAACCTAAGCATTTGTTTAAATTTGAAAAACAATACTAATAATGTAAAAAAACCCCACCCATTTGCAGACAAAAGATCAAAATGAAACCTCAAAACAGTGCTAATATTGTCCACCATTTCACGGTTCTGTGTTCATGTTAGACAATACTTTCACTTGGAATTCACTTCCTTTTTTTAATTTATCAGTTTCATGTGATCAGTGCTATGCCCATACAAGAATTTGGAGGAGAGAGGAGGGGGGGGGGGTCTTACAAAGAAATGGGACTCTCACCTTGCATTGATACCATGACTCTGCCTCATAGCGGCTCTTGTTCGCAATGTCCTCATATTGGGCTTTGACCTCAGCAATGATGCCATCCAAATCCAGTTCTCGACTGTTATCCATCTGCACAATAACTGAAGTATCTGAGATGCAGGAGTGCAACTCCTGTAGTTCCTGCATGGAGCACAGATGAAATCTTTTAAAACAACCCAACCTTGGGTATGATCTAGCATGTCACAGAATATATTTATTTGATTAATCTGAGGTCATAAATTGGGCAATGGCTTCAATAGCTAGAGGTAGGGTTGGCATTGACTTATGCCAAGCTTGGTTGGCAGATCCTAATGATCTTCAGTGAAGATCATTAGGTTCTGGCTTAGATGCTACCAGGTAGCTTTCTTTATTACAGTGTGGGCTCCCAGTGGCAAGTGTTAACAGAATTATTTGGATACTATTAATTTATTTGTGTTTCAAATTTCATCCTTTCACTAAATACACACACGCACCTTCTCAAAAACTAACCTAAGCATGTGTTTAAATTTAAGAAACAACTAGTGCTCTTAATAGCAACAACTTACAACAAGGAGTTCTTTCAGTTGCTGCTTCTGAAAGGCTTATGTGCCCTGATTCTTAATGTTTTCCAGGAGTAGTTCCTATTTGGTCTCTGGGGTGTTTTGGACTTCAGCTCCCAGTATTCCAGACAGTTGGCCAATTTACCTGGTAAATCTGGAAGTTGAAGTCCCAAATACCTGGAGGACCAAAGGTTGGGAACTACTGTTCTACAGTTATGCTACATGAACATCTTAAACACAATTTCTTCTTCTGAAAAAGCAAATGGGGTATTTTCTGCCATAAGTGCTCATGAACTCATATGTAAAAATATCTCTACAATTATTAATCTGTTGTGTTTTTTATCCTGTTTGTTCTACTTTTTAAAGAAATATATAGGGACAAAGATTGGTGGTGGTAGAGTTACACATGATGTAATACTGAAAAGGAATTGCCATTACCATGTCATGCAAACACCTCAGAAAGTTGACCTCTTCCACTAAGCTTTCCACCTTGCCTTCCAGATCCGCCTTATGCATATATACGCAGTCAACATCCTAGGCATTAAACAAAAATGTAGTAAGTACTTACATTATTAGATTACTTATTTTATTTTATGGGTTACAAAGGTTACAATTTAGCACTTTCCACCTCCCCCTCACTTTCCCTTCATAGCATCCTTATGAGATAAGTCAGTCTGGAGAAAGTATGACTGACTCACAGGGCCCTTCTACACTGCCATATGAAATCCTAATTATCCACTTTAAACTGGATTATATGGCAGTGTAGACTCAGATGATCCAGTTCAAAGCAGATAATGTGATTTACACGGCAGTGGCCACATTTATTTATTTATTTATTTATTTATTTATTTATTTATTTATCACATTTATATGCCACCCCTCTCAGCCTGAAGGCGACTCGAAGCAGTTTACAGTCGGCAGTCAGTGCCCCAAAACAACATAAAATACAGTTAAAAACATGACATATAATATAAACCATATAAAAGCAATAAAACAATAAAAGCCGTAAAAAATAAGTCCTCAGCATCTCATCACTAAAATCATTTTTTCCGTCAACATGCTGTAAGATCTAGTGAGTCCTAAAGTGGTGCTATTTCCTGAAAAAAAAATAAGTCATTTAATTAATTTACCCCACCCACTTTTGCAGGGGTCTTGCTCCCTAATTCCATCAAATATGGAGGAGGACTGTATGTAAAATGTAAATGGATGCACTGTGTATGAATGAAGGCCAAAAATAAAAGCTTCCACTCATTGTTGAACTATTACCTTTTTAAGAGTTACAAATTCATTCTCAGCACTTGTCCGCCGATTACATTCGTCTTCATACCTGTAAAGAAGAGAACAGGTTTGGACGTATTATTATACTGTAAACACAAAGATTAAAAAAATAGATTTTTAGGTTACCATTCTTAAAGTGTTGCTACAATAGTGGAAAATTGTAGTAAAAGAACAAAATGGGTAACTTTTCTCAAACTCAGTGGAATAAAAACATGAATGTGGAACAGAACAGCCATCATTATGGTAGCTTGAAGACTGTCATAGCCTATCACCTTTTTGATTATTTCCAGTGGAAATGTGGCTTTTAGCATATACTCCCATTCTCAGCAGTCATTTTGATGGTTACTTCCTCTGAAATATAGGCAACAAACCTGGTATCCATTGGCAATCACCCATCCAAATATTTAGCAGATAAGACAAACAAATGCCTTATTGTATACATCTTACAGAATCATAGAATCATAGAGTTGGAAAAGACTTTGTGGGCCATCCAGTCCAACTCCCTGCCAAAAAGCAGGAAATAATAATATTATAATAGCTATTTTTGTACCCTGCCTCCATCTCCCCAAAGGAACTCGGGGTGGCTTACACGGGGACGAGCCCAAACTGCATATTTAAAATATAGCATATTAAAAACATATAATAAAACAGAACAAAACAACAACTTTATAACAAAATATAAAAGCAAACATCAGCCAACAACCAATGAGCTTTATGATAATAATATCATAGAGCTCATTGGTTGGTGGTTGTTTCGGGAAAGCTGGTATGTGCCAAGTGTAAAATATTGCAAATCTATTCGCAATATATAGGTAAACTTTGCATCTGTAAATCTATTTACCTATTGCTAAATAATTTCAGCACCTTGTAATACATTCATAACCCCATTAACATGAGATCAGTCTTTCAGATAAAATTGAGGATATCTTAGATCTTAGATAAGTATAAACCTTCACTTACTTTTTCCTGTAATCTTCCAATATGTCCCTTGAACTAGTCAGGTCTGACTCAAGCTTATTTCGATCACATCCCAGAGCTTCAAGCTGTTTCTTTAGCTTATGGATCAAACCATCAAACAGGGGCTCTATGTTGCTCTTGACTCGCTTCTGCTCTTGCAGTAAACTCCATTTTGTCTCTAGAACCTTGTTTTGCTGTTCCAAGAAACGAACCTAGTTCCCCCACCCAAAACGATAACACTAGTTATTATCAGTACTTATAATTTGTGGAATGCTCACTTTCAAACTTATATGTTATATCACTTTATATATCACAATTCCCCAAAATAATCTAGTTTAATTTGGACAGGTGAAATGCTGAATATTACCTTTGAATTTTTTTTAATAATTATGGTACCCAGAGTAATAATAATAATAATAATAAGAAGAAGAAGAAGAAGAAGAAGAATTTATTTATACCCCACTACCATCTCCCCAAGGGACTCGGTGCAGCTTACATGAGGCCAAGCCCACAGTACATCAATAACAAAAGCCATAACAAAAACAATCAATACAATATAATTAATATAAATCACATAAATAATAAACAATAAACAGTAACACACATGCATTTAAAAACCTATGGCCGGGCCAAATGTAATAGTTAATTTTTTTAAAAATAACGCTGAGCATGAACAAGGTAGGATATAACTGATATAGGGTTTTCAAAGAGAGATGAGGGGAATGCAGTCAGTCCTAAATCAGTGGTAAAGTGCATTTTGAGGGCATATTGCCGAGAGTTTTCCTTATTCTGGGAAGGCACACTGGAACAACCACCTTTTCAGGCTCTTCCTAAAGACTACCAGAGTTGGGGCATGTCTGATGTCCTTGGGAAGTGAGTTCCAGACTTGGGGGGCCACCACTGAGAAGGCCCTCTCCCTCGTCCCCACCAATCGAGCCTGTGAATGAGGTGGGAGTGCAAGCAGGGCCTCTCCAGATGATCAAAGAGATTGTGTGGGTTCGTACACAGAAATGCGGTACCACATAATGCAGCCTTGGAAACATATTTTAAATACAAACATGTGCACACACAAATACATATATAATTATACAATCAGCCCTCCACATTCACTGGGAATATGGGCATAGGAACCCCATGAAAGTGAGACAGTGGAGCGTAAATAACAGAGATGGGTGGGCATTTTATTTCAAATCTATTTGAACAAAAAATTGCCCAAACTCTAAATGGGGAAAGAAAAGCTTAAGACTGGGGGTAGGGGAAGATTAAAGGTAAAAAAAAAGACAGATTCATTCTTTCAAGTCCAGGGCTTTGACTATTTTAACTCTAATATGAGACCAACCACCTCATTATCACACAAGGAGAAATTGGTGTCATAGCATGCTGCCAGGTGGCTTCCTCCTCGGAGCCTGCTGGATGCCATCACATGACATAAAACAACTTATGGAGGTGCTCAATGGAGAAAGCATCTTGACAGCATGGTAGGACACTCCCCTCGAAAGATGGGAAACATGTTCCATTGGGAACAATGGGGCCAGCATGGAGGGAAGTCGAGTAATAATGCTTCCCCACGTGTGATGGGGAAGCATATCTGCAGATAAGGTAGGGTGCTGGGCAAAGGGATTCACAGATTACATATTTAGAATGAAAGGAACTTGTGAAGTTTACACAATTTCAAATGTAGAAGAAAACAAAACTGAACAATTTCCTCTTACCTAGGAGATAATAGCAAAGACAACTGCTGCTACTTTAGTGAGCTACTGTTAGTTTGAAAAGACAACACAGGACAGGCTACTTTTTTCATTATACTTCCCAGCATTGCCAGTGACTATGCTGGTTAGCAAATTCAGGAAGTTTTAGTCCTTAAAGCATTTTTAAAAACTTGGTTGCCTTAACCAGCAATCTGAACTATGTATTATTTCATTATTGTTTGTTTATTTATTTAATGTGCTGGGGGTTTTTTTCTGGAGTGGAGCAAAAGAAAACTTTGACATATAATTTAGAAACACTCAAAACAATATCATAATAGATTTTAAAATCAATTAAAAGCATGCAGAAGTTAACTACTGTATTTTTTCACCTCCAAAGAAATTATTCAGTAATTATCTCTCTCTAAGTAAAACTCAACTGAACACAATTGCAAATTGCCTGAGGTATTTCAGTATGTAAACGTCTAAACACAACTACTATTAAAAATCATTTCATTGTCCGTCCACATTTCTGACTTTTGTAAATTTGTAGAATTGGTGCACCTTTCCATTGAAAAGTCTACATACATTGTCACAAATGGGGCCTGAGATCTCACAGAACTCACCTTGTCGATGAATGATGCAAATTTATTGTTGAGGGTCTTCAGCTGTTCTTTCTCTTGTTGCTTCACCATTTGGACACTGGGGTCGATGTCTAAGTGCAGAGGCTGGAGAAGGTGTGGGTTGACTGTGACCGGTGCAATACCAGCTGGACAAGGTCCACTTACTCCACCAACCCGATAGCCAAAGCTGGACATACCATAGCCATATCCAAGACCGGGCCCCCCCAAATTGTATCCGTATTTCACAGGCTGGTAGGTACCAAGTGCAATTCTGGGCCGACAAGATGCAACGCCACAAAGACTCTTGCTCCCAAAGCCTAACCCTTTAGCACCAATGCCATTGCCCCCTTTGTATGAGATGGTGCTGACGGCACTGTAGCGTTTTACATTCCTTGGGAAGACAGCTGAAGATGAACTGTAATTCCTGACCGCACCACCGCCCCTAGAACTAACATGATAAGATCGGCAGGACATGATGGCTGGTGGATAGAGGAATGAAAGCTGATGTGGTTTCAGCCCGTTAGTACGGGAGCAGGTTGGAAAGGATCTAGTGGTGGTTCTTTCCCACTGAAACCTGAACAGGAATGTTCTCCCTTTTTATTTGTGGGATAAGTAGCCCTTGACTGTCTAATCCAGCTCAGATGGCCACTTAAATGGCATTTATTAGCTTGGGGTGTTAGCTCACCAATTTGCTTATCCATTTTGCTGAGAGATATGTGGTCTTTACTTGAAAGTACATCTCCTGTAAATAGTCATTTAATGGCAGGGAAATCCAGTTCCATAAAAACTAGACTTGCAAACCTCCCATTTTTATAGTGATTATTAAAACAGCAGGAGGAAGGGACTCCTTTGATGTTCTCAGCATCTTGTGAGTTAGGAAAGAGGTGGCTGCTTTATTTTATATGTGGGAAAAGAGCAAATGCCTTGTCTATTAAGTGTATGTATTTGCCTGAGAATATTTAAGTATACAGTCTGGAGGATAGAAAAGAGGCAGAAATCCTGAATCAGTCTTGCCTTTGCTTTAAATTTAGTTAGGCAAACTGGAAAAGCACATACACACATACACACACAAACCCATACTTTTTCTATACAAAAGAATTCCTCCACAACAAATTGTGTTGCTTGAATACTAGGAAAATGTTTCCAATGAATATGCATTTTCTTTCCTAATTGTGAGAAAATTGTAGTACTGATTTGTCCTCACATGCATTTAATCCCCACAATGAGGCAGTTGCTTGGCTTGACTGAAGCAGGGGATGTTTGCTTTTGTATTTTGTTATAATTGCTTTTGCTTTATTCTTTTTTGTGTTATTGTTTATATATTTCAATGTGCTATATTTTAGCCATGTTGTTTGGGTTCGTCCCCATGTAAGGTGCCCCGAGTCCCTTCAGGGAGATGGAGGTGGGGTACAAAAAAATCCCAACTACTTCTTCTTCTTCTTCTTCTTCTTCTTCTTCTTCTTCTTCTTCTTGGTAAAGATAACGTGAACTTGGAAGAGAAAGGTATGTGGCTGGCCTTCCATCACCAAGCTAGTCAACTGCAATTAAAGGCATTGCTCCATATTTTCAGTGGCAAAATAAGAATCAGCTGCTTGTTTAGCTTCAGTACAGGAAATGTGATGAACCTCAGAGCCCTTCCAGACAGCCTCATAATGCGGGACAAAGAAGTGGGTTTAAAAATCATGAGACCTTAGGAAGAGTCCAGACACTAAGGTGTCAGTCCCGGTAAATGATCCCCCAGCATCCTGACAGGTTCAGTTGTAGCAGATTTTAGAAATCCACAAGATGGACGCAGGACATCCACTAGAAGTTTACCGTTCATCATCATCATCATCATCATCATCATCATCATTATTGACTCTCTGAGATGTGCTGGACCTCATAAACTCTAATGTGCACACAAGCAAATTATCTCTCCTCATCCTCCTCTGCCTTTATGTTTGCTTTTTTAAACCCCATTTCCCTTTGGGGTCACTTTCTTGCCATGCTGGTGTCCATTCAAGCTCCATTTAATTTCACAAATATGAGAACAAAGGAATGGTTGCAGAGAGTTCTCTTTGTGCTTGCATTTAGCCACCTGTGTGTCTATGGCTCCATTTGTTTACAGCCCTCATCAGCTGTTTCGAGATTTTAAAATGCACATATGCTCTGGAGCAGTCCACACCAATGTATAGCAATGACGTCCCACATCATATTCAGTGATGTGAATTAGATTTTAAATCCACTTTTTAATACATGTTTTTTAACAAATGTCATCTAGCTGCTGCCACCCCCTCTTTTATCCCAGTTTCTTTTGCATTTTAGAGCCTGTGTAGAAGGACCCTCAAAGACTTGCCCAAAGTCACCCAATGGATGTCATTACTGAGAAGAGATTTGAAACCTGGTCTCCACAGTCATAGTCCAACACTCAAACACTACACAATACTGGTTGATTTTGCTACAACATGCTTAATTGAAGTAACACCGTCGTGAGAGTGTTTGTTGTCATCTTATTCTGAATAAACAAGCCTTGTTTACTTGTAAGGCTTTTGGATTTGGTGTTTTAGATCTGATGCCCATACCTTGTGGTTTTTTGACATGACAATTGCCTATATATCCATAGTTCTTGCCTGAGTAATACAAAAGAAACACAAGATACCCATGCTCACGGGTATCTTGTGATTCTTTTGTGTTGTACCTGCTCTAGCACCCTCACAGTGAGTTGTGCCAGTGACTCTGTCTTACTGCCCTGATGAGTGCTGTGCCACCCCAGCCTAAAATTGCTTGTGCCAACCTGATCCATTTTATCCCTTATCTGCCAGGTCATAGAAGTAGTTCCCAAAAACTAAGCCACACTATGTAGAGCCTTTTAATTTGCCTTTACCTCAAAGAATTGTGAAGTTTTAGTCCAGACTGGGATCCTCTATGTATGCACAAGTGAAGTTTAAATCATTCTCCCACCTCCCCCCCCCCCTAAATATGCACCATGAGCACCATGCTAGGGTTAAAATAAACCCTTCATTGATGCCCATCCTCCCCCCCCCCTCTTTCTTTCCTTGTTTTTTTTTTGTAGAAAGGGAGCTTTAGGAAAATTAGCTCTTCGTGTGTATGGAAATTTAAATCCCTCTTACTCCTATGCATAAATCCCAAACTGGATTCATGCTTACTTGATGATATACAGGAAACTGCAGGCTCACAGACATGGACAAATGAGCTGTTATTTTTCTCAAAGCAAATAAAAGACCCTATGTCTGAAAAAATATATGTTGTACATGGGTAGGGGGCACCTGGCTAAGGTCTGGTTCCATACATGTTCTACTAAATTGCAAGGGACACAGTGAGCAACTCTACTCTGAAGCTGTCCAAACATTCTTCCAATAGCCAAACTACACATGGTAGTGATAAAATCACTTTGCATTAAATAAACTGCCTTTTTGAAAGACCTGTTTGTGGACATTTAGGAAGAATAGCACTGTAGAGTTTTATGTATCACTCCCTTGGCATCCCTGGAGCCCATCCAATGTTCCATTTCATGGAATGTATATTTTTCAATGTGCCAGTTAGCTGGCTGTGATTTTCCAGAGAAATTTTCCATATTGTTAGTGGCTTTAAAGAAGAGATTTGAAAACATTTGCTGGTCCAGTTAAAGTGGGGGTCATAAGATATCAGTAGGAAAACACAATGGCAGATGATACCTCCCATATCACTGGTGGAGAACTGAATCTAAAGGGAAAAAATAGTATGTCATCCCATATCTTTAAAACCTGGATTCAATTTCTTATTCCATTCTGATCCACCAGCCACTTCTAAGAGCTCATTCTTTGCGTAATGAAGGCCCCAGCATCTCTAGCCCCGAAATGCCAGATAGTCTGCACACAGACATTGTTGACAGTACTGACAAACATGGCCTGGTATAGCATAAACCAGTTTTGTACTTTTCTAAAAGCCAATGCTGATTCTTGGTTTCTGACAAGATCATGGGTTTAAGCCTAGTTCAGGAAAACAGACTTGCCTTTCCAACATGTTTCTGCTTTCATGGAGGCTACATGTTGAAAGCTAGAAGAGAATAATAGAGCTGGAAGAGATGGCAATACTTATTGATCCCAAACCCCAATGTAGAAGAAATGCACAAATACAGCACTCCCAAAAGATGCTCATTCAGTCTCTGTTTAAATGCCTCCAAAGCAGGAAAGTCTCCCCAGCTTCATTTCAGCAGTCTATTCCACTGTTCAACTGTTCTTATAGGAAACATTCTACACAGCGTTTAAGTTGAACCTCTTTTCTTGTGATTTTAACCCATTGGTTCAAGTGTAGTGGAGCAGCAGAAAACAAGTGTGTTTCACCTTCTACATGACATCCCCTAAGATATTTAAAGAAGGCTATCATGGAACCACTCAGTTGTTTCTTATCAAAGTTAAAGTCATAATCAATGGACACATCTTGGGTTAACAGCAATTTATTAAGGAGATTCCTTGAAACCTGAAAGACTCCAATGCAAATACAAAGTAATAAGTGGAGCAGTAGTCTGATTACAACTTTCTTCTTTACAAGGCACAAACAATGAACATGCCTAGAGACAATCGACGAATGCGGCCATTTTGCTTATGACAAGTGATTCTATGGGTTGATTATGGATACATATTTATGGTTTTTATCTGATTTTTTTTACTCTGTTGCCATATTACACTCACGTAGCAGTAGGTAAAACTAATTTGTAATTTTTCCATAGTTGAATTTTAGGATTGCAGATTAAGAACATCAAATAATTGTAATATTTTTAATTCCAACATTGTAATTTACAATTATTTTATAGCTGTATTGTAAAATGAGTTGTGTTTCTCCAAGTCCAAACAGTTATTTTGCTGGCAGTCTCACGGGGTGCCATGAGGCACCCCACACACCCTACCTCCTTCTCCCATTGCATGGTGAGGATAGGACAAGGCATGTTGGTACCCTGTCCCTGTCAGATAGAGGAAAGGGTGGCAATGTGCATTGCCACGTTGCCTTTTCCCTCATCAGATAGAGGAAAGGTCAAAAAATGCAGGTAGCTACCCAAAACACAGTTACTCTTCCCTTGTTGCCAAGGGAGCATCTTGTGACACTTCCTCGGCATTTGGGAGGGTCTGCCGAGTTTCAGATTATGGTGCTTGACAGGGACCATCTCCAAAGTGCTGTGAAGGGGCAAAAGGTCCCAATGTGATAAGGTGGTTATATTCATAATGCTTTCAGCGTGCCACCACCAGAAACACCAAAGATCCTCAAATGTTTTGAAATTTTTTAAAAAAATTATACAAAAGTATTTTTTAGTTCAAAAAAGGCGCACACCTGTTGTTTAACTGTATCTTTCAAAGATGATTTTCTGTGATAGGATAATAAATCCACCTTTTCCCCTGGTATTTTAAAAGAACAAACAATGCCTATGAAAACATTTTCTTTTTCCCAGCCTTATGAAAAGGAAAAAAAATAGATTGTTCTAATTTCCATATGCAGTACATGATTCAGCCAAAGGTAGCCATAATAGCTAACTCTTCTTAGGTCAAAACTATTATTGGCTCTTTTAATATTCACTTTATTTTCTGGAGACTGAATGATTTCTAGATTTGTAGTTGTGCTGTAGATGATGTGGTCTCTTTTGTACTATTTGCCCTTCAACACCCCACTTGCTATTGGCCGTGGAAGGGGAATTTGGTGGAAACTTCCTCACATCAGCAGCACTTAACTTGCTTAACTTTAGGTGGGTTGTGATGTTTTTCACCAAATAATTGAATAGTTTAATTATTAAGTACTTAAAGGATTTTAAATCAAATAATTGAATAGGTTAATTACTAATTAGTTAAAAGGTTTGAAAATTGCAAATGCCCCCTAAGATATGAAAACAGAATACTAGCACATTGTTCAGTAAGGTATACTACAGTATCTGCTGATGGAGAGACTATGGAGATTTACCATATCTTTGAAAAGCAGCAGATATCACATATCTATTAAAAATCAAGAATAGGATGAAAGATAGATTACCTGATAATTTATATTCCTGATGTAATAAAATCCTGTGAAAAGCCATTAATGCTGACAAAAAAAGCTGGAATCATGCATATCGGAGAGCTTGGCAGGATCAACTGTAGCTTCTCGCACTGATTTAAATATACCAGACAGATGGGAATCTTTGGAATTTGCAACTCACTTCATCCAAAATTTGTGGGTTGTAGAGCAGCACTATTTTAGCTGAGAATGAAGAGAACTTGAAATCCAGATCTGAGGCTGTTGAACCACTGAGACTTTGGAGCAGTATACATGAGTTAGGAAAGCTTTATGAGGACACATGTATAGCAAGAGTTACTTGACAAGAAGCTTTTGGATTTCTTATACAAGATGAGGGATAGGAGCAAGCTAGACTTAATGGAAACACAACCTGCATTTTAGAATAGGACTTGCAAAAAATTATGTAAAGCATGGGCCAAGTTAAAACCACACAGCAAACTAAGCCAGAATGCTGCATGTGAATTGAATCTTTCTTTGGCTAATGACTTTGTACCTCTAAAGCACTTCTCTCCAGCTGGTTTTCTCCTGGCAAAAACAGCCTCAGGTGTTTGATTGCATGAAAAGAAAAACAGCTGAAGTGGAGTCCTTTGAGGGAGAAAGCACCCCTTTCCTCCAAGTCCATACTATGCTAGAAATTGTCCCATGCTTTATAGAAGGAATAAAAAACATTTATTCTCCCAGCTGGTTTTGGATTGCAACACTCATCATCCCTCACCACTTACTACCCTGTCAAGGCTGATGAAAATTGCAATGAAAAAGCAGCTAAAAGACAACAGAATTCCCTCACATGTTGAGTTAGAGATTTTGGTGGCAACGCCATGTGTTGTTTGTTCTGGCTGGAGTGGGGATCTGCTCTAACTGATTTTTACAGCCAAAGCCTTTAGCTCTGATAGCTCTTTCTGGTTGTAGATGTTTTGGATACAATTTTCATACTGGAACTGCTCCCCCTACCCGAACCCATGCTCCCTGCAAGCCCCCTTCCCCCAGCAGAGCTGATGCTGGTTCCTCCCATGCTGAGGCCTCCTCCTCCATAGCCGAGACCAGCTCCTCCTGCAAGGCCCATGGCACTGCTGCCGCCTCCATAGCTCATGCCTCCAGATGAATGGACAACAGCTGCAAAGAGAATGAAAGGGTTGGTGCTGAAGATAGTCAGAGCTATGGAACAAGCTGAGCAAACAAATAGGTGGGTGATAGAGGCATAAAGAGATGGGAAATATATCACATCATCTTTAGGTGTGTGTGCACATGTGCTAGGGATGGAAAGACTACTGTCTACTAGCTACAGCCACAACAACACTTGAGATATCCCACCAAAGGAAGGGAAATCAGAGATAAGCTTCCTTATACTTCAGAACTGTGTGTGTGTGTGTGTGTGTGTGTGATAAGGGGATTAATGCAGGAATTAATGTAGTTTTTGTCCTCAGAAAATGTTTTGTTTCTGCAGATAAAAGTCTTTCCTGCAAGCTACAAATTTGTGACTCACATAGTTTGCAGAAAATACAGATTTCTGTGCAAAAAACATATGTGTAGTTAGTTAATGTGTATTTTCTGTAAGGAAAAAATCCACAATATTTCTGCATGGGAATCAGTATATTTGTGCAAGATATGCATTTTCTGTTCTAAACCTTTGCACAAAAATATCACATGAGCTTTATGTGAAGGGGGTTCTGAAGCACAACTAGTGTTTTCTGTTTATGCAGAAACTCTGTTTTTTTTGTGGAACTAAAATTATAGTCATCTCTCCACGTTTGTGAATTTGATTATTCGTGGATTTGATTAAAATATTATTTCCAGGAATTGCTAGCTCTTCTAATGTGACTCTGTGGTCAACTTCCAATGGAGGTTAATCATAGAATGATGCTAGTGGACGTAAGAGATTCCTAGAGAGGTGCTCTTTTAGGTACAAAATAGCAGAGTCCTGTGTCCTAATGCCAACAAATGTGGATGGCTAACTCAATTTGTTTTTGCACTTAGGAAATGAAACAAGCAAATATTTACATCCCATGTTGGTATGTGACTGCACTTATGCACTTGGGTCAGCTTCATTGACATGGGAGAGCCAGCAACTTCCAGATGCTTATTACAAAGGTAGCCCATAAAAGCATGCTAAGGAGATGTGCACATTTACTCCAGAGCCCCACTAAATTCAATAGAACACATTCTTAAGCAAATCCTTCACACAACCCTTTCAGAACAGGCTGTACTTGTTAGCCCACAACTGACACATACGTTATTATCAGATACTGATTGTCACATACAAGAATCCCTTTTTAGTATGGATTGATGGAGATGTCATTCCTGAAAGTTGGATCCTGTATATGGCAGTGGGGAAACAGCCAGTTTATCAGCCTTTGCATAATAGAATTTTACACAGCTAACTACATGTTTTAGTGTGTCCAAGAGCCTGCTCCAAAAGCCAGTTTC
The DNA here is from genome assembly GCF_037176765.1 of Anolis sagrei. Lineage (NCBI taxonomy): Eukaryota > Metazoa > Chordata > Lepidosauria > Squamata > Anolidae > Anolis > Anolis sagrei. Next base: position 136,334,133 of record NC_090022.1, read on the forward strand.
CTTGGAAAGCTTTCTCTTCATTTCTTTTCTTTTCTCCCTCTATTTGATTACCTATTGGCTGATGTCCTGCACTGTTATTTACATGTGCTTTTGAAACGGGGTATGAATCCCAACAGTCCTCCAGGCTGGTTTAGCTAATTCTGCCACTTGTCCTTCAGTTCTACTTTGGCTGCAAGTGTGCCCTCCACTTTTCCCTCCAGCCAATGCTGAAAAGCTTCACAAAGGGCCTGCCTGAGAAATCATGGGGCAAAGTACTAGATGTTTCAGCTAAAGAGTGTTCTCAACTGCCTTTGTAATGCCATCAAAGACAGATTTTTTCCCCCTTGTATTGTTAAAAATAAGAAACTGTTTTATCTGTCAATGCATCACAAATACATAGCTACATATTCAACACTAAACTGAAAATACACTAAACTGAGTTGCCCCTAGGATTCAAGTCGCATGCTTCTGAAGACTAGATGTTGATGGAAAAGCAGCAAGAGGGTCTTATCCTCTCTTGAACTGTTGGTGGGGTTTGTAGAGGCATCTCATTGCCACTCTTGGAAATAAGAAGGTGAACTAGGCAGCAATTTAATCTGACCTAGTGGACAATCTTATTGGCTTATACTTTCATGGCATTTGTGGTGCATAGGAAGTCTTCAGATATAGTTAGGCTTCAGCTTCTGCTTCTGTCTGCTGGCTGGCCATGTTGGCTGTGAGCCCCAAAACATCTAAAACCCATTTTAGGTCTAAAGCAGAAGTGGATAACTTCTTGGGTTATAATTTCCATTGGGTCTATCCAGCACTGCTAACAGTTAAGCAAACATGGTTAACAGTCCCCTGAAAAGAGTCCAAGAGCAACTGGATCCCATTTGCATTATAGAAATACCATACTGTGATCCCACTTCAATTGTCATACCACCCTCTGGAATCCTGGGACTTGTGGTTGAGGAAAGGACCTTTAATGTCTTCTGCCAGGGAGCTCCCTTGGTGCCTCTGAACAAACTATAAACCCCAGGGTGTCTTAAGAGGCAGCCATAAAAATCAAAGTGCTACATTTGTACAGCAGAAAAGAGACCCTGGAATGTCATAGATTGAACCCTGACTGACAGAGTAATTTTGAAGCGTCTGGTGATTTTACATCAGGCCATAACGGAAGGAAACAAATAGCATCTGTGCACCCTTGGTTTGCCCATCAGGGGTAGCTGAAAGCAAACTCGGAGTTGTATTTGAAGTCATTCTAAAGTTAAAAGATTGAAAAATGTCAATAGAAGCTATATGGGTTTTTTTTTAAATGGATACATTTTCAGGGGCTTTTGCAAATTCCTGGTGATGGTTTGTGCAGACGTTTCAGTATGAAGGCTCTGCAGGCTTTGGGTACCTTTTGCCAGAAGGGAAGAAGGGAAATCAGAAGGATGACATTATACATAAGAGGCTCATAACTTACTGACTTTTTGTGATTCATATGTATGTTACTTACAAATGTTTACTGCACCAACTCCCTCTCCAGCAAGCCTGTTAAAGAAGGAACAAGGAAAGTTATTGTTGTGCTCAACATCTTGAAGGCCAGGTGCAGCTGTTCAGAAGTTGTTCCATACATTCCTCACACCTTAGTCACTGCATGAATGAGGTCTTAGGAAAGAGTAAGATTCCCAAGTGAAACAACCGATTTGATCATCCATCTGCAGAGAGCAAGACGTTGTGTCTTCCACATTATAGCAATAGTGTGGTCTAGAATTCTGGAATACTGAAGAATGGCTCTGGGATCAAATTGTCACCCAGGAGAGCCTTGACTGAACCAGGCATGGACATTGTGCCTTTCAGAGATTTTGGATTGCAACTCCCAGAAGCCCTAAAAATCATAGTCATCACTGAAGAAAGCTAGGAGGTACAGTTCAACAACACCTGCAGGGATGCACAATTCCTACCCTGACTTTTCAGTTTCTCCTGAATCCAATGTTTAAACTATTCTCTGAGGCACGAAGGTTGTGGCTAATAATGATAAAGATGATGCAACCATGTCCCGGCTAAATGACAGACCCAGGAGGCATTGCTATTGGCAATAGGTCCATGTAGGTGTTCCTTTTGGCAGTGGATCCCAGCCCAGCATGTGTTAAAGAATACCCTATGGCAAGGGAAAGTGTTCTTTTTCTAAATCAGGCATGAACAACCATGGCCCTCTTAATTTTGAGAGATTTCCGTTTACAGCTTTCCTTGTAATTCAGAATGTTGGCTCAGTTCGATGGACCCTGTTACCCTGCACAATCTAGAGCACTACATTTCTCTACTCCTTTTCTAAATCATATTTAGGCAGAACTTCATGCTCTTGAAATAGCCACGTTTTTCCATGAGTAATGATTCCTAAATTCAAGTCTTGGGCTTTAGCTCTCAGATTCTGAGAACTGAGATCTAAAACATCTGGAAGATCGGAGTTTGGGAAACCCTGAGTTAAAAGAAATTGATTGCCTCTTCAGTTACTCATGTGTAATTTCTGCAAATTATTGATGTCCAGGTGAAAATATTGTCATTGGGACTTGATATTTTAGGCTCTTTTACTGAAATATATTAGCTCTCTTATATACCGTAAACAAAATGAAGGGGACTTGGTCATGAGTTTCTCAAGGAAACCTCTGAAAGGCAAAAGAAAAGTGTGGAAAAATAATCAAGAGAATGAGCTTTGAAAGTTAGTATTGGGGCTAGAACGCCATGCGAGATGACGTGTTCCAGGAGATGTAGTTTTAAAAAATGATATTTATAAGCCGTGCCTAAAATCTACTATTATGGGTTCCTTCTTGGTTAGATATATATATGTTGCAGTCATGGAAAAGACAGGCCAATTTTCTCCAACCTAGTGACTTCCAGATGTTTGGGACTCCAAACATCTGGAAGATCCCAGCATCTCCATCCTTTGAAGCCCAGCTGGAATAGATGGAGTTGCAGTCCAGACCTCAAGGCTAGGTTAGGTCTGAGTGATAAGAAGTCAAGTGGAACATCTCAGATGAAATAAAACCCTTGCCCCCTGCAAATATGACTACAATACAGTTGTGCACCCTGGTCCATGCCAAACTACTTCCACACAGAATAAACAACTGTTTAGCATTTCACAGTCCACCTACCTGCTCTCTTCCCCTTCTAGCAGCTTCCTGTAGGTGGCAATCTCAATGTCCAAGGCCAGCTTGACATTCATTAGCTCCTGGTACTCTCGTAGCTGACGGGCCATGTCTGCCTTGGCCTTCGTCAGAGCCTCCTCCAATCCAGCTAGCTTGTTCCTGGCATCTTTCAGGGCAAGTTCTCCACGCTGCTCTGCATCAGCAATGGATGCCTGCAGGTTGGCACACTGCAAGATGCATAGGCAAGAACTTGGTTCAGACAACATAATCTTTCAATTGGTGGCATTAATAGAGTTTATTCATGATAGTACCCTTTCACTGATGTCTCTGATTCTGCATCCATTTGCACACCTTTGCAATGGACAGGGATAGTCCTGCAAATGTTATTGAACTATGGATTCCATCATTCCTCACAATGACAATAGGGCCTAAGAATTATGGGAATTCCAACTGAATATAGTTCAGAAAACCAAAAACCTTCCTTGCTCTTAATGGTATATAACCACTTAAGGTTGACAGTTTTGTATCTTCAAGGAACCTGTGCCCTGACGAGTGAAAATCTTATAATAATTAGTGTTTTTTGTTGAATAATGGATTTCATGCCTAAGTAGATTCAAACCTTGGTCTCTAGAGTTGTAACTTAGAGGTCAAACCACTACACTATGCTGGCTATCTCTATGAATCACTCAAGCAAGAGTTTCTATTTGGGGTTAAATAAATGCTTAGATTAAATATGGTGATAGCTCAGAGACCTGAGAGCTACAGTCCCAATCCTTCAAATACTGCTTGTCTTATTTGACTATTTTTTCACTCCCCCCCCCCCCAAAGCGTTATTTCCCCAGATGAAAGCCTATATTGTTTCCTCTGCAGAACAGTACCTGCTTTTTCACATTGTCGATCTCAGAGTGGAGCCTTTGGATCATGCGGTTCAGCTCTGAGATCTCAATCTTCGTATTATGCAGATCGTCTCCATGCCTTCCAGCTGACAGCTGCAACTCCTCATACTGAAAAGAAAAAAGAGGGACCCTATTAAATGAAATTGTTTCAATCCCTATATCTCAACTATGATATCTGGTAATGAATTATGGAGGCAATTTTGAATGCACGATGATGCTTCACTTATTTTATTTACATCAAAAGAGCAGCAACTTCAAATTTAGAAAAATGGGTATGCAATAGGCCTGTCACTTTTGTGAGGCTGGTGACTCAGGACTCCAACAAAAGTGGGAAAATTGCAAATAAAAAACCTAATTTCTTTTAACCTAAGGAAACATTCCTCTAGGAATCTGTAGGTTCTCCAGTAGAACTCTATGGTAAACTACCAGTTGATTGTGCTGGAGAAGCTAGAAATTCATAGAAAGAGCATATTAATCAAATCCATAAATGAAAAGTTAAATGCAAAAATGTGGAGGGTCAAGTATATCATATTTTTAATGCAACATTGTTTTGAATGCTACTTCTAGAAACGTTGATGAATACCTAACAATGCTCATTTGTGGGCTAACTTTATCTCTCAGCAGAATGAACAAGGAGGTTCTCATTACAAATCAGGGCTGCCTTAACACATGTAGAAGTGAGGAATAATGCATGACCATCTACCACTTTTTCTGGTATGACAGCTAAGTCAGTTGCCTCATGCTACTCAACAATATCTCTTCTGGCTAGGACCACATAGAGTTTCTATGCCATCAAAAAAAAACCCAGTCATATTTCGAAGAAACTTTAAGCCCAGGATCTTCTTAAATTTGACACAAAAAGTAAGAATTCTGGCCTTCTTACCTTGCTTTGATACCATGATTCGGCCTCTGCTCGGCTCCTGTTGGCAATATCTTCATACTGAGCCTTAACTTCAGCAATGATGCTATCCAGGTCCAGGTTTCTGTTGTTGTCCATTTGAAGAATTACAGAGGTGTCTGAAACTTGGGCATGCATCTGGGCTAATTCCTACAGATGTTTTTCCCAAAGCAAAACACATGAAATATGTTCTAGTTTCCTTCTCAGACAGGAAGTGACTTCACAATACATCATGAAAAAATAAACCATACAAGAAGCAAATGGGAAGCACTGCCAGATGCTATGGATCAGGAGCAGACCAAAATATCTTGCTGTCCGATTCAAAACAGCAAAAATATCCCCACCCATGATATATTGGACACACAAGTTATCTAACATACAGAACAGAGAAGAGCTTTCAAGCACTTCTCCCTTTATCTTTGTCAATAGAAACTGAATAATAACACATTTATCAACTAAAAGTTCATTTCCTTTTCATGAAAAGATACTTGAAACCTGTTGCTTGAAGCAACTGCTTCACTCTGTCTAATCATAGAGATATACCTTTGTTACTTAGGAATTGACGAATACTTCAGTCTCCAGCACAACTAACTTAATACAGTCTGAAATAGATATGTCTTCAGGTTTCTTTTAAAAGTCAGAAATGGGTCCATGTGCATTTTTGGGGGAAGGGAATTCCTTTCACAGAATCATGGAATCATAGAGATGAAAGAAACCACTCACCCCATCCAGCCCAACCATGCAGGAAAGACAATCAAAGCATCCCTGACAGATGTTTTAAAGCCTCACTTTCTATATCTATTCTCCAAATCAGACTTTCCCAGCCTCCAGAAGAATTGGACAATAATTCCCACCAACTCTTTAGCAGCCAGTAAAAACCAGAAAATGCTTTTCCTTACCGCTTCATAGAAACCTTTCAGAAAAGCGACTTCATCATTTATGGAATCCACTCTGGTGTCCAGTTCAACCTTGTTCATAAAGGCAGCATCCACATCCTGGAAAAAGAAGCAAAAAGACTGAAGACTGCAGCACTTGCTATGGAACCGAAGCCACAATTTCCCCTAAGAGGTTAAAACTGGGTTAAGAACATTTCACCTTTCAGATATTTTAGGCTACAATCCCCATCAGTTTTGCCCAGCAATAGGCTATTCTCAACATACCTACATTTAAAAGACCTCCTTAGAATGAGAAAGAACTTGAAAGTGCACTTTTAAATGTAATTAGTTATAGTTGTTTTGGGGGATGAGCAAACTCCTATTGTACAGTATGACCTTGTATTCATGGGTTTTGTATTTATCCACATCCTCTTTAGGCATTCTCTAGGTCCTCCAGCTTGACTTTATGGCATTCTTGGGCTGGAAGTCCTTCATTTCAATGGGTTCACTAAAAACTATCTAAAACCCTATCTCTTCCAGCCTACCCAGCCCGTTGAAAGTATAAATTTAAAATTCATGTCCTATGTTTTGGTCTCTGCCCTGCGTTATTAATGTGTATTTTATAGAAATGTTTTGATATGTATCTTTTATGGAACTGCATTTTAATATGTGTAGACTTTTTATATAGTATTTGTGTGTTTTTGACTGTGCTGTGACCTGCCTCAAGCCATGAGGAGGCAGATAAGAAACAAAATTATTATTATGATTATGATTATTATGATTATTATTATTATTCACTCAAAGTCTGGGAATTTATCCCCCAAGGATATAGGGGATACTATACAAACTTTTTAAGCAGAGGGCCAGGTCACAGTCCCTCAAACTGTGGGAGGGCCAGATTATAATTTGAAAAAAATGAATGAATTCCTATGCACACTGCACATACCTTAATTGTAGTGCAAAAACACTTAAAATGCAATGAATAAAATGAAGAACAATTTTAACAAATATAAACATTAATATTTCAATGGGAAGTGTGGGCCTGCTTTTGGCAGATGAGACAGCATTGTTGTTGTTGTTGTGTGCTTTTTTGAACGAGGGCCGGGTAAATGACCTTGGAAGGCCGTATCCAACCCCCAGGCCTTAGAGGACCCCTGCTCTACACTTACCATTTTAATACTACCTTCTTTCACTTCCCATTTCTCAAAAGCAACTATTTTTTTAACACTATTTGTTTTGTGTGCATGGGTAGCTTGTGTGCATCTATACATGACTCTCACACACAAATATCTAATTTACTTACCTTTTTGAGCACTACAAATTCATTTTCTGCAGCTGTACGCTTGTTAATTTCATCTTCATACCTATTAAGAGGAAAGAGGAATTATCCAACTCATTAGTACTCAAAAATACAAGACCAAAAACTAATTAACAAAGAAACAACTTCTTATTTTTCTGTTCCAACCATTTCTTTCTAAATCTATCTACTATTATCTCTTACCTATCAGAAAGAGGGTTGAAAAGACAGAAGATAGAGTAAAATCTACAAGTAGATTTTTAGGCTGCTTTAAGTAGACCTGCAAAGTTTCATTTCATTTTTAAAGCAGTGGCCACAACAAAATGGCCCATTACTAACAAAAAGTTGTAGTGTTGAAAGTAAAGGCATTTGTGTGTGAAAGTCTCTATAGGATTTCTGTGTATGAGAGAGAAGGGGGGGGGGGTCACATAGAGAGAGAGAAAGCACAGAAATGGAATTTTGTGTGAAAGGATTGTGAGCTGTCTTCCAGTTTGGTTCGCATGGTGATTACTTATTGTGGTGCGCTTTTAATGGTGTACTGTACTGTTTTGTTGGCTTGTATATACTGGTGAGATTTTCTCCAGGAACTCCCATGGGGACCCAAATTCACAGATGCTCAAGTCCCATTATATATAATGGCACAGTAAAATGGTGTTCCTTAAATAAAATTGAGAATCTTTTTATTTTTTTAAAAGCCAATCCAAGGATTCAGAATCTATGGATGGGGAGGGCCAACTGTAATCTTTTAATGAATTTTACTTTCCCAAATTGTATATATCTTTCCAAAATAACTTTAATATTTATGTTGATGTTTTATATAGTTATTACTCCAGATAGTTTTTAATAATTTGTAAGCTATCTTGAGTCCCGTTATGGCTTGGAGGGGGAGGGGGGGACGGGACATATAAATGAATAAAAATAATAATGAATAATAACTAGTGAAAACAAGATATGAAGCCTACTCATCTGTCCACCCCATAAAATTATACACAGAAGAATTAAAAGCCAGTGTGTACAAAACAGGAGATTTTTGACCGCTTCACACAGCCCTTTCAGGCCATACTATTTCACTGGTAGTTGTCCATGAAAGGGAAGGTGAACAGAGAGACTTGTAGCACCCCTCCCTCCTTTCCCCTTCATATGGTGGGGATGAGACAGGGTACATTGGCATCCTGTCTCCATCAGGTGGGGAAAAGGGCAACAATGCGCAGCAACACATGTTGCCCGTCACCCTTTCCCCATCATACAGGGAAAGAGAGAGGAAAATGCGGGTAGGTCCATCAGAAATACCCAAAGCGCTCTTTCTTCCCCCATGGTGATGGAAGAAGTGCCTTTTGGTGCTTCCCCTCCACTTTGGGAGGAATGTGGGTAGGACCTACCATATGCCATCTGATGACGCTTGGCAGGTCTCATCCAAGCCGCAAATAAAAGCGGCAAAACTAGGGTATTTTCCCCAGTGTGAAGAGGTCCTTAATGTCTTAATGTTAGAATTAAGTATTAGCTAAAAGCAACATTTTCACAAATTCCAGATCTAGCATGAGAACATAAAACAATCCCACAGGGGCAGAAGCAGAGATCTAAACTAGCAAAAGTAGCCAGATGGCTGATTTCAGAAAGCTCAGAAAGGCAGTTGTCAGTCAATTCCCAATTTTTGGTACTTAGAGGTAATGTGATCCTCCACATGGAGATTCCATTTAGCTATCACACCAATTTTAAAATAATCAGATATTTTTTATATATATTTCATCAAATTCTTCTGAAGCTATCTAAACTGATAACCAGAACCATAATCAACAATTCATCCTGTGCGTTTGAGTATATCAACCTTATCACATTGGCCTCCTGAATTGCCATAGATTGTGGTGAATCTGGTGGTGCCCGGTGAGAGCAGTGGGAAACTTATTATCCCATACCCCACATCACCTGACTTACTCCAAACCCCATCCCACCAAGGGATGTGTCTGTTGTGTGGCTTCCCACCATTGATCCCTATGAAACACAGGAAGCCTGGCTATAGGTGTTCTGACATTCAGACTTGGATCAGAAAAATAGTGTCAGGAATCCAGAACTATGTTTTCAAAAACAGAGTTCAGGAAAATGACCTGGTTGGAGCAGAACTTCTAGAACTCCCCAGCCAGCATTCCTAAGGCTGGGATTCCCCAAAAATAACTTTTCCAAACTCTGTTCAAATTCTCCAAAATTTTCTGGTTGGGCAACACAACTGTTGGGACCATTCTCCAGAGAGATGAGAAATTATCAGGTTTTTCAGGGACAAGAATCACCATGAGTAATGGTAGCACCCTACATTCTTTCATTTCTCTTAATGTGGCTTGATCATTAAGCAGCTTATCCATGATCAGGATTTGCATCCTTTAAAATGATGTAGAACTAATGCCATTTTGGAGGTTTTATGTATGTATTTTTTTTAAAGTGTGGCTGCCATCATATGCAAAAAGAAAATTGAGAAGACAGTTTGGAAGAAATTGTACAACATGGTCAGTGTTCAGGGATAGGCAATCAAAGGTGAGAAAATAAGATCTCAGAAAAATACAATCTCAAAGATTTTCTGACAAAGTTAGCTTCTATGACAAGTAGAAGGTTTGATATGTCTTCTATCATTGCAATTGGTTTTGTAGTGCCATTATGATTTTTCAGATATCATGCATATTTCACCTGAGAGGACAGGACACAGTTCTTTATTATTTATTTACTGTACTTGTATACCGCCTTGCTCAGCGACTCAAAGTGGTTTACAACAAGTCAGTACACATAATAACAAAATACAAATTAAACATTAAAACACTATAAGACCACAATAGAAACAATAAAAGCCAACATCATTATCATCAGCGTCTCTGGCACACATTTCTGCATGGAGCCATCTTTAATAAGTGCATTTCCAGATAGAGTTTTAAAGCTGTAAATTACATTGCAAAATGTAGGAATGTGTGTAGAACTGTGTTTTGACCTTCAATCCAGAGTGTATAAACCTTGTTATTTTGCATAAAAATGCAAGGCCACAAATGCTCAACTGTCTCTATTTTTGAATCCACTAGATTTCTCAGATATGCTTTTGAAGTTTGAATGGGTCTGTGTTAGTGCCCTGTGTTAGTGCCCTTAAGCACCTTCATGTTTCCATTTTGGGCACTTTCTTTTTGATGAATGTTTTCAAAGGAATGCAAACATGAGTATGCCCAGACTAGCTTTACTGCCTTGACTTTGAGGAGAGGCCAACATAAATCTATCTATCTAGTTTTGCTTTTCAAATGGTGCCAGACAGGAAGCTGCCAAAAGGGGCTGTAGGAACTGGTCTTTGAGGGAGTAGGTGTCATCAAATGACCAATCCTTGGGGAAAAATAGAACTTAGCCATGGAAGCAAGCCATCAGGCAACTGCCAAACCTTTATGAAAGAGATAACTCTTTTAAAACTCGAATAATTTCATCCTTAATTTGAAAACTAACAGCTTTTATTAGCCCTTTGTAACATTCTTTCCATGTTGCTGGAACTTGGCATTGAAGTAATTAACACCTCACCCATAAATTAGAGAAGCATAAATGCCATCCCAATGATTTCAGAAGGTTTACAGTCACATGCCACAAAAAGAAAAAAAAATCAGGTTGGAATTTCCCTCTAGGTAGAATTGTACTGCAGTGGCTAGGGAAGTTGTTGGTTAGTACAAATTGCTGACTATCACTTACTGGCAACCGAGGAGAAAGAAAAATGTTGGCTTCCATCAGCAACTTTTCTGAAGGTGGTGGTAGGCATGTGCTTCAGTTGGCACCATACATATATGTGGCTGATGACAATGGATATCTACTCTTTAGGCTTGTGCATTTCAGCTGAAACTTGATCCGTTTCTGCTGGCCTGATACTAGTAGACCCCATATGTATTTTTGCATGCCTCCCGAGAATGCGCGAGTAGCCAGATAGCAATTTTTGGTCCATAGCCGATAAATGCAGGTGGATCGGCCCATTGGTGGCAATGAAGAGCTTATAAGGTTCCCCTTTCTGTTCCTGGGAGCTTTTCTTTTCCCTTCATGGAGCCTGGGTGTCAGCAACAGTGTTAAGGAAGCACCCTATCTGGCCCATTAGATAGGTGACTTCCCACAGGCACCCCCCTCCATATCCTTCATTAAGACCTGGATTAAAAGCATTAAAGACACAACTCTTTCCCTCCTGTCTTTATAGAAGACCGGGTTTAATGCTTCTTAAAGCTGTTTCTACTCTAGAGGAGAGACATTGCAGGCAGGCAGGCATGCACGCTTTCTCTCCTGGGCCTGCACCATGTCATGCACTCTTTCCAAGGCGTGTTAAGGAGGTCAGATCTTGGGATACAGGCCAGTATAGATCCAGCCTGAGAGGCAAATCAGAACAATTTCAAGACGAATGCTAAAGACATATGTTCTCCTCATGCCTTTATCATCTATAAGGAACCATTGAAATAACTCATCCAGTGGTGTGGGCTGATGTGTAATCAGGATGCAGAGGAGGAAGAGAAAGAGAAGAAAAAATAAGCCTGGAAGAAGGTTCCAAAATACATGTGATGCGAAAATTACTGTGTGGTTTGCAAAAATATATCTAAAAAGGTTTGTGACAGAAGAAGATAGGACCGCTTTTAAGAAGCAGTCTTCATTCATCTTTCTTTTATGTTGCCCACCTGATCCTGAAGTCCTCCACAGTATCCTGCATGTTCTTCAGCTCTGACTCTAGCCGTGGTCTCTCTCCCAAAATACCCTCTAGTTGCCTCCTTAGATTAGCGATGTATGCCTCAAACATTGCATCAAAGTTATGGCGGGTGATCTTGTGGTCCTGCAGGAGGCTCCATTTTGTCTCTAGCACTTTGTTTTGTTGCTCTAGAAAGCGAACCTACCAAAGGAAAACCAAGTTGCAAATTAACAGAAGTTCACTGACAAAACAAAACATCTTAATACAAAACAGAAAAATAACCTCCTAGCATCTTCTCCCTCTATTTTAATTGGACAGGAAGGATGTCTACATTGGAGAGAGATAGAAATTTGTCAGTTCTCAACTCTAATAATATCATACGGTGACTGATGTCAGAGGATCGAAAAAGTGACAAATCCCTTCAGTTGGTGAAGAATGGGAAGATGTGGGAATGACGCTGGGAACTGCTATTTTCAGGAATGGGGATCTAATTGTGAAGGCTTGTACGCATTCTAAATGTTTTTAAAAACTTGACAGAGAACAAGCATTACAAATGTAGTCAAATGCAGAACTATGTAACCTCTCCTGAACAGACTCAAAATCCTATTTTAACAGGCATCAGCTGCACCAAGTGATGGAGGTTTTTTCTGCTAGTAATTTGGAAGCCGCAAGGTGAGATTTCTAGACCCACCCAACAATGGACTGGATGATGGCAAATAAACTGAAACCTCCACAAAAGATAAAAGTGTTCCTGGTTAGTCAGAAGGCAGATCAGAGAATAGTCATGTGCTAGATGGCAAACCTGTGCTAGATGGGAAAATATACAAGTTTGGAGTTTGGATGTACTCCTGGATTATATCCTGAGCCTGGAAGCTCAAGTTTCAGTGGTGGCCAGGAGTGCATTTGCACAGTTCAAACTTCTCCACCAGCTGAGCCTGTTCCTTAAGACCAGATTTGTTGCATCCTGGTTGGCTCACTGTAACATGCTCTATTTGGGGCTGCCTTTGAAGAGCATCCATAAATTTCAGCTGGTCCAAAGAGCTGCAACCAGACTGCAAACTAGACCTGGCTACAGGGAGCACACAAATCCCTTGTCGCAAGCACTCCACTTTCTAGCCAATCCACTTGGAGGCCAAGCTGAAAGTCCTGGTTTTGACCTATACAGCCCTATACGGCTCAAATCCAGGTCTGTATTCTTCCTTACAATTTGAGATCTGCTGGAAGGGTCCTTCTCTCTGCCTTAGCATTTTTTCCCACCAGCTCATAATAAGCTTATATCTCTTACTTCCATTATTAAAAATGGGAAATGACAAGAAGGCCATTTTTGTGTAAAGTAGCTCTTTGGATCTCAGACTACAGTCATAGGGCAATCATACATCTATCACAAAGTAAGATCCATCAAGTTCTATGAGATGTAGTCCTGGGATCCAGGATAGTACAACCAGTGAACTGGAAGGAGATAACGGTTAGTCAGTCTAGACTTAAGCATCTCCAGTCAAAGAGTGCCAAACAAAATCTGTTTTATTCTTCAACAGTTGCAAGTATTCAGATGTTTATCTCAATATAGCAAAAATCAGCTTTCTTTCAAGTTCCAGCTGTGGAATCTGTTTATGAAGAATAATTCCTTCTGTGTTTGCATCGCTTTTTCTTTTTGACACCTTTAAAATATTGCTAGTACACACACACAAATGCTCTTTAGGCTTCAATTTAATCACTCTGCCTCTAAACCTTGCTATTTTCTTAAGCTCATTTCTGCGTCAAGTTACTTTTGAATCTATTTTCCCAACAAATGTGTGCTCCACAAAAAAATGGAGAAGAGCAAAAATAGAAAGATAACAATGTTCCAATCTGTATACAAGTCCACATTGTTCAAAATCCCTAAGTATCCCCAAAGGACAATATGAGAAAGAAAACTTACCTTGTCAATGAAGGAGGCAAATTTGTTGTTGAGTGTCTTGATCTGCTCCTTCTCTTCTTTCTTTACTCTTTGGATGTTTGGGTCAATTTCCAAGTTGAGAGGAGCCAGGAGGTTTGGGTTGACCGTCACCTCATGGATGCCGCCAGCTCCAACTCCATACCCAGCACCACCGACAATCCTGTACCCAACTCCTCCATGACCTAACCCATAACCGTATCCAGATCGGGCAGTGCGATAGCCACCCATGGAGATTCTTTTACTTCCTCCAAAACCATGGAGGCTCCTGCTCCCGAAGCCACCAACACCATGTCCAAGGCCTGCTCCACCTCCCCGGGATACTGAAACAGTGCTAAAGCCAGTTCGGCTACCTGGCATAACAGCCGAAGATGCACTAAAATTCTTAGTAACTCTGACTGATTTTTGAGCCATTGCTTTTGAACACAGGGAGTAAATGGAAAGAGAAAGATGGAAAGATGAACCAAGGCAAGGTTCCTGGACTATGAAGGTGAAATAATCCCTCTGAAACCTCTCAAGTTTCCCCCTTTTATCTAATTCACGAGTTGGGTTTGGCCACTAGAGATCATAGGACAGTGGGCTGAATTAATCATTTTGGTATGTTGGGCATAAAGCCATTTTTTCCATTCTGCTCATCACTGGATGTTCCTAACGTAATGCCCTGGCAATCTGGGGGCTTGTAAAATCCAACAGGAGCTTCTAACCCTGTATTTTACAGTGCCAGAGGTTCCCTCAAGGCATTCCTTTTAACTGCATATAAATCAACACGTGCATTTTTCCCTCTTCTTCTTTTTTGAACTTGATGGGAACAGAATTGTCCCAGGAGGGAAGTAAGTGCTTCTCAGGCAGCTCCCTTGACAATGGTTCTCATGGTGCACATCCTTACATCTGTTCCTTACTTATGCAACTACAACAATCACCATGAGATCAACAAAAGCACAAGTTAGGGCATAAATATTCAGAAACTCATCCACCCCTAATCTGCTAAATCCCATCAAGAGAGGAAGGTTCTCCTTTCCTCCCTCTGCCTTGTCTATCCATACCTCTAGATCTCCGTTTGCTTTTTCTCTCCATCATTCGCTTCTTTCCAATGTTTAAGTAAGAATTCTCTACTGCCATCACTTCTACAGTATAGGCCCTATTATTGTTGTTGTGATTCATTTATATCCCACATTTTGCCAGATAATAGGACTCAACATGTAGCTAACAACATATTAAAAATAACATAAAGTACAAATAGAAAATTTTTGACCTTGTGTGTCTTTTAATCATATTTACCCTACACTTCCCATCCATAATTGTTTAATTTCCTTGCAGTTTTGTCCATTCACTTTATTTTATGACAACCAGAATAAACCACCTGAAGTGACTTCTTGACTATATTTATTGGTCAGGGCAGCCCTAGAGATGAAGGAAAATGGAGAAGCAATGGTAGTGATTCCAGAATAAAGTGTATCATCTGTATTTTCTAGGAGTTTGTTTTAGGACCCTGAACCCCACTCCCATTGATACAAACTCATACTTAGAAACGGGGGTAAGACAACAGGAAGAAAGATAAATCTAACTCTAAGAAGGGAAATTTACCCCTGAAAGAGTTATCATGGGGGAAAGATGTCTCCACTGAAACTTTCTCACCAATCCTTTTTTCCACAACAAGCCAATTTTTTCAAAATCAATCATCACAGGGACAGAAAGAGAGATGAAATCTTTTGAACAGGGCAACAGATAGCAAAACAAATACCAAAGAGGTGTTAACCCTTCCCTACACTATCCAAAGCATGCATATATAAATATGCGTGTGTGGCTGGAGTATACTTCAAAAATGTACCTGTTCTGGTTTACATACAAATTCAACTTAAGAACAAACTTACAGAATCTATCTTGCTCGTAACTTGGGGACTGCCTGTATAAACCTTGGTAGGATTCCACATAGTTAATAAAGTCGACAACAATACATAAAGGTTTGTGCTACATGTTGTTAGTCTTTAAAGTTCCATACTGTGAGGCAGCGTGGTTTAGTGGTTTGAGTTTGAACTAGGGTTTGAATCCCCACTTAGGTGTGGAAAGCCACTAAGAACCCTAGACAAGTCTCAGTCTTTGAAACTCAGAAGATGGCAAGGACAAACACTATCTGAACAAATTTTGTCAAGAAAACACTAGGATATGGTCACCCTAAGTTACAAATAACCTGAAAGAAAACAACAACAACGTTAGACTCCTTATTCTTGCTACAACAGACTAATATGGCTACTGGTTTTGAAACAAAATTTTTATATGACAGCTTGTACAACAAGCACACTATCAAGATTGCATTCTCTTTTGGAACAGTGTTTTATTGATACACAGTAGTGCGAAACAATAATGGTTAAACACACAATTAAAAAAACATATACTTGACTATGTTTGAAAACTTCACAAACACAGCACTCTTCTGTGTTATATTTGGATTTTTTAACCATAAAAAAATCACAAAAACTTCTGTTAATTATGGCCTCCAAATTCTGAGAATTAAAAATTAGATAACGAGAATTTGAATTTTTTAAGTTTCCTCCTACCAAAACCTGGACACCCCCAAGGCATTGCCTCTGCTTCCTATTTCCCATAACTACCATCAGGGGACTCTGTTCTTCTTTAGATGGGATAAATGTAGCACTTGAATAGGGGCATCTTTGTTTCTAAAGGAAATGATGTAATGCCATGAGATTTTATTAGGCCCTATGGCAATTGTCTGTATAGTACAAGGTGAACTGGAATGGTTGCCATGAGGAAACACCCCACTGTTTCTCACCATGTAAAATCACCCCCTAACATTGAAAACAAGCTCTTGGGTGGATCACAAAAACCTTGGCTTTGCACATACAATGTTAGCTCTGCTCTGGTTAGTGCAACTCTGTGGTTGTGGAATATTTAATTATTAAGGGAATTATGCCATTTGCATTGCACCTCATGTGAACAAAGGCACAGTTATCATTGGGGGCAAATTCTCCTGAGGGATACATATAAGAGGGGGAAAGACATTCCCTAAAACCTAGTCAAAGCCAGTGGAGACCCGCTGAATCATTGGATCTACACAAGTTACAATTAGCAATTGACTCATTGAGTCCACTCTAGCTGCGACACTTGTTCTAGACCAGGACTTCTTAAACGTTTTTCCCAGTCGTGACCCCTTTTCACCAAAAAAGTGTTTACATGACCCCAGGTATATAGGCATTTATTTATCAAGGCATCAGCAACCAGTCAGTTATATTACAGTTCTAACAGAACAAAGCAATATATAGGCATATAAAATAGGTACAAATATCAATGTTGTTTACTGTCAACAAATCATAAAGAAATTTATTTAAAACAATGTATTGAATATGAAAGCAAATTTGTATTCTAATGAGATGGATTTGCTTGTTGAGATCCTGATTTCTGTTAGCGAAACTCGCCAGTCTTCCCTAGATATCAGTGGGGTGTTTCCTCATGGCAACCTACAAAACCCTATACGGTTCTGGCCCAGTGTATTTGTCCGAACGGATCTCCCTCTACATCCCACCTCGAAGCTTAAGATCTTCCGGGGAGGCCCTGCTCTCGACCCCGCCACTCTCACAAGTGAGGTTGGCGGGGACGAGGAGCAGGGCCTTCTCAGTGGTGGCCCCCCACCTGTGGAACTCACTCCCTGGGGAGATTAGATCGGCGACCTCCCTCCTGGCATTCAGGAAAAAACTGAAGACCTGGGTTTGGGACCAAGCCTTTGGACACACTGGCAGCTAAATTAAGGATCTGACAACAGACAAGGACAAATGGAATGGAATGGATATATGGACTCTGAACCCGAGCATGAGATTGTCTTAATATTTTATTATGCACTGATGTTTTAATTCTAACAGTTGAATTGCTTTTTTGTATTTTGTATTACTGTCAATTGTTTTAGGCATTTAATTGTGCCTCCTCTGTAAGCCGCCCTGAGTCCCCCCCGGGGTGAGAAGGGCGGGGTATAAGTAAATGAAATAAAATAAATAAATAAATAAATAAATAAATAAATATCTAGGGTCCTTGGAAAATCTCAAATTTTTGTAATCATTAGGCTCACCGTAGGATAGCCCTAAGCCTAAAATGACTTTAAGGCACACACCAACACAAACTGTTACAGCTTCTCCTAGTTTGAGTGTTCTTCTAATTTGCCATCTTGACTGTGTTCTGATGTTAATTTGGCCACAAATGTCTTGGTTTTCATCATGGTGAAGAAAGGGGGCACTAAATCAAATAAAGATTAAGGATTGCTGTCCTTAAAGAGTCCTTAAAAATGGCCTGGTTAATAAAGTATCATCTTTCCAGATAATAGATAAGTTCCAATGTTCACTAGGGTTGTATAAGGATCCCTCCAGACAAGAAAAATATCCAAGTCTTCTCCATGCCTTTCAGATGTGCTTCCAGATCAAATTATATAGTGACACTATTTCCTGAACTCTTTAACTTTGCTGCCTGCAGGGCAATCTGTAAAACCTAAATGACTCCCTCCATGTTTAAGAGTTATAAATGGATTTTCAAAATGACACTGTTAACCAGAATTTTACAACATGCTAGTAAAACGCAATCATAGGAAGCAATTTATAATCTTGGTTAAAAATATGCCTGGTTTAAGCATTCCAACGTGATAAATTCAATTAATCAAGGGTGATTGCTTAACATTTAAGTCTGCCCAACAATAAGGTAGAATTTTCCCACTGACCAGAACAGGATTTTTGGACTACATGAAAAAGTAAGTTAGACAAATGCTGTTTTTTCTCACTTCAGTACTGGGCAATGTTGTTGTATATTTTATGTTGTGTAGATCCCATTGATTCAACGGGTAACAACATGGGCAGAGTCTTTCACTGGATGGAATACCCGCAAATCTCCCACGTAGCAGTTCAGACAGGAACATATTACATGACATGGAAAATAGGCAATGGTATTTGGCCAAGTTTTTTAGATTATTTGCTGCATGGAAAGGCCCAAGATAATGTCCTTGGGGAGCAATATACATATGAATGAGAGTGCATGGCCATGTAACAATGAATGAGACTCTGGCCATGTAACAAAGAGGAAGTAAAATACATCTACCATATTTTATGAACAAGCTCAAGCACATGTAATCAATTCCCTACTGAGAAATTTACCGGCCAGTCCAGTGAAATTTTATGTGAAGTTTTTACTTGGTGATGATCTTCCCCATGTGACCCTGGCTGTTGCCACGTTTCTTTCAGAGGCAGCCAGGATTGGAGAATTATACCTGAAATATACCTGGTACCTTTTTGTAGTCTTTTACCTATGCTCATAGCCATCTGATATGGCTTCGGTTTTAATCTCATATTTTAACCAGTTTTAACTGTCACTAATTTCATCCGAGTGTTCAATCAGTCAGGTGTTTTTAATCTTATTAACCTTGATATTATGCACACTTATTGAGCAATAAGGGCCTCTGGACTATAATAAAATGTTGTTGTTGGTAAAACTTTGCTATTTTTACCAACCAGGGCAGAAGATATATATATATATATATATATATATATATATATATATATATATTATATATATATTTTTCCATGGATTCTTGCTGTTATTGTTTTCCTTTTTGATAGTTTCAGTATGAAGAAAAACACCTACGGCTGCTCAGGACTGGTGCAAATGAAATCCACATTCTGTGGACTTTATTCTAGCAAATTTATGGTGCTTCTCACTCACCCCCAGAACACCATGTTTGTACCAATGGGAATAAGTCTTCTCCAGACAGATCGCAAGGCACTGGCTAAAGTCTCAAGAAATTCCTGAAATATTTCAATATAAGTGGTGCTTGGAGAAGAGAAAGTTTAACATATTTGTATGCAAAGTGGTTTTAGACTGAGCAGCCATCTCTCTGGCTTAGCACAAAAGTATATTTGGCCCTCCACAACAACATAAAGCTTAGGGGAAAAAACACTCCCAAAAGTTACTGCACGGCTTGCACGGTGTCATTTTTTTGCCTGCTAACAGCCATGGCTACAATGCACCACTTTTCAGCATAATTATAACTTGGCAATTCAAGGTCAACACAGGCTGCATCAATCCTGTAGAATGAATGCAGTTCAACACCACTTTAACAGTCATGGCACAATACTATGGAATCCTGGGAGTTGTAGTTTGGAGAGGCACCAGCACGCTTTAGCAGAGAAGACTAAAGGCCTTGCAAAACTACAACTCTCGTGATTCTATAGCACTGAGCCACAGTGGTTAAAGTGGGGTCAAACTGGATTAATTCTACAATGTAAGTGTCCCCCACAACTCATTCCTTGGAGTGTGTTTCGATTCAGCCAATGGGATGTAGAGGAGGAAGAGTCACATGGGTGGCTGCCTTGTGCTGCAGCAGAACATCTAGCAAGGAAATGGGGAAATGAGCTACCTGAAGAACCAGGCTCACTGGATGTATTTATTTTTATTTAGGAAAAACTAGCCTGTTTTAGATTTACTTGTTCACCTTCTTCCATCTGCTCAAATGAAAGGGACTGCTGCCACTGCCAGAAAAAGTAAGTCATTGTGAGGGCTGCTTTGCAAAGCTGGCTTCTCCAAAATAACAGGACAGAACATACACTTGGCCTTTGTTGGCTTGTTCTGAGCAGGTTTTGAGAAGAGAGTATTCTCAGTGCTCAGGCAAGAGACACAGGGCAATAATGAGAAGAGATGCAGGGCAATGGGGAATTGAATGGTTGAGTTTGTGTGCTGCTCCAAAGCATTGAAATGCACTGCACAGCATTGTGTGGCTAAGAAAGGGGGATTCCAAGCAGGTTACTCTACTTTGAATTAGAATGGTCAGGGAAACCAAATAATCTTTCCTAATGATGATGTTGTATGTCCAAGTCATTTCAGCTCTCGTGCAACCATAAAACATGCTTATCACAGGATTTTCTTGGTAAGATTGATTCAGAAAAGGTTTGTCATTGCCTTCCTGTGAGGCTGAGAGAATGTGACCTGCCCAAGATCACTGAATGGGTTTCTGTGCCTGAGCAGTTTCATACCCTGGTCTCCAGAATCACAGTCCAATGCTGAAACCACTATACCACACTGGTTCTTCTATTAGAAACCGTAACTACAGTAATAGTGCTACATTAGTTGATCAGAGTAATGGGTAGCAAATCTAATTCCTGACTATTTTATAGGATGAGGGTTTTTTTAAAAAAAAAAGTGGTATGTGTAACTTCTATTATTTGCTTTGATTCTTTGTTGTAAAATGGTTTTCACTGGTTGTATATTTTAATGGCCATTTTGAATATTTTTAGTGTTTTTATATTTGTTTTTAAATTGTAAGCCATCTTGAGTCCCAGTTGTAAGAAAAAATCCTGAGTACAAATATGCCTTCAGGCAAAACTAAACGGGGGAGGGGGGGGAGAGATTGGCAAGGAGCAGCTCATAGTCATAAGTACTGAAAATGTATTGTAACCTGTTTTGATCACACTGTCACCATTTAATCGTTTTTTTAACTTTTGAATTGTGCTTTTTAAACTTGACTAAGTGCGAGATTGTTAGTTGCCTTGAGTCCCCTCAAGGAGCAAGGTGGGGTATAAATAAAGTTAATAGTAATAAATAATAATAGTAAAATGACCTTATATAAAATGGAAAAAATCAAGCCATTTTGGAACGTTTTCAAGCATGGATGTTTGAATCCGTGGTACAGAGGGCTGCCTTTATTTGGCCTCTTATGTGCCTGTTCCTCCCTCCCACAACCCCAAATGAAATCATATGTTTTCCATATATAATGATTAGAGAAGGGTCAATGTGTATATTGAAAGCAGCTGAGCAATTTAAGTGGAGAACAGCTAAGAAAGTAGTCCTCATATGCACTTATTTGGGAGTCAGCTTGCTTATCCTGGCCTTAACTTCTGAATCATAATAATGCACAGGAATAAACTTCAGAACTATAACCTTGTGGGGATTTGGGCATACTTAAAACAATTCAATTCAGTAGCTATCGGCCCCAAAATAATCATGGTGGGAATGACTTCCTGGATAAACACACTCAGGTGTGCATCCCCAGACATATTGGTTAGAAATGCATTCAAGGCAGGTGCTTATGACTTAAGACAGAAAAAACAGGTGCAACTCAGCTGAGCTAAACTGTTTGAAGTTGGGCAGGCGGCAGAAGATGCTCGTGGGTCTTGTAAAAGAGAGGGGCAAAAGCCTTACTACTAAAGAATTATCATTGTCAGGCCTTATCTACACTGCCATATATATCAAAAATGTGTTATATGGCAGTGTAGATGGGGCCTGAGAAATTTCTGGGAAATAGAGAAGTAAAAATATGAAGGCTACTCCATTCCAGTTGCATGTTTGGTTTTCAGAAGTATGCTGTCTGTCCATGGAGACCCCACCAAATCTTACGTTGACAACTCTATCAGTTTTGTGCCTGCAAGCCATTTCGAACCTCAAGCAAAACCTTTGATTGGGTCTTCTTGGCAAAATTTGTTCAAAAGAGATTTGCCTCCTTCTGAAGCTGAGAGAATGTGACTTGCTCAAGGCCACCCAGTGGGTTTCCACGGCTGAGCAGTGATTCAAACCCACCCTTAACCCCCGTACCACAATCCAGCCTTCAAATCACTACATCACCAGATAGTTGGCCTTCTCTGCTTGCAGGTTCCCTCGTCCTCTGCTACCAGTGGCTTCTGGGAGCTATAGTCCAAAATATGTGGAGGGGCCCTTAATCTCAGGTTGCAGCTACACTGCAAAATTGATGCAGTTTGACATAACTTGAATTATTGTGGTTCAGTGCTATGGAATATTGGGAGTTGTAGTTTGAGACACCTTCGCTTTTTGGCAGAGAAGGCTAAAGACCTTGTCAAACTGCAACTCCTAATACTCCATAGCAGTTAATCCAGGCAGTTAAAGAGGTGTCAAACTGCATTGATTTTACTGTGTAGAGGTACCCCATGCTTTCACAAACGGTTATACTGCTATTTCACAGGGCCCAACCTATGGAAACTGAGGGTGCTCTTGGGCAGGTCTCGCGCTCTCAGCCTCAGAGAAAAGAAGAGGCAAACAAATCTAGCCAGCTCCATGAAACTTAGGGTCACTATGAGACCCCTTCTACACCGCCATATATAATCCAAATTATCTGCTTTGAACTGGATTATATGGCAGTGTAAAGTCAGATAATCCAGTTCAAAACAGATTATGTGGATTATCTGCCTTGATATTCTGGATTATATGACTGTGTAGAAGAGCTTTAAATCATAAACGATTTGTAACCCACAAAACAAATGTCCATAGAATCTTTTTGAGATCAATGGTTTTGGACTTCAACTCCCAGAAGCCCCACCCAGCATGTCTAATGGTTAGGAATTTTGGGAGTTGAAGTCCAAAAGCCTGGGAGGAACAACATTTGGGGACCACTGAGGGCCCTGCCACACAGCCATATAATACCTGCTTTGAACTGGGGGCTCTTCCATTCAGCTATACAGCCCAGATTATCAAGTCAGGTAATCCACAATATCTGCTTTGAATTGAGGGCCCTTCCATGCAGACCTATATCCCAGAATATCAAGGCAGAAAATCCCACATTATCTGTGTGTGGACTCAGATAACCCAGTTCAAAGCAGATGTTGTGGGATTTTCTGCCTTGATATTCTGGGATACAGGGCTGTGCGGAAGGCCTTGAGGCCTCTTCCACGCAGGCTGAATAAAATCCCACTTTATTTGCTTTGAACTGGAATATATGGCAGTGTGGACTCAGATAACCCAGTTCAAAGCAGATATTGTAAGATTTTCTGCCTTGATATTCTGAGTTATTTGGCTATGTGGAGGGGCCCTTAGTTATCTGAGTCCACACTGCTTTATAACCCAGTTTAGAGCAGGGCCCTGGCTGGCATCAAAAGATTACAAAGCGCCTTTAGTCACTGAACACTAGCAACCCTCCATCCATTTGCCAGTTTCTGTGTGAATCGCCTCCTTTTGCCATTCCCGGCCTCTCCAACCAGATTGGGCTAGCCTCCTCTCCCACCCGCCCCTTCTCAAAATAGCTGAACCAATCTTCGCCTCCGCAGCGTCGGCTCCAGCCAATCAGCGGCAGCCTCCGAGCTCGGGCCAAGATGGCGGTGTGATGAGCGTGTGGGGAGTTGCCGCCGCCGCCGCCGCGGGAGTTTTGTATTTTCCTAATGGCGAGTAAACGGCGGGCGGCGGCGGCGGCGACAAACGTGGAGGAGCTTCGCCTCAAGAGTCCCGCGATGAGGAGGAGGAGCAGGCGAAAGACTGCGGCCGAGGGTGCCCAGGAAGCCAAGGGAGGCGAAGCGGCGG
The DNA here is from genome assembly GCF_037176765.1 of Anolis sagrei. Classification (NCBI taxonomy): domain Eukaryota; kingdom Metazoa; phylum Chordata; class Lepidosauria; order Squamata; family Anolidae; genus Anolis; species Anolis sagrei. The sequence continues at coordinate 136,358,071 of NC_090022.1, forward strand.
GAGAGGCCCCCGCCTCCCCCCGGGGCCCTCCAGGTACTCGCCCCTGCCTCCCAATCGCACATTCCCCCCTCGGTGCCTAAGCTGCCCTGGGAGCAAGGGAGGGCCCTCCCATGGCAGTGGCCTGCCTTTGGTTACAGTGCCTATCTTCCCTGATTGCAAGCTGGAGCGGATGAGAGTTGTTTCTCCGCCCCTCACGAGAAAAACAACAACTAGTGGCATGTTTTGCAGTAAAGCTGAGAATTGGACTCTGCAAAAGTTGCACTAGAAACAAGGAGCTCCTTCCCAAGAAAAGGAAGTCGTTTGGGGTTACAACCTCCATTAGCCCCCACCACTGCTTGAAACTGATGGAAGTTGTGATTCCCAAAACGTCTGGGGAAGGCCCCTTGGTTGCTTAGACTGGAATCCATAGAAACAGCTTGCCTCTCCCAGTTTAAGAAAAGACCCTTTTCTGATATTTTGATCCTGAGCAGGATCCTTTGCTTGCCTCTTTTCCTTCTGTACTCGCTTTTTGCTGTAGCTTCCAGGTGTCCTTCCACTGCAAAAAAGGAAGTGTCCCATGGTGCCTCAAAAATTATAATAATAATACTTTATTTTCCCCTGTAGGGACTCATGATAATGAATGAAATTATTATAAAAACCTCATTTTCTGTGTGGCATAAGTATATTATAATCTGTGCTGAGTCGTGCCTAATAATATGCCGCATCCATACAAGCAGACAGAAAGGATAGACTTTTTTTCTTTATGCAGAAATGAGGCCTCTTCCACACAGCTGAATAAAATCCCACATTTTCTGCTTTGAACGGGAACTGTTCTTGAAGTATGGATATTTTCTCTCAGGCCCCTTCAATGTGTATAAAATCCACATTGAACAGGATTGTATAGTAGTGTGAGATAACCCAGGGCCCTTCCACACAGCCCTGTATCCCAGAATATCAAGGCCGAAAATCCCACAATATCTGCTTTGAACTGGGTTAGTCCACATTCAGATAATGTGGAATTTTCTGTCTTGATATTCTGTGTTATAGGGCTGTATGGAAAGGCCCTGAGAACTTGGTTCTTACTGGCTGAATTAGGCAAAGTTTATGCAAAATTAGGCAAAGTGATATCCTAAACAAATCTATTCAGGATCAACTCCCCTTGTAGCACAGAAATGCCAAAAACATAAAATGCTTTCAGATAAGGTAAATCAAAATTGATGATTATGTTATCCACAGTTGGGGCATACCAGGCCCACTTGAAGGTGTTACTCCGCGTCATTAATGGCTTACTACACAATAAACTGGTAGTTTTGAGTCACCCCCACATAGTATGGCCAGTGGTCAGGCAGTATAGGAACTGCAATCTGAAATACTTTAAGGGACATGTAATGCATGTGTGTCCAAGTTGCCTGTCATTTTATGGCAACCTCATGCATTTCATAGGATTTAATCCACAGTTATACAATGGTTAGACAGAGCTGGGATAAGGCATTGTTACCCCAGAGTGGATCTTTCCCTGAAATGTTCATTGATGACTGCAGGGAACAGTTACCTTGGGATTGATATGAAGTGATGACATCCATATTATTGACTCAAGTGGGCTGGAGAAAAAGGCATAACTTACATGAAACATTTTTATTCCCCTCTTTAACCATATTGTACTCCTAGATCTGGATGTAACAAGAAACAATACTCCCCATGCCCTGTGTTTTAGAAGTTGCAATACCACAGGCAAAGTGGAGTACGAAACAAGGAAACTGAGATGCATGTTTTTAGTTACAAAGTGCTCAGCATTGCAAACTAGAATTGAAACAGCTGAACAGAGGAGGAACCAAAAAAAATCAGTTCAAATGCATTGTTAAAGTGGCTATGCTTTTTATTGCCAGGTGATTTATGTGTGAAAATTAGGGAGAGAGGGTAAGCCATGAAGTTGACTTCTAGCAGAACTTACATTAACCATTTTCTCAATACAGCTACCCTCCTGAGGCAGTGCTGGCCTGTGGAATAACCCTCAAACTTGTCTACAGGTCATGAAAATCCACTTTTGGGAGGCCACAAACTGTCCTTGACTCGTAAAAATATATATGGTACCTATTGCTGTTTGCTCATGTTCATCATCAGAAGAGTACAGATGTCCATGCAATGTTACTCATTTTATTCAAGAATATTGCTTGGTTTTTATTATTTTTACTAAAGTACCTTTTTGCATGTCTATCACACAGAAACTAACTCATATAAGACTCCCAAAAGAACACGAGCAGGCAGGTCACGCTTGCCAACGTTCAGTTCTCCTGCAAATGAAACCGATGTGCAGCAAGAGATCTTCTGGGATCCTCAGTCACCAATTGCATATAAGCTGGGTAACTACTCATTGCAGTTGTTTTTATTTAAACTCCTCCTTTGTGTAATCTAAACTTTGAGTTGTGGAGTAAAAGGGTTTAATTGTTTGGATTTAGATTATCTTGTTAGAATAACAAGACAGTCTCTTGTTAAGGCCATTGGTGGATGCCTTGCTCTGGATTTCCCATCCCTGGTAGTGTGATGGCTTCCCATATTGGACCATTTTATCTGTGGTGCCCTAAATTAGACAAGTCTTCCCAGATTGATTTTTCTGGAATTTGCACATTTGTATTTACTAAGTAAAAAGTGTTATTTTTGTCTGGAATCTTGTAGATCAACTATAAGGCCATAACTTGTTGTCCAGGTGGCAGTAGCAATTGTTGCTGCTGGTTCCTCTCCATAACGCAAATGCAGCTAGAGAGAGTGTGTATTCATGCAGTGGCTGAGAAGATGAGTATTACTAAGCCCAGAAGTGTTTGGCTGCTATTGCATATCTGCAGAAGCTGAAGAAAAAGCTGGTCCTTGGCTCACTAGCATAGTTATGCTGGTGGATAATTACAATTTGCTAATATAACTATTCAGTTTCAGGTGCTTTTTCCAAGTATTGAAAGGGCATTTGAATTTAGTTACCTTGGTATTTTGATTTTTATCAAATAGGTATTTAACTGGAATGGTTTTCTGAGTGTGTGTTTTAAAAGTTTAAAAGTAAGGTACTCTATTGCTCTTATAGCTGAAAGAAAAGACAAGAAATACTAAATAAATAATTCTTGTTTGAATGTTTCTTCTGTAGTGGATTTTCAGATTTTCACTACAGTTACACTAGTGACATAGCTACACTGCCAACTTAGGTCAGATGGGCCCTGGATCAGCAACATTAAGCAAGAAAACTTCAACACGACCTTGCCCCTGCAAAAACCAAAATTGGAGGACAATACAAATTTTAGTCTAGGATCCAAAGTACAGTATCTCCTGACTTTGGGCCCATCTGAACAGTTGGCATTTGGGAAGGAGGGGGTGCTGTCTGCCCACCCCAGTGCCTGACATATATCATGCCGGATCAGCCCTGACTTAGTGGGTCATAGTACAAAGCAAGTGCTCTGCATATTCATTTGCAAGCTTTGATTGACTTCTGAGGTTAAAAAAAATTCATTTGTATAGTGCTGAAAAAATTCTATTTTTTTTTCAGGCAAAGAACAAAAGAAGCAGACAGTTAATGGACACACAGTTGAAATCTCAGAAATCGTAAATCGGATTGCTCCCCAGGTAATTAATTGTTTCTTAGAGTAAAGCCGCAGTGTCTTGACACATTTTTTTTCTTTTATGAAAATAGTCTGCTTTAAAAGAATGCTTGGGGAAACCTGGTGAGATATACTGTGGTATTGTTAGATTAAACTTTCTAATGTCTGCATAATTATAATACTTAATACAAAGTAAAATCATATTTGTATAGCTATAGGCAGCTATACAAGTTAGTATACGTTCAACTGATGCTGTAACTGATATTAACAGCTATATTAGGGTTTTGTTTTGTTTTTGGGTTTTTTGTTGTTTTTGTTTTTTGTGTTTTTTGGTTTTTTTTAGATACAAGTGAAACATGCCACATATTGCTGCAGTATGTCTCCTCACTTAATTTGTGTGTTCCTTTATAGGCCTGAATGATTTTTCACCCATTTTTCAGTCATCTGTTTTATTTTTTCTGAGTGACAATTTCTGCTCTTTGACCAATTGAATATTTTCAGTTCTGAATGAACTCTGTATTTCTTCATAACTATTCAAATCTACTTCTATAAGTTTTAGGATTCACTTCTTGTTTCTTCAGTCTAGTTGGCACCCAGAGTAGGACTTAGCTCATAAAAGAAAAAATACCAGTTGCACTGGGAAAACTCAATGTTTGTTATAATGCTGATAACACATTCTGTAATGTCAGTGTTTTTAAGGAGATCTATTCTGTCTCTGAGACTATGGATAATATATAAAGATACGTCTTTATGTTTGATATGTCAACCTAGTGCTAATAGGAAGGCTGGCTTACTTCCAGTTAGTGTAGTCACACTATGAGTGCACTGTTATTCCCTGCCCATTTTTTAAAAAATGACCTATATGTATTTTGAAATGTTCTTATCTTTTATGACTTGTGCTTGCGCTGCTTCATATTTATTTCCTGGCAAGTGGATGGTGGTGCACTCTTTCATAAATTAAGTTACAGATGTGCAACCTTATTCTTGAAACCCCATTCAGTTTAATTTCTAGTAAATAATTAGATTGTGACATATTGGCTCATCTTGGCAATAAAGTGCAGACTGCTATCCACCCATATTTGCACAGGTGAACATTGTAAAACTGCGGTCTTAGAACTGAAACCTGCAATGTCACTGGAGAAAAAAAAATCCAAAATATAAATTTAACCCCCCCCCCCCCCCCCCCCCAGATAATGAGTAAAGATTAATGGTAGGATAAAGTTGTACATCTGTTTTGGATGGAAACTTCACGGTATCTTCAGAAATAAATCATGTTGATTGAACTAGACATCCCAAATCTTTAAAGGTTTTGCCTTTCCCATTTTTTTAAAAAAACATGCACTTACATTTCTGATAAGTCTTTAGTTTCCAACATGTGTAGGTCTTTACTCTTTGACAGAGTTTGTTTTAAATTTGGACCATTGCTATAGACATTGCATTGGAATGGTTTTTCTTTAAATATAATTTCTCACTTGGGCTTTTTAGAGTAGGAACGTAACACCCGCTATAAGTGAGGAAACACTGTAATTATAAAAACTGCTTTGAATTTGACAGAAGAACAAGGTAAATACATGAAAATCTGGAAGGTTGACAGATGTACAACCGTGGTGTTTACTTATTTGATTCTTCTTGTTCAGGATGAAAAGCCTGCCTGTCATGAAGGAAATCTTCTTGGGTTTTGGATTGGAGATGATGCAATTCCTTGTACTCCAGCAATTACAAAAGTACGATCAAGAAGAAAAGTAAATGGTGCCAGGTATGCTGAGAGTTGCTTCACTTTATAAACATTCTGAAATAATTTCTTACTTCACAAAACATGCAGGAATAGCTTGCCATGTTATGTAGTGAGATGAGATTTATTTTTGGAGCTTTTGTCCAATAGCTTTACCCAGCTCCATTATGTTTTCTCTTCATCTGCTTTTAGACTCTTAGTAAAACATTTTTGTTACAAGAAGGTTTTATTAATACAATGTAGACTGTTAGGTTCTTAATCAGAAGTTAGGCAGCTAGTAGCTCTTCAGATGATGTGGACTGCAGCTCCCATCAATCCTAGCCAGTACAGTACAATCCAACAGCTTCTAGAGATCCACAAATGGACAGTACATCTAATATATTTTGTTGCTCCTTATCCTTCTAACGTTATATTTTTTTATTATTCAGTGACAATGCTGTCAGTGCCCCCATCTTTTATTTCCATCCCTTCTATATTTAAGCTTCTTTGGATATTTCCTCTTGAAAGGCAGGATAAAAATCTGCTAAATTGTTTGAACTGTAAAATGCTGAAATCTGTATTTGAATTTTGAAAAAATTGTGACATCAATGTGTATGTATGTTCAATTGTGTTTGCTCTTGTAGAGGCCGCCAGTCAAAACACAGAGAAGAGGAGCTTATGGAACTGGCAAAGCAATTTGACAAAAACCTAACAGATGCCATCCAAGATCAAACTTCTTCATGCCACACCATTATTCACTCTACATCTGAAGCAGAAAATTCTACCGAACATGAGGATGAGCCTTGGATGAAAAATCAACAGGAGTTTCTTGAAGAAAATCCTACCTTTCGGGCTGTTGGCAGGAGCACCAAGGCTCTTGAGCCCTGTGAAGACAGTAGGCAGGAACCCTTCAATCTTGATGCTGAAATAGCGCTTAATGAACTTTTTGATGGCCCCACTCAGAAATGTAGTGGTGGGCTCAGCCAGGGTCTTTCAGATTGTTCATCAAACTCAAGTTTCCATGAAAACCAATACATGCTCCTGGAGGGGGATAATATTACAGCTGCTAGTAAACCAACAGTTGAAGAAGCACCTCTGAGGGGGGAAGGAACTGCAGTGCTGCTTACAGAATGTTTGTCAACTATCCCCGCTTCCAATTCTATAGGGTCTTCTGAAAAAACAGCTCCAAAAATCAGTTCTTGTACAACTGGCTCCGTTGTCTCCAGTAAAGTGGACCAAATTGCCAATGATGATTTTGATGACTGGGGAGATGATTCATTTCTTATGCAAATTACCCAGAATCCTGAATTGATAATTATCCATGAAAGTCCTTTATCTCATGTTTCCAATAAAAATGTGGAACAAAAAGAAAGTTCTGAAGTTTCTGCTCAGGGGGCACTGCTTCATTCGTTTAAGACTGACCCAAAATTATCTGCTTTACAGAAGCAAAGCATTGATATAGGTAATACAGAGAGAGTCCTTCCGCATAGTAATCTTACTATAAAAACTGAGAAGACAAAATTCATTTCAACAACTGGAGATAACAAAATCACTTGCTATAATCCTCTTCCAGTGAAATCAGGAACCAAGAGCAAACGAGAGGGATTTACTCAACTCAAATGTCCAGCCAGTGGAAGTATTCCTGAAAAAAGATCTCTTTCTGTTTCAGAACCATCTGCTCTTCCTAAACCACAGATAGGAAAATATGGAAGCAGTATGTCCAGTACCAACCATCAGTCATCTTTTGTTTCTCCCAGCATGAAGGCTCTTAGCATCAGGAAAGCAAGTGGTCCAGACAATGCATGCCATTTGATGCAGAAAGAATTGCCCAAGAATAGTGCATTTTCATTTGATGACTGGGATGAGCCCAAGTTCTCAGATGATGTTTTAGACTTATTTTGTGAATCAGATAGTCTTTGGGACACACACGGTGATGAGGACGATGATTTGCTTTGTCAAGTCTGTGACGATGTGGAAAAAAACACTCTGAGCCAAAAGGTAGTGAAAGAGAAGGAAAAAGCCATGCCAACATTGGGAAGGGCTTCCAAGTTGGAAGCAAGTAGTTGCTTCACAGAAGCCAATCAAGAGATTTCTAATTGCCCACTGATCCAGAAGAGCCAGAATGGGAGGAAGACCTTCTCCTTGGGAACTCCCGTTAAAATTGCAACACTGCCAAAGAAAGAGAACTGTACAAATCCTGTGCAGCCTAACTGGCAAGCCTTTAAAACTGAGAGCACAAACTGCATCCGAGGAAAATGGTCCAGATCTCATTCGGTGCCTGGAGGAGACTTTAGTTCTGGATCAAGCTCAGCTACTCGCTCAGATGATTGTTTAAATCACAGTAATGTACAATGGCAGAATGGCCTAAGTAACATGGACAGAGTGCCAAACAACAGCAATATTAATCAGCTGCCATCTGAGAAGTCAAAATATGTGTTCAGGAAGGCTAATCCTTCTCAAACTCTTGCTTTGGATTATAGAAGTGTAAACATAGGCCAAACTTTGGAAACTCTTCCAGGATTGGGAGAAAACAAGAATGCACCCAACATCCAAAGCCAAACAGCAAATCAGACAAACACGAAGCCACCTTTTAAGAGGCACCTCTCTGATTGCCTTGCACAGTACAAAACAGGTAAGTTATTGAAGGTTGTGGAATTTTTCAGAATCTCAAATTGAGATCAGATCCAGGCTGCCATTCCACCATCCTTGGGGTACCCTTTCCTGCTATCAGACATGGTTGGAAAAAAAAAAAACAGAAGTGTCTCTCTTCTCACTTTGAAGTCATGATAAGGCTTTGCATCATGTTTTCCTTTGTCCTCGGATCTCTGCTGGAATGCTAGCCATAGTCCTTAAGTCTAAATGGTTGGACTATCATTGTGGGCTCACTGTTTGAGTGTTGGACTATAACTGGAGACCAGGGTTCAAACCTTTGCTCAGCCATGAAAACACACTGGATGACTGCATGAGTCAAACACTCTTTGCAAGAGACCAGCAAACATTAAATAATTGTCTTTAAAAACCTGCAGTTGTCCCAGTTTCTTTCCCATTGTGATTTCTGAACTTTCAGTGGTGACTGTCATTCATGGATGATGAATGAGTAAAATAGGAAAGGGAGTACGTTAGTGTTTGAGAATATGCTCTACAAGTACAAGACCCCCAATTCAGTCTTTAGCTGTGTGTTTTATGTTTTAATAAATTGATGGGACTTCAGGTTGCTGTGAGTTTTCTGGGCTGTATGGACATGTTCCAGAAACATTCTCTCCTGATGTTTCGCCCACATCTATCGCGGGCATGCTATCTCACTAAGTCATGCTATCTCAAGTTGCATTTTAAATTGGCTCACAAACTTTGTTCTGCACTGCGCAGGATTGACATAGTACATGTTTTGTATATATTACAGTTGCCTCCTAGGGTAACATTTAGACTAATAAATGTGTTTAGTTTAGTATGATGTTGCCATTGCTAACGATGGATTTGTTTGGCAATTGTGTCATGGAATTGTGACTTGGAAGTTGTTTTTTATCCTTTATTCCCATGTTAAACTTTCATCAAACGTGAATATTTCCCAGTGTTAATGACTACTGACCACCTGTCTGTTTCTTGATGCTCCAGTTCCTTTACAACTCCAGACAGACTTCTAATGAGGCAGCTCAAAAGATATGGAGTCTTTTCTCTTTTCCCTCATTTTTGTTAGGCATAGATGCGAGAATACTGAAGAGTATTGAATCAGTATTCTTGCACCAAGATTTTAAGAGGTTAGGCATAAACTATCTCTCTGCTTTTCAGTTGAATTACATTGGAGCCATAGAAATGTAGCTACCTTCAGACCATGATATTTCATAATACAGGCTACTAATAACGTATTTTCTATTACAGAACAGAAAAGTACAAAATGTTCTCAAGAAGAAATTGCAAGGAAGAAGCAAGAGGCTCTTGAGCGGAGAAGATGTAAAATGCAAGGCTTGCTCAAAAATACAGCACCTACCTGAGTGGGCTCAATATATTGAATGGGGAGGAATTATTGACAGCTGGGCAGAATAATAATTAAAACCACTAAACTGTCAACAGGTTTTCCAGGTAGTGGATTAAAATTTCAGCATCTGAACCACTGTTAACGAATTCTTCTCCACTCTTTGTGAATAGAGTTGTCATTTGATTATGTCAGAACTAAGACAGTGCCAGCTTTAATTATGGGTGTATGAGAAGCCAGACATCTAGAAATGTTTTTCTTGATAGGACAATGTGGGTCTCCTAATTGCAGTCTATATATATACATCAGAATCATAGTAAACACTGTTCCAGGCCTAATGGTTTGCGATTGTAATGATTTGGCAAATGCAGAATCATCATGTTAAATCCAGGCAAGCAGTCAGTTCACAACTTGGGGGCATTTTTAAATGTTGTATTCTCAAAGAAGTACAGAGTAGGTCTGAGCTATGTAGGATTTATTTATCTGTGTAAATTTTGTACACTTTGTAAATTACGATTAAAATTGTAGCTGTTTCTATGCCAATGAGAGTTTTTTCCCTCTAGTCTGCAATGGGAAATATAGGTAGTGCTTGGTTCTTTTCAAATGCATAAGAAGTGGTATATTCTGGTGTAGAAAATTTCATCAGCCTGAACCAAAATTGGTATGACAAAGTGTGTGTTGTGTGTCACATGGACCAGTTCCAACAGATTTCACATTGCCCAAACTACATGAACAACAGGCATCCTTTACAACACGGTCTTCTTGAAAAAGTATTGGGTTGAGCTCATTATGTCTCCATGGATAGGGTTGGCAACGAAGTCTCTTAGCTGTCTCACTAGGAATGAACAGGCAATTCCACGGGAGGTTTCAGAATGTCATGCAATGAAGGTATTTGAAAGACTACTGGACAAAAGGCTCCACAGATGGCAACACAATACCAGGTGTATGGCCATAAATAAATGAAACCTGTTGAAATGGTGGCAAACTACTGGCATTCCATGTGACTCAAAAATACCAGAACAAATCAAGGCTAATATCTACACTACAGTTGTTCTCCCAGTAGCCCTCTGTGGGGCAGAGTGCTGGCCAGCAACAAAGAAACATGAACTAACAACGGAAATGAAAATGATAAGATGTACACTTGGCTTGACACTTCTTGGCCATGTGCCAAATGAAAAGCGAGCAGCAAGAAAATGCAGGAAGCAAGACTACAGTGGTATGGCCATGTCATGAGAAGAGAACCAACATCAGTAGCACAAACAGCACCACATTTGGAGATTGCAGGACAACAACTGTGTGGACAGCCAAAGAAAAGATGGATGGACACCATAAACGAAGACATGCTTGCTGCCAGCCTGAGACCTGAGGATACCCAAGACAAAGCCCTGTGGAGACGACAATCACAATGCTCACTCCTCAATTGGGAAAATAGCTTAGAAAGAAAAAGTTGGGAATTGAATTATCCAAAACTTACAGTCTTCTGATAGGTTTTGAAAAAAAGAGGATTAATGTGACCCCATAACTATATGGGATCACATCAGTCCCCACATCACATTGTATTTGTTAAAAGAAGTCACCACTATTTCTGTGAACCCAACAAACATTAATGACAGGCTGTCTTAAAGACTTTAGACATGTCTTACAATGAGAGTAATGGGAATGCTTCAGTGCCACAGATTTTATGCCTTGAAAGATTCTGGGAGTTTCATGGTTTGTCTTTCCAGTTGTTAATGGAGTTCTAGGGTTAGTAGGCTTAGAAATAGGAAAGGTAATAGAAAGTAATTAATACACTATATTAAATCCAAATAAATTTATGTTAGGGAGTGAACTATTAAGCTTATGATAACTTGTGATTTAAATTCAGTTTAAATACTTGGTCTGTTGGTCTTACCAGAATATAGCTGGAAAATGTCATGGTCACTCCCTCCCCACTTAGTTGGTCCTAGCAACTAGATTTAAGGCAAAAAATGTTTGTAGAGTGGAAGAGATAGTTATCTGAAATCATGTTTTAGAGTTTTATTCCTTCACTACATGCTTCACATAAACCTCATTTTTTCCAACCACTTTTTGAAGTGTAGCAGATTTGGTAGTGCTAAAGAAATGCTTGGTTTTATTTACCTGGATCCCTTGCTGTTCAGTGAGCCTTCCATGGATTCTGCATCCGGGGGTTCCACCATCCATGGCTTGAAAATATTTCCTCCCAGAATCCCAAAAGTAAACCTTGATTTTGCCATTTTATGTGAGGGACACTATTTTATTCTACCATTGTATATAATGGGGCTTGGATACCCATGGATTTTAATATTTACTGGGGCTCTGGAGCCATGGGCCCACTGTATTTAGCAACGGGATGAAGGTTAATTAGAGAACTACAAATTTCCAAATGTCCTTGATGTAATTCATCTCACTGGAACTATACTTTGGTATGTTTGGTTGAAGCTCGCAGCCTAAGCATTGTGATTCTTTACCCCCAACAAGCAAGTACTACTATACAGAGTAAAGGCTAGTCTACTCAGAATATAAAATGGATTAGAGAAGGAAATAGTTTTTAAAAAATAGAATTGCTGTTTAGCACGGTTAGCAGCAGTGGGCAACTGACAAGGCTGTTGGTTGTTTCTTTCATGGGTTTGCATGAACAGATGGCATCTAATTTTGTATTTCATCATGACTGCTTTTCTATTCTTTGTTTAAATAGCCATTAAATAGAGAAAGATGCTAGTGTTGGAGAGCTAGTGGTTTGAGTGTTGGATTATGACATTTGGGAATGAGTTAGAATTTCTGCTCAGCCTTGGAAGCCCTCAGAAAACTAGGTGAATCACATTTTCAGCCTAAAGAGGAGGCAAGGCAAATGTTTGGAGAAAGCTTACCAAGAAAGCCCTTTGATTGGATTGCCATATGAGCGCAATTGAAGGCACATCACAACAAAAAAGAATGATGACATGTCTTTTTGTTATGCTAGGACAGCATTTGATTTTAAGAGCATCCAAGAATTTAGTAATCTTGTCCAACTGGCATTTAAAGCAGTGGTTCCTAAACCTTTTTTGACCAGGGAGCACTTTGATCAGAGACCACTCTCCAAAATTAGTATCAAAAGTGTTAAATCGGTTTTTGGTCAGTTTTAGATTTGGTTAGGTTATTTGGGGTGCTGATTGAGAAAATTATATTGGATAGACCACATCAACTCTAGTTTCTGATACAGAACATATGCCATCCAGTAGCCGCCATCTGCTCACCCACAGAAAACCATATTTAATGTAGTAGTAGTAGCTGATGTAGTAGTAGTAATATTGTGTGGGTAGTCAGCTTCTCCCCTCCTGACTTCCCCATTGGCTTGGCACTATAAGGGTTTTGTGAGACCAGTCACTTGTTGCCACATGGTTTCAAAGCAACTAGTAATGGTGAGGCCGCAGACCATAGTTTCATTCTTGCAGACCACTGGTGGTCCATGGACCACAGGTAGGGAACCACTGACTTAAAGTAATAGATGGTCTACAATTTAGTTTTAAAATAAACTATCTCACAAAATCACTTGTTCATTTTGTTCGATATGATATTCCCTATTCCATAGTTGGACTGCTTTGAAGTGAGAAGTTAGTATTTTATAGCTAGCTAACCCATTGGTTAAGAGGTGAACTATGAAGTCCCTAGTTCAAATCTTACTTAAACACATTTCCTAGATGGCTTTAGGGAAATCACTTGTCTCCACTAGCAGCAAACTGTATAATCTTGGCCTGTAAAAGTCTCCTAATCATCTCAGATTCTTTAAATCTGCTATAGAAGGGCTAAGAATTACTTTAAGCACCCTTAGAATCTTCGTTTGTATTAGGTATTTGAAGGAACAAACAACTATAAATTACAATATGCATTTTATTGGACAATAACACAAACAACCCAAAGCGCAACAAATAGACATCTAATTTATACAAAATCTGAAAATTTAGCACTCAACCTTGATAGCCAGCAAGGAGGGGAAAGAACAATAACAGATGTGAACTAAATGAGCCGAAGGCAGAACTCACTACAGTATGGTGGGATCATTTGAAAAGGAGAGTATTGCATGTTGCCAAGTGAGAGCAAACAAACTGGATTTCCAAAGTTGTGTGCACTATGTAGACAAAAGTCCAAGTCAGGGGTGGTTTGTGTTCTGTTTCCATGTTTAGAAGGCTGCCTGATTTTTAGGTTTAGCTTCTGTAACTTGACTGAGAAGTGGAGACATATTTCACACTAGAGGAGCTGCCACCTCCCAGACTCATGCCTCCTCCGCCGATTCCTCTTCCGCTCGCAGAACTGTAGCTGCCTCCTCCTCCAATCCCTCTTCCACTCGCAGAACTGAAGCTGCCTCCTCCAATGCAATGCCCGCTGCCAATTCCCAGGCCTCCTCCTACTCCAAAACCACTGCCTCCTCCCAGGCTGAGGCTGCTCCCACCTCCATAGCAAAGGCCACTGCCAACAGCACCTCCACGCGAAACAGTTGAAGACACAACAGCTGTGGAAAAAGGAGCACAAGCTCAATCTCATTCAGAATTTGCTAGTTAATAAAGCAAAATAAATGAACAGGATACTTAAAAAATGTCAAGTAGAAAATGATGCAAACCAACTCCAAAGAACCTTTCATCAATGCTGACTCGAGCTGGATTATGACACCAGCTGAGAGAAGAAACAACAGGAAGAGTGATTGGTAGCACTATCCCCTCATACTAAATTGTAGCCCACAGAATACTTACAGATATTCACAGCTCCTGATGCATCACTAGCCAGCCTGTCAGGACAGAAAATTGGAGGTAAGAATTCTGAGCATTTCAAGGTACTTCAAAAGTGGCAGGATTATATGCTGCATTGTGACAAAGTCTGGATGTCCCTTCAGATAACATGTTATGTGGAACATACATTGGTCTTCTGTAAGATTCTGCTTATACCTATCAAATTGTCATTTGGCTGTCTAATGTGGCGCCAGCAAACGGTAGATAAAAACACCTTTTACCTTGATTAGCCCTAGCATTGGAGAAATCAAAATGTCCAAACTTCCTCTATATTAAAGTACCAAGGATCATTTTTGGATAATCTGACAAAATTGTCACTAGCTCCAAGTCCTGAGAGCTGAAACTTCTATAATTGGTTGCTTTTGTCGCCTATACGTTCAGGAGAAGTATGTGACTGGCAAGGGGATGAACTTAAAAGGAGAGCATGCTCAGGAAAAGAGGGCAAATGTTGCACACTTGATGTTCAAAGTTTACAAGTCTCATCTAGGCTGCCAGAGTCATCGAACAGCAAACAGTAGATATCCCATCAAGAAGACTGAGTAGAGTGTGTCTTTCCCCTCTGTTGCATTTGAAGTGAGTGTGTGGGGGAGGGGAATGGCGGGGAGGGGGGGGATAGAGAAGTAGAAGGAAAAATTTCCCCATCTTTTCACTTGTTACAGACCACCATGAGCTTGACCTGATATAAGATACAGCAACTTTTCAGTTGTTGATTGAAAGGGTCCAATAACTTCTATTTGGGCTTCAAGAGAGGCAGAAATTTAAAATCATTGCAAGGATTACTTAATGTTATTAAATGTTTCACAGTGAGCATGGTAGAAAGATGTGAAGTTGCAATACCAAATTGAATTGGAGACGTGAGTACAGGAGACAGAGGTGCAAGTTATTTATCGAGATGGAGCATGTAAGGATATGGCGTTTAAGTGTATGTAATTGTATCTCACTGACCGGCATTCTTCTCCTTCCAGCAGCTTCCTGTAGGTGGTAATCTCAAGATCTAGAGCCAGCTTGACATTCATTAGGTCCTGGTACTCCTTCAGCTGGCGAGCCATATCTTGTTTGGCTTTCTGGAGAGCATCCTCAAGTTCAGCCAATTTCTGCCTTGCATCTTTGAGAGCAAGCTCGCCACGTTCTTCTGCTTCAGCAATGGCTGCCTGCAGATTGGCACACTAGGAGGGGAAAATCAAAGAGCCATTCATTTGAATAGGTCACTTCTTGGGAGTCAAGAGATATTTTCTTTCTGTTGCTCTATGTGCACCTTGCTGTCACTAAAATAATTTGAATTTCCAATGCAACACCACACTGAGCAACCTTTCTTTTCCTTCCTTCACAGCTTGCTTCTGTGTGAAAAGTATCACAAATTATCTGTTGACACATCTATAATATCAGGACTGATGTTGAAACTATCCTAACAATGACGCCACTGTAGAAGCAAACATTCATGAGGACAATACTCATGGATACATGTAGAGTAGGTACATGTATCCATGAGTAAACATACAAAAGGTACAAAGTTAAGGTTCTAGAGTTTTTTGTGACCCCCAGAACCTTAATTGGTCAAAAATACACCCCAAATACCCTTGAGATGATGTGGTCACACTTTTAACACATCCACCATTAGTCCAATTTAAAAGAGAGACCTTTAAAAAATCAAGAAGTGAACTTGAAATGCTCTTTTATTTCATTCCCCCCTTTTGGCTGGGGGGGTGGTGGTGGCGGCTTTTAGTTCCATAAGGTTGTTGGGGGCCATTTGGGGAAAATATTTGGTTTTGCAGTGGCATGTGGAAGGGAGTGTGGCCTTCCTAGGCTCCCAAAGTAGTCCATCTGTGCTGTAAAGACTGGTCTAAGGACCCAAGGTGAGAAGTCCAAAACCAGTTCAGCTGAGGAAAATAATGAGAAAATTGGCTGGGATGAAAACTCTAAATCATAAAACCGATCTCCTGTGGATGAGAACAGAGACCAAAAACAATGATTATATTAAGAGATGACCATAGCATACCTGCTTTTTCACATTGTCAATTTCAGCTCGCAGTCTTTGGATGTGTCGATTTATTTCTGAAATCTCCTGCTTGGTGTTGCGAAGGTCATCACCATGTCTTCCAGCAGTAGCCTGGAGTTCTTCATACTGATATATAGAGAAAACACACAACTCAATGTAAATCCCATATGGAGTAACCATTCCTACTGAGTCGTGTGTAGCAGATACACAGCTTTTGCAATACCTCCAAGGGAATATTTTTTCACCAGAGCTCATTTACTCTCTCTTTTCATCATGCCACCCACCACACCAAGATGAGATTCAAGCGGCCCCATTGCCACTAGTTCTCTGACCAGATTCATGTTGTTTAAAGTATGTGCGAATGGATTAGAAATCAGTAAAGAAGAAAAAGTAGTGCAAAATCATGTCTAAAGTATTACTGGCCTTGGAAAAAAAGGCAGGGCATTTTCATTTAGCTGTAGGTGTAAATGTCTTGTTATTAAGACCAATGCAACGTGAACCAAAAGGATGCTGTTGTTCTCTAGTTATGATTGTTTACCTTGCATTGGTACAAAGTTTCAGCTTCAGCCCTGCTCTTGTTTGCAATTTCTTCATATTGGGCTTTTACTTCAGCAATGATGCTATCCATATCCAAGTTTCGGCTGTTGTCCATTGAGAGAATCACAGAAGTGTCAGAGATTTGTGTTTGCATCTGGGCAAGCTCCTGCAGATGATACAAGAATAAAAGATACATATTGAACCATACATCCATATATCTTTATCTATCTATCTATTTATCTATCTATCTATCTAAGTATCTATCTATTATTTATTATTTATTTATTTATTTACTTTGCTTATATACCGCTGTATCTCAAGCCCGAAGGCGACTCACAGCGGTTCACAAACAGTAGAAACAGTAGAAACAGCAGTGGTTCCATACAACATATAACAATTGACTTAACACATTATCCATAAATTACCAATAAGCAATTACAATGCACAATTATTACAAAAAACAACCGTACCCAATCTTCTCATCATCCAAGCGTAGTCCAGATTCGTCGTCCATTGTTCCATTCCTATGTTCCATTACCAGATTGCACTAAATTACTCAAACGCCTGCACAAACAGCCAGGTCTTCACCTTTTTGCGGAATACCATTAGAGATGGTGCTAGTCTAATGTCCGTAGGAAGGGCGTTCCACAGCCGAGGAGCCACCACCGAGAAGGCCCTATCTCTCGTCCCCGCCAGCCGAGCTTGAGAAGCAGGCGGGATCGAGAGCAGGGTCTCCCCGGAAGATCTCAAACTCCTGGTGGGTTCATAGGCAGAGATGCGGTCAGATAGGTAGCTTGGGCCGGAACCGTTTAGGGCTTTAAAGGCCAACGCCAGCACTTTGAATTCAGCCCGGTAGCAGATCGGTAGCCAGTGGAGTTGGCGCAACAGGGGGGTTGTATGCTCCCTGCGTTCCACTCCTGTTAAAATCATGGCTGCCGAGCGTTGGACTAGTTGGAGCTTCCGAGCTGTCTTCAAAGGCAACCCCACGTAGAGAGCGTTGCAGTAGTCTAAACGGGATGTAACCAGAGCGTGGACTACCGTGGCCAAGTCAGACTTCCCAAGGTACGGGCGCAGCTGGCGCACAAGCTTTAGCTGTGCAAATGCTCCCCTGGTCACCGCCGAAACCTGGGGTTCCAGGCTCAGCGATGAGTCCAGGGTCACACCCAAGCTGCGAACCTGCATCTTCAGGGGGAGTGCGGCCCCATCCAACACAGGCTGTAACCCTATGCCCTGTTCGGCCTTGCAACTGACCAGGAGTACCTCTGTCTTGTCTGGATTCAATTTCAATTTGTTCGCCCTCATCCAGACCGTCACAGCAGCCAAGCACCGGTTCAGGACCTGGACAGCCTCCTTAGTAGCAGGTGGAAAGGAGTGACAGAGTTGGACATCATCCGCGTACAGATGACACCGTACCCCGAAACTCCGGATGATCTCCCCCAGCGGCTTCATGTAGATGTTAAACAACATGGGAGACAATATTGAGCCCTGAGGAACCCCACAAGACAATGGTTGTGGGGTTGAACAGGTGTCCCCCAACAACACCTTCTGAGATCGACCCTCCAGGAATGACCGGAGCCACTGTCTGTCTATCTATCTATCTATCTATCTATCTATCTATCTATCTATCTATCTATCTCTATCTAGAAAATTCCTCAGCAGGAACATTATTACTTGCCTCAGTTTCACTGTAACTGAAATCAACAATTTAATGGTAAATCTCATTCTTGGGAAACCTTCTAATTTTTTTCCATAGAAGTATTGCTAATTGTCCATGGGAAAAAATGAGAGGGATAGTTTGATGTTTCCCGTGACATGCCTTACTATGGTAAGATGCATGTGTGTGTGTGTGTGTTGGCTTTCTACTGCTACAAAATTCTGTTTTAGGAAAGTTGGTGACAGTCCTTGATGAAAACAGCTACTGGTAAATGACAATTCTGTGACTATTAGGCAGCATTCCTTTTTACTACAGAAATGTCTCAAACTCGGCAACAAATCAAATAAACAACTGTGCACTGCAGTTTGCATAGAAAATGTCTGTTTAAAGAGAATAAAAGTAATACTTACCGCTTCATACACGGTTCTGAGGAAGTTGATTTCATCATTCAAACAGTCAGCCTTGCCTTGTAACTCTACTTTGTTCATGTAGGCAGCATCCACATCCTGGAGTTGCAGAGTGAGAGGGAAGCAAGATACTGTTGAACTAGAATTTGGAAATTTGTTGGCAGATAACACTATGAACATTTTCTGTTCCTGTTTTAAAAATGTTATTTCCTGCTCCATGGTACAGTATTTACTTTGAAAGTAGTTGTTATTCTCCAGAAACTTTGTGTTTGTGGCTGCCACAAACTATGTTGAATTGGCTGAGACTCTATGAGATGGTCAATGAAAAATTATAGCAAAATGTGCTGCAGGATGCTCCACAAAAACAAAGTTTGTGCAGTTTAATAAATGTTTTCCATATTTTTATGATAGAACCAATAAGGAAATGGCATGGATAACCCAGGAACAAAAATCATGTTACATAGTGTAGTTCAGAAGTCATAGGGGCGCATACTGTGACCCAAACTGTGAATTACTCAAAATCTTATTTCATCCCCACATGCAACAAATAGTGACAGCCTCAACAACCAATGATTTTTCCCTCCACTGGATGAGATTATAAAACTTGATGTGCATTTTTAAACAACCTCTTGAGACTTTTTTTAGTTGCAAAAAATGTTGCTTTTGGAAAGAGTTTTGTACAGCAAACTGAAGTTTGCATTTAAAAATACATTTTTACGAAAGTATTACTGTATATTTGGACACAATACTTTTTTTACAGTAACTATAACATGAAAAATGCTGTTTTGAATAACTGTGTATCTATCTTATCTACATACAGTAACCCACCTTCTTCAGTGTGACAAAATCATTCTCTGCAGATGCTCGCTTGTTGATCTCATCTTCATATCTACGAGGACACAAAAGGCAGGGGAAAACACAATGCTTTATTTAATCAGATAGGCATGTAGTGCAATGCTTATGGGATTGTAATAAAAAAGATTACTCTTCAGCATATTGCCAGACAGTAATAGAAGTGCTAAAATGTGTGTTAAAGTATGTGTGTGTATCTTGGAGAGGAGGACTTGCTAGCCCATAGCCCAGAGGATGGCATACCAAGAGCCCTAACAGCCTGCTTTTCTCTTCTGCTTATTTATTTTATTAATTTTAAGACTATTATTATTTCTTTTAGCATATTATTTCAGGATTTACAACAGTTCCAGGCTGAAAGCATACATCATTTAAACATAATATAAATATTAAAAACAGCCATAGTTTAAAACATTTTAAAAGCTATCACAGTTCCAGACCATGTTCGCACATGCCTTGAAATCAATTAGTCTTCAAAGATTTTCGTAAAGAGCCATGCTGTCAACTGCTGACAGAAAGAAACCAGTTTTGGCACCAGTGAGACCACCAGAGTGAGAGCATTCCACAAATGAAGTGGAGCAGCTGAGGAGGCCACCTTCTATGTCCTCTTCTTTCATATTGAGACCCCCTTCTAGCAGACCTTAATTTCTGGGCAGGTATATATTCCTTAAATAATAGAGTTAAGAAGGGAAAATTCCCTAAGACCTTACATGTTCTAGGAACTGTGCAAGTGTGCCAAAAACATGAACCACTTTTGTTCTTAACAATGTATGTAGCTAGAAGTTACAGTTTAAATCAAAATTATACTTTAAAAGTTGTTCTTCAGCCTCAGGCTGATTCTCTTTTGACTCCTTTGTTGTAAAATAAAACTAGATGGAATATTTTAATGTAGCCAGTCAGCCTACCATCTTGGTTGACTTCACAGCGATGGATGGCAGTGCTGATGTGATTGGGATTATGGATCTGGGTTTTAGTCAGAAGTTTTAAGAAGCCATCCAAGATCTTGAGCCTAGTTTCAGAATACTGCTAAACAGGTTGTTGTAGGTTTTTTGGGCTATATGGCCATGTTCTAGAAGTATCCTTTCCTGACGTTTCCCCTGCATCTATGGCAGGCATCCTCAGAGGTTGTGAGGATGTCTGCCACAGATGCAGATGAAACGTGAGGAGAGAATGTTTCTAGAATATGGCCATATAGCCCAAAAAACCGACAACAACCCAGTGATTCCAGCCATGGAAGCCTTCGACGATACTTCTCAACACTCACATACGTTATTTAAAGGTTAACCTACAACCTAGGTGTATTCACTACTCAACTGACCTCAAAGCTGCAAGCCAGAACTGCCACTCCATCAAACCAGGTGGTGGGGGAGCATTTTGGAGGCCAGAGGTATGTTGAAAGCTACCATGTGCCAGATCCGAATGACAAGATTTAGGTAGAACCATAGAGCAATCTCTATGCCTTTTGAATTGAAATATACCCTTAGATTGCTGCTTGTGCAGACTGTGACTTTAGTTGCAGTACAGAAAGGAAACAAAGGTGTAGATGGGAGAGAGAGAATGAAATAATCATAAAAAAGAGAGAGCCTTACTTGTTCTTGTAGTCCTCCACAAGGTTTTGGATGTTATTCAGTTCTCCAAGGAGTCTTCCTCTATCATTTTCCAGGCCATTCAGCTGTTTCCTCAAATTGTTGATATAAACTTCAAAAAGAGGTTCCAAGTTGTTTTTAACTGTTTTCTGCCCTTGTTCCTGAAGCAAGGTCCATTTAGTTTGCAATACCTTGTTCTGCTGTTCAAGGAAACGTACCTGAAGGCAAAAAAGCTTCATATTATAACAACATGCATCCTAAAAAGGTAAATTTTACTATGGGCTTTAAGACAGCTCAGCTCCCTTAGCTGCAGCAGTTATGGGATCCTTTCCCACTGTCTCTTGGAAATTCATCTGTTAGCCCAGAACCAAGTATGCTTTAAAGTAGTGTTTCTCTTTCTCTCCACTCTGCTTGGCTGTTGGCATTATGGTAAGGCCTCTAGAACAGTGATCCCTTACCATTTTTGCCCATGAGACTTGGACTTCAACTCCCAGAAACCCCATCCAACATGGTGAATGGTCAGGATTCTGGAAGCAGAAGTCCAGCAGCATCTGGAGAATCAACAGCTGAGAATTACACTATAGATGAATGAAAGTTGATGTTATATTTTATCGTGTTTTAATCTATGTTTGTCTGGGCTCGTCCCCATGTAAACCGCCTTGAGTCTCTTTGGGGAGATGGAGGTGGGGTATAAAAATAAAGTTATTATTGTGTTGCTTTCTTAAACAATGTTTTTAGCAATATTGGTTATTCTTCATCCATCCTTTTAACTGAAATTTTGTATACTGTAGTTCTATACCAATTTACTTGAAGACCTCAAAACATTGGAAATTGAGCCTGCATAAGCACAGGCTGCTAAATCATTGTTTATCTTTCGCATGTTGTAACTGTGCTAAATCTCTGGAATTAGGAAAGCTATAACTGTGAATGACTAGCCAGATAAATGAATGAATGTAGAGGTGAGTGAATGAATGAATGAACGAATGCATGGAGAGCCATTCAAGCCTCATCATGCAGACATCCTCAGTGCTGTCTTGCCTCTCTCCATATGTCATTCTTACACATCATGAGTCACCTACCCTTTCAACCATATGCTATCCATTCAATGGAAAGACCCAGAATTGGGACACACATCATTTATAAAAGCTCAACTTTTTTGGACTAGGTTTCCAACTTATTTTTTTAATGACTTTAGTTATTCATCTAACAACATTAGGACTTGCAGTGGTTCTCAAATAAAGGGATGTGGGAATCTCCTCAAAATTTGGCATCTCCTAGGGCCAAGCTTATTATAAATCATGAATTAGAAGTAAACACAATATGAGTTCAGGAGGACTGACTTCCCAATAACATTGCCTTATTGAAACTTCTAAATACTCAAGATTTTTACAAGCTGGAACCTACAACATTGGCTCAAATTTCTGTTTCATGAAAAACTGTAGGAACCTTTTCAATCATTTTATTTTCATACTGAAAATTCATTGCTACACAATTGATGCATGTTAGGATGCTGATGACAGCATAGGGATAGAGCAAAGGAAGTGTTTTCTGCATTGTATTATCCACGTGGACAAAATATCCCCGGATTAAAAGTGATAATGGCATGAGCTAGAATTTTAGACGTTAACTGTAGATGGGTTCTTGAATTATAAGACCTGCTTTGGTTGTTGTTGCTTCCTTTCTAACTTACAGCAATCTTAAGATGAATCTATAATGGCATTTTCTGGGGTTGGGAGTGTATGACTTGCCCAGGATTGGCCAGCTGGTTTCATGGCTAAGTGGGGAATCAAATCTTGGTCTCTAGACACATAGTCCAATGCTAAAAACATCATACCATGCAAGCAATTACAAAATAGAGAGTGTGTAAAACTCCTCAGCATTTCACAGACAAACAGATGAAGTGAGTGGTCAAAAAGGCAAAACCTGAGCTAGAAGACAATTATAAAACTGGAAGAGACCACAAGGGTCATCCAGTTCAACCCTCGTTATGCAGAAACACCCAATCAAAGCACTCCTGATGGATGGCCATCCAGCCTCTGCTTAAAATCTTCCAGAGAAGATTTCACCACTCTCTGAGGCAGCATATTTCATGCCAAACAGCATTCACTGCCAGAAAGTTCTTCCTAATGTTGAGGTGGAATCTCTTATCCTACCAATTTAATCCACTGCTCTGTGTCGCTAGAGCAGGAGAAAACAAATTTGGCCCCTCCTCAGTGTGCATCCTTTCAAATATTTAAACGTGGTTATCATGTTTATGCTCCACCTTCCCTTCTCCAAGCTAAACATAGCCAGTTCCTTAACCTGCTCCTCATTCGACTTGGCCTCTTTGGTTGCCATTCCCTGGACATGTTCCAGTCTGTCAATAGCCTTCTTCAATTGTGGTGCCCAGAAAATGGACATAGTATTCTAGTTGATTTCAGACCAAGTTAGAATATAATACCTCCCTCGATTTAAACAGTATACTCCTGTTGATGTAGCCTAGAGTTGCATTTGCTTTTTAAGCTGTTGTATCATATTGCTGACTCATGTTCAACTTGTCAGCAAGTTGAACATGAGTCAGCAAAGACTCTTAGGCTGGATCTACACTTCGATTGAAACTACAGTATGTGGACAGTGTAGATGCATGTAATGCAGTTCAATGCAGTTAAACTGCATTATATGGCTCTACACTGACTGTATAATGCAGTTCAAACTGCATTATATTGTAGTGTAGATCCAGGCCTATATCCTTTTCACATGTCCCTTTTCAAGCCAATGTTGTCAAAGATGCTCCAACAATTTGTTTTTTCCCCAAGCCTCCTGGGAAGGGAGAGTCTTGCCTCCTCCTCTCCTCCTCGCTAATTTTGCACTCCAAACTCAATTTATAGCAATAGAAAAAAATTGAGGGAAGGAAGGTTAGGAGAGAAACATTTTAAACAGTAGTAGAAAAGTGGGATCGCAGAGGATTAATCAGGACTGTCCTTTTCAAATCAGGACAGTTGGAGGGTATAGAAATGCCATTCATTTACCTTATCAATGAAAGAAGCAAATTTGTTATTGAGTGTCTTCATTTGCTCTCTCTCTTCTTTACGGACTCTCTGTACTGCAGGGTCAATCTCCAGATTGAGAGGTGTCAGCAGGTGCTGATTGATGGTCACTTCTTGGATTCCACCAGGTGGGCAAACAGCAAAGCCTGGACCACCAATTCCTCCACCAAAACCAGTTCCAACTACCCCAAAGCCACTACCAATGCCTCCACCAAGCCCATAGCCACTGCCTCCAAGCCCATAGCCACCACCAATGCTGGCACATAACCCAGCACCAGAAGCTCCCCCAAAACCTGAGATCCTCTTAGATCCAGCAAAATTGTAGAGGCTTCGGCTGCCAAAGCCACCACCACCACCAACTCTAGCAAAACCGGCACCACCAGCACCACAGCTTCCACCCCTGGACACGGTGCGTGAACTGAAGCTGGTGCGGCTAGTGCTAGGCAGGATGGCAGAGGAATTGCTGAAGCCTTTCCTTTGGATCTTGACGGTGGCTTGGTGAGACATTGTAGCCCAGTTGGAATGAAGCAAAGGGAGACGAAGAAGACAGAGGAAGCGAGAGAATGAGTACACACAGGGGCTGGTGCGGTTGTCTTCTCTAACACTTTGGGGCTCTTCTTTTATTTATATCCTTGAGGAAGTAGGATTGGTTGTGAAAAAAATGTGGATCATCTTTCTGATTAATGGGGCCGGGTATGCCCTGAGGTGTTTGTGTACAGTGACATCAGAAAGCTCTGCCACACACGCCTGTACAAAAAGGCTGAATGCAAGTGACACAGCTTAAGCTTCCTGCTTGTGAGTAATTTGGAATAATGATCACCTTTCTTAGCTTACACACTAGGCAAAGGAGATTGGGGATATTAATGAGTTCAGTTTGTTCTTGGGCTGGCAAACAAGAAGCTAAGAAGAACCAGTTACTCAAGGGAAAGATGTCCTGTTTTCTACCATTTTCTCTACACCAAGACAAAGCAAAGGAGGAGATGGACATGCCTAATCCCTTTCTAGGCACAAATCTAATGAAAATGAACATCAACCCAAGGCTAGTGGCCTCCTAAATTTCAGAAGTGTAGTGTTGACCAAGCTTCTAGATATTGTAAATGCTGAGAGAGGAGTAAATGGGCTCCTGAGTATGATATGCGAAGTATAGCAAAACAAATCTGCTCCACTTGCATGCCACTTAACTTGCCAATGCGCCATGGACCTGTGAGCATACTCTCAGCAGCCCCTTCCAATTTCATCTTGCTCTTGAGCATACAGTGAGTGGATGCTGTGTAAGAGATTGTACTGCAGAATTTGAAAATTCATAGAAATCTGAAGACTGCAACTAAATTTAATTTCAGTTCCCTATCATATGATCATATGATATGATATGATATCATATATCATATCACCAACTAATGCTGTAAAGCCAGAGTGAAGGAGGGGAGCCAAGAAGACAGAGTTCCACCATGTCTCCTGGGTCATCGGTAATATAATACTAATATTGTGCTGTGCTAATAATATAATATATTAAAAGGTTTGGGGTCTGCCTATCTTCATGACCGCATTTCCTCTACAAACCTTTGCAATCTCTAAAATCCTCTGGAGAGGCTCTCCTCTCACTTCTGCCACTGTCTCAGGCATGGCTAGTGGGAACCTTGTCACCCCTCTCTGTCCACCTTCCGCAAAGAGTTAAAGATGTAGATGTTCCACTGTGCTTTTGAGTAGATAATTCCTTAGATAGCTGGCCCCAGCTAGGATCCTAAATTTTGTCCTCTCACTTTACTATTACTCCTATCTTTACTGCTGCCTTATGACCCATGCACTTTACCTATTAGCCCTATCCTTTAAGTTATTGTTGCACCAGTCCGCACACTCGTGACGATAAACTGAATTTTGTTATTGGTTGTTGAATTTGATGCTGTTTAATTTTGTTATAATTTTGTTGTTTTACTTTGTTTTATATTGTTGTTATGTATTTTAATGGGCCACATTTTAATTGTTTTGATCAGGCTTGGTCCCATGGAAGCCCTTTGAGGAGAGGGAGGCGGGGTATAAAAATAAAGTTATTATTATTATTATTATTATTATTATTATTAGTGAATACACATATAATATTGATAATATTATAATGTAATACAATATAATACTAATAATAATACAATATAATAATTTTATATTTCATATTACATGTAATATTACTAATAATTTTACAGTATAGTGGTATAGTACAATATAGTAATATATAATACCAATATTATAATATATTGTGTGTTATATTAATAATATACAATATTATACTAATAATATAATATATTGCATGTACATATAACTTGTAAGCCTCTCTGAGTCCCCTTCGGGGTGAGAAGGGTGGGATATAAATGTTTTAAATAAATAAATAAATAAATATGAATTTGCACTAGTTATTCTGTTCACTCTTTGGATTTGTGTGTATCCGCTCAGAATATAATCAACACAGTTACTCAGTAGATCTTTATTATAACATGTTAAGGGAGAAGAGTTGCACCACTTTAGGGAGGGATGCTTAGTTCACAAAATACAAACTATAATTTAGAAATGTTTAAGAACATATTCATCCCATCAGAGATCAACCCTTTGGGAAGCACCATTTGTGTGTTTTCTCAGCATACAAATGCAGCCCAACCAAAAAAAAATCTTGATGTTTCGGCTTTTAGGCCTGTTCCTGGGATTATTTGGAGTGGTGATTCAGAAAATTAGAATGGATAGAAGGCACCACCTCTAGCTTATTAGCTACTAGCTTGGGTACCTGAGGATGCCTGGGTTATTTGAAAAAGGCATTGTTTGGTTTTGGATGTTCGGTAATATCAGTTTGTAACACTATTTTTTGGAAAAAGTCACCCATTGCCTTTTTAAAAAAATGAATGCTCTCCTTAGAAAATGCATAAGGATGTGACTGAATTACAATTCCCAGAAATGTGGGTCAATCACCCCCAAACCCCACCTGTATTCATAGAATCATAGAATCAAAGAGTTGGAAGAGACCTCATGGGTCATCCAGTCCAACCCCCTGCCAAGAAACAGGAATATTGCATTCAAATCACCCCTGACAGATGGCCATCCAACATTATTCAAAGTTGGTTATGTTGGGTCTGTGTGTCAAGTGTGGTCCAGATCTGTAATCAATGTAATTCAGAGTGCTCTCTGGATGAAGTCTGAACTACAACACACACCCAGGTGGGTCAGTCCCCCTAACCCCCTCTAAGTAGGTTCAGTTGGTCATCAGGGTTCTCTTTGCCAAGTTTGCTTCAGACCCCTCATTGGTGGGATTCAGAGTGATCTCTGGGTACAGAGTGAACTAAAACTCCCACTCGAATGGGTCAGTCCCACCCTCACCCCCCAAACCCCAGCACCATGTTGTATTGGTCATCAGGGTTCTGTATGCCAAATTTGTTATAGATTCATCATTACTGGGCATCACAGTGGTCTGTGAAATTGGGAAACAATAGGAAAGCTGCTGCAAACATACACTGCCACATACATACATAGTGTGTGTGTGTGTGTATGATTATCATGATTTCTATGGCTGAACATAAGATATAGCACATGCTCTACATCTCAAAAATTAGAGATAATAGGGGAAAATGTGCCATTTTTGGAATCAGCATGTCAACTATACCCAGTAACAGGGCTAACATTTGAGGAATCCAAAATCTGTGTTGGTCAGGGTTATTGATCACATTCAAAAAGGTCTCATGATCACACATCCTTTCACAACTACAAAAGGCAGCTAGCAAAGAATAAGTAATGCAGGATCCTACAGTACCAGTTTAGACCATAGATCCTTTTTGTCCAGAATTGTTTTCACTCTCTATCTGTAGAAACGTGTGTCTTCACTAATCTTAAAGTATGTTCTCTATGCTTGAACAACAGTTTCTCTCCAAAAGCAAAAACCGTCTCTTTCCTTTGCATAGATGCTCCCAGAGGAAACTTTTCTCCTGCAATTTTGTGCTCCATGTAATAGTAATAGTTGAAACAAAAGGAGTCGTTGCTGAAATGGTAGTTACCAGATGGCAAGCAAAATATATAATTTTTGATTGCTCAGCTTCCACTTAGCCAAAACACTCCTTAAAAGATTTACTCTGGGATTTCAGAGAATTCATAGGCTGACAAACCTAAAGAGTAGATAATCCACAGTATCTCTGATTAACATTTTTCAGAAGGGATGGGCCCCCTTATTTCATTTAGTAACTTGCATATTATATAGTTCTATTTCTTCCCAGACTATTCAGAGAAGAAGTGATTCACACCAAAATCTGTTTATACTAGCAGTCTCCTAGATAAATACCAGAAGTAAAGACCCATTGTTCATATTTTAGAGTGTCTGGAGGTTGCAAAACTGGGATAGTACACTGGAGGTGTTTCAAAATTTTCTTTATGTCTTGTTCTCTAAAGACGTCCCTTAACCCTTTGACTTTTCTTATTCTTAGCTGAAACAAACCACATTTTCCCCTTCTTTTGGTGTCCAATGCAACGTATATTACCATTAAGTCATCCAATGCACACATAATGCTTGCTCATAGCCATCTCTTGTTGTCCTTCCCTTCGTTGTTGTCTTTACCCCTAAGGGTCTCAGAATTCGAGCTTTCTCCTAAGTTAAGGGAGTGAAGACAGTGTGGTTCCTAACCAGAACTGACTGCAGATGTCCTGACTGCTATCCCATATTCTCAGTCTGTTCAGAGCTATGGGGTATCCCATGTCACACACACCTATGATGCCAACTGTCTCTAGCTGCAACACCCATCTACCTGGTCTTGAATGCTCTGGCTGATTTCAACCAAAGCAGCCACACACTGAATGGGATAGGAGAGGGAGGAGGGATTTCCCCTCCTCTCAGCCTCCTTAGCGAGCCAGTGCTATGGGTGACATAAGCCAAAGCAGTCAAGACCAGGTAGCTTTCATGTCATGACTAGGGACATCAGCAGTACAGTGGGCGGGGAACCCCTAGAGCTGCTGTCCAGCAATGCAAAACTATGTTCAACATGGCTGGGCAGTCACAAGAAGTCGCTGTCTGGATACAATGAGGACCTGATTCCACATCTTGCATGTATAGAAGGGCCCTGTGACAGAATAGTGAGAAAAGAGGGGCCCGCCTTCAAACAAATGAAGTGAAAATTTCCTGACTTAAAGCATAATGGGTGGGGCTGGCCAGATTGTCAAAGCACAGATCAGTGGAAAAGGGACAGATGGGCAAATGGGAGGCTGGTGTAAAGACAGAGTATGGCTATAGTAAGATAATTGAAAAGGAGGAATGTCAGTGCCGGGGACTGGTGCTGGGAGAAGGGGGAGTGGAGTAATGAAGGGAAAGAGTGGAGGAATAAGGGACTGTGGTAATGCTACTAGTTTTATCTGCAATGAGGAAACAATAATAGTTTTGTGAGTATAAGATTGCCAGTTGTTATTTGCTAAATGTCTACCAAATAACTATTAGTATTAGCTTCGTCTAGTGCAGATATGAAGTGCAGTTTTTAAGGTTGTCAGAGCTACTTAGGAACAAGTAGCTGTTTGTTTATTTCATTTGGACCTTTTCTTGGTAGAGTAATTAAGATGCAAACCAAAGCTTTTCTAATTCACCTTCCCTGGGAAGAATGTCAATTTTTGACAAGCCCCAAGTGTGAAGCCAGTTATCATGAATGCTATCCGTAAAAAGTGGATATGTGGTGTGCAGGAGCATCTGTGCCTGCCAGGGCCGGCTCTTATTCTGTGATGCCAAAAAGCAGGGCAGGAGCCACAACCCGCTCCTGCTTGCTTTCGTACTGAGCTGATTTTTGTAGGGTGCGGGGCCTTCCTGTTCTATGTACTCGAAGAAAGACATGAAAGAAGTGAAGGAAATGGGAGAAACTAATTCCATGCACATCTCTACTAGACAGTCCAGCCCAATTGTCAGCCACCAGATCTTCATTCTTGAAGTAGCCAGAACTGGTGATTTTGAGATTGATTTGGCATCCTGTGCATGAAATATGCCAGTGGAAATCCCTGTATTCCTGTGGTTGTCCCTCTTCATTATGCAATGGACAGTACCTGATTGTGTAAACAGAGCTCCTGCTACAAATGATTGTGCTTCTTAAGCTAAGATCGATGTAACAGTGACACCATGATATATCATTTCCTTGATTATGTCATTGCAGTCTGCATTTGCCATTGTGTAACATGGGGTGGGCAGGCAAAGCAGGACCTAATTATCCCGCCAGGTAATTGCCCCGCATATGGGCAGCACCGACCTACAGCAATCCCAAAAACCTCATTTTTTCTCAAAGGTCCTTGAGAAAAGGGCCTTTTTTCTTAAAGGCCCTTCTCAAAATATTTCATTATTTCCTATTACTATTTTGAAAGGATGTACAAAGGAAAATATAGGTATGGAATAGTACAATTTTGTGGTGTGCATGTGAAGGTGGAGGTGTATGTGTGTGTATTCTTGTATTTGTTGGAGGCATTTCTGCATGGCCTTAGAACAAAAATTGGCCCACAAATCACACTGGGGTTTTTTGGGGGTTTTTTAAAAAGGTCCCTAGAAGTTGTAAGCCTTTGGAAAACTGTGGTGGGCTTTTTGAGGCATAAAATAGGATCCATGCTGCCCATCAGCTCCACTTTACCCTCCCCATCGTAAAGCAAATGTGTACATATGTGGTTCAATTATGCAATGTCTCTACCCACTTGATAACGGCAATGCAGTGCAACTACCATATGTCTAAAGGCACTGATTGGTGCTATACCTCCAGCATTTCCAATTTAAGGACAACCAACAGTAGGACTAGCTTGAATACCCTGTCTAAAATGCTAGAGCATTGCTGAAACGGAAGACAGAAATAGGCTGCTTGGATAAGAGTTCCCTTCCCTAGTGAATTGACAGCACTGAAATTACTTAAAAAGCAGATTGTCGAGTTGTTCCATAGTTGTTGTTTTTTTTTAAAAAAAGGTTGATACAAGGAGGATACAAACAAAAAAGCAAAAAAAAAACCTTTGGGACTATTTAAAGAATGACATAAAACTTGCAAAACCGCCATGATGTACTCTAAAATGTTATATTACTGACACACAATACACAAACCAAACATTTCTTCTCCTTCCACAATTTTTGTAAAATAATTTAGTGAAAAAAGTAACTTTCCACATCTTACTGCATTACTTCTAGGCTCTGGCTTAGGACAAAGGGCTTTCTCATAGGGTGGTGCTGTAGCGGTGGTTTTCCCACAGCGCAGAACAAAGACGGAAACCATGCATTCTGTTTTTACATGACATGTTGTGGGCCTTTTGTCTTTGACGGATCCACTCTGGTACGTTTGTCTCCCACTTTTGGTGTCCAATGCAGTGTATGTATACCTTGAAGTGGTCCATGCTTGGAAATGTGTTCCTCTAATGTGAGCACTTACATTGTTGAGATAGACTAGGCATGGACCTAAGAACAGTCAGAATCCAACCCTGAGTTTTCTAAGCCATTATGTTCAAACAGTGACATAGATAACTGGTATCTGTCATGTATCTGCATGCCTTTGTGGTTGAGGTTAACTGGCATTTCCCTAAATATATCAAGGATTTTGCTTTCCATAATCCCACAAGGACTCCTCCACCCACTGTATCTCTGAATACTAGCAAAAATCACATTGGTTGCACATTCCTACTGTGGTTACTTTCTATTTTTCTTGTACATGCTCCTCTATTATGGGTAAATAGATTTGAGCATTTGCATGCTAGGAACTGTGATCAAAACTTTTTTTAACATTGGGAATCTTGGCCCTGAAGGGTGGGTACCTGAGTAAATGAGGACTAAAAGTGAAGATAATCATAATGGGACCATCAGGGTGTTGGCTGGGTGTTTGCAACAGGTATTTCTTTCAATATTGTTTGTTTCTGTGGATGTGGGGATGTCATCTCCTAGTCACACATATATACACAAGTGATGACACAATAATTTGGGTAATAAAAGGACAAAACTTTTTGGATACTGTTCACAAGGATTGTCCCCCACCATCCAAACCACACTCTCAACTCTAGTTCCCCTGGTGGAAATCCCATATTCAATAATGACCACCTGCACAGCAACCTTTGATCCAGGATCCAAGATCCATGCTAACAGACATAAGCCTAGAAAGCCCCACCTTCCAACAATCATGATTTGATGGCCACTGATACAACATCACAATTGGCAGCCACTGTTGCTGCCCTGATAGTGAAATAATGCCCCACAAATACCTTGACCAAGAACTCTCATTTGCCAAGTCTCAGAGGGAGAACCACCATGTATCACAAGCTGAATGGCAATGTGTGATCATCATGGATAAATTACACCTTTTCCATCTGACTGGATGGTCAAATGAATTACCAGATGCATCATCATAATCATCGGCGATCACTCATTTCCGGGTATGATTATCTTTCAAGTGTAATGTCTTGGCAGTGGGTCTGTAGCTGACTGTAGACCTATTCTTGATCTGCATGTTCTTCCATGATGAGGACATAGATTTCTAGGTGGAAGGAGGTCCCGGTCAGGATTGGCTTGATGTATCTTCCTCTTGGAAGATTTATCCATCTTTAAATCTCTTTTCCTGCCCACCAGCATTCCATTTTCCATTCTTGAGTTGGGAGTATAGTAATTGCATTAGGAAGTGGTGATCAGGCATTCGGGAATGTGGCGACTCTAGCTGGTGGTGGAGGATCATCGCTTCAATGATAGTGGTCTTGGTTTCTTCCAAAATTCCAGAATGTCCCCTGTCTTCCCAAAAGAGTTACAGGATTTTTCAGAGGCAGTGCTGATGGAATTGTTATAGAAGTTGAGTGTGACGTCTGCAGATGATCCACATTTCGCTGGTATATAACAGGATTGGGAGGACAATAGCTTTATAAATAAGCATCTTGGTCTCCATACAGATGTCCCAATCCTCAACACTCTCTGCTTTATTCAGAAAAATGCTGCACTCGCAGAGCTCAAACGTTGTATTTCAGTGTCAATGTTGACTTTTGTGGAGAGGTGACTGCTAAGGTAGCGGAAATGGTCAACATCTTCTAACATTCGCTGTATTTCTGCCATTGGAGAGGGATTGACTGGTGCCTGCTAAAAGAGCACTTTGGTTTTCTTGATGTTCAGTAAGAGACCAAGCTATTCATATGCTTCCGCAGAGGTGTTTAGAGTGACTTGTAGCTCTTCTTCTGCCACCAATGTATTGGACTTCTACAACAGATATTGTTGTGACCTTGGTTTTGGCTTTCAGTCTGCTGAGATTAAATAGCTTGCCATCTGTCCAATAGAAGATTTCCATGCCAGTAGGAAGATTCCCATCAACAAGGTGCAGTATCATTGCAATGACGATGGAGATTATGGTTGGGGCAATAACACATGCCAGTTTGACCAAATGCCTATGTGGAGTGGGATCCACCACCAGAAACCCCTAAATATAGGCATGTGTACTCCACTTCCAGATCCTCAAATTACAGCTTTGATTTGCTTTTTAAAATTGAGATTCATTTATTTCTTCTTTATTTCTCTCCCCCCACCCCCAGATTTTGGTGCACTCCATGAAACTTCCTAGCATTGAGGTTGTTTCTCATCTTTCTTTTCATATCAGGAAGGAAAATCCAAAGAGAATTCATTTGAGTTGACAAAGATCTCATTGATTCAGTGAGTCTATTCCACTGCCTTCAAATCTGGACCTTTCGCTTGGCTTT
Source organism: Anolis sagrei (assembly GCF_037176765.1). Classification (NCBI taxonomy): domain Eukaryota; kingdom Metazoa; phylum Chordata; class Lepidosauria; order Squamata; family Anolidae; genus Anolis; species Anolis sagrei. Next base: position 136,391,802 of record NC_090022.1, read on the forward strand.
TGAATCCCAATAACAGGTATGAACAGGGAAGCTATTTCTTAAGCATAGATCCCCATCTAATTTGGATGGCATCTTTCATGGAGAATAGGGAATTCTGATATTTCCAATGAGGAGGAGAAGAATCAGAAATATCCTTCTCCTTTTAGCCAAAGTTTCGAATAGAGGAGCCAAGGACTGAGATGCATCAAGTGGGGTCTGGGTATGTTCATTTGGCACAGATTAGAGAAATACATGAAGATGGCACACATAATAAAGCAATGCATCATTTGCATCACTGCAATTAGTGGATACTGGTCTTTCTAGTTCTAAGGAAATCCATTTTCCTTTTCACACATAATAAATCCACATCTATAAAACATTAAACTATTATGTTATTTTATTATAATTTTGGGGTGTGTTTAATAAAGTTTTTTTAAGAAGTCATTTTTTCCTCCAGGAAAACAACCTTCATTTAGGTTGTAGAGAAATTTTAACAAGCATACACATGTAAGATTTGCTGGATTTTTTGTCAATTACAATGGGATAAATGGGTGGGTAGAATGTGGGGAAGACATGTGTTTTATTAGTCTTTAAAAACAAAGAACAGTCTGCACTTGGTATTCAAAGGAAGGCAAGTACAGTTGGTTCTTATTAACCAGAAAGGAATTCGAAGGAAACGCTGATTACAAAAGACAAAGCTATGTGTAAGGAGATGTAGCTACAGGTTTGGGAGTGACTGATGATGAGAGCAGAGCTACCACCCTCCATTGTTTTTAGCAACAGTTAGTTTGTTAACATCATAACAGTTTTATCCACATTCACCAGGATAACACTGTTCCTGTTCATCATATTCACTTTGCCGTCATCATAGCGTAATTTAAGAGCTGTGGTTAATGGGTTTGCTGGAAACATTTTACCATGAATTTTTGATCCCATATCCATAGTTTAGGTGTGATGCTAATATAGAAATTATCTCCGCTCTATTTTCTATGCATGGTATTGCTGATTAGTGTTATACCTAGTACACCAAATATTGCTTGCAGTTATTAATTTCATATGATAAAGAGTTGGATGAATAAGTCAATTTTGTCACGAGGTGAGGAGAGAGAGAAGGATTTCCCTCCTCCCCCCACATCCACCTCCTGATGCATCTTTTTCAAGCATCAGGAGTACTCTACAGAGGAGTCAATGCTGCTCGCAGGCCCCTTGGGTAAGATTTTTGGGAGGAGGGAAATGGGGGGTTGACCTAGGGTAGCATCTAGACACTCAACAAGATAAAGCCCAGAGTTAAGGGAGGGTGTGGGGACAGAAACTATTCTAACCTGCTTCCTCCTGGATTTCTGCCCTGTGTAGAAGGGCCCTTAGTTAATCACAAGCTGAACATGGGTCAACAGAGTGAAGCAGCAGTTTTAAAAGCTAATGTGCTTTTAGGCAACATCCACAGAAGTATCTAGATCAAAGGGCATAATACAACCACTCGATTGTGCTTTGGTCAAACCTCTCTTGTCTTCTCTTCTACTCTACAATTCTAAGAAACTACCAGAATTTGGATGCTACCATAAAACAAAGGTTTTCACCCAAAGATTCTATGGAACCCTAGGATACAATATTAGGACTTAGCCAGACCGGCGGGAGGGCATGGGGGGAAGGGGAGGGGACAGTCTTACCCTGTTCACTCCTGTCTTTCCCCATCTTCTTTCCCCTGCTTTCCTCCCAGTTTCTGCTGTTTGGAGTCTGGTAACAGCAGACTCCTGAAGATGGCTTCTAGGCTCCATTTCCATGCACCATAGTCCATCTGATGAAGTTCTAAGTATACTGCAAGAGATCATGATTGGGGGCAATAACAATTGTTTATATATTAATAATTTTTATGGGACTCCTCCAAGGTAAAAACATTGAGAAAGGATGCCATAAAGTATTCTAATATGTTTTCAACCTGTTCCAGGATGAGAAAGCTCAGTGAGATCTTTAATTTTGACTCTCTCTTTATTGAATGGAATTATCCACTTGTAGGGATGTACTCGGTTGCCTTGCTTTATTGCTGATGAAGCAAAGTCCAAACTAGGCAGGAAGTGAGTGATCTGTAATTAGACCTCCTTTTCTTTTACTAAAAACAATCAGTTCCAGAATTTCTGTGTCATGTCCTATTTTGATCTTAATTTGGCCCTGAAGTCCTTCGGTTCCTGATACCTGTTAACATGGTTAGTCTTCCATTGATTCTGTATTCCTTCAGGTATCTGAGTCATTGGCTGAAGTTGGGAACTACAGGGATTTAGAAAAGTGAGGAATTAATCAACTTCACACTTTAACTGCCTTGGCTCCAGGCCCGTAGCCAGGATTTCGATTTTGGGGGGGGGGGGTGCTGAGTTTTTTTCAGGGGGCGTTTCAGGGAGGCTGAGTTTCAGGGGGGCTGAGTCTGAGTGAAAGAGGGTCTACCCTAGCAAACCTTTTGTTTCGTTACCCCAATACCCCCATGCATATGGGATATATTGAGTATGGTGATCTGATCATGATATGAATAAACATAACAGTTTAAATAATGCACCAGTAAGGCCTTTTCGCAAACCACCATGAGAATTTCGGGGGGGGGGGCTCAAGCCCCTCAAGCGCCCCCCCCCCCCCGGCTACATGCTTGCTTGGCTCAATCTATGGAATTCTGGTAGCTGTAGTTTGGTCAGGCATCCACATTCTTTGGCAGAGTGGGCTAAATACCATGTAAAACTGCAGCTTTTGGGATTCCATAATACTGAGTCACAGAAGTTAAAGTAGTATCAAACCTCAACAATTCTACAGTGTAGATGCAGTCAAGTCAGTTTTCATTCTGATCATACAAATTCAGATGATCTCTGGAGGTCAATCCTATAGGGCTAGTTATTATAAAGTTCCTGAATCTGCTTCACTCTGCCAATTTAGGAAATTTATTAACTTTTCCCCATCTGTGCTTGGCTACTCCATAAATTTATAGACCAACATGTGAAGCTGAGAAGCAGGCAGAAATCTTCTTTCATTTAGTGAATTCCACCTAGCCTCTTTAGGTGTCACAACACCTCCTCTTTTCTGGAAAGTCACCTCTTTGACCTTTGCCTTTACTTTCTCATGACTTCAGTGTCAGTTACTCAACGTCCTTTGAAGTAGAGGTGTGGCTTCCAGGAACCATCAGATACTTTGGGAAATCCTCATTCTTTTGCCAAAGAAAACACATCCTTTTACCGTAGTGCATATCTGTACAAGGCACTTCTTCTATTGTACAGCATCACAGATAGTAAATGTCTATCTGGACTACACAATACACAACTCTGTGTCTGCACAGTTGTCCTGTATGAAGCTTATAAATGTTCAACCTCATTTTATTATCCCATCAGTAACATCAAGTGAACTATTCCTTTGAACTTGGCAAAGGAGTGGCCCTAATACTCTAATTAACCTTTCTATGGAAGATTAAACTGTCTGGTTCCCCTAGGGCTGCCAAAAGTGTTATTCGGTTGTAAACCTCAAGAGCAGACAAAAACATTTTATCACATTCAGCTAAGAATAAGTGAGGATCTCATTTCAGTTGCTATTTTATTCTAATTTAATAAAATGAGTATGAAGGATAGAGAAAACAGATACATTTGTCCCCCCTCCCAACTTTCAGCTGAAGTCTCCCCCCAATTGAAAAAGGTTATGAAATATTTGCATTCAGTTTATATACACATATACAATTATTATTATTATTATTATTGTTATTGTTGTTGTTGTTGGCTGCCTGCCAATCTGCTACTGAGCACAATTCAAAGTGCTGGCTTTAGCCTATAAAGCCCTAAATGGTTCTGGTCCAGCTTACCTGTCCAAAAGTACCCCCCCCCCCCATGAAACATCTCGAAGATTAAGATCATCTGGGGAGGTACTGCTCTCAGTCCCGCACCCTTTGCAGGCACGATTAGTGGGAACAAGAGACAGGGCCTTCTCAGTGGTGGCCCCTCAGCTGTGGAATTTCCTCCCCAGTGATATTAGATCAGCCCCCTCCCTCCTGACTTTCAGAAAGAGAGTGAAAACATGGTTTTGGGATCAAGACCGGAGAATCTGCAGTGCAATAGATGGATATGGAATTATGTGCAATGTACCGGAATGGTCTGGATTATGATTGCTGATAGCATGGTTTTAAATAGTGAATGTAATGTTTTTACATGTTTAATGTATTTATTTTTAATTTTAATGTTGATTTTAATTGTACATTGTTTTAAGGCATTGAATAGTTGTCTATGTGTAAAATAATCTTGAGTCGCCTTCAGGGTTGAGAAGGGTGGGATATAAATATAGTAAATAAATAAGACAAATACACATAAAGTCTTACAAGCTTCTTGCGTTTGGAAAATAATGCATTTCTATAGCAAATAATAAGACCTCAGAAAGGATTTGCCATTGTCCAGTTAACATTCTTCTGTGTTATACTACAGCTTGAAAAAGTTATTTATCTGGTGAATAATTCCCAGTATCCCCTAGGATAAACAGATTGATGTCTTTTGGAAATACTAATTCATAGCATCACTTTGTCAAGTCTATGATACTTTCCATCAACAATTGAGCACACTGTTTAGTATAAATGAAAACAGTTGTCTAGTCTATAGGCATTGCAGGCACACTATTTCATTTATTTATGATGATTTGCCGTGTGGTTCCAGGCCTATATGGCTTTACAAAGCAGAATTATTACTTTTCATTCAAAATTCTCCTAAAATCGTTGGACTGCCAGTCCTAACAGACCTAGCCAGCATAGCCAAGGGCTGCTGGGATTTGCAGCTCAACAATATCTGAAGGGTTGCGTCATTCTAATTCCTGCTTAAGAAGTGTATTTAATTAATCCTACCATTATAAGTGTCCCTCCCTGATTTTAGCAACACAAAATATCTATCTTCAAAGAATAGAATGTATTTTTCTTATGTTTTGGCATTTTACTTATTAGTCACCTAGCAAAAATACTTGGTGGTGTTTTCTTTTGGTTTTGACTTACATCCAAAATGCTAATCAAACTGAAGCCATAAAAGTGTGGAGATAGTCCCCTCTGGAGGTGAGAGACCTTACTAGCAGTGAACATACATCTTTCTTTTCCAAGACAAGCTTCTGTGGTTTCTAATCTATTTTCCCAATAATCTATGCTACTTTGCTGTAAAACAGATTGAAAGTATCATTATCCTCTCCAAATGATAGATAAGAGCTGAGTTTGCAATTGTATATTGACTTTTACATTGCTCCATGCCTTCAGGTCAACTCCAATTTATGTTGGTGACTATATCCAAAGGTTTCCTCAGCCTAATTTGTTCAGAGAGCATTTGGCAATGGCTTCTTATGAGGCTGTGAGAATGTGACTTATCCATGGTCATCCCGTGAATTTCCATGGTTGAAAAGGATTCAAACCTTAGCCCAGGGGTCCTCAAACATTTTTAAACAGAGGGCCAGGTCACAGTCCCTCAAACTGTTGGGGGGGGGGGGATTATAATTTGAAAAAAGCATGAATGAATTCCTATGCACATTGCACATTTCTTATTTGCAAAAACACTTAAAAACAATACAATAATTCAAATTAAGAACAATCTTAACAAATATAAACTTATTAGTATTTCAATGGGAAGTGTGGGGCTGCTTTTGGCTGATGAGATAGGATTGTTGTTGTTGTTGTGCGCTTTCAAGTCATTTCAGACTTAAGTTAACCCTGAGCAATGGCTGATTAAATTACCTTCGAAGGCCGTATCCAGCACCCGGGCCTTTGTTTGAGGACCCCTGCCTTAGTCAGGTCTCATAGATGCTGTAATCCTGGCACAGGATATTCTTGCAAAGCAAATCTTTACACTTTCATCTGGGTCAATCTGGATTATGGATCATATTCCATGAAGAGATGCCACCTGGATTATGGCCCACCAGATGGCATCCCTTCACTGTAGAGTTGCAGGGAGCAGTTAGCAGGAAATAATTATTCCCACCAAGAAATTGATCTTTCCCAGGTTGAATTTTAAATCTGAAGTTGCTATTTTTTTATCAAGGTATGTGCACATGTATAATTGCATGTAAGTTTATCCATAAAGTCAGTCCCCGAGTTACAAACATCCGACTTGGAAACAACTTATATTAAAAAGGATAATATATTATATTTAAGAAGGGGGGCGGGGTGAGACAACAGGTAATGAGAGAAATCTATCCTTCAAAAAGGAAATTCACTCCTAAAAGAGGTATCATGGGGAAAAGGTGTATCCACTGAAGCTTTATCACCAATCCTTGTTTCAACAGCAAGCTAAATTTTGCAAAATCCAATTATCACAGGGACAGAAAGTGAGATAAAATCTTCTGAACAGGAACACCAACAGCAAAACAAACACCACAAGGGTGTTAACCCTTTCCTGTGCTATCCAAAGCTGTGTGTGTGTGTGTATGGCTGGAGTTACACTTCAAAAATGTACCTGTTCCAACTTACAAACAAATAGAATATCTTGTTCATAACTTGTGGACTGCTTTTTTAGTGCACTTCCACTTAACAGGAAATGTGTGCATTTGCATGCATGATGAAGAGTGAAGGATTGGAAATGTATACCGCCTTGGGCTCTAACAGCAAGATGAGTTCATCAGGGGATTTTTTTTCCTGTCAGTATATTTAAGCCCCTAGCCTTAACTGTTCTTAAATGTAAACTACTTCACCACACCAGTTCACGTATTTACTTACCTTGCACAAGTTTAGCTGAATTTAGCCAAATTTATTTTTGAGTAGACATGTCTAGGACTGCCTTGGAAGAGAAACAGAGCAGCAGTTTGCCTCAAGCCACTGAGAAGATTTCAGGGGATGTAATATAATTTATTTAAAGCCTCTTCACAATAGATTTGCATCACTCCAAGGGATATTCCGCATTTGAGTTATAACTCTTATCATACATTATCCTTATTAAAGATATTTTTGGGGAAAGTCTTAATAAAGTGCATTTTATTACAGGGATGGGTATATATTAAAAACATTTATGCCAGAGGCATGGTAAGATGACTTAAAAGGACTGATTAGCACAAAAATACTGCTTTTTATGGAACATAAAATATTATTGCAGTAATCACTATGAAAGACATTTCAGTTCAATTATGCACATTCATGAGAATTGTTACTCAGGGAACATCTCACTTTTTTTTGCTTGTTTTATAGCAAGAAGAATCAAGAGTTGAACAATGATATGGAAGATTCATAGCTCACTGGTAAATAGGGTGAGCATGGGCAACTCTTGGAATGAGCAGGAAAGGATCCCACCACCAATAATTTTGGGCAAATTCATGCCCCCTTCCAGCTCAGTGCTGAACTGTACATTACAGTACATGGAAAGAGTACATGCCACTTGTGCCTACATCCATGAAGCAGAAGTAATTTCAACCCTTGTTGTTTGATGTGCACACTACACCTGCTTCACACTACAAAATTACATGCCTTCCAGTTGTCCCAGTATAAAAGGGTCTGCCCCACTGAATTCTATGTCATCCCACATTCCCAGCTGCTATAAAAATATCCCTGTTTCTCTTTCCTATTCCAATCTTCATTGTTCTTCCAACATGAGAGTCTGTAGGTTTCAGAGAAATGCCTCAAATCTCTATTTACCCCACTTTTCATGGTTAGCCTAGTTAACCTCTGGTGTAAATGCTACCCATGGAATTTCCCACACACCATGGAGAAGTGGGGCACACATGTTATGCATAGCCTGTAGTAGCTGAAGTATATTATTTTGCTTCATGACAAAAAAAAGGCATAAACCCTAGGAATATTCAGGAAAAAAAACCCAGATAGACGAATAGGCTTTGCAGGTTTGAAACTATAAAAATGACCTGTACAGCAGTCCCCTTTTTTGACACCCTCATTACGGGTTGTTTTTTTTCTTTCCATCTCCATTTATATGTATTGCATCTCCAACTGTATGTGTTACCACTGATCTCTAAAGATCTACATGCTCTTTTGATCTTTCTTTACAGGTTGGTACAGGCTATCATTTCTTGCTTCTGAGAAAATGCAAGGATTCCCTTTCTTGGATGATCTTGGAACCAAGTAGTATTCGGATGAGTGAGTTGCTAGACCGGGGCATTTTTTAAAAGAGAAGTGTGCTTGGGCAGTTAAACTGGGATTGTGTAGTTAGATTGGCCCACCTTATACTTGTGGATAAATATTTACCTTACAGTTTCATACACATAATATAGACATGTCTGGCTATAAATAGCAACCAGACAGTCAGAAAACAAAGAAGTTAAGTCACTGGAAGTATAAGAACATGGGATTGTATATGTGGAATGGAATCATTTTAAGAAGTGCTTTCCTACTCTATATGATTCTGTGTGTGAAAGGGAGATCCCATGAGACATGAGACATACTTTTACTCCCACCACCCTCAAATGTCTTTACTAATTCTCTGTATGGGGCAAGGCATGGATTAAAATTTGTTGGCAGAGCACATGCTTCATGAATGGGAGATCCTGTCATCAGTCCTTGGCATGTCCAGTTAAAAGTTTAAGCAGCAGGTAGTGGAGTTTCTTCCCAAGACCTCCAAAAATGTATTGTTCTGTGGCTACAAGTTGTTTCAATTTATGATGACCCTGAAATGAGATTACCATGGGGTTTTCTGGGACGGAGAGTGTGTAGGTCTCCCAGTGGGTTTCCATGACTGAGTGGGAAATCAAACATGTGTCCAGAGTCGTAATCAAATCCTCAAACCAGTATGCTCTGTGACTGTGGGGTAAAGTGCTCCACATACCTGAGGAACTCAGACTAGTTTAAGGATATCAAAGAATCTGTGGGAAACAGAGGGAGAAGCGGAAGGAGCAGTAGGAAAGGCTGACAGACTGCCATACTCTAATGTCTGCAACCTGAGGTGATTGCCTCATTGTAAATAGGGAAAATCAATCCTGAAACTAGCAAACACACACCAGATTTATGCTTTTCAGAAGAGGGAGAAACAAGAAGACAACAAATTTAAAAAGACAATTGCTCTTTATTTGTCATGCAGCCTTAGCCATGAGAATCAAGCAATAGAATTCAGTGTTACAGTTCACAAAATAGCAACAGCAAAAGCAATCACCTTTTCCAATGGTGCTTACACTTCAAAGAAAGGAATCAAAGATGTTGTGTAGTAAAAAAAAAACTGGGGCTGGAGCGTGTTGGAACACAGGGTGGGAACAGATCTTATCACAAGTGTCTCCAAATTGTTTTCTTTTGGCAAGAGCTGGTACTTTCATGGTTCATTAGCACTGTAACTGTCTCTTGTTTGAAATTACAAAGAACATGTTCAAACAGGTGAAAAGATCTTCAGAAAGCATGTTCTGAGTGAAACAAATCCCTGCAGTCTGCTTGCCAACCCAAATCCTCCATCACGTTTACCATAGTTGTCTGTCCAAGTGTACTGCTAAAAGCAGAAGATATTACTAAGTGCATTCTGAAGTCCCATTGGCAGGCAAAGGAACCAAATATACATTTAAAGTTGATAATGTGCTAAATTGATTATGGATTTCTTGTTGTTGCCCAGAACTAGAGGGACAGACAAGTTAGACCCTCTCTTGAGTGAAACCAGGTTATTGATAAGTTGAACCAATCATGTAGCCTTTAGCTGGTTCTCAGAAACTAGTAGAGTACACTAGTAGAAACAGATTACACATTCTAGTGGACAATTTGTGCTTCATTAGAGAGATCTAGAATCGTATGAGTGGCACATAAGTTTGTTGAAATAGGTAAATCCCATGATTTCATTACAGAATGTCTGATGTGACTCTGGAGCTGATCTACATGATGCACTGGCATTGCATTCTAACAAAATATTTGTGTGAATTTATATCATATCATGTATCAGAACCTATTTCATATACTCACGACCCACTCCATTCCCAGTGCTGTACAAAGCAAATCTCTTTTGCTTAAATGAGACTTTTCCTCTAAGAGGTCTACATATGGTTCACTTGATAATGTGGCTTCACCCCTCTGCATATCAAGCTAAGATCCACTTGCTACAGCTGATTCATTTACAGAAACCCCTTTTTCTGCAGGTAGAAGGATGAACACTAGACTGGGACAGCAATGCTGGAGCTCGTTACAAATATGTGGATCCAGGTTGAAGCCAAACGCATGTGGAAAAGGTGAAAAGTATCAGAGGGGAAAGCTTTGCTGAGTTATTTACACCATGGGTTGAAGAACTTCTACTGGGAAATTGCCATACCAACAGACACTCAGGACAGGACAAGGTTTAATAGGCCATTTTCTTAGTTGAAGTGGTCTTAGATACAATTTTCACACTAGAGCTTCCTCCTCCACCACCACCACCACTTGAGACGCGCCCTCCTCCAGAACTGTAACCACTACCACCTCCCAGACTGACCCCAGAGCTAAACCCACTCCCGCCACCAAAGCCACTGCCACCACCAATGGAGTAGCTGCTGCCACCGCCTCCGAGTCCAAATCCTCCTCCGGATCCTCCTCCAGAGCCTCCTCCAAATCCGGATCCTCCTCCGCCTAAGGCTAAACCGTGTCCGCCGCCTCCCAGAGCAAAACCACTTCCTCCATAGCCAGTGCTGCTGCTACTGCTGACCACAGCTGTGGAAAAAGTCATTTTAAACATTAGTGAAGTTCTATTTGTCACTTCAAAATAGCAATCACGTTCAGAACCTCTTTTTAAAAAATCCCAAACATGTATAAATAGAGGCATTACTTACTATAGCCCACATTTCCAACACCTTCTGCCAGCCTAGGAGTAAGAAAGAAGAAGAAATTAATATAATAGGTATACATCTTATTCTTCATTCCAGCTAAGGAGTATGCCTGTCTCTCTGTGTGTGTGTTAAGATAATGATGGAAGCAGGTTTGGGAATGGTGAGCCAGAGGACACAGAGTGAGAATTGGACTAAATAAAGTGAATTAAAACAACCATCAGGAATGGGTTGATTTTCTGGGTATTTAAAATGAGATAGTGAATTTGCTCTTTACAGAAATTCTGTGCTGCCTACCTCCCACTATGCTTAGCTTTACTACATTAGTAAATCTGGATATTGCAATCTTAATGAGATCCAGTGTGGTATAGTAGTTCAAACATTGGACTATGACTCTAGAGCAGTGGTTCTCAACCTGTGGGTCCCCAGATGTTTTGGCCTCCAATTCCCAGAAATCCTAACAGCTGGTAAACTGGCTGGGATTTCTGAGAGTTGTAGGTCAAAACACCTTTGGACCCAAAGGTTGAGAACCACTGCTCTAGGAGACAGTATCAAATACCTGCTGATCCATGAAAGTCCATTGGATTACCTCAGTCAAATGACACGTTTTTAGCCTCCAAGATAGGCAAGGGCAAACCCCCTCTGTAAAATCTTGTCAAGAAAATCCCATGATACTTTTGCCTTAGCGTCACCCTAACACATGGGAAGAACAATAATTATTAAATAAAATAAAATATCTAAGTCTGCAATTATGTTTCCCTTCAACCTGGGTGAGCACAGCCTTTTGAACTTACTGCTTGGGGAAGTAAAAAGGGATATCATTTATATGGTATATAATTAAACAAATTACAGCAAAGAATTATTAGGGGGAATAATGAGGAGAGAGAAAAAGCAGAAGGAAAAAGATGCTGAAGCTTGTGGCAAAGTTTAAATGCATTCATGGATTATGCATTTTAAAAAATCCTTTTTTTTTCTTCCAATTTAATGCCATCACTTTCCAGCATCTCTGAAAAAAATCTGTGCATTTGAGTATAATACTTTAGAAATATGGTATTTCTATGAATGCTTGTCAGCAGGCCCTTCCACACAGCCATATAACCCAGAATATCAAGGCAGATAATCCACAATATCTGCTTTGAATTGGGTTATCTGAGTCCACAGTGCCATATAATCCAATTCTATGTGGATTTTATGCAGCTGTGTGGAATGGGCCAGCAATTCTGCCCTAGAGTACACTGCTGAGGATAAGATTTTTCCATTTAATGCAACAAAACATGAGTTTCTTTAAACAGAACATCATAGAAACATGATGTTGTTCTGGTTTGCCAGGAACTTTATTGCCATTCCAGACACATCTGTCAATGTCCCTTTCAGGATGAAAGCTTCCTGGCCCAGACAATCAAAGGGCAAAATCCTCAACTGACTTTTTTTAGGAAGAAAAAAAAAGGCAGAAAATGCTTTGGGAAACATGGAAATGTTATAAACTGAAGGCGATGATGTTTGAACCATACACCCCCTGGTAAAATGTTAAATTATAAGGAAGGGTAATTGTACCAAGACCAACAAAAAGAACAATCTGAAAGTAGCATTGAACAATTATTTGTTCCTGAATTTTGCCTGCAGAGAAGTGAATTTACAAAGACCTGATGTTATGAAAAAAAAATGAAGATACATTCTGCTTTTCTTGTATGGCAAGGCATGAAAGATGTTACCAGGGTTTAGATAAAACCTATAAAAGAACTGAACCATTACTTCATCAGTGACTAAGGCCATTTTGCGAGAGCTTCCTTCCACTGCTGCCTACCTGGTTTCCTCTCCTTCCAGCAGCTTCCTGTAGGTGGCAATTTCAATATCCAAGGACAATTTGACGTTCATCAGCTCCTGGTATTCCTTGAGTTGCCGAGCGAGGTCCTGCTTTGTTCTCTGCAGGGCTTCCTCCAGTTCGCTCAGTTTGTGCTTGGCATCCTTGAGGGCCATCTCCCCACGATCCTCAGCCTCAGCAATGCCTGCCTGAAGATTGGCACACTGCAAAGGAGGGAAAAGGTCAATTCTTCTTGTTGCGGTGATTTCAATACACTCTAGATCTGGGCTTCAGAAAGGGCTCTGTGACTGAAAAAGTTTGGGAACCCCTGCTCTAGATATTACAACCAAAGATCAGTTGTTATGAAAGTTTTTGTTCAAAACATCAGAAGGGTGCCATATTACACAAAAGGTGGGGAAACCTTTCTCATCCATAAACCAGGAAAAAATGAAACATTTCAAGAGCTAACTAAAAAAGGTTTTAGCCATTTATCGGTATTGTCCAAGCAAATATTTTCCTGGCCTAGAAAACACTGATGCTTTTTTGCTCCATTGTTCCCTTTAGTGCACCAGTGAAAGCAATAAGTGAGTTTTATACAGTTCCCAAATTATGTTCTTCTTCAGCTCTGGGGATTAGTTTCAAAGTGATTTGTCAGGAAAACTCCCTCATGAGATTTCTTACCATGGGATCTTGTGGATGCTTCAGAAAAAAAATACTCCTTCCAAATCACTAATCATTTAAAAGGTCACAAAGTTTCAATGCAAGCTTTGACCCCAAATCTCCATATGGAATCAAGATATTTTAAACAACTGGTGCCATTTGCAAAGTCACTGATGCTGGATATGCATTTGTATCTGCATTCAGACAGGTAATATATGTATATATATGCAAAGGTTGCAACATTTTGTACCTTCACATGGGCCTGGATGAGTCCATTGCCCCATTTATGTGGGTTGCTCAGTTTTCCTATTTATGGCAGTATAAAGAATAGAGCAGAGGTAAAACTGCACCAAACTGATTGAGTGAAGTAGGATTTTGAGCTTTTAATAAATGCATCTATTTAATTCATGCCAGGACAAGACCCCCCCCCCCCCCCCCAATTGTGCACAAAATGCAGTATAATTGCCAGACACATTGATTCTAACTAGATACACAGACATCTACACATTTATGGGTATGTAACAAATAATTCCAAATAAAAAGCAGTGTTTGCACCCTCATCCTCATTTTGTTTATAAATATTGGGGGGGGGGTGTCCTATTTTGAAATGATTTTGAGAACCTAGACCACTGTGGCTGGTCTTCTCATGTGAATTTTGGGGGAGATTGGGGGTAAAACCCTTTTATATTTCATCAGACTATCTGTGTGTCTAGGGAAAGGTGAAGAAAGAGATTTCTGATCTTATTTGCTGTGTTTCAGTGATACTACAAAGATAACAATTGTGGTTTATTCAACTCATTTACATTTGATGCCCCACAGCATTTTTATTTTTTTTGCAGTGAGAACTATATTATCTGTGACATTACTAGCATGGTGGTGGAGATATTAACACTTGCTTACATTTTGCATATATAAAAAGAAATAGAAGCAAACTTAATGGAACTAAATATTCTACAACGCAATGATTGTCCAATCCTACCCTGTTTCTGTATTGTTTCTAATAATATTAAGCACAATTATTATTTCAATGTTCAAAGAGCAGATTCAAGGAACCCAAAAGTGGCCATTCTGTACCTTTTTCCTATCAAGGAGAAAAGGAGAAAGAAAGGGTGATATTGTTTACAATACCTGAAAGAAGATGAGAGAAGAATTCCCTTGAATGATAAAAGAAATGACTAATTTTGGTTATGTGAAGTAGGGGAGGATATCACTTATTAGCTTTAATGGAAAATGGTTGAAATAGTTTATGTACAAGGCACTGCAGTGGATCTAACATCGCGGTCCTCTGTTTCAAGGTCTTTATTGAAAGAATAGATACAGTCAACAGAATCAAGTACTAATTCTCACTCCCAACTGAACCACATGTATGAAGTGATGGGAAAAGTGGGTTTAGTGATATATTTAATTGTTTCTTCCTGATAGACACATTTCCTACATAAATAAACCAAGCACACCAGGGAAAGAGGATTCAACATAGCATTACTCCTGATGTGATTTTCCATTATTTTAATCTTGTTGAAAGATCCATTGACTCTCCCATCACAAAGAGTCAACACTGGTATATTTGTTAGCTAGACAATTGCAAGGCACATCCAAACCTCACCTGTTTCTTCAAGGAATCTATTTCACTACGCAACCTCTGGATCATCCGGTTGAGCTCAGCAATTTCTGTTTTTGTGTTGCGCAGGTCATCACCATGACGCCCAGCGGAGACCTGCAGCTCTTCATACTGATATTCAAAAGACAGGGAAGAAGAAAGATATATAATTCCAATCATTATAGGGTGGGTGTGTATTATAGAACAGGTATTATGTATGTATCATGTAAGGTTGTAGTTTCTGTAGGGGAGTAACAATCCCATGTGATACTGACCAAACAGGTAGTTTTACCTTGTAACTCTGACAATAGCAACAGCAACTATCTTCCTTCCCGATACTAGCTTTGGGGGCATATGCCACACCCAGATCTCAATATCCCTTGGCCATTTGAGGCAATTACACTATTCTGCCAAATGGTATGGCCAGCTCTGCAAAGACTTATCTCACTCCATTCTTCAGACCTGTATGTTAACATTTTGGTATGGCCACAGACCACCATATGTATGTCAATTGGTCTCCCCCTTTTTCTTTCTCAGGATGAGATCCTGAAAGCACTAGAATCAAAACGTTTGCATGATGCAGTCCAACAATATTTATGGATTAGGCTTTGGACTAATTTCCTTCCTTATCACCCAAAGTAGCACCTTTAGACAACCTTCCAGGTACTCCTAAGCACAATGGGAAATCCATCACTGGATGGTGGAAGTAGTTGTTGTTCACCACTATTTGGAGGGCAGAAGTTTCTCAATTTTTGCTTCTAGGCCCTTCACCGAGTCACTGTTACTCACCTTGGTTTGATACCATGATTCAGCTTCAGTTCGGCTCTTCTGAGCAATGTCTTCATATTGTGCCTTGACTTCTGCAATGATGCTGTTCAAGTCCAGGCATCTATTGTTGTCCATAGATAACACAACAGAGGTGTCAGATACATGCTGCTGCATCTGTGATAGTTCCTGCACAGAAAAAGAAACATGTGTCATTAAAAATACAGGAAATAACAGAAATATTACAGTTTTGGAGATGCAGTAGATGGTATGTAGGAAAATAAAATCTTCAGTAAATAGCTTTAATATTGGTCTATGGGAGAAAGGGTACTGTTTTGCTTCAAAAGCAACCTTCATCAAAACTCATTATGTTCATTTTTATACAAGGAGTTTTCCTGATCCATAACAAGGAGATTCACAGGAGGAAGCAGTTTTTCACATGGTTCACATGGAGACAACAAAAACATTTCCCCACAATTTGATGCCACTCAAAGACTACTGAATTGGCTGTCTTTTGGTATGCAGCCTTCTCCATACCTTTGATTATTATTATTGCAGTTTAATTAGAAACACATCTGGATCCAGACATTTTCATTTACTTTTACATTTGAAGGTCAACCTAACAGAAATTGTACCAGTTTAATTAACAATAAAATAAAATAAAATACATGAACAAACCATAGCCTTTAAGATGCAGACTATGCACTTCATTCTTGCCAAAACTCAAATTGAAGTCTGGAAGTCTGGAAGTTTTGGAGGGAGCGGAGAACGGGAAGAAGCAAGAGAGTCATCTCCTCTTCCTTTGAGTTTCTATAATTTTGTGCTTCAATATTTCAGATGTTGCCGCATTGAAATAAGTTCAATTACTGTTTGAATTCTCCGGCCTTAACCATTGCTTAAAGTGTGATTTGAAAGAAACAGACACAGGGTTCATATCCTTGTTGGGTCTTATAAAAAGATAAATCAGGGGGGAAAGCATTGTTGGTTTTATGCAACCATGTGATTGTTGTTCAATATTTTTGCTATGACTATTGTCAATTTCATTTATATACCATCTGTCCTCAGGAATAGCTCTCTTTTCTCCCACTTCACAACAACCCTGGTCACCCAGTGAGTTGTTAGTAGCTTTGTGGACACTAGAACCTTGCTCTTTCATCTCCTAGTCCAGAATCTTAGCTGCTACATGAAACTGACTCGAGTTGCTGATGCTCTGACTACTCTCAAACAGAATTGAATGCATGCAATCACTTTAATGTGTTTCCTAATTCAAGTGATTAATATAACTGGGAGAGGCTGCCAAAGAAAAAGGTGGATTTTCCATTTCTTTTTAGCATCAAGTCTAGACAGGTTCCCAAAGGAGAAGCATTATTCAACAATTTATCTGTCTTGATCCAGTAATAATAGCTGGAGGAAACTCCACATGGGTTGCACAAGATGTGATAATTGATGCCACTAAGTCTGTGCTTGCTTTAACATCTATTCATCATTGCAGATATATTAGCAGAGGTGGGTAGATACAAAAAAAAAATCCCAAATATCCCCACACATATACCTGTGATGTGAAATTTTCTACGCTGGAACATGTTTCAACACAATAATATCATTGAAAGCCTTGGGGGCTTCCCAGCCCTTTCCTCTTTCCCTTTGACATTGTCAGAAAACATTTTTTCCCATTTTAAACTGCATTTTTTTATATTGTGAAAGGTGCAATACTGGTAACTTGCAGTGATTTTAGTTGTCATTCAAGTTTGGAAGGCGTCAGGGAGACACGGCTATATAGTTTCAAGATGAAGTCTGCAAATCTGAACATGTATGAACTTCGAGAAGGTTTGGTTGAAATCAGTGGAGAAAAGGCTGTCAAATCTTATCAACGTAATCTTAAATTATAAATGCATTAACAGTAGTTGAACTGATTTAAAAATTATAGTTCTGGATTTTCAAGGCAAACGGGTAAGTAAAGATAAAGGTTTTCCCTTGATATTAAGTCTAGTTGTGCCTGACTTTGGGGGTTGGTGCTCATCTTCATTTCTAAGCCGAAGAGCCAGTTTTGTCCATAGACACCCCCAAGGTCATGTGGCCGGCATGACTGCATGGTTGGCAGAAGCTGGGGCTAACAGCAGGAGCTCACCACGCTCCCCAGATTTGAACCTGAGACCTTTCTGTCAACAAGTTCATCAGCTCAGTGGTTTAATCCACTGTGCCACCAAGTGAATACCTTTGGAATTTCCCCTTCCCATATAGTACTAGCTTTTTTGTTTGTTTGATACAATTTATTTTAAGGAAGTCTGCCTTTGCTATAAGTATGAGATTAAGAGAGTATGACTTGTACAAAATCATTTAGTGAATTTCCATTACTGAATGAGCCCTGTCCTATAAAGAATGACAATTCAGCAAGGTCAAATAAAATGTAACATTTCCAAGGGAAGATACATACCGCATCATACAGTGCTTTCAGGAACTCGCATTCATCATTCAGGCACTCCTGTTTGCTAGCCAGTTCAATCTTGTTCATATAGGCACCATCAACATCCTGCAAAAAACATGGGGAAAGTAAGCTTGATTTGTGTGAGTCTGTGTTGTTTCTCAGTGGGAGAAATCTATGGCATTTATCATTGTATTTTGAAATATATTAGCCAGTTGTATTTTAAAATAATGTGGAAAATTCAACATGTTTTAAACAATTTCAGAGGACCTAATATTGTAGGGACTGGCTGTTGTCCTTTATTTCTGATTAGGATTGACTGGACCCAATCAGCAGTGATTGATTCCTAGCAGAACTTACTCAGGGGATGTTAAAAATATTCAGCTTCAGTTAACATAAACATATGAAAATTTTTCGGTAATGTAATATGTTAGAGATCCTAAAGGGTACTGGTCTGTTAGAAAGTATTGTTCTGAACTAAGAGAAGACCACTACTTTTACTTGGTACACAGCTTATTGTATTCATATTATTTCTTTTGTTATTTTAAAGATAAGTTACCTTCTTAAGCACCACAAATTCATTTTCTGAACCTGTACGCTTGTTGATTTCATCTTCATATCTGTAAGGGCAACAGAAAAAAAAGATGGCATTAGTGATTTTTAATATGAAATCTTAATGTAGGAAGCCAAGCCAAGACTTATATAAAGGACATTTAGACCATAGTGATTGACTGTTGAATTATTTTTTAGAAGATCAACCTGCCTTGATTTTTTTAGGTTATAAACCTTTCTAAAAGCACCATATGTGCAGCGCATTGATTTCAATGGATTTCCAGTGTGTGCAGAAAATTTATAGGAATAAAGTTTTCACAGGCAAATAGAATCAATGTGTGGTACTGTTTTTAAATTTCCTCTGTGTTAAACTTTCTCTTGCACATCTGCAGTGATATCATGGGAAATAGGTCTGCCTGCAATTTAGCACAAAACTATTTCTCAACTGGATGTCAAACTTTTTCTTCAGCTATGGGTTGCAGAGTGATCGGTCCTCCTGCCCTATGGAGTATGAAGGTTAAAATGATAAACAGTGCTTATATATGAAGCTGTATATAAAGACAGATCATCCTTTAATGTTATACATTTGGAAGGCAGGTCTAAAGGACAAATTTTAACAGGATTAATAACCATTTATGATGGATTCGTGTGAACTTTATCTACTGAGATGAGCAGAGCAGGAGAAATGATAATAATCAATTATTTCACTAAACTAACACGGTTACCAATATGATTAAGACTAGAATACAACTTGCTTGATGGCTTTGTTGTTTGACTATATGCCTGCATGTGGACTGGCTTGATAAATTTGGTGATTTCAAGGGATATATTTCCCGAGGAGTCACATGTCTGGTTTTGGAACAATACTGAAAAGTGTCTTACAATGTTTCAGGCATACATCAATAATTTTTAAAGTATTTAAAGGAATTCTGACCTTATAGCTAAGACTGGGTTAAATGAATAAAACAACACATATCTACTAGATATATAAGCATCAAACACACATATCTGTGAGGCAGGATTAGCTGCTTTTCTCCATTCGGATATATATAGAATGTTTGTTGTATGAAACTGCATGTGTGCAAATATCTATGTGCATCATCTGTAGCATTATCTGATATAATCCATGTTCCTTTGCCTTGGTTTCACAAGAGACCCATGTTACCATAAAGGCATCCTTTTTATGAAATATCATGACTTAGGGCCAAATTGGCTATCTAGTAGGCAAGGTGTGGCTAACATCAATTGGAGAAAGACTTAAAAGATTTGGGCATGGCAAGAAGATATGGTGGTGCCAGGATTTATGATGATTCATTTTGCCCTCTGGCAAATGAAATTTAAAACAGGAATATGTCTGGCATGGATAGAAAAGATAGTATCAAAAAAGATATCTCATCCATGTAACCACTGCCAAGTTTTTGATCAGCAAAAACTTTGTGGGGGGGATGGGTGTTTGGTTAATCAAAATGGGGAAGGGGGAAGGATTGCAGATAAGATTTATGAGCCAGTGAAATAGCCAATCATCTTGAACAAATATATTAGTGGTGTGTGGACTCTTAAGTTATGCCTTTGTAGTATTGTCTTGATCCAATCAAGTAGAGCAACATTTACATTTCAAATAGTCCAGAAAAAAGAAGAAATATAGTTTGTTATCATACCTCTCCCAGTTATGCCAGATGGAATGCTGCTTAATTTTCTCTGAGAAATAACTTGTGTACATTTTGCCCATAGGTTACTTCAAAGTGAGCAAAAGGTATCAACCTTCAGGTTCTTACCAATCTAAGGATGCAATCTCATTTTAACTTATTTGAGGATAAACCCCCTTGAACTAAATGGAGTCATCTGCAGAATAAAATCTCACATAAATGGGCAACACATCATCCAGCAAAAACTGTTGACCTTACTGCTTTCTGCCAATTTGTTATACAGAATACCTCTGTTCACCTGGCTATGGAATTGAAATATTCTTACTTGTTCTTATAGTCTTCAACCATATCTTGCATATTCCTCAATTCTGAATCCAACCTTCCCCGTTCATTTGTCAGGGAATCGAGCTGCCTCTTCAGGTTTGTGATGTACATATCAAAAAGGGGATCAATGTTGCATTGTCGGGTAGTTGTCCCTTGCTGTTGCAAAAGATCCCATTTGGTTTCAAGGACTTTGTTTTGCTGTTCCAAGAACCGGACCTGCAAGGTAAAGTAGGCAAGCAGTTGAAATGCTTTGCATGTTACAAACAACCCACAAGTCCACTGGAAAGAAAAAAAGATGAATTGTCCATGAAGCAGAAATAGAGGTGGTCCTCATTTGTTTGGAAAAGTCTTTAGTGTACCCCAGTGAGCCTTCCTTTCTTATCTCCAACTGAAGCAGCCTAAATATTCTGGAACTTACTTTTCTTGGCCTTTCCTACCATCTTTTATGTTTCTTCCCTATAATCTAAGCTCTTTGAAGCAGAGAGTTATCTTGGTAATGTATTCAAAATGCTGCCAGTTATGATCTTAAAAAGGACTGAGGAGTTTTTGACTTTCAAGATGATATTGGACTTTCAAGTTGCTGCTATTCCTGCCTCTTATTTATTCAAGAACACAGGGAGGGCACATGTCTGCTATCCCTAGATATAAGAAAGGAAGCAAGTGAATTGAAGAAAAGAAGACAAGGATGGAGATAAGAAATCAGAGGCAGAAATATTCAAGACAACTATAACAACTGGCAAGAAATTACTGCATCTGCCCAGGGAACACATGCTGAGCATGCACACACTGATATCATTTAATGGAGAGTTGAATAGACTAGAATTCTTTAGCAAGGGGTGGCTGTTTCAAGAAATATGTGGACACGTTTATTGGCACATCTTTTTTTAAAAGGTTGGTGGGGTTCTATGTTAGCCATTATATTTTTGTTCAGCCAATTCTTCAAAATGCTGTCATGATGACATCACACTGGTACCTTGTGGAATACAAAGTGTGTTGTGTTGCAATGCAAAATGATTGTGAATTCATTCAAAGGATGAAAGAAACCATATTTGTTTCATAGACTCATTTACAAAAATAAATGTCAGCCTGTAGTATGGATGGACTGAAAATTTAGTTTTCATGTATTTTCCTCATGCATTTAATTTAATCGCACAAATAGGATGTAGACACCATTATCAGTGTTGAGTGTATTAAAGCAAATCCCTTGTGCCATCTGTTTCTGAAAATAATATTTTGGACCATATTTGATCTCAGGATTTTCCCCTTTCCCTCTATCTTTATGGATTTCAAGCAAATGAGTAAAGTCTAAGTACACAGTCATAACAGGTTTTATTACTGTTAAGGCTAATGAAGCAATCAAGCTATAATAGGCTTCTCTTTATCTATTTGGCCACATCGCATTTTCAAATGGATCTGGAAGTGCATTTTGTCACTTAGCTGACCTTTTTACACACATTTTTCTAGGACATTACATAGCTATCCCTACTATAAATAGTGACATTGACAATTCAGATATACTCAGTGACTTTGGAGAGTTAGAGGCGTAGTTGTCCATCCTTATGTATGTGACTGATTTAAGGCATGAAGTCATAGATGAGCAATCACCTTTCCCTATGCTTTAATTATCTCAATAAATGACAATGCTGGCAGCAAGAACAGGTGTAAGATATTCATTCACAATAGACTTGGTGCCTCAGAAGTACATATTAACAGAATTCGTGAAGATATTAATCAAAAGTATTGACTTACCTTGTCAATAAAGGAGGCAAATTTGTTGTTGAGAGTCTTGATCTGTTCCCTTTCATTTGTGCGCACTCTTTGGATTTCTGGGTCAATTTCAAGTTTCAGGGGTTGTAGGAGGTGCTGATTGATGGTCACCTCCTGTATCCCACCGGGTGGGCAAACTGGAAATCCAGGTCCACCTCTTCCACCAAAACCTGGACCACCTACCACAAAGCCAGCACCAGGTCCTCCATACCCAGGCCCACCAAAACCCAAGCCTCCACCACCGCCGCCACCACCAAGGCCAACACCAAACCCAAAACCTCCTGCTCCACCACCAGCACCATATCCTCCACCACCAGCACCAAATCCTCCACCACCACCAAAGCCAGATCGGTAGCCTCCACCAATGCTACTATAGGAGATCCGCTTGTTTCCACCCAAGTTGTAGAGACTTCGGCTACCAAATCCACCGCCGAGCCCATAGCCGCCACCACCACCTCCAGCTCTTCCTCCTCCAACCCGAGACACAGAGTAGGAGCTGAAACTTGATCTCCCACCGCCACCACCGCCGCCAACAATCGCAGAACCAGAGGTGAAGCCTCTGCTTCCTCCTCCAGTGGATGCTCGATAGGATATACGACTCATGATGACTTTGTTCAGAGGGAGAAAGGAAAAGGTGAAGAAAGGTTTTGACTACAAGCGGAGCTGCAGGAAAAGAGCGGAGAATGAAGGCAGGACCCCTCTGATAAAGATGAGCGGGAAACCTCCCCTTTTATTTGTTTGGGAAATAACCTGGCACAGGTTCCAAGGCAATCTGATGTAGTCATATGTTTAATATGCCTTGCAGCAACTTGTTGATGAGACACACCTCCTCCAGTCGACAACGTGGAGCTGGAGAGGTGGGGAAAGGCATTGTCTGCAAGTAACTGCAAACTATCAGTGCAAGCAAGTGAAAATTATCCCCCAGCCCCTTTTTAGCAAGGTATTTCATTAAGGGAGAGGAGGAGGGAAGGAAACGAGATATCAATACTCACAACTCTACATATTTTATAACTAGGATTTCCAAATCTTTTTAAAGGATAGGATAATATTCTTTTGCAAGACCCAATCTGTACAAAAGATGGCAGTATGAATTTGATGACTCCAGCAATAGTCATCTATGGTCTTGCATGACACTGGGCAATGGGAAGAAAGTGTCTTTCAGGACCCCACTACATGTACTGGATTTACCTAAATATGTTGATAAAACTTCATAAAGTGAGACCATGGGTCATGAAGGTTCCTGCAGTAACACATGTATCAACCTTTTATGATGCCTGTGGAAAGCCTGATCTACCTCATTTGCAGCTTGATTTCCCACAATATCTCAATAATATGCTTTACCTTCAACAAGGTACTACACATCAATCTTTGCAATTCCAATGCCATTTGCTCCATAGCAATGTATGAGGTTGAACAAACATGTAATACCATCGCAGTATTGAACATATTACTGTAAGTCCTGCCTATAAACAGCTCTCTGGGATCTTCCCTAGCACCAGTGCCTGAAAGCTGGAGATTCCAAGCACTATACGTTGCATTTTCTGTATATGCTCCATTGGCGTTACCACTGAGCTCATACTAACATAGGTTACTTGCAGGGGTGGCTCAACCCATTACGCAAAGTAAGCATTTGCAGTATAGTTGATTTTGTCCAGGGGTGCTCTTGAGGCTCTTTTGGGGAAAAATAGACCTTGACATATGCGAGTTGTAGTTACTGGGATGTATAGTTCACCTACAATCAAAGAGCATTCTGAACTCCACCAATGATGGAATTGAACCAAATATGGCACACAGAACTCCTACAATGAACAGAAAATATATATCAGTGATTGGTTGGTTGGGGGGGTGCCAAAATACTGTTTGCTTTCTGTTGAAAATTACTGGGGCGGCCTCTGGTTACTTGATTAATTTCATCACTAAGTAGAAGGCTGAATTAAGCTCCCATTTCTCTAAAGCAAATGTTCCATCCACCGTGTTGTCTACTCTAACAGAAAACCACCGAGATTGGTTTTCTTGATAAGTCTCCCTTGGGTTCAGTGGGGTTCACTCCCTAGTAACTGTGCCAGGAATTGCAGTTTCAACATCCCTTATTGATTGGCTGCATCAGCAGACACTTATCGGCGGATTTTCTTAATGATCTTTGCATAAGATTTTGGAATGGTTTTCAAAAGTGGCAGTAGATGCATGCCTCCTAATTATCCTTGTGAAAAATTTTCTCTGAGTGCATGTTTGTTAGGAAGGGTGGAATTAATAAGAGAGCCAAGGAAATTTAGCTTGCGATACTGCATGTTAGGTCTGCAAGAAACAAACAAAAAAAAAACATTCAGGCAGTTCAAACCACATCACTAAGATTGGATTGCCTACACACATGCTTGCACTGAATTTGATGATTATGCCTTTCAATAAAACATCTCTATCTCCGTATTTTGACATAAAACTCAGGGAAGTTTCAGTTCAAGGGTGGAACAGATACCCTCATGATCCTTCCTTCACTGGATAATTAACTAGAAACTAGATCAACATCTATCATTAGTGCTACAAATGCAAATTTCCATCACTGTGCAGGGAGTTAGACTACATCATTTCTAAATTTCAAATTCTCAGTGTCTGTGATTTGATCATCTCTGCTTAATGTCAAACGAAAGTACTTTAAAACCCCTTTATCAATGGCTACTATGCAATCTTCAAATAAGTCATTTGGTACACCATTTTTGCTTTAAGAAAATATATTTGCAGTGAGCTAGGTGAAGTGGTGAAAATGATTTGAACCAAAACTGTACTTTGAAGTTTTTGTCATTGTTTCATCAGTTTTGGAATTGGTCATGCTTTTATTTGTTATTACCTTTATTTTTAATGTTTATGTATGTGTATAGTCTATTTATGTCCCGGCATTGAATGTTTGCCTTTTATATGTTGTGCTCTGCCCTGAGTCCCCTTCGGGGTGAGAAGGGAGGAATATAAATGCTTCAAATAAATACATAAATTTTATTTTAAGATATTGTGGTACTAAAATCTTTTATTGGTTAACAGAGAAATCATGTTACATTTATAATAATAATAGTAATAGTAATAATAATAATAATAATAATAATAATAATAATAATAATAATTCCAGCATCCCCTCCCTGGTATAGTGAAAGACTTCTTTTCAAAAATATATTTCAGATTTCTTATATCTTCCCTTGCAACTTTGTCATATTGAGATGACTCCAGAGCCAACAGCTGGTAAATTTTAATGTAGGTGTCATTAAGTGCAACTTGTGGGCTGTGAGTAATCATTTCATAGGAATGTTTTCCCCAAATGCCTTCCATGTTGATTTTTTATTGCAGTTATACCTGAAGGAAAAACGGGGGTGGGGGTGGGGGAGAGACCCCATTGAACTGGATCCTTGAGTAAATCTATGGTTAGTTCAAGAGCTAGATTCCACATCATCCTATCAATCTTGACTTCCTCCCTTTTTGCCCATAAGATAAGTCCAAGGATATTACATGCTTGCTGGCTAAACAAGTCTCAACTTCATCACCATTTAGATGTGAAACCATCACACCATTCAGTTTCTATGTTCCTGAAGTGGAAGAGCTGGATGTAGCTGACTTAACAGCATCGGCCTGTTTCCCTTAAGCTAACCTCTTTGATTTCATTGCAGTTATGGAGGAGACAAGCAATGCAGTCTGATGACTAGGACTGACAGAAGAACCACCCTGTAGGAGTAGGAATTTGCATAGGCAGACCTGTATAATACAAGCCCAGAGATGGTATCTGATCTGAATGCCTGAAGGGCATTAGCATTGTCCCATTCTTGGAAGCCTTTTCCAAGACTAGGGTGGTTTCTTTTGGATGGTTTCCCCCCTGTTTTCTTTCTAGAGACTTGATAGAACCTGAACCGAAGGAACCAATTTCTTTTCTCACGGCAATCTGAAAAGTCTGATGTTTGCACAATTTGTTTCATATGCAGGCATTCCTGTCCCTATGCACTGCCAATAATGTGATTCATTCACACCCAAGGCTCTTAGAAGAAGATATCTTTGATTGTGTATTAGAAATATTTAGAATGAAACTTCAGCTGCATGGGCAAGCCTGAGCTGTAGCAAGGAGGTGCTGCAATCTCGGAAGAGCTTATTGGAGAGCTTGTGACTTCTGTGAGCATAAGCAATTTTTGTCACTCTCCAATCATCCATTGGTCCCTTTGGAAAATGCCAATGCAAAAGCTGAAAAAGTGTTAGTGGAATTCAGATTTCACCAACTCATTGGATGCATCCATACTGTCCCATTTCTTTTTGGAACATCTGGGAGGCATTGCTTTTCAATAATTGTTTTGCTCATATTAAAGTCCACATTATCTCCAATTAAAGACTGCAGAGTTTCATGAGCTTAGATTGATCAAGAGAAATAACACACCAGGGCTGAGGAACCTGTGGCCTCCAGATGTTGCTGGACTACTCTTGTTATCTGCCTATGCCAGGTTAGTCAATGGTGAGAAATGATTCCAGTTTCAGTCCAGTAACATCTAAAAGACTGTATACTTTCAGCCTGCAGAAATTGAGTTAATGCTTTGATTCACAATGAAACAGTTGCCCATTTTGATTGACTCAAAGTACAAAAGGTGAACTTCATACCAGAGCCCACTTTCAATTTCTTGGTGGCTCTGGAGCGTATGGAGCATTTCATGAGGGCCGATGCAGTCTAGGGCAATAAACATACGATTATCCTGAACTTGCTTATCCTTGCTTCCTTCATTTCTGCGTTTAATGGGAAAGAATGTCCCATTTCTCTTTGATGTGCAAGAATTCAAACATTTCTGTACAATTTCTAGACATTTCTGGACTCTTTTTCAGAAAATGTATTTTTGCAAAAATGTTGTAACTTTTCTGTCCACAAAATATGATTTGGGCACAATATTTTGATGCAGGTAACTGTTTTCAATCAGCCAACCAGCCAGCCATCATCTCTCTGTCTTTCTATCTATCCTGCTTTTTCACTAAGAGTGCAAGTCAAGAGGGCCAAAATAGCACTCAATGTATTTTGAATAAAATGCACTGTTCCATGAGTGAGCATGATGGACAGAATCAACTATGGCAGAACTGTGTAGCCTTGATCCCTCATTTAGAGGCCATGTAGAGTCTGTGAAAGTCACTCTCACTTATCAGTCAGCATTCCTTGCAGTCAAGAAGGATCTGTTCCCCTATTGAGCAGGAAACAGCTGGCTAGTGATCCACTTTTCCTGCACCTTTTTATACCTCCTTTTTATGTGAGTGTATCAGTGATACCCAAACTTTGGTCCTTCAGGTGTTTTGGACTCCAGTTCCCAGGAGTTCCAGTCAACTGGGACAGTAGTCAGGAATTATGGGAGCTAAAACAGTTGAAGGACCACAGCTTGGGAAACATATAGTATTAAATATTAACAAATATTATTCAGATCTGTAGTAGTTCTTGCAAATGTAACAAATATCAAAGCTACTCCAACCTGGGTCTTTTTGTGTGTATGTGACAAAGACGGATAATAAATTCCTTCAATCTTAAAAGCAGGGAAAGAAACAAACATTAATTTTGTTTGAGTAAGTTCACTTTTATTGTTTCAACATGTAAATAATATTTTAGATTTTCATGGTATCAGGTTAAGTTTCAGTTCATACCTTGGTATGGATATATTCTCGTGGCTAAAAACTCATGCATACATGTTCATTTTCATTCCTGAGGACTCACACATATACACATTTTAATTACAGTACAAAATCCCAATAGTAGGCAATTGTTCAGACATGCACATCTGACTTTTTAATGCAAATTTTTGTCCTGGACATTAAAATAGAAATGCTCTTACTAGGAATCTTTGTGACACTTTAGTTCAGGTTGGATATCAGGAGGGCCAAAATCAAATGTATAGGCAAAGAGCAGCTCTAAAAACCTATTTATTTTCTGACAGATAGGTATGACTTCTACTAATGCTCAGTGGTGTCATTCAGATGGTTCATAGCAGTTAATCATAAGTGGTAGTTAAAATTCTAAAAAGGCATAGAAGATGCAGAGGTTAAAAGGGGGTAGGTGAAGTGGAGGAAAAATAGAACAGAATGGATGAGGAGGCCAGATAGTAAGGAGTAATAAAGAAGTGGGTTTTCCAGAGCCATGGAGAGAGCTGCTTAGCATGGCACCGTTACTAATTCCCACAAAAGATGGGAGCATATATGTGGTTTTTTCGCTTGCTCATGTTTTTTTTTGTGGGGGGGGGGAGGGGAAGGAAGTATTCTGTACATTTTAGCTTTTGATACTTTTTTGGCTAGTAGATGTTTTGGAGATAATTTTCACACCAGAACTACTTCCTGCCCCAATGCCTTTCCCACTCCCAGAACTGAAACTTCCTCCTCCAAAACCCAACCCCCCACCACTGCCACCGCCATAACCAAAACCAAGTCCACTTCCAAAGCTGCCACCTCCTCCAAGATTGAAACCACTTCCAAGACCAAAACCACCTCCGCCGCCGCCGCCTCCTCCAAGACCAAGACCAAGACCTCCAAGTCCTCCTCCAAGACCACCTCCACCTCCGCCGCCACCTCCACCACCGGTGCTCACAACAGCTGTGAAAAAAGCACAAGTAGCTACTTAGGTGCCCGGTAATCGAATCATTCTTGCATAATATACAAACAGAATGGCTATGGGAAGTGAAATTCTGTGGCTAGGAGAGTGGTCACAGGTCCTCCCTTACAGGTAGAAAAGATTGCCAACCTGCTGGTAGAGCCTTCCCTAGTTACCACAATGAGTAACTGCATTTCCTTACAGGGTGTGGGAATCTCTCGGATGAAAAGGTACCTGCCCTAACTTGGGACAAAAAACAGATATTTGCTATTGTTGCCAATTGGTTCTGCTGGGAGTGCTGAATTCAGATTTTTGAAAGCTAGAACACAGATTTCCTTTTTTTCTGGAAGAAAGCTGCAAGTTCATCATATAGTTACTTCCAAAATATGTGTGTGTATGTTTGTGTGTATGTGTGTGTGTGTGCTCACAGTCAGGTTTCTAAACAATAGATTGGTGTGCACCTAAGGCCACCTAATTAATCTTAACTTCTGCACATGTTTTTTTTTTGTCACCAAGTTTACTTCATCTTGCAGTAGCATTTAGAACCCTTTCTTCACAAGGACATAAAATAGCATTTTTCATCTCTCTTGGTAGGATATTTCTGAAAGGTTTTATTTGTTTGCTTTCTTGAAAATGTCATGAAAAGCAGTTTTCAGTGCTCCCTCCTTTATGAATATCCTGACCTAGAAGTCACAATAGGGCGAATCTGCATTGTAGAATTAACACATTTGACATCCCTTTAACTGTTGTGATCCAATGCTATGAATCGTGGAAGTTGTAGTCTTACAAGGTCTTTAACCTTCTCTGCCAAAAAATGCTGGTGTTTCATTGCAGTTAAAGCAGTGTCAAGCCACATTAATTCTACAGTGTAGATGCCACCTAAGTAAAACATTTCACATACTAATATGCTATATTGTTGGCTGGATAGCTAAAGTACAAACAAACAGGAAAGCAATCATATATTTTAGCTAAGGGGAACACCTTCCTATATTTAATGGAAATGACCTCAGTTTAGACACAGATGGGGATCAGATTGTAAAAAAAACCAACCAAACAAAAGCCAAAATAACTAGTCAAGGTACTTACAGATACTGACAGGATTAACTCCCTCTCCAAAGAGCCTGTTGAAGAAGAAGTATAAAATAATTTTAAAAGACAGGATGTGATTTTTCCCCATGAAGATTAGGATGATGGGAGTTGTAGTAGGGCAAAGCTGCGGAGGCAGTTTCAAATTAAGCTAGACAAGCAAGATGGGTATGTCAGGTACACTCAGGGTGGATTTACACTGCCATATAATTCAGTTTCAGAATGGAGGTTAACTGCATCGAACTGGATTATGTGAGCCTGCCATATAATCCAGTTCAATGCAGTTAATCTGCATTCTGAAACTGCATTATATGGCAGTGTAGGGGCCTTAGCCCCATCAGCTATTGCCTCATATCATTTCTTACATGGCATTAAACCTGAACTGTGTACTTCTTGCCATCATCTTCTTGATACACAGCCCTTTTGCAGCCCAGTACTCTAACTTTCCACTGTGTATTATTCTCATATTTGAAATGCCTCTAGAACATGGCCATATAGCCCGAAAAAACCCAAAAGAACTGAGATATTTGAAATTCCTTGATGAATGGATGCAGTCAAATGAAAGGAACACTATCTCTGGCACAGTGTTATAGAGCTGACGGGCCTATTCTTCTCTTGAATTGGCCCATATTTAGCAGATAATAATAATAATAAGAAGAAGAAGAAATGCTTGTTTCTGGCCTCTAGGAAGTTTATGACTGCTACCAAAAGGATTGTTCACCACTAGTAACAGTTCCGCTTTGACCCTACACTAGACTGTGAGTACTGTGAGAGATTAAAGATTCTTGCTAGAAGTTTGACAGTAATTGATAGTTAAACCCTAGGGAAGATCCTAGTACATAAAACACCCTCTTAAATAAAATAGCCATATAGCTAAACAAAATAAAGCCCCCCATCTGCTAGGACCCTGAACCAATTGACATCCTGAAAGAGACTGATGACCTTGTCACTTAGACGTCAGAGTTCCTTCACTTTGTGTGTGTGTGGGGGGGGGGGGGCAGCACCCCACGCCCTGCATTGTCCAGCAGTGGCATATGCTGACTCCACCCTCCTTCACCTATGGAATGACGCTGCCATTGTTGAATGGGAGCCAGCGGGCTTTGTGGGTTACCTGAGCTAAATCGGCACATGCAGCTGATTTAGCCCCACGTGAAGAGGTCTTTCGTAAGGAGTCCAGTTTATCCGATATGCTTATGATCTTCTTTTGGTTTTTTAAACAAACAGATGTAGAGTAATAAATAAGTCTTGATTTTTAGCTCATTTCCCAATTCAGAAAATTTCATTGGATAGACTACACTAGTTCTAGTTTCTTAGATATGTGTATTGAATGACAGGAATGTTTGTATCATAAATCTGTGCTTTTAGCATAAAATAAGCATATTTTCATGTAGTTAAAGACATGAAAATATATTGAGCAAATATCAACTGGTATATGGTAGATGTTATGTATGTCAAAAACTAGAGCTGATCATGGGAAACAGGTGCCATTTTTTGAAATCAGAAAGTCAAATATGCCCAGAAACAGGTGTAACATTTCTTTCATTTTTGTGCCATTTCCTAGACTGGTTGATTAAAATAAACCATTCCACCCCTCTACTCCGTTTGAAAAACATTTTCCACAAAATCCAAAAGGTGGTTGTTGTTGTTGTTGTTGTTGTTGTTTTGTGCCAATAAAATTTCCCCCCAAAATGTGAAATGCAAAACAATCTCATTGAGGTTGACTGATTTCTCAATAGGTTTTCTTGATCAGACACATTTTCTCTTTGAAGGTGAGAAACCTTGGAAGTATTCTTTGCTTCCCTATCATGGTTCTGATAATCCTTACCTGCTTTCTTCACCTTCCAGCAGCTTTCGGTATGTGGCAATCTCAATATCCAGAGCCAGCTTGACATTCATGAGGTCTTGGTACTCCCTCAAGAGCCGGGCCATTTCTTCCTTAGCTTTCTGGAGAGCCTCCTCCAACTCAATGAGCTTGGCTCTGGCATCTTTGAGAGCCAACTCACCTCGATCCTCAGCATCTGCAATGGCTGTCTGCAGATTGGCACACTTGAAAAGAGAGCAGACATGTTTAGATTATTGTTCCCCTTTTGTCATTCAGCTGTTTCCAGGCATTATAATGGTTGTTGTCATCATTCATTTACTTATGTTTTTACTGTTTGAAGAATTTAGACTGTAGTCTTATCTAGCAGGTAGTAAAGAAAGTCAGATTTCCTCTGAGTGAAAATACATATGGTGTCTCATTTTTCATGTAGTTTCTGTTCTACAGTTTAAGCAATTAGAGACAAGAGTTCTCATCCAAAAAGCTCTAGTACCTTACCAAGCTACAAATCCCAAGATTCCATAAGAAGCAACTATGGTATTCAAAGTACAGTCATAGTACGCTGACTATGTAGGATGAAAAGGCCCTTTGTTTGTTTGTTTTACTTTGTTCCAATGTGTGGCTTGTAGAAATTGACCTAATGTCTCCCTTTCTTTCATTTGAATGTATGTACATATATGCATATAGTGAAACACATATTCCCATATTAGAATGTGGTATCATTATGTTCTTCTCTGCTGAGAAACAATACAGCAGTAAGAGCACTCCTCAATGAGTACAAGACATTTTATTTATTTCAGTAACTTATTTCCAGCCAAAACTGCAAATTCTCATCTGCTGCTGCTAATCTAGAAAACTATGGTAATGGTGTCAAGTCAAGATGATATCTTACCACAAGAACTGTGAGATATAGATCCCCTGTGTTGTTATGTTATACAGTGTGCTGAGAAATAACATGATGCCCTTTATAGATGTTCATACCTGGTTCCTGGCATTTTCAATTTCTGCCCGTAGCCTCTGAATCAGCCTACTGAGCTCTGAAATTTCTCCTTTAGTGTTTCGTAGATCATCACCATGTCTCCCTGCAGTTGCTTGGAGTTCCTCAAACTACAAAAGCAAAATGGGGGTAAGCACAGGGAAGGAAAAGGAAGACACAGATGAACATTGTCGGTTAGTAAATAATTCTTTCAGAAATCTGCCGGATTATGACTGTGCTGTCTTAAACTGGAGAATGGATATAAATCTTTGCTTATTCGGTTTTGGCATGTATGTTCCATTCCTCACTGCATGAAAATGCAAGGTCTTCCACATAATTCTGCACAAGATAAGGATTCAAATGTAAGACAAAAGGCTTCACAAAGAAAACGTTAGCTGCACACCGAACATGTGGAGAAAAAAATATGTATTGTCGAAAAAAATGTGTATTGTCGAAAAAAATGTGTATTGTCGGGAAAAAAAGTGCACACATATTGATCTCTGTATATCCTGGTCTTGATCTTCAGAGAATATTAGACAGAGCAGGTGCTCTACCACTGAGATAAGGTCTGCTCTTAAAATTATTTCAACATTCCTCTTCCTCTCCAAATTACCTTGCAAGATTGTTATATATTTTTACTGAAGAGGTAGGCATATATAATATTTTATTTTATTTTTTAAAAAAAGATATTGTATGTTATAATTGAAAAATTATTTTTAAAAAAACAATTAAAAGCTATAGAAAAGTGAAAGTGTGGGAAGGTAGGGTTACAAGAATACGCAGAAGTACAACCATTGGAATCAGCTAATTGTTGCTATTGCATGGATGAAGAAAGATGCAATAACAGGAGTGCTCATGCTGGTATGTGGCTGCTATTGGTAACTGTGCACTGCCATGGAATAGCAGTATTGTGTGACGAAGTCCTCAGTATTAGCAAGTGCAGGATGTATGGAATGGATTTGCCCACCTTGGTTTGGTACCAGGCCTCTGCTTCTGCACGACTCCTGTTGGCAATGTCTTCATATTGTGCTTTCACTTCAGAGACGATGCCATTTAGGTCCAAATCCCTGTTGTTATCCATAGAGAGGATGACAGCGGTATCAGACATCTGTGCCTGCAATTGAGCCAACTCCTGGAAAGTACAGAAATTAAGAATCTGGATGAAGGGACAAACCTCAGATGTGCATGTAATTATACATTCAGTATTGGGATCGGACAGAGAGATAATCTTTTTCTTTCTTTCTTTGCTGGCTGGCTTGCTTGCTTATTTGCAACATTGCACAGAGTTGTATAAAACATTTATGTTTGTAGAGACCAGCATTACATGGGCAAGAGGGAGTTTAAAAATTCAAAATTTGGAATTTGGTTAGAATCAGCATATCTTTTTTATATAATGATTTTGAAACTTGAGTTTAAAATATGAAATGAACATTTTGCTGATTATATCTTTAGAATTTTAAAGGCAATCTTTGGCCTCCACATCACTCCATGGTGAAGAAACCTATGACCAGATGTCCAGCATGCCTATTCATTCTGAGATCCAGATGCTAATGCTGCATGGATGGACAACTTCAAGGCCCTGCTCTACTCTCCCATCTCAGGATTTTGAATTTTTAAATCAGGGCTCAGCTTAGCCAATCCATCAAACAGATGAATGCCCTCTTTAAAAGGTATAGGGCCTCATTTACCAAAGGCCTTTCAAGCCTTTGTTCTTAAGCATTATTCATGAACAAACATGTGAGATTAGGATGGAAGGCTTGAAGAAATAATTGTGATTCATTAGCTCCATGTAGGTATTTTGCAATCGTCCATCTACAGTAGAGATTGACATAGAATGGCCTACAGGCTACATATGTGTCAAAACCTTTTTTTAACAGTCCTAGGTTCATCCCAAAGCTCCCCAAATTCTGGCATATGTGAGAAACAACTGAAAATATCCTACTGTCACTCTGGATACCAGGGACAGTGTAGCATAAAACCTCCTGAGCCTACCATTCTCACTGTTGTAATTGAAAAAAGACTTACACATTTCTAATTGTAATTTCCAGTCATTTTTTAACTGATTCAGGGTATGGCCCAACATATATCTATGAGGAAAATATTGGCCTGTGTGCCAGCTGAAGTTACCCAGCCCTGTTGCTTTGATACTATAGCTATGTGCTTCTTCATCTTAGGTCTGCACATGATTTTAATTGTAGGGTTGCATTTTCTGACTACTAGTCAAAGTGTATAATATAAGCAGACATAGTACCGCTTCATAGAGGGCCCTCAGGAAATTGAGCTCATCAGTTAGGGAATCCACTTTGGCTTCCAATTCTACTTTGTTCATGTATGCAGCATCCACGTCCTAAAACGATAGGGAGAAATCAAATTCAGCTAGATTTCACTGGATGAAAAGCCCACACTTTGTTACATATAGGGTTACATTAAAAAGACAACATGCCTAAAAACCATTTCTTGGGCTTTTTTCATTGCTTCCTTCCTTTAAAAATGGTCTGTGTGGGATGAATAAATACTACTTCTTTGCAGCCAGAGGGATACAGTCATATACTTGTGTCCCCACAATGGTTGCTGTGGCTGCCAGTTTTCTGGGAGGTCCAAATGGAGGACCTAGTGAAGGGTACAAGAAATGGGCAATAAGCCACTGGTAAACTCAGGCCACGAGGGACAAAAGATTATCCAGAAGCAATGAAGAGTTATCCTGAAGTACAGTCTCTCTTTACTTGGCTGTGACCATGGGCCACCCATGTGACTGCATCAAGCAGCACCTGAGAATATCACAAGGCCATCACATTCAACTGGTATTGCCACAGTTTCTTAGGCTTGCACATAGGAGACCAGTGGCAGTTTTAGCCCTCAAATTCTCCAGCTGATCCCACTCATACATAAAAAATACAGAACTCATGAGATGGGCTCTTTCAATATTCTGAGCAGAAACTATCCATGGTTATGTAGAGGAAAGGTCTATCCCACTATTGCCCTAAATCATATGCCTACAAGTGTGCACTTCAAAACTGACACAGAATGGTTTCTGGGGAGATGTTTATCATGGCATTGTTTTGACTTGTTTGCTAAATTCTATAAGAGTTCCAGGTACTGATACCCTCTCCACTTAACCCTCCTTTGTTTTTCCACTGCTTTGTTCGCTTCTTTCCCATACTAAACAAAATGTGTTAAGGAAAAAAAAACAGAACAGGTTCACAGAGCCTTTGGACTGTTTGCAAAGTCCTTAGCTGCTTTCTGTCTCACTACGATATACGTCAAATCAGGCCCGTAGCCAGGATTTCGTTTTGGGGGGGGGGGGGGAGGGCTAAATATTTTTCAGGGGGGGAGTTTGGGGGGGCTGAGTTTCAGGGGGGGCTGAGTCTGAGTGAAAGAGGGTCTAGCCTAGCAAACCTTTTGTATCATTACCCCAATACCCCCATGCATATGGGATATATTGAGTATGGTGATCAGATCATGATATGAATAAACATAACAGTTTAAATAATGCACCAGTAAGGCCTTTTTGCGAACCACCATGAGAATTTCGGGGGGGTGGGGCTGAAGCCCCTCAAGCCCCCCCCCCCCCCCGGCTACATGCCTGCGTCAAATGATGAACCAAAACTGTGACTTCTGTTTCTGGCTAAAAGATGTGGAATAATTCTTGGAGGCAAGAGATACATCTATCCAGAGTCACTCCTGATACAGAATCTTGAGGACATCCCAATTAATTCAGCAACGCCACCTCACCTTCTTGAGCATAACAAACTCATTTTCAGCAGAGGTACGCCGATTGATTTCCTCTTCGTATCTATGATAGCAAAAATTAAACATTAGTTTAGTTTCCCATCATTCTCTGGGCATAAAGAAAGAAATAGGTCATTAGTAGACATGGTTTGAGGGCACTTAAACGATCAGCAATAGCATAAGTCACAGTTTTGAAAAGAAAATTTTCTCTAGTGGTTTCCTAAAGTCAGGAACACGCTCTCCTGGATTGCTTATCTAGTACTTAATTTACAGATTTTAAACACTGGGATGCCACTTTTTATTGCTTGTCACAGGCTTTTAATGTTTAACCAGATTCTGCTGCTGGTTTCTATACTGCTGCTTTATTATACATGGATGTGTTTTTGAAATGGTTGTCTTTATACTGTGTTCTTCTGTTGTAGGGTGCCTTCAAAGTATTTCAGACTTATAACAACCCACAGGTGAACCTATCATGGGGTTTTCTAAGCAAGATGTGTTCATAGAAGGCTTGCCTTTACCTTCTTACTAGGTTGAAAGAGGGTGGTTTGCCCACACCCTTTCAATCCAAAAGGTTTCCATGGACAAGTGGAGATTTGAGCACTGGTCTCCAGAGTCATAGTCCTAGGCTCAAAGCACAACACTATCCTGGCTCTCATAACTAGAGCATGCATTCTGAAACAAACAATTGAACATACACAGTCAAATACAGGGAGTAGTTTTGCTAGTCTGAAGTCAGAATATCAAAGAAATATATGTTTTCAAAGAACTGACTATGGACTCCTACAATGACAGTGGATGAGGGCAGTGTGAGAGCTCCTATGTACAACAGGTTTTTTAATGCCTTATTAATTAACCAAGGGTGGTTACATTCTGAATGGTACACAAGTACTTAAAATTATACATGTGGAAGGCATGAAATAAAAAAAAAACAGCTTAAGAAAGAACAGTGTATTTTGCACATCAGCAGAATATGATAGATCCATCCATCTTAGTCACAATAAGACAGTTTCACTCATTTGTGATGGATATACCTCTCATTGTGGCTTTCTCCAGCATTCAATTTTTATTTTGAAATCGTCATTTTTTTTAAAAAAAACATGGCTATGAATACATTTACAAATTTTGATAAATTCTTCAAAAATGAACTGAAACAGATCTGAAACTTATCTATACCAGCCAAATAAAGCACTTTCAAAGGAGGAGAAGGTATGCAAACCTAGATCATGCATGACTAGAAACACAGCCAGATTTCAACCCAGGTTTTTAAGAGTTGAAAACATTCAAACCCTTCAGCCTGAGCAGACAAATCTAGCCATTTTAGTTTGTTCTGCATTCAGATTGTTGTTTTAAAAATCAGCAACAATGAAGCCCTCGGGATTATAAAACAAACAAAACTATATCAAAACCCAATGAAATTATCTCAGATGTTCCTAGGAGAAAAACAATAATTTGCTTGCAAAGTAAATTCCTCCCCCAGATGACTCAAGTAAGTGAGGCAATGCAGAAGCTCCAGGAGAAGTCAATAAAATCTACATGTCTCATTAGCCAATCTGACCTGAAGGAAAACTCTCACAATTAATTCCACCTTTTATTGACAGGTCTCATTGTCCCACTGTGGTGTGGTCTGAGATAGCAGTCCAGGTTATGTCATACAGTCTAGGGGAGTGTCCCTTAGCAAACTGGCTTCCTACCAGTTGCACACCTCACTATCTGTTGTTTAACTCCTAACAATCTGTTGGAAACCATGACGAGCCTGAAAAGGGAGGTTTAAATGTTTCAAATATATAAGATAAATAATGACACTTCACTGTCTGAGCCCACTCTCTCACAATAAGGTATCATTATGTGTTTGGAAATGCAGCGGAATAAATAATTATGAAATAGGAAGAAGAACATAGAATGACTAGACGATGCTGTTGGACAATGATTTTAACATGACGACACTGGTGATGATATGTTTTAATGGTTTTAATGGTTTATATGGTTTTTATAATATTAGATTGAATGTTTTTAACTGTACTTTATGAATGTATGGCATCAAATTCTGCCAATCTCTGTAAGCCACCTTGAGTCGCCGTAAGGCTGAAAAAGGCTGCCTACAAATGCCATAAATAAATAAATAAATAAATCTTGTTTATTTGAAACCTTTAGATTTCCCTTTTAAATTTTCAATAGGAGTATTCATAATAACATAGATTTCAAAAGACGATCCCACCCCCCTTCTTTCTTTCTCTCTCACACAAACCTCATCCAACAATCTCAATCCTGCTGGTTTAAATCCAAGATGGTTGTTACTTTTATCATGCACCAACTTTCTATGCAAAAACCTGTTTTTAGACTCAGTATCTTAAGACCCAATGGCAAATTGCCATAATGTCTCATTGGCAACAGGTACTTTCATAGTCCAAACATTAAGGGAGCCATCCTAGGTCCTTGAGGGAGGTTATTGTTCAGCACCTTGGAACCCATCCCTCAATTTTAAGTTCAAACTAAAACCTCTAAATTCATCACCACAATGACATCAAACTCCACCATAACTTTGTCTCCTTCAGATAAAGAAGGCATAACCACCTCATCTACTGTTACAAATTCTACTCCCATATATCATACCATTAACGAAGACACACAATTATATTTTGTAGCATGCCATACATGTTCAGGCACACAATTAAAAGTATCCAAAGAGAAAGTGCACAATAAAAAGATTGCTGGAGCCAAGCAGATTACTATAAAAAGGCCTATTAGTGGCTCAGTTCAGTTGAGATATTAGCCATTAAAACCCCACAGGGCAGAAAGTGGCTCACTATCTAGGCTCAAATATGTAACTGGGTCTAATGTGGTGGGTTTTCCTCCCTTGCTCTCAGAACAAGTCAGAGCTAAACAAATGAGGCTTCAATCAGGCGGGCAAGATGAAGAGCCATGCCCTTGCATTTATTATTAATAAAGTATTGCTTATTTAGTTAGATTTTAACTACTATAGTGTGAAATTTAATGTTTTTCCCCCCTGAGGTACCTTAACATTTTTGCAGCTTTTTTTCAGGTGCCCTTTTTATTTTAGATAGAAAACTCGCCTACTAGGAAATCACCTAAACCTACTGTACTATTGCTTCACATTACAGAAATACTTTCCCCAATCAGACAGACTCAAGCTTCTTCACCACCAGCATTTGGTCATGAATTCAGATGGGAGTTGTGATTGAGTCACCATGGC
This sequence comes from Anolis sagrei, assembly GCF_037176765.1. Classification (NCBI taxonomy): domain Eukaryota; kingdom Metazoa; phylum Chordata; class Lepidosauria; order Squamata; family Anolidae; genus Anolis; species Anolis sagrei. Next base: position 136,431,387 of record NC_090022.1, read on the forward strand.
ATAATGATCTGAACATTGAACTATGACTCTGGAGATCAGGGTCTGATTCCCTGCTTGGCCATGGAAACCCTCTGGGTGCCCTTGGGCAAATCAAATACTTTCAGCCCAGACATCCCCATGATAAGTCCTAGTCAGAAACTACTTGAAGTCATGCAGCAGCAGCAACAACAACAACAACAACAACAACAACAACAACAACAATACTGGAGGTGGGAGTATGAAGTCAGAAAAGACTAACACAATGGAAAACCTCAACAGAAAAAGAAAGCAGGCGCATATCATAAGAGATGAGAAATGGGAACTTGGGTTTCTCAAATATATTTTAGACTTCAGTGAATTTTCAGGATTTCTTTTCACTGCAAATATAAAGCAGGCCAGACCCAGGAACTATGGAACCTCAACCCCCAGAATCTTATACTATTTGCCACACCTAGCTTTTTAGACATGAAGTTCAACAACACCAGAACTCCCCTGCTGAGAACCACTGATCAAGACATTTGTTTGTGGAGACATGAGCAGTCTGAGTAGAAGGGAGTGGGGCACATGCCGTTTTCAATAGCTTACTAAGACTGAACCTATTCGCACATTCTGATGTTCTAGCCAATATCAACAAAAGGCACTGAGATGGTTGGCAAATGCTTGAACCATTGGTTGCTTTTGAGTATACGTACATTGTAATTTTATGCTTAGGTTATCCTCAGGAAACAGTTTGCAACTTTTGACAAACTCTGTTTGAGGATCTGTAAGAATCACAGCAGCTGCTGTTTGGAATCCAGTGAAGCAGTTGTTTATATATTTGATCATGGGACTCCAGGGCAATTTAATAGAGTTCTTGACCAAACTTGATATGCCGTTGCATCAATTATTGGGTGATGTCTGGGAGAGTCTTTGATAACAACAGGAACTAGCAAGTCATTCCTTCATCAAGGACATCAGTGGACTTTCTTCTTAAGTCATGAACAGTCCACACCCCATCACATTTTGGAATGCCCCAAGCGAAATCCCATCTTTGATCTTTATGTTGAGCCACTGCACTGGTATTGCTTAAAGAGAACCAATGTGGTTTTATGGTTAATACTGTATGTTGCACTGTAATTTGAGAGACACAAGTTCAGGCTTCTCCTAATGCTTTCTCAGCTTTACCTTCGTCAAAAAGATAGCTATCAGACCTGAAAGTGGGGTGGGGGAGTCATGTATGTCACGCTGACTACAAATGAGGGTAAATGGGTTATATATGTAAATAATCCAAATATACACAATAAGGAAATGAAGACAATCATTTTAGGGAGCAAGCAGCCTCCACTGGCTCTCTTTAATAGCTGTCTGAAACCTTACAAAATGGACCCCACAGAGGGTTTCCTTTTGCAAAGAAGGTGGTCCATGCCTGTGTTAATTTTTTATTTTTATTTCCAGAGAGTGACTTGATCTTAAACTTCTTCCCAAATACTTTTTGACTCTTTGGAAATAGCAAATGTGTATCCATCTGGCCTGTGGTGAGGGAGGTTGCCAAACTGACTACTCCTGCAGATCTCCGAGAGAAGAACCACACATTGAGGCAATTTATGCAGATCATAATTTACTAGGTCCTGGATTGAGTCACTTTACTTTTTGTTCCCAGGATGCAATCAGAACATGCCAGAACATTCCCTAAATTGGTCATCAAAAAATCACTGAAAATTTCAATTAGCATCACTTTCATCACATTAAAAATTAATGGTTGTATAATTTAGTCATGAGTCATTAGTCAGTTCCCACTGTTTCCTAGTATTATTATTAATAATAATAATAATAATAATGACTATAAAATGCTTTCTCTGCATTCCCCTGAAATTAGTCAACATGGCATTGACCTATCTTGTTTTTTTGTGCCCTGTTGAGGCAACTGGGGATGTGATGAGAGAGTGATTTGTTATGTAGTTAGAGATATTAAAAATATTTTGGTAAAACTACATGTCAGTAGCAGTAGAACCCCATGTTTTAGGTCCATAAAAAAAGAAGAAATCTGTTCTATTTATTTTTCAGAAAATGTAAGTATTATTCCACCAGTTAATAGAACAAATATAATGCTATACTGGTAAATACAAAAAAAACCTAGTAATTCTTTCCTAAACTCCACATTATGTGCAGGCACATGCCAAGCACATTTGATTTGTGAGAAGAGTATTCAAATGGACCCATTCGCGTTTGTCCTATTGTATGCAACTTCTTAGGCACCATGTTGCCAACACTTCCATGTTGGAACTCATTAAGTCAGGCCATATTGTAGCCATTTGCCATTCTTCCCATCTTTTCAATTGCTCTCTGTGTTCCCAATTCTTATACTAGAATCATATGGCACCTATATTAAAATCACTTTACTGGCTGCTAATTCGTTTCTGGGCAAAGTACAAAGTATTAGTTATGTTTAAAGTCCTATGTAGGTTGGATCCAGGTGACCAACAGGATTATTTATTTGTATCCTGCTCTCTCTCTCTCTCTCTCTCTCTCTCTCTCGCTCGCTCGCTCGCTCGCTTTGACACCCAAAGCAGCTAACAATTAACATTGCAAAATGTAATTAAAAATATTGCTTCCTTCTGTCTTTTTTTTTTCGTGTCAGGAGTGACTTGAGAAACTGCAAGTCACTTCTGGTGTGAGAGAATTGGCCATCCGCAAGGATGTTGCCAAGGAGATGCCTGATTGTTTTGATGTTTTACTATCCTTATGGGAGGCTTCTCTCATGTCCCCGCATGGGGAACCGGAGCTGACAGAGGGAGCTCATCCGTGCTCTCCCCGGATTCGAACCTATGACCTGTCGGTCTTCAGTCCTGCCAGCACAAGGGGTTAACCCATTGTGCCACTGGGGGCTGTCTAATTAGACAGGAGGAGGCTTTCCTCCTGTCTAATCCACCCTGTATAATGGGGTCCACTGTGACAACCAAGACTAAACTGGTGATAGTCAACCTCGGGACCTTTTCTTCAGCTGCCCTTAAACTGTGGTGTGACTTGATGGAAGAGATGGGTCTTCATTGCTATTTTCAATTCAGACAGCATATTCAGCTGATAAATGTGTTTCAGCAAGCTTATCCTGATTATTAATAAATTATTGTTTTCTAAATTATAAAGTTTACATTATGTATTGGTAGTTTTAAATATTTCTTAATACAACCAGTACATAATGTAAACTTTATAATGTAAACTTTATAGATAGATAGATTTAATATACAATTGTTCCCTCCCTCAATCCATGTGGAAAAGCAGTGAAATAACAACTAACAACCAAACAAACAATAACACTCTGGCTCCCACCTGTCAGACATTCACTTACTTTGTCTTGAAGTCTTCAACAATATCCTGCATGTTCCTAAGTTCCCCATCCAGTCGCCCTTTCTCGTTGATCAAGCCACTGAGCTGTTTCCTTAGGTTATTGATGTAGGCTTCAAAGAGCGGATCAAGATTGCCCTTGTTACCACCAGATTTAAAACCTTGATCCTGCAAAAGAGTCCACTTGGTCTCCAGAACTTTGTTCTGCTGTTCCAGGAATCGAACCTAAAAGACAAAGATACATGAATCTGTCATCTATTGACCACCCATCATTCAACACAACATTGACGCCATCAACAATCAAGAGGAGATCTATTCCAGCTATGATAGCGGAGATTCTTTAACTATATAAATGCCAGGGTTTAAACCTGGATGCTTCTGCATATAAAGCATGTACTGTACTACTGTGGTGAATTCATTGCAGAAGAAAGATTTTAAAAGACATTTATTATGAAAATATTGGTAACTTATTATACAATATTTTGTCTGAGTATTAATAAATAAATGCCACAGGTTCAGCAGAACTTACTCCCAATAAAGTGTAGCCTTAGGGAATATGTGGGTTTAGATTTGATGTTATTATAATGTCAACTGTGAAATTTGAAAGAAAACTGAAATAGGCCACAAGGTGTGAATCAGATTCATTTTCCTCAAAATCCAGGCTGAACAAAATCCAGTAGCTCAGCTTCAATATCCAACAATAATTAATAAATAATAAATATGCAACCTCAGTACAGCAGGAAGGTAAGGTTACAAGTTTGTGTGGAAGTCTGATCACAGGTCTGGCATAATTGAACCAGTAAAGAACTGTGAGATATCAAAAGTGTACAATGTGATATGTTTGCATCATTTACACTGGCACAATTGTGCGGCATAGCAGGTTGGTGCTAGATTGTCTCTCATCCAAAATTCAAACAACACCACCATGTTGGCAGTTATTTCTTGGAACATGAGTGCTCCTAGGTTTCTTTTACCTAGGTTTTATTACAAGTATGCTGGCCATTTTATATTACAATCCTAGATCTATATAGAGCAAGTTAGTTGCAGATTTGAATGGTCAGTCATGGAATACAATAGTTAGTCATCTCAACTGTTACATTATTTGCAGTTAGTTTTGTTTCGTGGGCGTTAGGCTTTGGACATTTTGTTTTTGTTTTTAACTATCTATCCATTCATCAGACTTGATGATTCCTCTTAATAACAAAAATCAAGTACAGGCAATAGTGGGAACAGGATCTGAAAAAGGAAATGATTGTCCATTTTTAATCTAATCTTAAGATCCACCATATGAATAGAAGTCCAAACTCTTATTTTTTTTCCTTCCCAAATTAAATTTTTGGTGAAAATATGTGGTCAAGCAAACCTAGTAAGATACAATTTACTCACTGTGATGTTTCATTTCTCCCCCCCCCCTCAACCATTCCCACCACTCCCAGCCACAGTTGCCAGCACTGTAAATTTGAAAGAAGTTATAAGATGTTAAAGTAGTTCTGTTATGATAGTTTAAAATATTATAAGTCTGAAACTCCATCACTGAAATCCTTTTTACAATCATTATTTTAACGAAGTTTATATTTTTCTTTTTCAAGCTGCAGTTCTGATCCATTAGTTTCTCTGTTTGTTTCAGTACATATTGAATAAGGTCCCTTCCACACCACCATATAACCCAGAATATCAAGGCAGATAATCCACAATATCTGCTTTAAACTGGTTTATTTGAGTCCACACTGCCATATAATCCAGTGGATTATATGTGGATTTTATACAGCTGTGTTGAAGGGGCCTAAGACAAGAATTTCTGTTTGTTCTTATCTTTTCAGGAAATAGATGAAAAAAAAATCTCACCTTATCAATGAAAGAAGCAAATTTGTTGTTGAGAGTTTTAATTTGTTCCTTCTCTTCTTTCCGGACCTCTTGGATGGCTGGATCAATTTCTAAATTGAGCGGGGCTAGGAGACTTTGGTTAATGGTCACTTCTTGGATGGTGCCAGCCCCAGGTATAACACCACCACCAAAGCCTAGAGAACTTCTAGCTGCACCAAGCCCCCCACCAAAGCCATATCCACCTCCTCCTCCTCCTCCTCCACCACCACCACTACCAAAACCAAAGCCACTACCTCCAGCTAATGCACCAAAACCAAATGCACTGCCAGATCCGCTACCAAAACCAAATCCTCCACCTCCACCACCGCCTAATCCACTGCGTAGGTTACTACTTCTACTAATTGATATTCTTTTAGCACCACCAAGACTATAAAGACTCCTGCTGCCAAAGCCACCACCGCCACCACTGCCACCACCACCAATCGTAATCCTTCCTAACCCTCCTCCACCACCAAGACCACCTCCACCAGCTCGGGCAAGAGAAAGTGAGCTGAAACCAGATCTATTTGCACTCGGGATAATGGCGGAGGCTGTGCTGAAACCTTTGCCAGCACTGCCTCCTCCACTGCCTGCCCTGATACTGTAGGACTGCCGGCTCATCTTGGAGGATGGCCTCTGAGAAAGAAACAGCCAGAGGAGGGGAACTAAAGAACAGAGCTCTGGTGGGAGAGCGCCTGGATCTGGCTGCTTTTATCCTTCAAAAGACCTGGGTTTGGCTGCTTTGAGAGTCAGGAGATCAACATTGTGCATTCATGTTTTTGACATACCTGGAAGGCAGGTGTCTAATGGGACTTGTTTAATGCTAATTGAATATAGCACACACCTATGGAGTGATATGCTTTTGACTGGCCTGGGGCCTTAAATAACCTAAAACATGATTGGTTACTAGCCAGATGGCAGTGCTTTCATCCATAGAAAGTTGGAGAGGAGAGTAAAATCTGTGCAATGCAGCCTATCCAATCAAATGAAAATGTTGCATTTGAGCAACCAGAAGGCAAAGAACAATGTTTGGTGATAATACATATGTACATTTGGGCACTGGTGCTTCACAACATCTTATCTTATATGTACAGTTCAACAACTACCAAGTCTTATTGACATTCTATATAACATAGCAACATAAGACCCTGCTTTCTGTCAAAGGATGCCCTTATTCCACCTAACTCAGTAGATACTGATTGCCAGTGGATGTCCAAAACTTTAGGCAGATTTCTCTTTCCCTAGACCCACTGGAGATGCTTAGGATTGAACATGGGGCCTCTTGCATGCAAAGGAGGACCACCGAGCTCCTGGAAAAGAAAGAGAAGAGTTGAAATGAACACAGAGACTATCTGATGGAAACTGAGGAGGAGCACTACTTGCTTATTTACTCAGTTCACTTTCATTTGTTAAAAATATTTCAATGGCTCTAATACACTACAACTAAAAGAAACACAAGTACCAGAAAACAACATCTGCCACCAGAAGAAAGTTTGTTGTCCTGGTTGCAGGATTCTGTGGATTATCTAAAGGGAAAGCAACCAGTAAGCATTTGGAGTGAAGCATGAACTCGAGAAAACAATATATATTGCCAGTTTTAAAAGGGAGCTACACATATCCATAGCCAATCAATTTATCAGGATAGTTTAATCAAACTACTATGTTCTCAGGGACAAGTAGTAGAATGGAGTGTAGTAGAATGGAATACAATAAAAGAGGGAATGCCTGGTTGACTGGATGGCTAGAACTCTGAAATAGCAGCCTACACTCTACACCAGGCATGGGGAAACTTTGGCCCTCCAGGTGTTTTGGATTTCAATTCCCACAATTTCTAACAGCCGGTAAGCTATTTAATTTAATTGCAGGTCAGCGTACATGTTAAACAGAAGAAAATGGAACCAATTGGAAACCATTTGGTTTCTCTGTATTCTGTCTTAACAGTAGCCTCTTGTTCTGAGAACCGGTTATGCTTATAATATTTACAGACAAACCTGTATTCATTTCAATCAACTTTCCTTTGGAAGCATCATGCACAACCATGAACTGAAAAGCATATGAAAACACATTTTCAGTAGACTGAATATGGCATAGATGAGTATTTTGATGCAGAATAAGTGTACATCTAGAACCACATGTCACTGTGTGCATGGGAAGCTGGGAGCCTGCCACCACATGCAGATTTCCCTTATAGGATGGTCTGCCATTATAGTTTTCATCTGCAAATAAATGCTTTTTTATAAATAAATCTGAACTACAGAAATGCCAGAAAACCTTTGATTCGTAGCTATGTAAAAGTTGAGAGGCAAATGCACATCAGTTTGACTTAATCTTAAGTAGAAAGGAAAAAAACTCCCTCTGTGTAATCTGATCTGTCTAAGCAAAATGAGCTTACGGGGAAAACAGAGTTTGTCAATTCCCATGATGGAGTAACTGAAACAATGATGATGCTGTTGTGGAGTAGGGATGAGCTTCTTCATTATATTGATTCCAATTTGGGGTATGGTAGTTATCTGTTTTCTCCACATGGTGAGAATTCATTGGAAAACTGCCCAGGGAGAAAGTTTTCCTCTGAAAGACCCAGCATTGTCATGTCTTCTCACTCAACATGACCATATACAGTTGTCCCTCCAAGTTGTGGTTTTGACTTTTGTGGATTTGATTATTCACAGGATTTTTAAAAATCCTCTACTAATCTCTAGGGCCTTCAGTGTGACTCCACAGTCAATTTTCTCCAGTCATGTTGAAGAAACTAAAGATTTCTAGAGAGAACACTTCTATAGTCATCTCTAGGACCTCCAATGCAATTCTAAGGTCAATTTTCAGCAAGAGTTGACCATGGAGTAGTGCGAGAAGATTTGAAACTTCCTACAAAGGTAAAGACAATGCAAATTCTTTATTTGCAGTTGTTCACTTTTTGGGAGGCCTTGTGCTCCCAACTCCAGGGAATGTGGATTGCTTACAGTAGTAATGGGAGTGAAAACAAAGTGTTAAGCCAAAGACTGTATTGCTATATTCTAATCGGCAGACACACAATGGCTGGAATCCAGTTAGGGAGACAGTTGCATGTAAGTATTTTTTTATGGAAGTGCTTACAGGGGTTGGGATTTACCTCCTCCGTCCATACCATCCAAAGGTCACCCTCCTATAAAGCTCCAAAGTTGTTTTTCATGGACATTCAATACTCCATGGCAAACAAGCAAGATCAAAGAAACCATCTCCTAGTGGCCAATCACAAATTGTTGACATCATTGCTGGGATTTGTCTGTTTCCTCTGGGGGTTTCAGTGCTGCCACAATCATTGTACAACTGGCTATGAGAAGGTCACCAGCTACTTCTTCAAGACTCTCTGGAGTTCTGTGGCCATGTGCCATGATGACAAAGGTCAGCACAGGTAAAGGTGACCAACCACTGGAGCTGAACAAGGTTCAACCTGATTGAAGTCTCTTGCTACAGTTCAGGATCAGAACCACTCTGATGAGTTCAGGATCAGTCTGATGCAGCAATGCTGTGGACTGGCCCCAGATTTAAGTGGTTCTGTAGATGGCACCTCCTTTCCTGTTGCTGTTTCACCAATAGGCAAATACTTTATTATTCAGACAGACTTTTAGCAACTGATTGCCTGATTCACCCTTAGATTTTAAAGGGGGTACAATAAACTTTTAAATATATTGCTATTTACTTATTATTGGTATGGCATTTACAACCATTTAATTTGTGTTTTAGACATATAATTGCTTTAATTTACATTTTGATACATATAATTTATTGTGTTTTATTGGGATCATTTAAATTATATTGCAATCTATCTTACATTCTAGCCCTGGAATTAAGGTGGGATAGGATTATTTTCCATCAGTGCACATTTCTATTCACCAATAGAGGAGAGTTTATGAGAATAGCTGGGGAGCTGCCTCTGCTTGTCTTTCGCAACTGCCTTTTGAGGGATTGTCTCAGAAAATGATGGGATTTGGCATTCTTAACAAAAAGTTGTGCCATTTTGGGCACAAATTAGGAATCATTTTTATGACAATTTCGGAGATTTCCAAGGTAGCATGGTCACTCTAGAAATGTAACTTTTCTGAGCTCTGTTTTTAGTCTGTTATTTATTTATTTATTTATTTATTTATTTATTTGCTATATTTGTATACCGCCGTTTCTCAGCCTAGCCTAGCCGGCGACTCAACGCGGTTTACAACAGAATATAACAATCAACAGTATACAGTTTAAAAGCATAAAAAACATACTACACAATTCATACATCAATACCAATCCAGTTCAACTCTTAACTAAAAACGTGATCCAGTTCGTCGTCCATATTGCCAGTCCTTTAGTCAATTACCATTCATTGTACTGAGTTAACCAAATGCCTGCTCGAACATCCAGGTCTTCAATCTTCTTCGGAATACCATCAATGAGGGGCTGATCTAACCTCCAAGGGCAGGGCGTTCCATAGCTGCGGGGCCACCACAGAAAAGGCCCTGTCTCTCGTACCTGCCAGCCGCACCTGTGAAGCAGGCGGGATAGAAAGCAGGGCCTCCCCAGAAGATCTAAGGGTCCTGGCGGGCTGATAGGCCGAGATACGTTCGGATAGGTAAGTTGGGCCAGAACCGTTTAGGGCTTTAAAGGCCAACACCAGCACTTTGAATTGAGCCCGGTAGCAGATCATCAGCCAGTGGAGCTGGTGCAGCAGAGGAGTTGTATGCTCCCTGCGCTCCGCTCCCGTTAGTATCATGGCTGCCGAGCATTGGACTAATTGGAGCTTCCGGGCCGTCTTCAAAGGCAACCCCACATAGAGAGCGTTGCAGTAGTCTAAACGGGATGTAACCAGAGCGTGGACTACCATGGCCAAGTCAGACTTCCCAAGGTACAGGCGCAGTTGGCGCACGAGTTTTAACTGTGCGAATGCTCCCCTGGTCACCGCCGAAACCTGTTACTCAGGATTTGTTACTAAATCATAAATGTGACAGAACCAATGGTGCATCTACATTGTAAAATTAATGCAATTTGGCACCACTTTAACTGCCATGGCTCAAAGCTATGGAATCCTATGAATTGTAACACTAGCACTCTTTGACAGATAAGGTTAAAGTTCTTGTAAAATTACATCTCCCAAGCTTCCACAGCATTGAGCCATGGCAGTTAAAATGGTGTCAAATTGCATTAATTCTACAGTGTATATGCTGTCAAAGTTACACATTTCTTAGGATGTTTGCATGTCCTCATTATTTGGTATGCCATAAAACTATTTATACATAGCATGTTCCTGTCTTTAGTTGATCACAAATAATGCACTTACTAAAGATATGGTCATGTCTGCATTAAGAGCAAAACTTGCATATACAAAATAATCACTTCGAATTCTTCTGCTTTTTGAGTGGTTTCCCCCACATTTTAGGTTTCCCATAATTTGAGGGGGGGGGGATTGTAAAAAAAAAATAACATTTTGCACAAAAATGATGTTTGCAAAAAAGTGTGTAATGTACAAAGTAAATAGTTTTCTGTGCCAAATCATACCCTTGCACAAAGAACTTTTTGCAAAAATAAAAATTAAAGTCTGCTAATGTGAAAAATCTCATGACAGTTGATTATTTTCTGAACAGAATGCACTGAGATACACTTTCAAGTTAACAATGAGAAAATGTGGGAAATTGATTACACCTTAGTCTAAAAAAGCTAGGATGGGCAGCATGAGAAATAAGAAAATGTAGTTGTCAAAGGCTTTCTGCAAAAATAAAAATAAATGTAGTGTTTGTATTAGTGGGATTGGTCTTTCTGGAAACAGTACTTGAAATTTTTCACATTCCACTGAAATGGCAAATACCTGCTCAACAAGAAGCAATGTAGAAGCAACTTGGCTAGCATGATTTTCATATCAGCAATCATTTTTGTCACTCGTTTTGTATAGAAATTACAAAAAAAAATCTAAGGGAGTGTTCTTTTCTCTGGTGTCGTTTGCCAAGCATATTTCTCTGCTTCCTTTAACCCTTGAATGCAAAATTTCAGCAGCTGATTCTTGAGAGATGCCTGAGAATTAGAATAGATGAATAGATGGAGGTAGACAGATACATAGCTAGATAGATTATAGTTACCTGAGAACATATATAGGGGTGTAAATGAAATTTATGGAGTCTACATAAAATAAGAGAGGGGGGGGGAATTTCTATACAAAATTTATATACATTTTCTCTAGAAAACCAGTGACAAAACTATATAAAGATAAATTTATCAGCAGCTATTTTTTATGTTCCTTACTGTAGTTAAGAGACTACATGGTCAAATAGTTCACAACAAAGATGATATGCCAGAGGAGAGAAAAAATCTTCCTCTTGATAGTCAAAATTATAACTCTGCTGAAAAAGAGTGCAATCCCACTCTTGTTTACTCTTAATTTCCACTATTTTAAAGGATTGTATTCCCAAGAAAGTATAAATAGAATTGTTGTCACAATGTCTTTTTATCTCTTGTGGTCTACACTAGTAGGTTCAATTAGATCTAACCCTATAGCTGACATGTTAAAGCAGTAATTCCCACCCTGTGGTTCATGGACCACCAGTGGTCCACAAGGACTAAAATATGGTCCGTGGCCTCACCGTTATTACACCGTTGAAACAAGAGCAACTGGTCTTGCAAAACCCTCTTATAGTGCCGAAGTTTATTAAATATGGTTTTATTTGTGCAAGCAGATGGCGACTACTGGATGGCATATGTTCTGTATCGGAAACTAGAGCTGATGTGGTCTATCCAATGCAATGTTCTGAATCAGCACCCCAAATAGCTAAACCGAATCTAAAGTTGACCAAAAACTGATTCGGAACCCTTTCAGTACTAATGTTGAAGAGTGGTCCCTGGTCAAAGTGGTTCCTGGTCAAGTGGACCCTGGTAAAAAAAAAAAGGCTGGGAACCACTCTGTTAACAGAACTACTGTTGGCAAAGGTGGATTAGCATCAGGATGAAATTGTTTCCATACAGATGTAGTTTGAATTCCATATGTGACATGTCAATGTTGCAAGAAGTGATATGTTCTACAGATAACAAAAACACTATTGGTGCCAGTTCAATACTAACACCTGTTCATAAAAGACTCTCGGGCTGGAGACTGTTTGATGAGACCTCAGATAGTCACCCAAGGTTGCAGTACACATCATTGGGCTGGATGGATCTACTATTAAATACTTCTGTGCTCCCTCAAACTTCTGGGAAAATAAAATATTGATTGGATGAAGATTATCTAATCACATTTCAACCATGAAAGAGGTAATGAGATTAAGGGTGTGTGCAAGCAAAGCAGCGGAAGCCCTGACTTCTTCGGGCTCTCACTGTTGCTCTTGGGCAGCTCACTGTCTGCATGGTATGTGAATAATGCAATGCTAGGAAGCATGCCCCATTTCCTCAGTAGTTTCTTCGCCAATCTTGCCTCGCCTTCCATGGCAAGACACAAAGTGATACTTAACATTCCCCATTAAGATGATCATGCCTGTCTTCTGTTGAAGTCAAGATGGGCCACACCTAGACAAGGAGAAGTTTCAAGGTGTGAACCCTGAGTTCAAAGTCACCCTTATCCATAAAAGTCCACTGCTTGGTGGTTCCAAACTTTCTTAGTCCTGCCTGCCACATGGTGCTGCTAAAGCATGAAATGAGATGGTGTTTAGATTATCTGATAAAACCCACCTTTGTCTGAAATAAGATGGGTAGCCATGCAAAAATGACTTGTGGGCTGTGGAATGAAAGTCTTCCCAAAGAAAGATGACACTAAAATGACAGTCTTTTTTTTTTTTGCAATGTTTCAGCAGAAATTTTATCAGTTTAAAATAAAAAAAATATCACTCCATTTAGATATAGCCACAGCATTTTTTTTCCTAAATCCATTTTACATGTATCAATATAGAACTAAAACTCAGTTCATTTACTCCTTGAACCTTCTAATCCGCATGCCCTTTGGTCGAAACTAATCTTTTCACACCCTTTAAAAGGTTGCTTTGAATAATGTAGTTTCATCTGCATGGGTTGAAATGATACAATGTTATTTTCATTGTTTCTGGGCATTTTATATATGATTTTGACACATTATTTTTAAGTTTTAGCTACAATAATGTGACCCGATACAGGAGAAGGCCCACGTGGATGACCCCCAAGGGCACTACTAACATTTTTGTGTTTGAGATGCCAGACAAAAAAAACTCTTCTTGTTCATGCAGAACCTATAATGAAGAGAGATACAGATCAACTTTCCTTCCTTCTAGTGAGGAAACAGCTAACAAAACCACTGATCTAAATGTGATGTTAGTCCCAACTAGAACAGACCTATTTAAATCAGTGTGACTTACACAAATAGTTACTAGCCAGTCCTAATCATTTCAACTGGCTGCTCTTCGTCATAGTCTAATGCTCCACACTGGCTTTCTAAGTCCACTATGAATGGGTAAAGGTGTGAATTGTCCCATTTTGTTTAATCTCCAGATAATTTTCATGATTTACTAATGACTTGAACAGATTTGAAAATGTTCACTATTCTCTCTTCACACAATGACAGGCTGAGGTACAGCATTTTCCTGCCTTTTCCTCATTGTCATTTTTATTTAAATGTTAATCTTAGAAATAATCTAAAATTATTTCTAATTGAATTTCACAAAGGGAAAGCTTTGTTAAACATGATCACAGCTATACTCACAAAGTTTATCTCTAAATATGTCAGTACAGTTTCATTATTCGGGCAAAGACCAAAATACCTCCTTCAACTCCCCCCCCCCCCATAAAATGGAGTATTATCTTTCTAGCTCCCCCTTTTGGCCTTTGCTTGAATAATGGAACAGTATCAATATGTCTACTCACAAGGCAATCCCACGTTGAAGAGATGAAATATATTGTTTTCCCATGTTCAGTGATACTGGGTACATTTATTTACTAAAATTATCCCTGCACCAATGGGAAAAACCATAAATTCTTTGGTATGATGTTATGAAGTAGTTTATTGACCCTACAAAATGAAGCCCATTTGCCAGAAGAAAAGCCCACTGAGTCCAATAGGATGTAACTCCTAAATAAACCAAGTGATTCAGAACAAAACAATAAACCCAGAGAGTAGAACCAATTGTTCACAAAGTTGGGGAAAGACAGGCTACCTTGTGCTCAAGAAGGTGGACTTAGATGGCAGTCTCTGGGTTTACTTTTTTAATTACAGTTTTATTGATTTCATTCATAACATAATTGATCAAAGAGGGGAAGATCAGGCAACCTACTGATCTGGCCTGGTCAACCATACCAAGTTTTATTCTTTGGATGTCTGGTTGGTGGTTGAGCTCTTGTGGTCATATAACTGAGTAATATTGTGGCGGCTGGCATGAGTTGAGCCTCCTTATCAGTCAGCTGAAATCTGTAATCAATTCTGTTGAACCTTTCTTCAATAAATCTCAATTCTCCCAGTTATTTCATACTAGCTAAGGATTTGTCACAATTATGTGCGCTTATGATAATGCAAAGGAACATAAGATCTATTGTAAAGGTGCCACCTTAAGAAGGGGGAGCATGTGGTCTCATGTTAAAAATTAGTTAAAAATGTAATATAATTGTCTGGTTGATACTGACACGATAAATAAATAAATAAATAATGTGGTCTCATTTGCTAATCCAGTCAACATGCAGAAAAAAATCATTCCTCAACTCCTGCAGGATGGTTTCTGTATCCACAGGGTAACTGAAAAAGGGAGTAAGCAGGCCATATCAAGAGTGCATGTTCCAATTTACTACAGCGGTGTCAGGGAAAATTAAGAAGTGAGGTAGTAGACCTCATTTAGACCTGCCAAAGATAAAATCTCTTGAAATTTTGCCCTGCATTCCCAGGATTCTCTGGTTTGTCTGCTGTCCTTGTTGGGTCTAACATAGCAAGCTGCACTTGAAGTGCAACCTTCCGGGATCATTCAGAATATAACTGGAAGCCTGCCCTTTGTCAGCATTTGGGAGCAATAGTTAGATGTTAATGATACGTATGGGCAACCTGACCCCTAAGACATACCACCCATACAGTTCAGGGCTGGGAACCATATATCTCTCCAAATATTGCTGAATCACAATCTTTAACAGCCTATCCAGAAAAAAAAACAGTGATGAGAAATGCTGGGACTTAAAATCCAACAATTTCAGGAGGGCTTTAAAAATTTCCACCTCCTAAAAGAGGCATGCATTTTATAAAAAGGGAGAGGAAGAGATTATATTTAATGTACTTTCAATTCTCCACGACACAAGTCTAGCTAACTGGCATATACACCCTCTACTATATTAAGTCTTATTGCAATTCATCACTTCGTTTACATATTAAATCAACAGTTATTCTTTCTCTCCTCCCCACCCATGTTTCTTAATTAGAAAGTTAAAAAAATCATTTGAATGGAGCCAGAATATTACACCAAACAATGTTTCGTTTGCCTTTGGGAACTAAGCAACATGTAAACTAAAGATGATGGAAGAGCTCAGCACATAAACCTCCAGTTAACCGCAATCAGATATTTTGTGGTTTGTGCTGTTTCCGTAATTCATTTACATCACTTCATAAGCAGATCTCTGATACTGGCTTGGAACAAACATCAACCAAACTCATGTGAATGTGGAAATTGATCCATTTTATCAGTTTGTGGAAATGTATATGATTCACATTGGAAAGGAAGGATAAATCTAAACACAATGGCGTACTTGCCTGAAGGCAGTGAGGGCTGGGGCTACATGGTGGGACTATTACTTCTCTTGACTTCAAAACTACAGTGTGGTTAATGCAGGCTAAAATATTATTTGCCTTCTTTGCTAGAGCACCACACTGCTGGGTAATGCCCAATTCATGACCAGCAATCACCCCAAGACCCTTTTCACATATATTTCTGATAAACCACCCTATAAATGTACATTTCTTTTTGTATCCTTATGCAAAATTTAGCATTTGTCTTGGTTGAATTTCATTCTATTACTTTCAGGACAATTTTCTAGTTTATCAAGTTCCTTTGAAATTCTGTACCTGTTTTCAATGTGTTAGCTATCCCTCCAGGCACCTTGTAGCTCCCAGATGGTAACTCCTTTAGTCCACACTAAAATCCAAAGCGGAATACCTCTCTCCATTAGGTAGGAAAATACAGCAATTTAATTGGTTTACCAAGATTACTGCTTTACACTGCAGGAGGGGTTATATTAGTATTGCACATAGAAATAGGGATGATTGAAGTTGATAAAGGATCTTCTCAGCACCCTTTCTAAAATGGCAATTGCCAAAATCATGTCTGAAAAGGCAGGGAAGACCCAAGATAGTTTGCTTCTTGAAACATAACTGCAAATACTCTTAACTACTCAAGTCAAGATGCATAGTTTCAAACACAGTGCAATTATTTTGGTATGTGAGGCAGAAAATGCTACATTTATGACTCTCCCAGGCAAAGAAATGCAATTATAACAGGAAATAATTGTTTATTTGTTTCTCTTTCATAATAACAAAAACCTGCTTCCTGGGAAATCGAATTCCTTTTCCTAACAGTAGGACTGGCCCTACAGAACAGTGATATATGACAGTTAGGGATTTTTAACATTACGTTTACCCACACCAGCATCTCTGCCAGACAAGATCTTCTCATTTGATCATTCTCAAATTAATGCAACATTTGACGTTATTTGCATGATAAGATGAACACCCCAATTTTAACAGCAGTCTAATTATTGCAGAATTGGGCATGCCTTGAAAGGCAAATATGCATATCTTTAACTACCCTGTGCCAGTCTATTGGAAACCTCAGTTTGGAAACATATTAACTGCATTGAAACATCACTGAAAGCCATAAATATTGTGACAAATGTGAATTTAAGATCCCCCAGACCCATGTGTTTCCTCCCTCTCCCCTGGCACAACAAGAAGAAAGAATTTGGAAGCTTTCATTTTTATTTTTAATTAACTACAGCTCATTGTGTCACCAAGCTTGACAGACTGTATATACAGACTGCTTTATATCAGTTGTGGTTTGCTTTGCTTTAAAAAGCCATATGTGAGATATAACTTGAAATGCCTTGCTTAGAAGACTTTGTACAGGACTGTTAGCTATCACGGGCCTTCCAAGTGTTGTTGGACCTGCATTCCCATAATCCCTTACTATGCTGGCTAGAACTTCTGGTTGTTGAAACCCAAAATATCTGGAGAGCCAAATATTCCCAGTCTCTTTTAAGGTCTGCACACAAAAATAGGGAGAGAGTGGGTTTGTTCCTGGCTCAGTATTCAGTCACAGGGATTGTCCCATGTGATTGTTGATCTCTAAATCCAATTCATATCAATCTTCAGGAGCACAGATGCCTACACCCTATATTACCATAAACCCAGGGCAATCATGCAAGGATGAACTCCTCTGGAGTTTCAGCTGCCAGTTCTAAAAACAACACCCCATATTTGCAGCTAGTGTTCTTTTGGTTTTCACTCTATTGTTTCAGGTGACGGGCTGGGTTGTGGAGGGCACATGTAGCATTCACCATAGCTGTAAAAGAATAAAATGTGCAATGAGTGATTCTCACAACAACTCATGTGTTTTAAAGAGAGCTAATTTTGGAAATGAAATATTTCTTATTGCAGAAGTAAATCGCTAAAACTTTAGTTTCTTACCTACGTTCACAGGAACTCCTGAAGAGATTCTGTTTGAGAAAGTAGTAGGGAAGGATGGGGATACAGAAGAAAAGGAAATAAAATAAAGAGATTATGAGTGCTATGGCAGTGCTTTTAAAAAATGGTATTGAATTCAAAGAAGGAATGGTAACAGGCAAAATAGAACAAAACAAAATCACAAGCAACAGTAAAACCTATAGTAAACAAACAAAAGCATAAACATGTTAAATTGACTTCCACTTTATACCTATTAAAAGTATATGACTCTATATTGTGAATCCTCCCTTTAGCCTAGATAAAAATGCTTAAACTTATCATCACCAGATTATTCCCTATTCTACCACCACTATAAATATCAACTACGCAGGAATCAATTCATTCTTAAATCAGTCGACAAAACAAAAGATATTAACCATGCCCCTACTTGATCCTTATTATCCAGCCAAGTGACTCAACTTTTACTCCTCAACCCTATTACCATTAAGTTACATTCTGTTCTTTTTGAACATTCTGCAAACGAATTCTAATCTCACACTCAAACAAAAAAATCTCCAGTCTGTTTTAAATAAATATGTCCATTTATCGGTTTCTGCTACTTTATCTTCTTCCAGAGAAATGTGTTTAGCTGCAGAATAAAAATTAAGGTCTTTATTCAAGAGATTGACTTCACAAGTACAACTAATATTCAAAACTGGGACACAAATCAGTTATTCAACTATTGTAAAAGTAACTATGTTTCCTGTTAAAATGGCTGCCTGGGTTATATATGTAGATTTTTCTTGATGATAGACAGTAGTTAAATGTATGCAGAGGTATTAGGTAGGTAGGCCCTAGGTAATTTTCAACGGTAAGCAAACACTATTTTGGCGCCCCCCCCCCCCCAAACCAATCATTGATATATATTTTCTGTTCGTCGTGGGAGTTCTGTGTGCCCTATTTGGTTCAATTCCATCATTGGTGGAGTTCAGAATGCTCTTTGATTTTAGGTGAACTATACATCCCAGAAACTACAACTCACATATGTCAAGGTCTATTTTCCCCCAAGAGCGCCTCAAGAGCGCCCCTGGGCAAAATCAACTATACTGCGAATGCTTACTTTGCGTAATGGTTGAGCCACCCCTGAATGTATGTGAATGTTATTTCTCTTCTCTAGAAATAATAATAATAATAATAATAATAATAATAATAATAATAAGTTGGTCCCAGTGGTCATTGGCGCATTGGGTGCCATGCCAAAAGATCTCAGCCGGCATTTGGAAACAATAAACATTGACAAAATCACGATCTGTCAACTGCAAAAGGCCACGATACTTGGATCTTCTCGCATCATTCAAAAATACATCACACAGTCCTAGATGCTTGGGAAGTGTTCGACTTGTGATTTTGTGATACGAAATCCAGCATATAGATCTTGTTTGCTGTGACATACTGTGCTTTTGTGTCAGTAAAATAATAATAATAATAATAATAATAATAATAATAATAATAATAATAACTTTATTTTTATACCCCACCACCATCAACCCAAGGGGACTCAAGGTGGCTTATAAGGGAAAGCGCAAAATACAGAATAAAAACAAAGCACAATAAAACAATCAATTAAAAACATAAAACAATTACAACATCATCATAAAATCATATGACTGGGATGAAGTCAACAAGAAGTTTGATCCTTCCTCTCTCTTTTTAAGATGCTGTATGGTACTCTCACCTTTGCTCCTCTCCTTCCAGCAGTGTTTTGTATGTTGCAATCTCAATATCAAGGGCTAGTTTGGTATTCATGAGATCCTGATAATCCCGCACAAGAGCGACCAATCTGTCTTTGGAGGTCTGCACACGATTCTGAAGATCCTTGTATTTAGATTCAGCATCTTGTAGAGCATGGTCTCCAAGTTCTTTAGTTTCCCTGAGGGCTGCATGCAAAGAAGCAACCTGCAAAACATGGGAAGAGAGTCATACTACATGGCAAATTTAATGTCACATTTCATACTTTCCTACATCAGCAGTTATTCCGGATAATCATAGAATTCTTTGGAATGCTATAATACATTCCCAGAGCTTAGAACAATAGGTCATCCTAATTAAGTTCAGTAAGTTCCTCAAAGAAAACATTACTATTCAAAACAAGCTTTTATGAACAGTAGCTTTTGTCCCCACAAGTTGATTTTTACTGTCCCCTGAATGTATTTCAGTAAACACTCGGATCAAGAAAAGGCACAGTTCATCAAAGGGACAAAAATAACAAAGTAAAATGACTACTCTTACAAAATGGCAAAATCAAGATTTCTTTTTGGAAGGATATAGACATATATATTCAAACTATGGGAGAAGGATACATGAGAAGCTGTGGTATTGTTAGAGAATCTGTTGATTCTTCATGTTTTCTCCCACTTCAGGTTATTTGATTTCATTTTGCACATCAACTTCTCATACTGACATACTATATCCTTGCCTACTTTGCATTGAATTACTTCTTCACCCCTGATCAGTGATGCTTGACATCAGCACAACATCACAAGCAGAAGAAGTAGATCCAGAAGAAGTAGTTCTGACTCAAAGAATCATAGGATTATAGAATAATACAGTGAAAGAGACCACATGGGTCATCTAGTTCAATCCCCTGCCATGCAGGAAAATCACATTCAAAGTCCCCACAACAGATGGCCATTCAGCCTCTCTTTAAAAGGTTCTGAGAGAGGGGCTTCCACCATACTCTGAGCAGAGTTCCACTGCTCACATCTGCAAACATAAGAATTTTCCTACCTTCTGCTTCTCAGTTCCTACTTGGCATCTCATTATCTGGACATAGCGATTTAGCTCAGCAATGTCAGCGTTGTTTTGTCTCAGCTTCTCATAGAATTGACTTCGTTTGCTCTGGAGATCCTCCATCTACAAAAGACAAAATAAAATCAAATGGGAAGAGGTGAAGAGAAACACCAGAATTCTAAAAACAACTTTGAATTTCTTTTGGGAAGGGAGGCTACAACTTCCAGAATCTTCTGGCCAACATGACCTTCTCGCTGGATTATTCTGACACAGTATGGACTCTTCTTAAATCTAGATTTTGCATGGCTACCTTGAGAGTCCTTTTCACTAGCTGAGTTCATCAATCATCTCAGAGTTTCTGTGAACAAAAATGTATTGTTTGATATGAAGGTGGCCTCCTGGGTTACATATGGAGCTGAAGCAAGTGGGGAATCAGATGAAATTACACTTAGATTCCCCATGGTGTTTTTCTGTGATGTTGTCTTTTCCAGGAGTAAAATGTCTGCCCTATGAAATGAAGACTGTTTAAAAAATCTATTTTTTTAAGCTTTAACATATGGAGGAGTGTAGAATGCTTCAGAAATGCCTTCTAGACTTACAAAAAGTGATAAACAGATGCATTTGGTGAAAAAATTGGTCACAATCAAGAGTATTAACAGGAAAACAACTTGTTAAAGACCTTGCAGTAAAATAAACATGTTTATCACTCTGAATTCCCCTTAGCTCATCTGACTATAAAGCCAAGCAAAGCTAGATTTGGTTAGTGTTTGTATGGGAAACCATCAAATAATAACAGAGACCTTCAGACAGACTTGTTAAAATTCTTTAAAAATCTGGGAGATGCATACAGAGTTCACAAAACTGAGCTAGATGATCCAATGGTGTGCAGCTAAGTAACACACATCAAGATTATTGCCCAATTCGCTTCTTATTAGTTAACCAAAATGACAGAGTCTACAACATAGTTGACAACAGCATGAGTACTGGGAGAGACATTTCCCCCCAAGTCTCAGTTTGTCATCCCACTCCCAATAGCACACTAAAACAAAAATATACTGCTATCATGAATGGCTGAGTTAAACACTCAGGAATTTACACCATGGAAATATGAGCTGCTTTCACAGAAGTAGATATCAGAACCACCACACCCAGTAGCCATTTTAAATCAGCAGACAACTGTTACAGCATTATATTATAATCATTTTGATACAAATATTATAATAATAATAATAATAATAATAATAATAATAATAATAATAATGAGAGACCATTCTGGTTTAATGAGAAATCTAAGAAGAGATGATATACAAGAATAAAAAAATGAATAGTGAAGTCTCCACAGGACTGGAAGATTTGGGAGTTTTAATATAGAGCATACCATGTTGAGGAAGAGTGTGGTAGGACCTGGTTTACTATATTTCCATTAGCTAACTCTCTTTTGGCACTCTGGAGTATCAGAGCTGTAGATTTCCTAATTACCACAAGCTATTTCAGGTCCCTCTTTCATACCTGGTTCCAATAAAAGAGGTTAGCTTCTCCCTTGCTTTTTTGAACAATGCCCTGATACCAGCCTTCAATTTCCTGGATGAGACTGTCCATATCCAGGCACCTGCTGTTATCCATATTGACCACCACAGATGTATTGTTTAATTGACTTTCCAAAATAGCGCGTTCCTGTTGGTGACAAAGAACCTGTGTGAGACCTTAACCCTCCACAACAGAAATAAAACCAGCAGCCTGTATCGAGAGGGAGAACAACACAATTCACATAGTTTATATTGTGAGAAATACCACCAGGTTTTGCAGCTTTAATGAGCTTTTTGAATGATGTAAAAGAGAACAGCTGGTTTGGATTCTTTAGTACTGTGTGCAGCATATCTAAGTATATAGACATGCTTCTCTGGCAGAGATGTTTATTCAAATCACAACAGGGAGGTTTTTTTCTTTTCTTTTCTTTTCTTTTTTTGACGACACCTTCCAGAATCACTTTTTCTGGCCAAATTGGCCTGGTTCTGGGTGCTGTAACTTTTCCAAGCTAAAAATTAGAGCCCACACAAATGCATACTTACTGATTCTTCCTGTCACAACTAGTTTTTTATCCTCTCCCTTTTCATTTAGCAGCATCTTCCCTATGCAGAAGAGATGAAGGACAAGGAACTTTTTGCTATTTTCCTTCATTGTGATATTCTGGATCCTCCTCTATCTAAAGGTAGCCATTGGTGGCTTTCACATTAGTTTAGGTTTTAGTCCTCATTTTAAAGCAGCTATCCAAGGAGATGACTCCTTTTTCTGCAGTACCTTCAGCACCTTAGACAGTTATTTTAAACTTTGGGAGGAAGCCTGGAGAGAATTCAGCACCCTGGTGACAAGGAAGCAATTTAGTCACCCTGATACTACTGTGAAATGAATACAAAACATAAACTTCAAATTGCTTAGAACACAATGCTTATGGAGTCAATAAAACTCCTATCATAGCCTGAGAGATTAGTTGGTGACTGCAGCTGAGTTATAGGGCACATGCTTTGCATACAGAAGGTCACAGGTTTAATATTGTGGTATTCAGATATCTCCATATGAAGACGAGGGAACGTCCCTTTTTACAGATTGGCCAGTCAATGTAGGCCAATTGGGGGCACCTGCCTCAGATAGGAGATGCAGGAAATGGCAGTAAAGTGCCAATAAGCAAATTTCTGTGTGTCATGAAGCCTAGTTCCATCTGCTGAACTAATCGTTTCTTGTGTGGTAGAAAATGTTGACCTTTTGCTACCTGACAAATCAACTGATCACTTCAGTAAGACTGCTGTTCCTGATCTGCCAAAATTACACAGGTAAAATGTCTGCATAGAAGAGTAAGAGATATGTCTAATGTTGCAACTAAAGGAGACAGACCTTTGCAAAGAAGTTTGTCAAGAAAGCTATGTTTTCTTCCAGCACTTCTTTCTTCTGTTCCAGTTCCTTCTGCTTTTTAAATATGCCATCAACATCCTGAAGAACAAACATGGAATGAAATCATTATATAATTTCAAAGGAAGGGATTAGAAAGAAGGATCTAACTACAAATAATCTTTGGGTGTGGGTGGGGACAACTAAAAAGAAATGATACATTTTCATATGGAACATGATTCCGATTTTTCAGAAGGCTATGTGATAATTTTTCCTTCTACCCAGGCATTTCTCATATTCTTAATACTTTTTTAAATAGTAGCCCTGTTTGCCCACTGGGACTCTTCTCTATGTTGTATGCAAGTACAACTATGTTCCAATTGATACCATCAAATATGGAATTTGGAAATGGAAAGTGTACATATGTGTGTAGAAGATTATGTAAATATAAACACAGAAGATCCCATGTTAGTCTTTCATGTCTACCATCATGAATTATATGCCAAAATATCTTGCAGAATCTTTGAGGCTGATGCAGTGCACATCTAGGACCATTCATTTTGGGGATGAATTGATCCCGTGACATTCATATAATGTATGGTGTCCATTCACATTATCACAGGGAAGGCCACCTAATACAAATTTCTCCCATGTTAAAAAAAGTTGTGGACTATTCTGGAGCTTTAGGGAAGCTCTGGAGCTAGTCTGCATTTTGTGCTGCTTTCTATTCAGAATGCACCTGAAGCTGTTTACACCACCATCTCAATTTCCTCAGGCTTGGGCAGCCTAGGGACAAGGGATGAAACCTATTCTGGCCCATTGTTCTGGTGCCCACTGGGTATGAAAAGGGTGGTGTTCCTTTCTCACTTCCTGTAATATTGCTAGATAATGTGGGGAGACAACAGGAAATGGGAAGGACAAAATAAGAGAGCATTTCCTGCTTTCCTCCCGTCTATCTCTTTCATTGCTTTATTGCTTGAGCTATCACCACTACAGTGCCATGCAGTGACTGGGCCCTGCAAAACTCAGAATGATGGGAACAAGATAAGTGTGGGTGTCTAGCAGTGCTGAACATGATTCAGTGCTACTAGACTGTGTGTGGATATCATCTAACCACTGGTATGCTCAGAAATGTTAAATATGGACACCCACCAGCCTCTAAGCTGGCTCAGCAGGGACCACAGCAATAATAATAATAATAATAATAATAATAATAATAATAATACTTTATTTATACCCCGCTACCATCTCCCAAGGGACTCGGTGTGGCTTACATGAGGCCGAGCCCACAAAACATCAATAATAAAAGCAATAACAACAAATAATACAAAACAAAATAAAACTCATAACAAAAAATAGGCAATAAACATTAACCGTAACACAACAACATTTAAAAACCTATGGCTGGGCCAAGGTTGATTTGGAGTACCTCACTCTAGATCACAATCACTGTGTAGATGCATGACCCAGAGTAAGTGTTTCCAGAGGAAGATTCAAATCTTGTTGTAAGATTTGTACCTTCTCCTGTGTTTTTTTTTTTAACCCAGGGTGCAGTCATATTAAACAGCTTACCTGGGTTAAGCTCACATCATTTAATGGATTCACATAGGCTGATGCGGCCCTCACACTGCAATAAATGGCAGTGTGGAACCACCCTGAATCTACAAAAGATTGTTCTATAAGCTTCTTTCTCTTAGTCTCAGATTTCTTTATATGGTGAAGAGGACTAACATGACTATGGGCCTCATCATAAAGGCCAGGTGAACCACCACATGGGAAAAGTGTTGTTCTCTTGGTGAAACCCCATGCTGGCCCCATTGGAGCCAGCACAACATGGGAAACCTCCCATATTGGGGGGAAAGTGTCCAGAAATACTTTCACCCCAGTTGGAGACAGGGCCTCCAGCAGAACTCACAAAACTCATGTGTGATGTCCCATGTAGGGTTCCATCCATTAGATGGAGTGAAAGTGCCCTAGGACACTAAATTTACCCCATCGGATGAGGTCAATAGTCTTTGAATACTCATAAACCATGTAAGTGTAAACCTTTTCAAATCTTTACTTTAGGTGATTATGATCGTGATGGTATACTCCTCCTGGGTCACTCACCTGCTTTAGTACAATAAACTCATTCTCTGCATTTGTTCGTCTCTTGACTTCTTCTTCATACCTTGAAAGGGGAGAGGGAGAATATGATGGTGGTAGGGAAAAAAGGGAGTTTGTCAGCACATAGTTCAAGCCTGGATTAAAATAAGCTTTCACCTATAATCCTGCTTTTAAGGACTGGAAGGGATAAATTCTGAATTTTGATGAATTATTCACAAGCAATCTGAAACAAGATTGTATTCATTGTTACATATCAAATTTATTAGGTGCAAGTATTCCCACTACAGAGAGAGCCATGTCATAACTGCTTGCACTACAAACATGGTTGAATTCACAGGGATTCATAACCAGATTTTAAGTGTTAAATACTAAAAGTATTTCATGAAGAGGTAAATTCCAGCTTCTCCCACATAAACAAAAATCTTTAAGTCTTTATTTCCCAAATATGAAGAACTCAGGAAAGTTAGACAAATTTGGCTCAACAATTAATTGAATCAAGCTTCCAAACTATTCTTGCCAAAAGCGTGACATGCAACCACCATACTACGTGACAGCGAATGGTAGTTACATGTCACACTGAACTGGAAGGCGAACAGGCAAACAAACCCGCAGTGTGGTGACACCATATTATGTGTTTCATGCCCCTAGATGTGATGCCTGAGAATATAAGAAGAGATTCCAAGCTACTGATTTCAGCCATACTTTCCGTTGCCCTCCATTCTTAAAACAGAGTGCATTTAAGTGTTAGCATTAGTTCATTTTCAGCAGGTTCCTTACTTGCATCGATTTGCTTCAATTAGATCCAACATGGTCTTGTGTTCCTGTTGTAGTTGGTTCTTCTCACACAATAAATTGTCAAGTTTTCGTCTCATACTAGTGATGTAATTTTCACATAGTGGGGAAAGGTCTTTCTTAACTGCTGGGTTTTGAGATTTCAGCAGCTCCCACTTGGTGGCCAAGGCTTGGTTCCTTTCTTCCAAATATCTGACCTGAAATCCAGAAGGAAAGAAGTAACTGGATTTTGCTACAAAGCAGTTCAGATTTTCAAATGTGAATATACATAGCTGGCACTGCTCAGGGCTCATAAGATACATTTAGGCAAGTGTGGAAAAATCTTTGGCCCTCAAGACGATTGACCCACATGTCCCATCAGATCTATCCAGAATGCCCTAATGTAAATGCATTATGGATGTTGTAGTACAAAAAAATTCCCCAATTAGAATCAGGTGCAAAGAAAAGACTTATTGACGACTCTGAACCTAACCTATTACAGACATTTCTTGGTCAAATTTGCTCAGAGGGATTTTGCCTTTGCCTTGCTTTGAGATTAAGAGAAAGGGTGACTTGCCCAAGATTAACCAGTTGATTTCCATAGTTGAATGGGGAATCAAATCCCACATTGTGCAGACTCTCAGATTTAATAATACACTAACTGGAACAATAGCTGAATTGTAAGTAAGCACAAAAAATATTATTGATTTAATGGATCTCCTCTGTTTGGGGTTAACAATTGGTTTTAGACTAGTGCCTCTGTAAACATGCTAAATCCAGGAAATTGTTAACAATATCTGAACTAGACTTTGCAAATAAATACTTTCATACTCATGCCTACACTTATACCTCCGGCTCCGGCATTACTTGATTTCAGCAGTTCCACTTGAGAGGGAAAACTAGCTTTTGACTGTCTATTGTTGCAGTTTCTACTAAAATCATCTGGAGATTTACTAATTAATACCTATCATTCATTTTGTGCCCAGGTCATGAGTAGACAGAATGTAATGACTACATGGATTGCCAAACCAAGATCACTTTACAAGAAATGTTACATTAAAAAATCAATCTCTGCCAGAGTTTAGAAATGTCGGTCCTTGGATATCAAACCCAAAAATCCATTTTGGGCCTGAATTTGTTTACTACATCCATATTTCCCGGAAGCTCCCCGCTTTCTGTTCCTGAGCTCCTTCTACTGGAACATGACTGAAATTTGGCTATACCTTAATACTTGGATTTTCTATAAAATTCTTGTTTAGATAGCTCTTTATGGATGTAGGTTACTGGGTATAAAATTAACTGCCAGTGTTAATAGATCTATTTACATAGTTGTTTGCTTGGAGCATGTATGCATTCATACATGAAAACAGACCTGACAACCACTAGAAAAGTCTTGTTCACATGAAGAACATTTCCATTTCCCTGTAGGAGACCTGGCATATAAAAAATCACATTCATGAAGCATTTGGCACACATATACACTAGAAAAATATACAGTTTTTTCCCTTTGATGATCAAACAGGTCTGTCAGTTACACTCAAACTTTGTTATAGAATTAATTTCAGTGGTGTTTGGCATTAAAAGCCAAGTCAGTTGATATGAAATCCTGCAATCAATTTTTTAAATCCATGTTTCTTTTGTCCTGGAGTATTTTGTAACAATTTATGACATAAGTGGAAATAGTTTATTTCAATCCAAAGTGAATCTCTTTTAAATTTCAAAACATATTAATCTTTCAGCCCCCATCTGTACTGATCATTTCACAATTTTAAATTGCAGCGGTCAGACAAAAAACTTGAACAAAAGAGCGCAATTGAGAGCCCTTCATGTGTACCACTGATCTATGGTTTGTGTCATTGTCACCATCCAGGCCTCAAACTGGTTTCAGGATTTCCTTTGTAATCATCTGCACAGAAAAACCACTTTCTTCAATTCTGAGTTGAAACTGCAATCAATATGCATTATGTAGATGGGGCCTCAGTGAAAAAGTTCTTTTGCACTATAGCACTAAAACACCAAGATATGTATCAGGAGAAATTTTTCCATTCAAAAATTTGAACCATCTCAACAACATCTAGGGACTGACCTTGGCCTTTCATAAAATTTTGTGGACTCCTCAATTGTTAATTAGAAGCTTTACACCCAGTGTGTGTATCAGAGCTTGGGAAAATTACCCTTTTGCATTATAGCTTCCAGAACCCTAAACCATAGCCAGTGGCCATATTGGGTAGGAAACTTTGGGACTTCTCTCATCTGTAGTGTAAATATCGATACACCTACCGTCCCCTCCCTCCTTACTCACATACTATTGAATTTTGTCCACCTTCTACTTTCCAGAGCTGCTCTTAGATATGGAAAGCTACTTTCAAGGCTCCAAAAATTTGCCTCCCTGTAGCTTCATTCATAAAAAGATGGTTATCCTGAGAGTCTGTTCCCAACACAGAAATCCAGACCCATTGGTCCAGCGCAACATGCAGTTTGGTTCTGTGTTATGAAGAAGGCATGGCAAATGTAGCCCCACAAGCAGAATGCTCTTAACAGTATCATCACCAAATGCAATGCTTTTGAACAGTCATTTCACACAACCAGTCACCATGTACACAATAATCAAATATTGGGATCAAATGTTGATCCAAGTCCACAAATGTTGATCAAAATTCATAGATTCAAACTGATGTTCAGAAGTGTCAGGAACCAAAAAAATCCATTGCAGATCAAATTTTGTATGTTCTGTCCATCTGAATATTCAGTTCCTTCAATATGAGATCAACAGGAAATGAAAAACACACTCATCTCACCTTGTCAATGAAGCAAGCAAACTGATTGTTGAGGTCTTTGATTTGTTCCTTCTCATCTGCTTTAACCTGATGGTCATGCGGATCAACCCCAAGATAGAGAGGTTCTAAGAGCTGCTTGTTAATGTAAATCTCACGGATTCCTCCACCCCGGTATCTGCCATTGGAAATCCTATGTGCTTGGCCAAAGTTATGGAAACTTCTGCTGCTGTTACCTTCTCCAGACCTGCCAGTGGCCACGTAAGGTTGACATACAGGTGGCTTGTAGGTAACTCCAGTGGAGGAGGCAGAAGAAAAACCTCTCCTTCTGTGAGAGCAATTGTGAGGCTGCTCTTGGTCCATCATAACTTAGTCAAACAACAAAATGAAACACAGAAGAGCAGCAGAAAGACCTTCTTTGATGTGATACATGGAACAGCTGCTTATATATAGAAGAGGAGGCAGGATGATAGTCTAAAATTTGCAGTGTTGATTTAGGATATTACTGGGCTTGGCTTGCCTAGCAGCAAGACATTGACTTCCACGGGGTGAAAAAGGAAGTAAATAGCACTAGACAAGACCTGGAGGCCACAAGGAACCTTCTAAGTGCACAGTTTGCAAAATTCAGTCAGAAAGCAGTCATTTTCTCAACTGATTGGCTTCCCTTTAGTGAGCAGTAGTGTGCTATATGTGGCATTTTTTCTTGAGGGCAAAAGCATGAAAAGAGTTTAAAATATTTCCTCACTCCTAAATTGGTGTGGCATGCCAGTTAGCACATCACCCTGGCCAATATTGCACTCAGAAATTTTCCCCTTCACTATTAAAGTCAGTATGACACACAAACACACACACCAGTATCTGTGAGATAAGTAGCTGTGGTTTTCTTTATCCAAGACTGAAAAAATATGTTGACGCTAAGCATTTTCTAGGTAATCTACTATAGCTCTATGGTAGTGTGGGGTCAGAGGTCCTTCATTTAAACATAGTTCACTATTTCCTGTGTTTTTTCATATGTGGACTACGTCTGGGAATGTATCCTCCACAGATACGAAAGACAATCCTGCGTGCAACAATCTCCAACTTTACTCTTCTGCTCTCCACTGGACTGGCTACTTTGCGTACCCAGTTCTCAAAATGCTGCTGCCAACATTTTCAGGTTTGAGGCATTCCGTGGCATCATAAAGTCTAAAAAATGTATTTGAACATAACTATAGCTCACTTTAGCAGAGTACATATGATTTCATTATATAATTTAAGACATTTTATGATGGTTAGTGATTTCACAACAACCTGTCCAGTCAAAAACAAGATTAATTTGTCTTTTTAAGAATGCCTTGAGCTACCAAAAAACAGAGATTGTGTTGACTGCTTGATAAAGAATGGCAACGTATGATAAGGAGCAGTAGGTAGTGGAGCAGGGTTTGGGAGGGGGGGGAGAGATTAAATCAGACACTTGTAAATGAAGGAACTCTCTGTGACTGAAGCCCTGTAAATACCAACGTTTAAGAAAGACAGTAACTCCTGTGATAATTACTATAATAGCATGTTATACTGAAATTTTGTACTTTCAGAATATTAAACAAATCTGACCTGATGTTTACAATGCCCCTTTAAAGTGCTTTCTAACCAAGTATCCATCATTTACTCTTTGTGGGTGGGATCCATATGTTAATTAAAATGCTGGAAGGGAAAAGGACTTGCTTCACACAAAATAGAGGTTTGTGCCAAAGGCTTGGCCATATCCCATCCGCTTCTGAGGTTTCCCTCCCTTTTGCCTCCAGTGCATCCTAAGTACAATTCTGTGCTCTAGGCAAAGGCAAGCCTGGTCTGTCCTCCGAGGGTGACTGCAGCCAGTTGTTGGTTCCTCCTTGAAGAATGTGTGGATACAACATACACTTTTGTAAACATGTATTTATCACAGCATCACTTTAGTTTTTCTAGATGCCCTCTTGAAATTTAGGTGCATACCTAAACAGGTGTTTTATAGAGTGGGTCTTTCAGCTTCTGACTAAACAGTACATTGTTAGTTTGATCTTGCTGTTATGTCTGGTTTAAAAAGAAATGCCTGCCTTATAAAGGGAGAATATGACCTACTTCTCAGGGTAGTTGGGAGGAAAAGGGAGGAGGAGGAAGAGGAGCGAAGCTATTAGGCATGTGCAAAAGAATCGGAAAGCATCGTATGTCAGAGCAGTTTTGTATGATTATGACGCAATATCTGACACACATGTGTGGTCTGCACCAAAACTTAAGAAATCAAAACTTACCCCATACTTTTTCATTTTAGTTTTCTAAATCTCGGAAGGCTCCCAAAGTCAGTTTCATATTCAGTGCAAGGAAGCAAAGCTCAAAAAACAAAGCCAAAAAGGCTGCCTTAGTGCTTGCCATGCCTTTCCTCTGTTAATTAATGGCCTCTTGCCATTAGGAGAGGGGAACAGAGGGAGCAATGTGTTCTGGGAGCATCACAGAACTCTGGGAAAAGTTTGGGAAGGGAGGAGGCCAATGCCAGAGAATTCAAAAGGCCCTGCCCTAAGCCACATTTCCTTGAATGCAGTGCACTGCTCAGCAACTCCGGTTGCCCCTCCATCGCCAACCAGAGTTTCAATAGATTGTTTTTTGGTTCCTGGGTTATAAATGTCATTTCCTAATTGGTTCTATCATAGAAACATAGCAGAAGTTTGTCTTTGCATGAGGAACATCGTGTCATAGCACGTTTTGCTGTAGTCTCAATTTAACATTGTTATCCACCCATTTATCAAAGATTTTGCCACAAAAACAAGTTTGTGGAGTAGAACTGCTACTTGCAAAGTAAGAATTACACAATTAAACAGGAAATAATACTTTCAAACTAGGAACATATTTTCTTTATTATTAAAAAAATGTTTTTATAAGAACTTTGAAAGTTCCCCAAATTGACACGTTCTGAAATTTGGTGGACTAAGAGTGATAAATGTGTCCTACCATTGTAGCTAGTTTCACGCCAATAGCTGTAAACCCCATGAAGTTTCCCCAATTATAGTAATTGTGCTCAATTAATATAACAAAATAGTAATGAAATTTCCTTACTCTCATTATAGTAATGAATTTTTCACTAACTGTACTTTAGAAACACTTTAGGAATGAAATGCCAGCACCCCCCTCCCCCAGTTTTGACTTTTGAGCCATTTTTAATAGATCACACATTCCTAGAAGCCATGTATTCAGCCTTTAGCTCCCTGGTAAAAGGGAGAATAGCATCATAACTAATAAATGAAAGATTTATTAAGAACTAATTGCTGTGCTTACAGAGTATTCATTGTAAAAGAAAAGGCCTTTTCACCTCTGATCCTTTTAGGCCAGGGATTTTATGCTTTCTGTGTGCAGGAGAACATACAAAAATTATGTGACTTGGTATCGGAGCACAAGCTCTGCATCAGAATGTGCCAGGTAAAATGTGTGGGCTGAAATCCAGTTGCTAGCACTAACTAGAATGGAACTACTAACATCAATAGGATTTACATATGTGTTGATTTATATTCAAGAATTGATTCCATAGGTTGTTCAATTTGTTTGAAGCCCTAGCATCTACAGGTAGGACTGGAAAAGACTCCTCTTTGGAAAGCGTCAAAGAATTCAATATTGCTGAGTTAAGGGCTTTCTCATACAAAACTGATGAATCAAAATTACAGCAGAATAATAGTGTCTGTAGCCAATATTTACCACATGATTGGAAGACTCCTCTCTGAAAACTGTCAAAGAATGCAATATTGCTGAGTTAAGGGCTTTCTAATACAAAACTGATGAATCACACTTACAACAGAATAATAGCATGTGTAACCAATACTTAACACATGACCTTGTGTCTCTCCCACTGCTGCTTTGCATTTAAATCATTGGAGGAGCACACCTCTTCATCGATGTGAAAATTCACCCAAACTCCCCAAGGTTATGGCTGGACAGAAGGAGACTAATGGGCACCCTGGGAGGAGTAATTTATTACCTCTGCTGCTACCTGTCACTTTCCCTTCTTTTTCACCCCCTATGCCTCTGGTGCATTGGTGTGCATCTCTCCTGAAAATTGGGATGTAAGGGGGGAATTCTGCAAAGCAGTTTGAATGCTTCTGAAACATGGCCATACAGCCTAAAAAACTCACAGCAACCCAGTTTGAAGACAGGTAAGGTGCAATCACCTTGCTTGTCTCAAACTGGTTCTAGACTATCAATCTGATCACCCTGTAGCGAAACTGGCTATTATCTGCATGTCTGCTGATGTCATACCAGGGCTCTCACATTGCCATCAATGAGGGATAGAGGGACCTATCCTTGATGATCATGTTAATACCTGTTCTGCCATCAGCAGATGCAACCACAGCAGCCAGCCAAAAGTAAAAGTGACACCACTGAAGACAAGATTTCCCCTTTCCCTGTGCTGATAAGTGCAGGAAAAGGGTGATGATGTGGCGTCCCTCTGAACAGGAGATGGGGCAGTCCATCTGTCTGGGCAGCTGTGAAGCCTGCAGATAATCTGGTATTTCCTGAAAACTCTCCTATTTTTGAGGAAAGCAGAGTAAAGTTGAGTTTAGGCCTGAAAACCCAAGATATTCATAGGAAGTAATGAAATATCATGGAGACAGCTGACACTGGATTCAAAATTAATCCACACTGTCTTGTTTATGCAGACTTGCCCATAGTTTGTGACACAGGCTTCGAATCTTAAGTAGGACAGAGACTGGCACAGTCTATTTGTCCAGACACTGGCTCTGGAATCAGGTACAAATTAAATATATACCAGGAACTTGTAAATATAATATAGGATAAAGAAAATAATTGCTTCAGTTGTTCATTAGTTGCAGTTAGAGGCTGCATACCAAAGTATTAGTCATACTGGGAAAAATGGCATGTTATTTGATCTCCTAAACAAATTCCATTGTAGAGTTTGAGCTTACATTTGCAAGTGACCGAGGTTCCTTGATTCATGATGGGAGTAACAAGGACTGTTCATTTTTCAGTCTAATTCTAGGTCTTCTTTGGTACTATTTAATCAAGAAAATGAGCAATGACCAATCTCAATAAAATAATGAAGAGTAGAATCATCACACTGGCAATGAAGATCTGCCTAATTAAAGCAATTGTATTCTTCATAGTAACCTGTGGATGTGAGAGCTGAACCATAAAGAAGGCTGAGCAAAGGAAAATAGACATTTTGTACTGTGGTGTTGGAGAATTCTGAGAGTGCCTTAGACCACAAGAAGATCAAACCAGTCCATACTCCAGGAAATAATGCCCGTCTGCTCACTGGGAGGAAGGATATTAGAGGCAAAGATGAAGTACTCTGGCCACTTAATGCGAAGACAGGAAAGCTTAGAGTAGATAATGATGCTGGGGAAAATGGAAAGAAAAAGGAAGAGGGGCTGACAGACATGTAGCCGGGGGGGGGGGGGCTTGAGGGGCTTCACCCCCCCCCCAAATTCTCATGGTGGTTCGCGAAAAGGCCTTATTGGTGCATTATTTAAACTGTTATGTTTATTCATATCATGATCTGATCACCATACTCAATATATCCCATATGCATGGGGGTATTGGGGTAATGATACAAAAGGTTTGCTAGGGTAGACCCTCTTTCACTCAGACTCAGCCCCCCCCCCCCGAAACTCAGCCCCCCTCGAAACCCCCCCCTGAAAATTTTTTAGCCCTCCCCCCAAAACGAAATCCTGGCTACGGGCCTGGGGGCTGACCAAGGGCAAGATGGATGGATGGTATACTTTCCTATAGAAAAAGTCAAGACACTGTCAGCTGCTCATTTCCACTTGTCTTTGGCCCCTTCTTCACTGCCATATAATCCAGATTATCAAAGCAGAAAAAACCACATATAGCCCGAAAAACCTACAAAAACCCATTCTGGAGTAGATCATTAAGGAGGCAATCTGTAGCCACTCAGAAAAGAATGCTGCAGAAAGTTTCTACTAAAGTCAACATAGAATTCTCAAACACAAATCTTACCACTTATCTCTTTTTTGATAGAGTTTGAAGCTTGGTAGATGCAAAGAATGCTGTGGATATAGCATATCTTGATGAGGTCCCCCAAGATTTTCTTGCAAACAAACTAGTATAATGTGGGCTAGATAATACTATGGTTAGCTGGATTTTAATTTGTTAAGCAACTGGATCCAAAGGGTGCTTCTCATCAATGGCTCCTATTCATCCTGGAAAGAAGTGATTAGTGGAGTGCCGCAGGGTTCGTTCCTGTACCCAGTTCTGTTCAACATCTTTATTAATGACTTAGATTAAGATTTAGAGGGCTTGTTTACCAAGTTTATAGATTACACAAAATTGGGAGGGATAGCTAATCCTCCAAATGAAGGATCAGAATTCACAATGACCTCAACAGATTAGAGAGCAAGGCCCAAACTAACAAAAGGAATTTCAACAAAGAGAAGCGTAGGATTTTTCACTTAGGCATGAGTGAAAACTGAATGAACAGATACAGAATGGATGATACCTGCTCGACAACAGAGATACATGTTTATTTATTTATTTATTTATTTATCTATTTATTTATTTATTTACTTTGCTTATATACCGCTGTTCTCAGCCCAGGGGCGACTCACAGCAGTGTACAACATAGGAAAAACGAAATTCAAAACACAGTATAAAAACAATTCTCAATCCATTATGCAAAAACATTATACAAAAAGCATTATACAAAACATTGTCATTACTACGAAAACCATTCAGCGTCGTCTCATCGTCCAAACCACAATTCAATATCATTTTCCGTTATTCCATTCCTATAGTCATTACCAATCATTGCACTTCTTGTTCGAACGCCTCCTTGAACAACCAAGTTTTTAATTTCCTGCAGAATATCATCAGGGAAGGAGCCAGTCTAATGTCCATGGGAAGGGTGTTCCACAGCCGAGGAGCCACCACCGAGAAGGCCCTATCTCTCGTCCCCGCCAGCCGTGCTTGTGAAGCAGGCAGGATCGAGAGCAGGGCCTCCCCGGAAGATCTCAAAGTCCTGGTGGGCTCGTAGGTCGAGATGCGGTCGGATAAGTATCTAGGGCCGGAACCTTCAAGGCTTTATAGGCCAACGCCAGCACCTTGAATTGAGCCCGATAGCAAATCGGCAGCCAGTGGAGCTGGTACAACAAGGGGGTTGTGTGCTCCCTGCGTCCCGCTCCTGTAAGTAACATGGCTGCCGCACGTTGGACCAGTTGAAGCTTCCGGGCCGTCTTCAAAGGCAACCCCACGTAGAGAGCGTTGCAGTAGTCTAAACGGGATGTAACCAGAGCGTGGACTACCGTGTGAAAAAGATCTTGAAGTCTTAGTGGACAAGTTGAATGTGAGACACCATTGTGATGCAGCAGCAGCTAAAAAACCAATGGGATTTTGGGCTGCCGCAAAAGGAATATGGTGTCTAGATAAGGCATTGTTAAACTTTGACCCTCTGGCTTTTTTGGACTTCGACTCCCACAATTCCTAACAGCTGGTAAGATGGTTGGGATTTCTGGATGTTGACATCCAAAACACCTGGTGGGCCAAAGTTTGTCCATGCCTGATCTAGATCAAGGAAAATCATGGTGCCCCTCTATTGTGCTTTGGTTAGACCTCACTTGGAATACTGTGTCCAATTTTGACAAACTGATATTGACAAACTGGAACATGTCCAGAGGAGGGTGATCAAAATGATCAAAAGTCTGGGGACCATGCGCTATGAGGTGTGGCTTAAAGAGCTTGGTATTTTTAGCCTGCAGAAGAGAAGGCTGACAGGAGACATGATCACCATATTTAAATATGTGAAAGGGTGTCATAAGGAAGAGGGAGCAGGATTGTCTTCTGCTGCCCTGGAGACTTGAACCCAGAGCATTGGATTCAAATTACAGGAAAGGAGATTCCACCTGAACATTAGGAATAACTTCCTGACCATAACAGCTGTTCAGTGGTGGAAGCTCCTTACTTGGAGACTTTTAAACAGAGGCTGGATTGCTATCAGTTAGGTATGCTTTGATTGTGCTTTTCCTGCATGGCAGGGGGCTGGGCTAGATAGCCGACATGGTCTCTTCCAATTCTGTGATTCTATAATTCTATGATTCCATGAAGTTGAGAAAGAAAGGAAGTGTTTAATTGGAGATCAAATAGATGTTTATTAAGCAATTTGATTTTGACTGGAAAAGTGAAGAAAAAAACATAAAGAATATTTTGATTACAACTTTTACAAAGCCTAGATATTAAAACAGTTTGGGATGTGAGAAAAGCAGTTATATGAAGATGTTTTACCTATTAAAATGTGGAATTGAAGGAATAAAGCAACAGGAACAAACAGGAAAAATATGGAATAAATCCAAAAGAAAAATGAATTAAAGAAGACACCAATCCACTTGGAGAATCACAAAAATTGAGATCTTACAATCACAAATCACAACAATGCTGACAATAATGATGATGATGATGATGATGATGATGATGATGATGATGATGAATAGTTTATTTCTATTCCACTCCCTCTCCCCAGGGGACTCAGGGTGGCTTACAGCGTAAATAATACAATCAAGTGCAATGGAGGAGACTGGGGAAAGCTCAAATATGTCAAGCACAAACACTTTCAATCAGCTAATAAACCCAGAAAGTGGCTAGTGTCTGGTGAAGGAAAGAGAGAGATCTGAACAACTCTAATGTCAATACTGCTTGCCAGAATTTGCCACAACAACAAAAGAAACTTGAGTGGAATAGAGCAGATCCAGTCATTCAAGATTCTACACCCTTTCAAATGTTCTGATGGCCATGCCTGAAGCACAACAATTAAGCAGTGGTATGAATTCAATGTGGGAGCTAGTGTAGAGTAGTGGTTTGAGTACAGGACTATTAGTCAGACACCAGGGCTCAAATACCCACTCAACCATGGAATCCCACCGGATGACTTTGATAAATCACCGTCCCTCAGCCTGAAGGGAAGGCAATGGCACACTTGACATCCTAGGAAGAAAATCGCATGATAGGCTCATCCAAGTCTAAACTACATGAAGGTGCACAGTGAAAATGACATGAATACTACAAACTTTTTTATAATTCAGAATTTCTTAATGAGGGATTAATGAATGTGTTTCAGAGGAGTTAAAATTTGCCAAGTAAAGAATCCAGTGAAACACAAGAACAGGATTTTTGTTTTGTTTTGTTTTCATGAGGTAACACCAAGAACAGCTAAGGAATATAGGGAGTGCATTGGAATACAATTTTTAACTTTATTTTCAAGTAA
Source organism: Anolis sagrei (assembly GCF_037176765.1). NCBI lineage: Eukaryota > Metazoa > Chordata > Lepidosauria > Squamata > Anolidae > Anolis > Anolis sagrei. The sequence goes on from NC_090022.1 coordinate 136,469,695, forward strand.
TAGGAAGGAAGAAAAATGTGGAATTTTTATCACACAATTCTACCATCTAGTGGACAATGAGCAGAATGAAAGAACTATAGAACATTTTAAGAGACTGGATTTTTGTTTTTAACGTTGTTAAGTGTTGATTTTTTTAAAAACTTTGGATCCATTGAAGGTGGAGTATCATCCTTTTCTACCCTCCTTTTCCTTCTCCTTCCAAGAGTGCCCTATTCACCTTGTATGGAATACACTTCAGGGGACAGAACAAAAGTTCCTCTCACTTCAGCTTGATGTGATTTTCAGAGAAAGGCACATTTGAAGGCTCCAAAACTAGCAAAGGCTCCTTTTATCAATAATTAACTTTTGTGTGTAAAGCAAGGATTACCACAAACCCCAATATTTTTTGGGTTTTTTTTACTGTTCTGTGAATCTGTGAGAGAGTAACAGCCACCAAAAAGACAAGCAATTGGTTCAGCAATCTTTAGTCTCTTTGTGAAATTTGCCACAGCTTTCAAACTGGACAAGTTCCAAGAAATTTCCTTTCCATTGTTTTCATAAATCAACATTAAAAAAATAGTGAAGATTGCCAATTCAAATAATTAAATAAATAACTTTATTTATATCCTGACCCATCTCCCCAGAGGGACTTGGGACAGCTTTTTTTTTTTTACCTCTCAAAATAAACATGTTAAAACTTTGAGTAGAAGATTTATGAATAAACTTCGGAGCTAACAAGCTTCACTATGTTGTCAAAAAAGGAGACTATCCCCTTTTTTCCTTGCAGAGGAGCTTGAAAATACTTTTATTAATATTTGGACAACACTTCAATGATAAAGATGAAATATTCAGGACTGTAAAGAATTTAACCTGAATAATAAGTTTGGGTTAAAATCAATCATTATGTTGTTGTTCATTCATTCAGTCGTCTCTGACTCTTCGGGACCTCATGGACCAGGCCACGCCAGAGCTCCCTGTCGGCCGTCACCACCCCCAGCTCCTTCAAGGTCAGTCCAGTCACTTCAAGGATGCCATCCATCCATCTTGCCCTTGGTCGGCCCCTCTTCCTTTTACCTTCCACTTTCCCCAGCATAATTGTCTTCTCTAGGCTTTGCTGTCTCCTCATGATGTGGCCTGAGTATTTCCTCTTTATCTTTAGATGCAGAGGTAAGAACTATGTTATTTCAACAAGCAAGTAATTTATATTATTTGCTGATGGAAAGTAATTAACCCTTTCCAGATCTCTGCTCTTGTTGCATTGCATATGAAGAACACTGAAAGATGTCACAATTACAGGTTTTACAAATGTTAATAAAATTTAAGAAAGCACTTTCTCAAACTGAAACCAGAATTAAACAAGACTTTAAAGATATAATAGGATCCAAACAAACAGTCACAAGACAAATTACAGAAAATAATGAGATAAAGAAAGGGAAGGAAGAGAAGATATAGTACATCAAACTGATCAAGAATTATCAGCTCATAAGTAAGAAAGTACAATAACAACAACAATAAAGACAACAAAGGCAAAGGAATTGGAATGGGAAAATTTATTTATTTATATACTATATTTATATACCACCTTTCTCACCCCTAAGGGGACTCAGGGCAGCATATTCCCATAAGCAGAATGTGCATACAGACATGACCGGACAGAAAAGTGGATACAGACTTATCTTCAGATTGAGAAAAAACAAAAAAAATCACACAGAGCCACAGGAAAAAGGATGTTTAAGCTTATAGGTTCTGTTCAGACAGACAAGCAAAGTCTATGTAAACTCTATGAGGGTTCATTTTGATGGGAGAAACATGTTAAAACCAGTTTGCTATTTAAGGGTTGCTCTGCTATATAAGGGCCCTTCTACACAGGGCCAAAACCCGTAATGGGTTCCAGATTAGCCTGAGGCATCCAAATGACATCTTGGGCTAGTAAGGATTAATTCAGAGTAAACCTGGATTTCCAGGGTTACTCCAGGTTAATAAAAACAACTGCAGAAATCTGGATCATTCAATAAAGTCTGGATTTTTGCAGGTGTGGGCCCTATGGGGATTGAGTCTCAGGATCACCTTCCACAATTCCAAGGGTCAATCCCCACTGCCATCCCAGTTTTTCCATCTCTTGTAGCTTGAAGAAACAAGGTGGCACTAGCACCCTCCTCTCCCATCACCCTGTTTTCTCTCAAAACATATCAGGGTTAGGGTTAGCAGTCCTGGTATGCCTATAAAACCAAATTAATATGTTACAATTAATTCCACAGCTTTTATTCTTATGTATCTAAAAGCTGGGTAAGGAAATGCTGTACACTCAACCTCAGCCATCAGTTTGTTGTTGTTTATGGTTAGTCATATTCAATGAGCTCTGTAATTTCATGGGGTAATTATAAGTACCCAAATCTGGTAAAACAAGCTAAGTCTTTTCTTCCAAGTATAGATAATCATATGGCAGACCTGCAAATAAGAGGTGTTTTCAATGGATTTTCCTTCAGGCTGATTTTTTTACATGTTCACACATGTTATTTTCCTGTGCTCCCAGTACAGAAATAAGGTACGTAACTCAAATAATGGAGAATACAGAATATTTCCAGGAACAGGAAGCTGCCCTATATATTCTTGTATTAGTGTAGAAATTTTAGTCAAAAAACCTAAGTAGGTATCTATGGTCAATATGATTATTATACCTTAAATCTTATATATAAAAAGAATAATCCCCTCCTCTGAGTAGAGTGGTGAAAGGCAAGAGTTTTGTCTATTCAAGGAAAATGTCAAAGAAGCACCAGACCACTCTGCTTCCTCTGCCATGGTGCCACTTCTTCCCTTTTTAAATTCCTGGGTAGGCAAATGACAGAAGAAGGCAGTAGTGGCAACATTAATGCTGCCCCTTCTCCATGGAATGACCTTGATGTATCCCTAGATTATATAAAAATCCAAACTTTTGGCACCAAAACCTGTACTTGACTTATACATAAGGTCAACTTTTGCATTAGTGTATTTGGTACTCTTTTTGTATAATGCTTCTGTTCTCCATGTTGAAAGCTAGCTATACAAAAGAATAAAAGGCTAACTTCAGAAAGCAGCCAATTCAAGTCAAACTTTGCAGAGAATCAGTGGGACATAAATACTTATCCTCCTCCTACTACTACTACTAATAATAACAACAATAACAATAACACACGACCAAAAGCCAACAGGCACAGGAGATAAGTTGTGTATATTCCATTGTGTATATAACCATTGAGGCAATAAATCTTATGGGAGCTTCATGCATTTCTGCTGTGTCTGGTGCCTCATCAGCTTATTTAGCAATGACCTACGCAACAGGCCAAACTGAACACAGAATCCCCATCCCTTCCCAGCCTGAAATTCTCTTGATATTTTAGACTGCGACTTCCCTCACTTCTAAACAAGTTAGCTGGTGCTTTGGACAGTTGCAGGAGGAGGATCCCAGGTTGGAGCAAGTTGATGTAAGATCTACCGGAGCGCAATCACTGGTCCCGGGTAAGCAGAAAAACAATCTAAAATGCTCAGTTAATTCCCAGATGGGAACTGGTAGAGTTTATCTACATCTAGTTATTAGAGGTGTGAAAAAAATTGTTACTTCTTGGAAGTCGTATCAAATTCGTTAAATTCATGCATTAGGCGTGATTTCTGAAATATGCAGAAAAGATGGGGGGAGGAGAATTTAGACATTGAAATACTCACCAGTCTTTTTTGTAAATGTTCTGTAATGTTTGGATGTCTCCCAAGGTCAATTTAATTTTCAGCATAACCAGTAACCCCGTTTAAGTAATTTTGTAATTAAGTAATTTAAGTTCAATATGGTATTATGTGCAATTACTTTTGAAAAGGCCCAGACTATGACTTTGGATAACATTGTTAACAGTGAAGGCATTGTTTTATTTGTCTAAAATGTTTTAATGTATTTTATAATTCTATTTAAATGTTTCTCCCCAGGGTGGAGAAAGGCAGGGTAGAAATGTTGCAAATAAATAAATAAATAAATAAATAAATAAATAAATAAGAGAACATAAAGGGCTTTAAAAAAAATTTGGTTCTATCATCGCCATCTTAAGTGTAGTTTGGGAAGACAAAGCCCCCAATTCCCATGAATACTAAAGGCCCTGCTGTTAAACTACATTTCCCAGAATGCAATGCTGCTCAGGACTCAATGAGGGCTGAAGGACCCAAAAGACTCTAAAATGCAGCGACTGCATTTTAGAGTCAGTCTAAATAAGAAATAAAATAATGGAATCTGCAAAGAGGACAAAAGTAAGTAAGTAATAGTATAAATCTGTGCTAAGTTGTAGTTATGTGGTTGTGTGTAATAAAGACAGATGTTCAAGGGGATTTATGTTGTCACTTTTTGTGGGGGAGGGGGGATACATTGTTTTTGTCTCAACTAAATGCCTGGATGGGCCATGGGATCCCCTCCAGCTCAATAGAGGAAGTATATTAATTGGACATCAGGAGGGTTTGGATGGTGCCTTTCTGTCTGGAAGAAGGGGATCAGTCTAGATGTCCTTTGATGGTATCTGTAATGTGATTTCTGTTCCTGGGTTATAAATGGCAGTGCCTAATTGCTTCTGTCATAAAAACATGGTGAAAGTTTATTACACTTAAGCTGTCTTTGCACAAAGGACATTGCCCTATAGCACATTTTGCTTTATTGGATCTCCACCAATTTAACACAGTTTCTGCCACAAAAACAAAGTTTGATGTATGTTGAGTTGTTGAATATAGTGATATATATATAAGGATTGTAGTTTATTTTGTTCTCACAATAGTTTGAAGTAGGAAATATCATATTTTTATGTTTTCTTTGCCTGTTTCACTGTAGATATTTACTAAAATGTTGGATATAAAGCTAAAAGAACAAAGTTTCTGGAGTAGATCAACTACTTTCAAAGTAAAAACCACACAATGAGACAGGACATAACACTTTCAAACGAGGAACAGGTTTTCTTTATGATTAAAAAATTGTTTTTTTAAAAAAATAAAAGCTTTGAAAATTCACCAAAATCTGTGGATAAGTCAAACTTTCTGAAATTTGGTGAGCTAACAGGGGGAAATGTGTTCTACCATTGTTGAAAGTTTTGTCTTGATAGCTTTAAAAATGAGGGATATAGGAGCCCCTGAATTTTCCCCATTGATGGTGATGCTAACGCGCATCCGCAATTGCCATTAAGGAAATAATAACAAAATTTAATTAGTCTTGTCAGTGTTCCAAAATTTTCACCACCTAAACTTTAGAAACACTTTAGAAATTAAGTGCCAGCGCCCACTAGTTTTGTAAGTACTTTTGAACCATTTTAATAGATCACACATGCCTACTAGTTATGCATCCTTTCAGCCATAGTAGACTCCAAAAGACCTGGAAACATTTGATTTTGACCTACAATTGATGTTGAGAGAAAAATTGCTAAATTCATCACTGCTCTTTGCAGGTTCTGCAGCCTGTGCTTTTGAACTGAGTAAGACTAAGGGTTCTTGTATCCTCCAGATATAGTTGACTTCCCATCAACCTGAATTGGCTAATAGGTTGGGATGATGGAAATTAGAAGAAACAAAGGCTCTATCTACAGTGATCATTTAATACATTTTCAAACTGATATTAAAGTGGTTTTGCTGTGCAGATGATTACATAGGAAATCTTGCAACCTGTTTGAGGTCCACAAATGACAGAGTACTGTTGCTCATAAAGGGGTTTCTTTCATGATCGTTTGTGGGTGATTATTGTCTGGCTGCTGCATTTTGAAGCTGGCTTGGAACTGCACTGAATGATCGGTGTAAACTGGACCAAACTTTCTTTACTCCTAGGATATCATCGCACAGCCAGCGGCAGTGGTGCTCTTCTTAACAGTGAGGCATGGAAGCAATCATCTCACCTCACTTTGTCTTGGGTGCTTCACTGGCCGGCCAGTAATCCCATAGGAGGAAGCAAAGGTGCACATGGCTTCCTCCCTTCGAGCTGGCAACATGGGAAGACTCCCATGTTGCCTGGGTAGTGGAGGGAAGCCATGTGCACTGTGCGTGCACCTCACTTTGCTCCATGGGAACATCAGCTAGCCAGTGAAGTGAGGCAAAATGAATGCCTCCATGCCTCGCCATGAAGAAGAGTGCTGCTGCCAGCCATGTGACAAGGTCTCTGGTGTAGATGATGCCTGTACTAGGTCAAACCAAGTACCGTTTTCTGCTTATGGCAAATAATAAATTGACACACATATCTCCCATTATGTGTATAGAAGTTAACAGGCCAACTGCTGAATCTTCCTCTGACACTGGAGATTGTCCATCCCATCTGAGAGGAGAAGATGGAGTGGCATCTTCCATCCCATCTGAGCAGAAAAGAAAACTGTTCCAATGTCTCCCAGACTGTATGATCTTCTTCATCAATACATTTAGCCATCTTGACCACACTTTGATTTTACTTGTTACATATGTTCCATTTGTATCTGTGAAATGTGAAGAGAGTATGTACTTGTTATATTTCTTTTATATATGGAAAGCCTAAATCACCAATTATACCTATTTATTCACAAATGTGCCCATTCCTGTTGAAATATATTTCAAAGAAATAATGCAAATATATAGTGAATATATATAAATGATAAATGGGAAGGGACATATCTCAATGTTTTGTAAACAGAAGGTTCCAAGTTCAGTCTCTAGTGACTCCTTGGGGGAAAAAATCTATTGGGAAAGAACTCCATGCCAACCATACAAAAAAAAATCAGTCAATGATACTGAGTTAGATGAATTGGCAGGTGGGGGAAAGGGGATTCACACAATATTTGGGCTCTGGGAATGTTCATGAGCTGCATCGGGAAGTCTTCAGAGCAGTTCCCCCAAGATGAATTGAGTGCAGAAGTGGTGCTTGACTCCAGAATGTAATTTCAAAGCAAACAGCTAATGATGCCAGTATCATGAAATGATGCTATGGTGGATTCTGCCCTAATTAAATCTAGCAAGAAGTGGTGGATTTCTAAAAGTGCAGACGATAAGTGAATGAGCACAAGTCTCACTGCTCTCCATTCTAAACAAACATAAACAAGACTCAATATTTTGCTACAAGGAGAAAATTAGATCATCAAGATTAGGCCTTTGTCCTCCTTATGTACTGTTTCCTATTTGCCAGAGATTTCTTTTAATGCATGCGGGCAGTGGTGAAAATTAAGGTGCCAATCTCAGTTTAAATTGGCCCATTCATTTGACCATTTTATAACTATACCATTTCAGAACTTGTTCTTCTATAGAGCATAGGCCACTATGCCAGCAAATTTGTTTTGTGACAATTGGGCATTTTTGGATAATTGTCAAGAAATGGGAGAGGATAAGAAACACTTATGTGAGACAGAAGCAGAGTGCATGCATGCAGTTTATTGGAAGTACAGAAGAGGTTCAGGAATTCTTGATAAAAGACAAAGTATAAGCAGTGATGTTTCAGCAATGTAGATACAAAAGGCACAAGATGTTTTCAAGTGTTCCTTAAACAGAATAGCAGTGCATGCATTGAATTATGGGTAGCACATACAAATATGTAATCATTTGTAACTAGAATCAATGTTGGATTTCACAGGAAAAAAATGAAACTACCTAATGTGTTTTTAAGTTTCATGGGGGTTTTTTTAATGGCCGAAACTTATGTTTTGCCATAGAAACTTGAGTAAGATTATAGATGTAAAACAGTTACAGATATACTCCCCAAACATGCACTCTCTGCCAGCCCAAACCAATACCTCTCCAAAATACATTCTGAACCCAAAACATGGATATTTAATTCAAGCTTCTAACAATTTGGGGCTATAAATGCCAATCCCCTATCCCTTAATCTGTTGTAAGTCTAGTTATAACAGCAGTATATATTGTATATTGAGGGAAATGATGTAGTGTAATATGAACATGTACACAGAGGGACCAACAAAAGAAAATCTATATTGAAATACATATGTATTTAAATTTTCTTTATGGGCCAAAGTGAGAGAGAGACAAAGAGACATATTTTATTTGCAGTTCCACCATAGCTAGTTAATGCATTACTTCCCTTTCTGAAATGCTTTGCTAGGCACTATACAGCACAGAGAACTTAATTGTTTGTCCTAACTTAGTGTATCTAACAAAATTAGGATGTGAAAAGGAAGAGGAAATCATCTTTTGTGGAGGGAGAGTGCTTGAATAGTGAAAATAAATCCTAAAGACAAATACCCAATCACTAAAGTGAAGCCACGGTGATCTACAAAATACCATTATTTTGGGCATTTTTTCTGGCCTTAAAATGTTTTTGGTGCAATTATTTTTCTAGTGCATGGCTGATACCAGTCAGTCAAAGCTTGCATTTGGGATTGCAATTTGCAATCCCCAGCCAGGGGTCTCTACTGGTTGAGAGATTATCCTCAGCCAAAGATTTCTACTGGCTGAGAGATTTTGGTACCTTTACTCACAAAAAGGATTTTCTCCCCAAGATCAACCATCAATATGTAGATTCAGCCAACCCAATCTTGGTGCAGTTTTTTTTCTTCCCAGGGTTTGGGCCTCAAAAGGCAGTTTTTCTGACTGAAGAGCCAATATGTATATTTCTGACTTCACTTCGGGAGCCACCATGCATGCTCCCTGAGAAACCTCCACCAGATCCAACAGCATACACACCAGAGGTGTGCGTTCCAATTCCAGAGCCTCCAATACTATGACCTCCACTGCCTCCAGCTCCTCCCACTACATGGTGGATCCCACCATGGTGCCCACTTGCACAGCTCCCATCAACAGAGATACCTGAGCTGTGCCTTCCACCCCCAGCACCTACCACATGCTTAGTGGTAACGCTAGAGCCAAAGCCACCCACTCCTCCAGACCCACTTCCAGAGGCGTGTTTAATTCTATATCCGACTCCCGATGCCCTGCCAACTGAGCCAGCAGATGCCCTGGAACCAAGTGTGTGGATACATCCTGCACTTCCAGAACTGAACCCTTCTCCCACTCCACTGTAGGTGCCAACGCCATGTTCTAGGCCTCTCCCCATAGCACCACTGTAGGCCATTGCGCCTCCCATGCCAACAGCACATTCACCAACCGGATAGCCTCCACTGACCATTGCTGAAAGAAAGATGGACAAAGACAGGTTCTGTTACTTTGATGGTAAAACTCAAATCCAGAAGAAACAAAACAAAAATCCCATACAGGGTGCTTAAACTTTTTTGAAAAGGGTGCATGGTACCATATACTCACTGACACTGACAGGGTTTCCCGTGCATATCCTGTTGGGAAAACAAAAGCATGATTTATTCACTTTTTCACAAGGGCAAGGGTTTTTTGTATTCTTTTTTTAAAGTCATGAGATATTGAAGAGTTGTTGACTTTACTACTTCATTTTTAGAAGGCCTTAGGTTTACACCATGATTGGGAATCCTGCATTCCAACCAGCAACTCCCCTAAAATGTTCCATGAAGAAGAATTGCATTTTCAATACACTATATTCTGCCCATATTGGGTAGGTTCAATGGAACTTTGTGCAAGAAGGTGCTATTCCAAAATCCTGTTCTGGAAACACTGAAAATCTTTCTTATGGCTTCTGAGATTTCATAAGATGCCACACATGTTCTTCAGGCCTATCTTCACAGATAAAAAGGTTAGAAATGTCAAAAAGAAGTTTCTAAAGTTGTTAAATTCTGTCTGTAGTAATGAGCTTCATACTTCTTTGTGTTTCCCTATTCATTTGTGAGCTCAGTTGCATTATATTTCAATTTTCCAACCCTCAGTTCAGCACCTCTCCCCTTTTGCAGAAAGTGTCTTTACCTGGTTGCCCTCCTCCCCACATTATTCCTAACTCTATGAGATAGGTACGACATAGACCCAATGTATTCCGTGTCTTTCACGCTTAGTGGTCTGCAGCCCAGATTTCATCTACAGAACACATTTAGAACACTTTGATGCCATTCTAAAGATTCTTAGGATTGGTAGTTTTTAAAGGTTGCACCTCACCAAGCACAAACACCCAGATCTTGTAAGATGTTGCCTTGGCAGGTAAAGTAGAATCATAGTACTAAACATATGTAGTGTGACAAAGATCTCAGCTTACCCAAGGCATAACTCAATATTTTAAATATTATGCCACATTGGCACCTCATGCCATCTCTTTACAATCTTGGGGTGTATTATGTCTATTTAAATATATGCTTCCTTTTTTTAGCCTCTTTTACATGTCAGTGAAAGTAGGAATGTATCCAAAAGTATGCCCCACCTGCTCTCTTCTCCTTCCAGCATCATTTTGTAGGTAGCAATCTCAATGTCCAGGGCCATCTTCGTATTGAGAAGGTCCTGGTAATCTCGGAGCAAACTTGCCAATTTATCTTTTGACTGCTGATAAGCATTCTGCAATTCGGCATGCTTATTCCGGGCATCTTTTAAAGCAATGTCACCACGCTGCTCAGCATCACAGATAGCTGACTGCAGACTGGAAACCTGGGAAGGAGGGGAGTACAAAAATTAGCAAAACATTTGCCAGGACGCAAAACTTAAAAAGAGGTTAAAAGGGCAACTTAGGTGCCTCCCTGAAGAAGTATAGTCAACCTCCATATGTACAAATTTCATACACGCTATTCTGGTTACATAAACTGGTCACACCTGCTCTCTAGGGCTGGGCGGTTTCGTTTCGTTAATTTGTAATTCGTTAATAATTCGTTAATTTTTTCAATTACAAAACAATAACGAACCATTCTGGAGCAATTTTTTAAAAAAACGATTTTTTAAATAGTTTTGTAAATGCTTCATATTTCGTTATTGTATTCGTTTCGTTATTGTTTTGAGGTCGTTTCGTTATTATTTCCGCATGTCTGGGGCAAGTTTTATGGTTGTTTTTTGTTTAATTAGTGAAAAAAAATTATAATATCACACCAACAGTCAACAACAGAGGGAGAGGGAAGCTTCAGAAGTTTTTGGAGGTTTTTTAGCGTATTTCGCGGTCGCGTCCGCCATTAACGAATCGATTCGTTATTGTTTCGGAAATCGATTCGTTAATGTTTTGTAATTTTTTTCACATTTACGAAATTTCGTAAATATCGAACTTTTTTAAAGGAAAATGTTGTAATTATTTTAAATAACGAAACGCAAAAAAACCCCAAAAAACGAATCGATTTTAGAAACAAATTTTTCCGTTGTTACCCAGGCCTACTGCTCTCACAGTGTAATGGAAGATGCTAAAATCCATCACCAGTACTTAATCAAAAAACATCTGACAGACCAGTCAGTATTTCTGTGTGGAATGAGGAGGGGACAAAAATGTTTCTTCTTGGAGTACAATTCTCAGAACCCACCCATCACACTAAGTGGTCATGTCAAACAGAATATCCTGAGAATATCATCCAAAAAGTGCAAATTTACCAAGTCAAGTTCAGAGTTATTCTCAGAAAAGGCAAATATAAAGAACAAAGACCAGAAAATCTGCCAGGAAACTTTTCTTATTTAGGTGTATCTATTTCTGGTGGCACCTTCTGAAATAGATCAAGGATGGCATTAGATTTCACTATGGAGCAACATTTGAAAAAAAAAACCTGTTCCTGTTTTGAAAGTGTTATTTCCTGTTTAATTGTTCAGTATTTACTTTGAAAGTAGTTGCTATCCTCCAAAAAACCCTTTATTTTTGTGGCTGCCACTAACTATGTTGAATTTGTTGAGACTCTAGGAGATATTCACTGAAAAACTACAGCAACAATTTTTTACAGTTTAATACACTTTCCCCATATTTTAATGATAAAACCAATTAGGAAATGGCATTTATAACCCAGGAACAAAAATTGTGTTACATAGTTTTGTCTTATGGTTGGTAATGTTGCCTCTGCCAAGTGACCAAGTTTATCCATGGTAACTGAGAAAATACTAAAGCAAGATTTAGTGCCCTACCTGCTTCTTTGCATTTCCAAGATCAGTTCGAAGCCTTTGAGTTACTCTATTGAGCTCTGCAATCTCATGTTGATTACATTTAAGTTCTTCATTGAATTTGCTTCGGTTATTCTGAATCTCTGCAATCTAGTGAACGGAACAACAGTGAATTAGTAACATGACTCAGGATAATCGTCATTTGACCATGTGGTGTTATCTTTTTGTGCAAGGTTGGCAATCAGTATTTTACTTCCTATAATGCATTTCTATGAAAAAAGGCAACTCTGAAACACACTATATGCTGATGTATTTAACATATGACCAATACATCATTCCAAAGAATGAATATGTGACCATTCAAGTGAAACTTAACTGTGCACCTTGTTTCCAAAAAAAAACTATATCTGAACTCTGTGGATTGTAGTGCCCTCATCAGTAGGGCTTACTTTTTCTAGTTATGACTGGTATAGTGACTGTAAATTATATATGATGAGGACAATGGTGATGGCTTTCATTGGAAAAAATTAATATGCAGTCATTAGAGTTCAGATTCAAATGAATAATCTCCATCGGAATTCACAATGATACAGATCTGAGTAAATCTGCTTATAACTGCACCATAATGTTATCCTTTTGTCAGAAGTGGAGTGCTGGAGTTTGGGTAAAACACAGCACAGACATGAATATGGAATAGATGCCATTCCACACAAAATCAAATGTGCATATGGAAGATGATTGCTTAACTAACTGCTGATTGCAATTCAAATTACAATAGCACCACTGACTTGGAATGGAATCATATTCTTCCAGAAGCTGCTGAAAATAGCTATTCACTGTCATTCTGCCAAATAAATACTGACCTTATTGTGGTAAAAGGCTTCAGCTTCTTGTTTGCTGTTATGAGCAATATTCTGATACCAGTTTTCTACATTCTGAAGAATGAGGTCCATGTGCAGGTCTCGCGTATTGTCCATTTTCAGAACGACTGAAGTGTCTAAGATCTGGCTGTCCAGTTGACTCAACTCCTGAGAAACATTAAGAAAAGTTCACACATCACTTTACCACTTAAGAGAGATAGTGATCATTCCTTTTCAACCTGCTATGGTTCTGTCAGATGGGCTGCATATCATAGCCAACTTGTCCAATGGTTAGGAATTCTGGGAGATGAAGTCAATGTGCACCATTGTTCTAAACTTTATTAAGACAAATGCTGTGAAAATATGCTGGATAAAAATCAGGGCACTGTCAGGGATGGGGGTCCTCTTGGTATATTGACCTCTGGTGGTACCCCTCACATATCTCTGAGTACTTCATTTGCGCTTCCCACATTTCTCTGCTTGCTCTCTTTCTCTTTTACCCACATGGGGGAAGAGGGGCAGGGAGAAAGAGTGACAAGAAAAAGACTACAGAAAAGAAGCATTTTTTTCTGAAAATTGTCTCCCACCCACCAAAGCATGCATGATGATCGCACTTGACACCTTCCTGCATATGTTGGTCTAGGTCTGCATCCAATAGATTTCTGCTAATGGCAGCCCTAATATAAAATAACCACCAAAGGTTTAGTGTTCTATCCAAAGACAGGCTTTTGCAAAACAACCTCAAATACACATTAAAATGAGACCTAGATTCTGACAAGGGAATTCTGGGAAACTTTTGATTGATTAGATCACACAATTAGAGATTGCAATACCAATGACAGACTTCCCATAGATAATATTAGTAAAATCATAGACTTGAAGAATGCAACCCTCTCTCTCTCCCTCCCTTCCTTTCTTCTGCTAGCAATGGAACCCTGTACGAGAGACATTTCAATATTACAGATGCAGGAGAAAAATTGAACAAAAATTGGGAAATCAGTTCCCATCCCTGATCTCTCTTATGTCCCCTGTCTTCCAGGGTCCCTAGCATTGCAACCATTACTACATGTCTGATACTACAGCAGAATCTAGTTAAACTGATAGAGAAATAACTACAAAATAGTTCTTGAATCTACCAACATGTAGCTCTCATGTATAGTGAGATGTTCAGTATTACTTCATTTCAGTGTTGAGAGAAAAGTACTGCCACTGAAATGGTATCCCATCAGATAAGCCCATATGTAGCTTTGGGGTACAACTACACTAGTTTGAAGCTGGCTTGCAGCCACGGTGACAAAACAAGAAACATCAAACAGAAGCATCAATTTCCCAGTTCCTTGGGGTCAAATAGTTGATCATTGCTCAAGATGTCTATTGAGCTGGTGGATATGGATGGAAGCTATTAATCAGAGGTATAATGGTAGTGTTACCATCTACTACTACTACTACTACTCCTAAGCCAGTGAGCAAAGGTACACCTTCAGCTGTTTCCTGAAGACAGGGGAGGGGGCCATATTTAACTCCTTAGGAAGGGAGTTCCAGAAGTAGGGGGAGGCCATGGACAAGGCCCATTCACTTGTTCCCACCAGCCACACTTGGGACGGGGTGGGACCGAGAGCAGGACCTCTTCTGATGACTGTAGTGTCCAAGTTGGTCTATAATGGGAGATGCAGTTCATCAAATAGTCTGGATCTGAGCCATTAGGGCTTTAAAGGTAAGAACCAGCACTTTGTATTTAGCCTGGAAGCCAGTGGAGCTGCTGTACCATGGGGGTGGCTCTCTCCCTGAACGGCACTCCAATTAGTAACCTGGCTGCCGATCCCTGGGCCATTTGAAGTTTCCAAACTATCTTCAAAGGTAGCCCCATGTAGAGAGTGTTGTAGTAGTCCAAATGAGGTGTGACTAAGGCATGGACTACTATGGACAAGTCTGGCATCTCAAGGTATGGGCGCAGCTGGTGAACAAGTTTTAACTGTGCAAAGGTGCTCCTGGCGTCGCCAGTACCTGGGGTTCCAGGGTCAGCAATGAGTCCAGCATCACCACCAGACTGCGAACCTGTGTTTTCAGGGAGAGTACAACCCCATCCAACAGAGGTTGAAATCCCACACCCTTATCCGCCTTATGACTGACCAGGAGTACCTCTGTCTTGTCTAGATTTAGTTTCAGCTGGCAATAGGCTAATCAAGGGCATGGCTAGCAGTAGGCTAATCAGCCCCTTGAAAGCAGTAATTAATTACCTTCTCTCTTAAATGTCATTTTCCTTTTTAAAAAATCCCATATGCCTCTAGTACACTGATGCTCATCTCTGCAGGAAATGGGGAAAACCCTGCAAAGTGGTTTGAGGCCAGGTTCCATGGTAAATGTAATTATCTTCCTGATCTCAAACCAGTTCCAGACATAGTAGTCTGATGACCTGTGCTGCAAAACCAGTTCTTCCCAAGAAGTGCCCACAGTTAAATTCCATTTTATACAAAATCCGATATAAGGCCCTCAGTTGTTTCTTGTGAACTGCCCTAAAACTGGTGGGAAGCCACACACAGGCTAGATGATTGACTGGGTTGCAAAGAAAGGGAGGAAGGATAATGCCTCCTGGCTTCCAAGGTGGCTGCTTTCCTATGTGTGTGAACACAGAAGTATGGAAGTATGCATGCATGTACATATACATATGTTAAAACCCTTGGTTCTTACAATTGAAA